>NW_027526214.1:2654836-3324836 GCF_048455015.1 Haemaphysalis longicornis
GTGCGAAAACCTCTGAGTTTATAACAACTGGGGGTTATTAGAGAGCGACCGAAGCATGGGGTGGTAGCGACGTAATAGGTACAGCAAA
The DNA here is from genome assembly GCF_048455015.1 of Haemaphysalis longicornis. NCBI lineage: Eukaryota > Metazoa > Arthropoda > Arachnida > Ixodida > Ixodidae > Haemaphysalis > Haemaphysalis longicornis. The sequence goes on from NW_027526214.1 coordinate 2,654,925, forward strand.
TAGGTAGGCAGAACGGCAGCGACGAGCGAAAATGATTTTCCACGACAACCCCCGGCGGCCTAATCAACAAAGGAAGTTAGAACCCCTGCATACACGCCCTCGAAGAAAGCTGTACAGCCGATTCAGTTTGTTGTGGACGAAGAGCAACCGAGGCTGCAGCAACAAACGATTGTGCTTGCCGTGGTATGAGCCAAAGCATATCTTCACATCATTATGTTATAGTCCGTCTGACTGTTACTTAATGAACGAAAAAATCAGAACACCAACGTTGACGTCTAGCGTCTATGCCACACACAGAAACTGCTGTTTAGGCCCTAAAAAGCACCTTCAGGGCGTCTGTCGGTTCTGTCTGTAGGCGCGCTCGTGCCGCTGATTACGAACAAAGCGTCTGTTGGCGTTCACTGATCGTGTTGGCGAGCCGGTAAACGCCATCACGGTTAAACTCCCTGTTGGAAGCATACGCGGTTGGGACGATAGAGTGCCGACAAAGCTTCTTATTGGCCCCACAAACGCCATCAAGGTTAAACTCCCTGTTGGAAGACTAGGCTATTTGGACGATAGAGTGCCGACAGAACTTCTTATTGGCCCCACAGGCGTGCTGTCAGCACAACAAGAAAGTCTTGTTGGACGTTTTGTCCTGGTGCGTGTTGAAAAATCGTTTAAAAGAAAGTTCAACCAATGAAAAAGGATCGACGAGCGATCTTCATTAAAAATCGCCGAAGACATTGTTTCAAAAAACACACGGAATTATAATTTCGCTATTTCAATAATGTTTCAATGGTATTTTCCTGGACTTTCTATTTCATTCTTTGTTACTTTAAAAATGTCTATATGACACAAACTTTTTATTTTGTTAAGTAATTTTTGTGTTTGTTCTTTCTATTCTTGGGCGTTCAAAACTTCATTAGAGCAACTGCCTGCAGTCACGGTGTTATAAAGATGAAATTTGTCAGCTTGCGTTGCCTTAGTCTGCGCGTATGCTTTCGTAGGAGCTGCGAAAGACTCCCTAGGTTTTTTAGCCTATGGAATGCCACAGATAAGAGAGGGGGAAGGGAGTGTAAGTGGTGGCCGAAGAGCACAAGGGAAATATTTGAGACGCTAAGTACAGGACACTTTCAACTGGCCAACTGCCTCGGCTCGCCGGTGAGAGGTCGACAAACCCAAATTCTAAGGGAGGAGTTCCGGGCTCCCCGCGGGCCCCTGACAGTCGTCATTGTATTGGCGTGGGTCGTCATCTTTTGAAGGGAAAAAACCTGATGCGGTGGAAAACTGGGAGTAGCCCCGTTAACATTGACCCGACGAGGGTGCGTTGAGTTAAAATAAACAGGTTTTTTGGACTCGATAAACTCATGTACAAGCGGACGCGGTGAGTCGCAAAGCCGTCGGGGCGAGTCCGTTCGACTCGCAGGCAGGGGGTGGGTTGACGCGCTGGTCGGGCTGAGTCGGCGGGTGGTGGGGAGCTGACTACCGTATTTGCGCGATTATAACACGCCACCAATTGTACCGCGCGGGTAGGTTCGTGCAGGAAAATCCGAAAAAAATAATTGGACGTCGGCTTTACCACGCAGGTGAAAAATACACTACAATACTCACCTAGAAGAAGGAGATTTCGTGTTGCGCGTGCAACTGTGGCAGCTGAAAATAAATTGTGCTTCGTAAACTTCTTTATCCAGCTCCTGCAGTAAATAAAACTATAGCGGGGAACATTAAAGCTGTTTGTGATTTCAAGTGTCTTGAACTTCATAATTCTATGCGTGACGGGCTAATTGCAGTAGTAGAAAAATGTTTAGTGCACCGAAAGAAATTAGTGCACCGAAATTCACTCATATTGACGGATTTTTGTATGGAATTGAGTTGTAGCTTGGGAGGACCTCGTGCATATGGCAACGTTGCTGGCCGATTTTAAACACCGTTTCGGCGTTGAGGCCGACTGTAACGCGCACACAAATTTTAATGCTAGGTTTTTAGCAAAAGCAGGAGCACGCTAGAATCACAAAAATACGGTAGCTTCGTCTCCGGCAATCCCCCTGCCCCCTGGCCTCGACTCTTTTAAAGGAGCTCATGTATACGCGTGAGCAGTCGAGGTAGCTTGACCCGCCAGTCAACTCGACCCTCCCTCGTCAGTCCATGTATCCAGGGCTATAGTAGACGAAAACGTTGACCAGAAAGGCCGACCGGCTTAAACCGCTAGTTGATGGGTTGCAATAGAGTAGTTTTCGCCTTGCAATATACGCAAACAAAGTAGTAATAAACGAGTGATGGAAGAAGCATTCATGACTGAATGAGCCGGAGAGTTCAACATCGTCTACATCGTCGGTGCAGACGCAACGAGTCACAGTTTCCCCACGCAAACGGGTGTAGCACGCCTCCCAATGTCCCATTTCCCCAGTTGCAGTTCTCCCGCATCGCTTAACTTTTGTTGCAAAATCCCACTTTCCATAATCCCTGTCTTTGTTCCCACGTGTTGCACCTCCCCCTGCGACGAAAGCCCTCTTCTCGAGCTGGAGAGGGCAGCGACTGTTTCAGTTGGAATAACAAGGGGAGCCCCGCCTGGCATTGCGCGAACTCGGTCTGGCTTGGTGGCAGACAGCCGTGCCGCCCTGGTCCAAGTAAATAAAAAAACAGCAGCAGCAGAATAAAGCGTATGTCCTTTGAGGCAAAAGTTAAATGCTTTGATCCGACCGAGTCGTCAGGATAAGGCCCGATAAAAAGAAGAATACTTAGATTTTCAATAAAAGCATGGAGACGGCGGCCGCCACTTTTTCTATGGCAGGCGAAAACCAAAACGCCCGTGCATACAAGATTTCGGCACACCTTACAGATTCCCAGGTGGTCAAGGTTAATCCGGAGCCCTCCACTACGGCGCACCTCATCACGTGCGTTGCGTAGGTCCGTTAAACCCTACAATCACTCTCTAATAGTATAGAACTTACACGTGGCCGACGCGGCCTCAATAGCCCCCCCTTCGCCCCAGTTATAGCAGGGGAGCATTCATTGTACTTCCCCGCGCACGCATTGTACGCGGAGCGCCCCACAGTAGCCACTGCCCCTTTGTTCCTTTTGGTGGCAACAAATGCCGACCCAGCCCTCGATTTCGCTGAGGAGGTGGAGGAGGTCAAGGGGACAAGAGGGGGGGGGGGCAGTGGTAAAATGTGCAAATGGGAAGAGAGATTTTGAACACTACGGGAAATAAGCAGTTTATTTTGAGAGTGGGGTTTTGAGACAGGCAAAACGCGTTCGGGCTGTTTCGTTGTCCACCCGCGCAAACAAAGTTGTAATAAATTAGTGATGGCACAAGCATGAGATGGAGACTTCAATCTCGTATGCATCGTCGGTTCAGCCCCAACGAGTCCCACTGTCCCCCTCTCGGGCCACGGAATCCGCACAAAAAAAGAACGTGAACGATATGACGCGAGTAAATCAACACAGCTGCTGCTTGAGCTGGCGAACATGGGTATGTCGTGCCCGCTAATTAAAGTAATGACAATGACCGGAAAAACAAGCGAGGGGGGCCCTCCTTCTGGTATCTGGACATTTCGGTGTAGGACATGTCGCTGCTGGACGTTTCGGTGCGGACATTTCGGTGCACGGACATTGCGGTAGGTGGACCACGCAACAATCCGAACTCCCGTTGCCAGTCTAAGAATCCCCTGCTCAAAACAACCGCGCTATTTGCACTCGTGTTCACAATCACTCCTCTCAACCTACACTGCGCCCTCTCCTCACTGAAAACGAGTGGGGGGTCGGCTTTTGTAGCGGGAGGTTCCCGTTTGAACCCATTCTCATTTAATCCTTCCCGCTTGTTCCATCCCGTTTCAACCCGGCGCAAAACGACCTTCCCGTTTCGCCCTTTTTCACTTCGCCTGTTCCCGTTCGAACCCATTCCCATTTCAACTTTCCCGTTTGTTCCTTCTCATTTCAACTCGGCGCGAAAGAACCTTCCCGTTTGGTATTTTAGCCCGTTCCCGGAATAACGTATCCAGTTTATGAAACGTTATAAAAACATTTTTATATTGTTTTCTCTTTAGTTCCGTTTGTTCAACGCTGCTGCGATAGCATGCTCAGTACAGCCAGAGTCGTTCAAAGCTTTTCAAACATCGCCTTCACTTTATGAATCCACAGACGTCGAACTTTGGTTACAATTCAAGTCATACCAATTAACAAATCTAAACAATTTACACGAAAACAGCGAAATGCCTGAGCTAAACGTATTTAGATCGCGAAAGTCTCCCGGCGTCTGCCCTCGTTTGCTCATGTTCGGTCGACTGAACCTCGTCTCTAGCTTCTTTAAATCCACCCGAATAACCCCGAGACAAATAAATTTTATTACATCAAATGACGCCATGATGGCCGGGTCCCGAAAAAGTGTGATGAGGGACTACTAACACACACGACTACGTCAACCAAACATTTATACACAAAATTATTTTAGAAACACTCTAAAGCTAACTTTACCTCAATCTTCAAGGTGTTCCTCAAAGGACGAGAAAATAACTAATAAAAACCAACCTACCCATAGCAACTCCGAGCGCTGGCCATCGGCCCTCGGGCGGCCTCTAAATATTCTTCCAACGACGCGCGAAAAAAAAAATATGCTCAGCGTCGAAGACATTCCCGGCTTTGTCAACCAGGCGTATTCATTATAAAAGAAGCTGTCAGTTTCTCGTCACATATAACCGTTGTAGCGGTGACACTGTAGACCTGTAACGTATTCGAACCTGACTGTGTACCTTGGCCGGTGCAACATTTCCAAGCGCCACGGCGGGCCTTTCTCTATTCATCTCTAGCCCCACGAATGATGCCGCATCGATGACAACCCCACCGACGACGACGCACCCGCTCTTGGCATGCTTTAATGCGGTAATTACCAACGGCAACTAGAGAGACCTTCTGCCGGCGTCACACGATACCCTCGGCGCCGTATAGACCTGGGACGACAAAGGTGCGGCTCCCCCCCAAAGGACATTACAACCCTTCCCTGGCTGAGATTACTTTTATCGGCTAGACGAGCTACCCGGCTTCCCCAGAAAAGCGATGAAACGCGGAAAGCGCTTCCGCGGCTGCTCCTAGCGCCCCTCGAACACTTCAGCGGGTCCTGCACAAAGAAGCCGCGAAGGCTTTTATGCAACTACAAAAACGCAGCACAGAAAACTGCCTGCATTCTCGCTAAATGTATAATTGGCTGAGTGAACACATTCAATCGTAATTTTTGCTTTTTTTAGGTCTCTCATATGGATATGTTTGATCTATAGATCTCTCGAACCCAAAGACAAAGCTACGCGCCAAACAAGGAGCGTAAGAACGGCTGTTACAGAAATTTCAGCCACACGTACGTACACCAAATGCATAAAAATCCAATGTTTGCATTGCTCAAGATACTGGGTACCTTTCTAGTGCGCTCGAAATATTGTGTCAAGAGAGCAGTATCGGCCTAAATTCGAAAACTTTTATAGGCCAGAAATATTGATCGATTCCAAAAAATTGCTGCATACAAGTTCTTAGTGCATGACCCGTTGGTTGTCATCATATTTTGGGGTACAGTTTCGAAGACATTACGCATATTTTAAGACATTTATAAGGTTTGGAAAGATGCGGGTTCAAATAACAATGGGCGCTTTGGGAGCGGGTTGAAACAGGAAGCGCCCAAACGGGAAGGTCGTTTCGGGAGCGGGCGCGCACGGGAGGGGTCAAGCGGAAAGGTGATTTCGGGAATGGGTTCAAACTGAACGGGGTCAAACGGGAAAGGGTTGTTTCGGGGTACACCCTTTGCTGCACCCAAGAGGAACAAAGGGGCAGCACCATCCCTGCGCGGGACTATACAATGGCCTCCCATCCCCCTTCCGACACAACAGCAACAGCGGATATTACAGGGCACGCGCGGGGACATACAACGCGTGCACGTTTTTTTTTAAAAAGGTCCGTTCTTGCTCCACGACAATATCGCAGGCTTGTCTGGAGAAAAAAAACTAGGCACAACCGTGTTTGAAAATTCAGTTTATCGTGACAACGCAGTTTACTCAAAATTTTTCATCAGATTTTCTCCCTTTCGGGGGGCAACTAAGTGTTTGTAAAGCTGCTTTCTTTGTAAATGGAGAGTGCCTTTTATTTTATGCAAATATAATTAGGAATGTATTATACCGTAGTGAACACCGCCCAAATGCCTTAGCTGATTTGCTTGCTGGAAAAACTTATGGTCCCGGAACAAATGGCCCGAACATCAAAGTAGGAACAAAAGGTCCGGAACGTAAGGTGCCGGAACAAAAGGTCCCGGGCACCTCTACGCGCAAAATGATTCCACGAAACCTTATGTTGGCTCTTTGATTAAATTTGTTTCGTCTTGCTTAAGTGGTGTATCGCCTTCTGTAACAAAACTTTCAGTAAACCATCACTTTATTTTTGTAAGCATTTTTGCGAAAATGCAAATGCATGGCGTAACCAGTTGGCCTGTTTTGTGTAAATTTTTATTTGTTTCCGCCGTTATTTTCGGCTTTTCATTGCATTCTTTCTTGTCAATATTTGAAAATACATTTTTATTTCTTTAGTTTGTATTATTTCTTACTTTTGTATTTTTTCGTATTATTTATTTATTTCTTTAGTTATTTTGTATTTATCAAAATTCCGCACTTCAGTTTATCTCTACGTAAGCAATAATAACTATAAAACCGTTACTTCCGCTAATTATTCATTTTCGCTAGTTCTTCCATCCCTCTGCGAGGTTTTCCTTGCCTCAATACGCTAACAGCAACTAAGTCCAGGCACGGCCAGACTCCGCGCTCCTTTCTCAGCCACGAACACAGTTTTTGAGTCCGGCCGTGTTCCAGGAAGGCACAACCTGTCGCGAGGAGCCGCCACGAGGAAGAGAGGTTGGTGACAGGCAGGGTTCTGAGACATGGGCGCGCCTGATTACGACTAGCTCGCGCAATATCAGATTGGCTGCTGGTCGAACGTGGCTATCACGACATTCAGCACCATGAAAATTTTCATATAAAGATGGCAACAAGGGTCAGCCCAAGCAAAAAACATATTCTACCTAAGCGAACCACCTACACTCCGCCCCCCGCCCGCTCCTTCCTGTTTCATCTCGCTTTTTAAGGGGCGTCCCAAAAAGTCAAGTGTGGCAGCGTGGTGCATCAACTTGCATCAATCGTTGGGTTTTTACTGAGCCATGACAAGTGACTGCATGTGGTTCTCGCAATTTCTGGGAAAGTAAAGCCATCAGAAAGACGAGTGAAAACAAGTTTTCGTATTTGCGCAAATAAACTGCATGTATTTGTGCCTAAATGCAATTTTGAACAATAAAGTTTGTTGTTGATGGTGGGTGACAAGTTTTGATGAGCTAACCTGCTGCCCTTAGCAACTGTTACGCTCCCGCCTCACACCGGCAAAATTAACAAATAATGTTAGCAGCAGTCTTCTATACCTTGCAGCAAGATATGGGGAGTATTAATAGCTATATTGCATATTTTTACAGAAAAACGAAAGTATCTAAGCTGGAATTGTCAGAATCTGAGGTAGTAGGATAATAATTGATTAAATACTGGTCAGCCTAAATTTAACTCGGGATCTAATCAATCTAAGCTGCAAACTGCCAAACTATCAAGCTCCAAAATCTTTATGATCGCTGCTTCGCTTGATCCGAACTGCAAATATACAAGCCTTTCAGATGGAGAGCGCCGCAACGCAGCTTAGCTAACGAAATATACCATTCATCCAGTAAAAGTCTTTTTTGAAATAGTGATAAATCGGCCAGCGTGATGCACTAGTGCAGCTCTATGTTGTCTGATATTCAGCAGTACCGGTCCATTCCCAGTTTCGATGCTTCACATAACCTGAATAATACTGTCTCTGTAAATAGGCTCCCCGCACAGGCTTAAGTGGGACTGGCCTCACAATCTTTAATAAACAGAAGAGCAATGCAAAGGAAGCACGGGAGAACTTGCACGTATGACGGCAAATTTATATGCAGCACTTAACTCAAATAAACTCAGCCTTAGCAAACATATTATACAGGGTGATCAAAGTTAGGTCGACTGGGTTTTTTTTAATTAGGTGTTTATATTACGTGAAGACAACATCTCCAGTGAGGTTATAGGTCCAGAGGGACACAGAATGAGGTGCTAAATATTGATGTCGGTGGCTTAATTAAACTGAAATTGCAGTATTGACTTTTTTGTGGCTGCAGTAAGCAGACATGTTTGTATTGAGAAGTTACAAGTAGTTTCATTTCGCAGAATTCTTCCAGCGCATACGTACGTCGAGATACTGAACTTCGAAGTTTAATTACCGTTCGCATGAATACGAATGCCAGGCAGTGCAGCGGCGCAAAGCCCCTCCCCTTTGCTCTGTGTTTCGATAAGGGTTCCGAGTACTGCCCATTGCGATAACGCCAGCCAAGACTGAAAGGGTGCCAGTTATCACTTTTTCTTATGCCTCCTCTTTGTCGAACTAAACACCGTACACAGCAGGCGCGTCACAAAAAGGAGGAGCTTTGCGCTGGTCTTCACTTCTTGCATGCGTAATCATGCGAAAGGCAAATAAACTTCACTGTTAGACGTCTCAGAGCACGACTGCGATAAAGAATTCTGCCAAATGGAGTTGGCTGCGTGGAAACACAATTGCCCATTAAATGTTCAGTAAAAACATGCCAGCTTACTGCAGCCAATAAAAAGTAATTAATCAATTTAAGGTAATTAAGCCATGGACATCTATAGTTACCACCTTACTGTGTGTCCCCCTTGGAGCATAACCTCACTACAGCGGTGGTCGTCACGTACATCAAAGCGTCTAATTTTAAAAATAATTGTCTACCTAAGTTTAATCACCAAGTATATAGACAGATGCAACATACATTGTGCACAAATACAGGCATATAATATAAATACACTGACCCCCTCCCTCCTTCTCTCATACAGGCGTCCATGCATAGGTTCAATAGTGGTGGGGCCATTTTTTCCTACATTGATGTTGGGACCGTTTTTTCCTGTACTATTTGCTCCGGGACCATTATTTCTGGCGCCATTTGTTCCGGGACATTTCTTCCGGCACTATTTTTTGTGACCGTGGTTGGTGTAGCACCGGTGAACGTATGGTGCGAGAAAACCAACATGGCCGCTATTTGAGCCGGCGCGCGTGCCCCTGTCATAACCGTGAATTCAAGTGTTGAAAAATAAAAACAAATTCACCGAACGCGCGCCTCAAACGACCGCGTAATTCGCTGGTCGAGTGGCAGAGGGCAGCAAATTTTGGATGACAGAGACCAGAGCATTGCGGGGGCCGTAATGTCTAGGCCCGTCCCTGCCCCGCCTGGTACAGTCCCCGCCAGAGTAAGGCCCGAGCCCGACAAAACAATAAAGGAGCACGGACACAAAAATTTTCTGTTGCACTTTTATTGCTTTTAATGATGCCTAATGGTCTGGCCAACCAAAAACAGCACTTAAACTGCTTCAGCGCGCGATAGTTAATTACATTGAACGGCCTGGGAATCGTTTGTTTCAAATTCCCGTGCTTTCATCCCGAACAGCGCATATGACAGACTCCCTGTTCACCTCACCGCTTTGTGCGGACGTAACCGGCCCCTGCTTTAGAGGGGTTTTGCGCCCGCTCGCCGCTCGTGGGGCCGCGCGCGTGAAGTGACGTCACAAGTTTTAAATGAGCGCTGTCGCGTCACTTCTTTTTTCTCTCCTGGGGTGATGTCACGCTGATGTCCATTTGCTGAGTGCCGCTCTGCGCGCTGGTCCGTCGGCGCGATAAATGAGATTTAAATGAACTATGTTCTTCGCGTCGGAGGCCGCTCATATTTCAGCCAGGGTATTCGGTTGAGTGAAGGAAGCGAACTGTGCAGTAATATTAACGCCGAAAATTGGTGTCAGTGCTCCTTTAAGAAAAAAGCCTGAGCCACGCCCGAGACCGATAGCATTTAATAAAAGAAACCCGAGCGCCCGCACTGTATTTTATGCCCAGCCCGAGTTCACCACACTCCAAACATTAGCCCAAAAAGTTTGGTCTTCTTAGCCTAAAATAAGCATAGAGGGAGTATATTGAATTTACACTTGTTCAATACTTAGATCTATATCAGTACAACATAAATATCCTGACCAAAATATGTATCTTTACGGAAAATGTTCGTAAAACAGGCGCTGCAGTTGCGACAGCAGTCGAACTTAAAGCCCCACGAGGATCGCTTTAATGATGCTGAGAAAAGTGGATATTTTATTTTTGCGTTTCTTGGACAGATATTCTACGTTTGGTTATTTCATTCAATTCGTTTCCCAAAGAACTATCTTTCCAACTTGTTTTTCAAGCTAGCACATTCTGCCGAGAGGTAATTTAACTTGTACTTCTCTCAATTTAATTTGCCAAGGTTCTTTGTTGGTTTGCACCAGGTGTCTATCCAAATAGACTTAGGTTCCTTCCATGCTCACAAAGTTTCCTACTCAAAAATGTCTTAATGGTCAAAAAGGTATGTGTATAAAAAGCTGTTAGAACGACCCGAGGGTTCGTTAGCTAATCTTTGGTGGTATGGTCTGCACAAAGTGCAATTTCCAGGTTACATTTGTTCTTTTTTTAGTTTGAAAAACAGAGGAAAGAGACAATCATGCACCACCCTATTACCACAGTGCTCTCATTTTCTGAAGCGTTCTCCCCTCTGTGCTGATGAAGTCCATACATTTTCTTTTGTAGGCTTGGAGGCTTTCAATTGCAAAAGGTTATTCTTTTTTGCGTCACCACGGTGACGGACTGACACCACTTCCCTTTTTATGTTTTCCTTTCACCTAAGCGATCAATGAGCCGAATTCTTGTTTTACACATTCTAAATTTGCGGCAGACGACTGCCGGGATTCAGGGTCTGCACGGCCTGGCTCGGCCAAAATAGTGTTTTTGTTCAAGTCCAAGAACCGCCTGGGCACGAAAAACTGCGTGCTACCCGGCCCCAGCACGGCCCGCGGGACGGACCAAGCAGGCTCGTCCTTTAAACCAACCTGGGCCCGAGCTGTGCCCTATCTAGAGCACTACCCGGGCAGCAATTTCTAGGCCCGGCCCGAAACTGCCCGATAGAGACACGGCCCGGGCCTGGCCCCGCCCGAGCCCGGCAAACTTCTAAAATGTTAGCCTGAGCCAGACCCGAGCCGGGCAGAGCTTGATAAAATAAGCCCGAGCCCGCCATAGTTGTTAAATGCCCTCCCTAGTCCGACAGGCTATAAACATGAAATAGAAGAAGTCTGCGGTTAGCTTAAAAAGCGTAAACAGAGAGTGAATACGACTAATTTGGATTTATATTTCCATTATTCTTGTACCAAACTTTGTACAACTTCAATACCCTCACTTGGAAATTGTTCTTTGAGTAGTCGTGAACCCCATTTGCCACTTCGTTTGTGAGTTTTCGAAATCAAGACGCACCCAGGATACTTTAAATGATTCGGAGCAAGTGGATATTTTTTGTAGTATTGCGATTCTTCAGCAGATACTGCAGCTTTCGCTGTGCCATTACTTGCCTAAATTGGAGCAGATGACGCATCTGGTTTCACCACTACATTTTAGTATTTTCCTCAAGTTACGTTGGCAGCAACATGTTACCTGCGCTTCTGTTTGTTTTTGCTCCTTTCCATCATTTTGAAAAAATTCTTCCTGGGAGAAATTATGGGCTCTGCTTAAAAAACTAGTCGTTCAAACACTGCACATAGTCCAAAGTCCAGGTCACGTTTGTTCTGTTGGAATTTGTTCGAAAGGAAAAGGGAAAAGACAATCATGTTTTACTGTGTGGCTAGAGTGCCGATGTTTTCTGGCCCACTCTCTCCCACTACGCTGCTGAGTCCCAGATACTTTTTTATGATGTCAAGGCTTTCTAAGTGCAATCATATTTTATCATATCTGTTAACAGCGCCATAATGAATTTACACTTCACTTATTTTTGTTCTCACTGAACCTAAAAGATCAACAAAAACTTTTTGTTGTCAACAATTTATAATTTGTGGCACAGGATTGCCGGGCCTCGGCAATCCTGTGCCACAAATTTTGGGTCTAGCCCGCGCCCGGGCCGGGCCCGAGAAAATGCATGCACCTGGCCCGACCCCGCCTCGCTAGTGCACTTCGTCAGACTACTTAGCTACGCCAACGCATCCCACTGTTTCAGGGATGTGCCCTCGCAGTGTGCTGTTTTGTCGTGTGTTGTTTTGTCGCCGTGCTATTCTGTCGCGTGCGCAGTTGTCGCTGTCCTATTTTGTCGCTGTGCTTTTTTATCGTGTGCGTTTTTGATGCTGTGCCCGTCTGACGCTGTGCTGTTCTATCGCGTGCTATTTTGTGGCGTGCCCTTTTAAAGCCGTGCTGTTACGGCGGTGCTGTTCTGTCGGTATACCCTGGAGATCAGATAGACGTCTTGCCATACCTGCCTGAACCGTCGCGCAAGGGATAGACTCGCGCATCCAAGCCAACAGAAATGCCCAAAAAAGCCCAGTGCCAGATAACAAGCCCAGAAGACATAACATGAACACGTACACACATTCAAATGGCGCTTATATGTCTACAATAAAAAGACAAATTTTCATCCAATGAAGCTGCAGAGACCTCGTTAAAAATCTTGATGTGTATGAGTGACTTCATGCAAGCCAAACAGGTGTCTTCTGCTTAAGAGAAACACATATAAACAGAAAACATACCATCTTCTTTAACAATTATGTAATATTCAGAAGACACAGGGATGGGTTCTCAACTTCTTGTATTGCTTTGGGTGTAATTGCCCAAAACCCCTTACATCTCATCCCGTCACTCTGAACAATGTCCTTCGGGGTGTTGCTATCTGAATGATAGTCTTATACAGGCCAGCACCAATATGCTCTATACGCATTTCTCCCAATCATCGGCTAACAAAAAGTTGTGATTTTGAAACACTGATAGATGTGTTGTTTGAATCATAGTTAGTATTAGGTGGCCTGATTGAACACAACTCACTCTGGTGCTCTTCTTGCAGCGATGCGCAGGGTCGCTTCATTGAAAAGTTCTTTAAATCAAGAGCATGCCTTTTTAACATAAAACAGCGTACATACCATGACATAGCGCACAACACTTACTCACACCTAGCTAGACATAGCTATTGGCTCAGCAGTTCCCCATCTCTGGAATGGAGGTAGACAATAACCCGTACGGTAGTGACCACTTCCCTACCCCCCTTATATGTAATATACGAAACGGTTCTCTTTCCCACCAAAAGTTGAAGAAAGCTAAAGCAAAATACAACACATTCACAAAAACATTTAAACTAAATCACACATGAATAACGCACCTGCGCATAGAGGAGGCAAACTATCTGGTCACGGCGTGCTTTCCTCGAATCTCTAAACTCGTACACGGACACACACACACTCTGAACACGACAATGTAAACTCAACGGACATCAGACGCACACCCTGCTCCTGGTTACTACAAGCGGTACACACTAGAACACCAGACTAACTTATTCCCACAACACTTCGAACCCATTTCCAGTTCAGCACACTTTCATAAAATAAAAATATCCTTTAAAAGAACAGCTTACGATACAATAATATAAGCCCACCTGCTCGTACAACACACCCTTTTCACTTCATGAGCTGAAGGTTGCACTCAGTACTTGTAACCTTTCAGCTCCAGGCGCATACAAGACTATACACACGAATATAAAACACCTAAATGCTGACACACTTATTTCGGGCGTCTTCCAGGTCATTGGAGAGAGGCCATCGTAGTTCTCTCTCTGAAATAGGGGAAGTACCCTTTGTCCCTTGCAAGTTATCGTGCCATTGCCCCGAAAAGCAGCCTGCGTAAGCTTTTCGAGCAAATGATAAATAGAAGACTCGTCTACTTCTTGGAGTACAACGGTCTTCTCGACAGCTGCCAGGCCGGGTTTCGGCCGGGACTATCTACCAACGATCAACTGGCATTAGAGGCTTATATCAAAGATGCTTTCCTCCACATTCAGTATTTTATGACGGTATTTCTTGATCTGGAAAACGCGTACGATACCGCAGCGCGGTACGGAATTTTCAGAGACCTGAAGTCTTTGGGAAGGTCGGGTAACATAATAAGCACGCTCGCCAGCTTCATGTTCAAAATTTTCAATAGGAGATTATATGCGGACAATTGGTTTTCCTACTGGTTGCCCTGCATAAAATATGAAAAGCACGGTCACAAAAAGCGATTGTTCTTGCTAAATCTTGCTCTTGATAAAAATGATGACAGTTGTCATCTTGATGACAGTTCTGCGCCCGCCACAGAGCGTTTTGTGCTGCCGAAGTGGCACACATAATGGTTGCGTGTGCATAGTGTACCAAAACGTCCAGTCTATGCGCAAGCCACAGGCTTTAACCAAACTGCAAAAGAACTGATGTCAGCAAATATATACATAGACGGCGACGACTGCATGTGTAGCCGGTGCCCGGTGTGTAACGCCAAATATGGTTTTCTGAGAATTTTGGAGAGCGCTTTAGATATAAACAAAGTTGAGCATGCTCATTTTGAAAACTTTATCTCAGGTGTTCGCTGCTTACTAGCTAAAATAGCTTTGAGTTCTCTCAAATTTTCAACACAGTTTTTAGGCACTGTAAATGATTGCAAGATGTACCAGAGAATAAACAAAGATCAAGCAAAGTTTCTGCGGGAGAAAAATACATGCCGATGAGGAAAGGAAGATTGTGTTTTCTAAATCGCTGAGAATTACAGCTTGCTCGTGCAAGACGCACCACAATGGTTCCAGTGGGTATATACGCAAGCCACGATACACCCACTCATGGCTTACCATCGTTCACAATCCTTGGGACCTCTGCGTGAAATCACGTGCCGTCATTTAGGACTGTTTTGATCCCACGACAGCGCCCGTGGCTACCTTTCAAGCTACAGCATTAAAGTTTGTAAACAGAATTCTATGGTCTCCGAAAATTTACTATTTTTCTTATAGTGCTCATTACAGTACAATTACAAAAACAATATGCCTAAAGTTGCCTCCCATAAAATGAGTCAATTTTTTGGCTGGGGAGAAGTTTTTTGGAAAGTTTCATTGAAAGACACGTTTACAGTCGGTTGGCGGCACCGTGAACGTACGTGCACAGTAGGGCGAACTTGCAGTGGCGCCTTGCTGACGGCCGCCAGTGGCGCAGCTTGTGAAGGTCACACAGACTTGCCGTGGGTGTGGTCACGTAATTATCCATAATTGCGCGCGGAATCTGTACCGAGATATCCCCTCGCTTTTTCACGCGAAATGTATTATCCTCTCTGATACAGCGCGTGCTTTCTGAAGCGGCGATTGGGAAGTTGAAACAGTTTGAGGTGCACGTCACCTTCCCGTCGTACAACCCGCCTTCCTTCATTTGGTTTGGTTTTGAATTCTTTGGAATGGCAAAAAGGCGTCTCGGTTTTACTCATCCTGTAGTGAGAAAAAACACAGCGTTCTCCGCGAAAACAGATTCCCAGCTGCTGCCGACATCGGCAAGTGTCGCGTAGCACGGCACGGCGACGGTAGTGAGAAAGCACATTTAGGCACGTGCACAGGAGCCTCGCCTCGCCGTGCTGCGATACCGCCCGTTGTCAGCAGCGTTGCGCCGTGCCGCTGGCGAAGACCACACCAGATCCGCAGATAAAGGCAACATGGCATTGGCAGTGGTGGTGAAGTAGTGCAGGTAACCCAAGTGATCGCATCTAACCACTCTTTCAAATGCAGCATGACGCGCAATTGAGGTTGCTCTAGCGGACATGGACCTTTTATTCTGGAAATAAAGTACACTATAAAATGTCAATGGAGCAGCTGGTGAAAGCGCCAATCAAATATCTATCGTGGTGACAACCCTAGACATATCCAACAGTGCAAGCCTGCTTCCCCGAGCGCATCCAATCTCTTGACACAAGGAGAGAGTCTCCCTACAGGCGCAAGTCGTCAGCCACTTGACGTCACCACAAGTCATGATAACATCCATCCGTAATCGTACTTTGCGCTGTGCGGAATGGCAGAAATGGGTGTCGGTGCTATTCGCTCTGCGGGAAAAAAAACGCACCAATCTTGGTGAAAACACAGCACCAGCGACTGCCCACGCCAGCAACCTGTAAGCGGCACGCCACGGCACCGCAAGTGCGCGCATAATTTTAAGCCATTTGAAGCAAGGAACAGTCTTCAAAGAACTTACAATGGACTAATAATACTCACCACCAGTTGTTACATTATTAGAAAAGAGCGCTAAAGGTGTAAAGCAGAAAGGGTTGAGGATAAAACCAGCTCTCTAGAATGTTTGAATGGGCAATTTCTTTGAAAGTTATCCGCAGGTTTCAGCACTGCTTACCATAACCGCGAACAACTTGAATGATGGGTTCAGGCTTTACTCCAGAGTGAGACTTTCGAATTCGATATGAACCCACGCCGGCGGCCACAATGAAAACTGCAGGCTTTATAGGCCTCAAGACCGGACCAGTGGCTGATCTCCTACAACATCTGTATCACCTCCATGAAGGCAGCCTTGGGGCATTCGTTTAGGAGCACCAAAAACAAATCGTCTGCTCATGACGTAAATCACAAATCTAGCGCCAGCAGGCCGCACTCCTTTCCTCGCCTTAAAATTTAAAATGTGCGACACCTGCGTTGTCGCCCCCTCTCTATGCTACGCGCAGGAAGTGCGCCGGAAGTAAGCGGACTTATGGCCCACCGTCTAGAGCCGTGGTTGGTGCTCAATATTATAATTACTTTCTCGCTTATAAATAGTACTCCGATAAAACGTTCTAAAAAAATGCATTTTTACACCCTTGCACATTAACCAAAGTGTGTATTTTGCCATGGACTGTCACACAGGGAGATAAGCGTCTCAACACGGAAGGTTTTGCAAATTTTTCAAAGTTCATGTCTTTATGGCGCTGAACCTACCCGCTTCCCGGCTCTCATGCTTTTTTTGTCGCACTTACCGCCAGCAATAAGAACAATGTATGCAGCTGCATTGAGTCTACCGAAGTTGCAATATCTGTAAAAATGTGTAAACATTGCTTAGAAACGCCACCTTGCTTCACCACAAAGCTCATTTTGAAACCCCAAGCAGCTGCCAATGCATTGGAGCAAAGATGCGCGCTCCTTTTTCTATCACTTGGAATTATTTCACTGCGCTCAGTGTATTTTTTGTTTGCAAATTTTTTCGCATTCTAGTTTTTCGACAGCACCGCAGTTTCCAAATAGCGGTAAGAGACAGAAAAATGCTTTGTGGCAGAGATCGGCGAATAGAATAAATAGGGCAGAGAAGTGATGAATCACAGGTGGTCGAGTGAACTCTACGGACGTTTGGCGTAAAATTACTACGCAATAAATTGTTCTCGGTTCTTGGAAATACCACTACGTCAAGGCAGGTCGTACATGAATGAGAGGACGTCATACGACCGCCACTGGAAGTTTTGGGTGCGCCAAAGAAAGGTATCGCGGTTTGGATGCATTGGTGATCGAGGTCAAGGTATTGGTGTTCGCACCGTTTTGATAATAGCTTGCTTGGCGAGGTATGGTAACGTTGCGCCAAGAACCTCTCGCTCTGTTTCTGGGTCACATATTTTTGTTGATGCGGTGGGCTCCGCGTGGCTCGTCAAGCACGAGCTGGGTGCATTGGTGCGTAGTTTAGCATTTACAGTTCTGTCACCCCAGGGGAACATAAACTCTTGAAGTTGGTAGTGTCAGAGTTCCCTAAGTTCCGTGTACTTGAACTGTATTACAAATTCAGGACTGCTAAGACAGCACAGCGACCACAATATATAGATAAGATATGTATTTTTACGACTCTCGTGTGGCCTCCGGGACGAAGTTGTCGATCATATCAGGTTCTCCGGGCAAGGTTGTGACTTGGTGAGAGGGAGTTACGCAGACCGACACTCCCGAAAGTGCAGCAACAGTTTCTGCGCCAGCTGCTCTGCAATAATAAAAGAGCCTAGAATTAAGGGGGATTACCCACTCTTCCTTTTAACCAGAAGTGGTACGCAGGTTGACAATTTTCATTTCTTCTGGCACTTGTTTGCGGATAACATCAGTGTCAAAAGCAGCATGAGCTTCCAATGTCGTGGGAAAAAGTTGGTGCAGGTCCGCGTCCATTCCGGTGCACACTGTTTTCAATAATGTGGCCGTTGGTGTAACAGCCAGACTGATGCTTCTTTTTGTGGAGGAATTCCCTTAGTGATCTCACTGCCTCTAGCGGATGAACATGGTTTTCTTGACTTCGTCATCATGGGACACAAATTAGGCAACAGTTGTGGTGGCAACATTGACGGAGCATGCAAAAAGTTCTTGGTTACTTCGCCCAGTAGGAGGCGTGTGTTTTGTATTCAGTCATTTCAATTGTTAACTCGCTGGAATAGCCATATAAACATGTAAGCACACTGCTGCACCAGCAATGTCGTGCCTTTCGGGAAATAATAGTACCGAACGTCAATAGAGTTATAACCTAAAATCTGTCACCACCGATATATACTTTTTACTGTTCTCAAAGCTAGTTCCGAAGCGAAATAATTACGGTGGAGGGAACTTCTCCAGAATTCATTTATTGTTAAAGTGGTTTACCCCCCGGTAGGGCTCCACCTGACCAACCACTGCCGTGTATTCAGAAGAAGGCGCCCGAGACTATGGAGAACCACAGTGCGGCTTCAGGCCTGTACAAAAAAGGCTTTGCTGAAAAAACCGCTACGCACCGCGTATTTCGTTTTGTCTTCCTATGGAAAAAGTATAAGCTCAGGTTGTGGAGCTTGCTTTCGGCACGTGTTTTGTGTTTGGCTGGCTAGACGAGTTTCTTGTGGTTTAGAGTGAATGTAACCCTCAGACCACAGATTTCGCGCCATGAAAAAGAAACAAGGTTCTTGGAGGACTAAAAGTTATTGCCGGTTATTGCAATACTTGTGCTAATCAACATAACAAAATACCTACAAAGACGCTGCCAACAACATGGAGTTCACGAACAAGTGTCAGCAATTAGAATGCTCTGCTCTATTATTTAGCCAGTGTGTTTGTTGTACCCTGGAAACTATAAAAGTCGGCTTATATTCAGGATAATATATTAGGCAGGAATACCCTTGCAAAAATACACTTTTTTTATGAAATGAGACGACTTTCTTGACACACATTTGAATGCAAGCTACGCCCGTGTGCAATTAGAGATGTCGGTGGCGGGGAATTGTTTTGAACAGAATGAGGAATTCTTCGCGCCTTTTTATTTTAGCTACCAGTAAGGAGGAACGGAACTTTGGCATATGAACATTCCCGAGAGATTTGAGGAAAATACCTCACCTGAACTGCTTCTAGCATTCAGGTTTACTGGGGTACTGACCCAAAAATCCTGTCTCTGTTGACGACTGGCTTTTCAATGTATGCAGGTATAACGATGTCATTTGATTTAGAATTGTAATATACTGTCTCATGCTGATGTGGCTGTAACTTTGGTACATGTACTGAAAGAGCAAATTGCTTCGGACCTACAAGAAAAACAAAATAAAGACGTTCATGCAGTTTCACACCAGTCTCTTTTCTCACACAATCATGACGGTAGTGGTCTAGGCGCTGTTTGCTTAACATACTTTGGTAATTTACATCGCTCACTTCCAGCAGCACCTAATGGGGTTTGGCGCACTATGTCAGAACTGCTAGCAAAATATTAAAATACATAGGTTCCTCTTCGGGTAAGTTTTTTTCGGGACGTACAACAGAACAAAGTACTCAAAATTCGGGATCACACTGGGAAATTTGGAAAACCTGATAGGTACGCATCAAAAAACAGAAAAAAATTCGCGGTTGGATTGAAACACATTTAGGATGGTTGGGTACGGCCATGCACCGGCACAAAAAGTAACTAAAGATAAAACCGATGACATGGCTGCTCCAACACAATGATTTGGTAGAATTTATTGAGACGCGTTAAAAATGTATACAGTTTCCTTCCAGCCTTTGGTAAAAACTTAGATAGCTCCTTCAGCATACCATTTCGTGTAATCAAGAACTTTTACCTCACTGAAAAAGAATATTGTAAACAAAACCCAAAGACAGTTCTTATAGAAAGATTTGACGTGCTTTTCTAAAAAATGAGCAATAATATTTACAAGAAAAACTATTTTCTGCTTTCCTTTTGCTTCCTCAGAGTGAGGAATCACATTAAATGAGATTGCCCGTGTTATTAAAAATGAATGTAGCAGTTGACAATTTGGAGCGTGATGCAGAGCAAGCCTTCTCGGCTTCACCGCCTTTGAATTGTTGAAGCTTTAGTAAGCAAGCGAAAAAATTATCTGACAGACTACCTCCATTCATTTTTAACACCTGTTGCAATTGTTTCTATAACCAAAAATGTATACTCAAGCTGGGAACCTCCATAGGTGAGCCCCGAGAGAAAGCGGTGAAATCGAAAAAAGAGTCCATCAGCATAGGAAACTACAAAATTATAAATCACAATTTAATTGTCCCATAAAATTGCAGGACGACCTGTCCTGCCAGCTACACGAAGCCAACCCACGGCACGATGAAATGTCTGGCTAATATTATCTCGTAGCATAGAACACTGAGGAGCCTCCACTGTTTCCCGTTGCACAAAATATAATTACACGCAATATTTTATGTATACGCCTATGGCAAAGTGAAACAATAATTGCTTTGAGCAACGCAAAATAGCAAGAGATTATTGCACTGATATCGACGTGCTGCATCAATAGAAGCTGCTAAATGTACTCAGCGGGAAAAATGGTAAGCTATTCATTCACGGAAACACTAGCACCTTTGAGACTGTAGCTGGTTTCACCGTTTCCATGTTGCAGATTTAAAATATGAATTTCAGTGCAAAAGATTTATTCTGAAATAAATCACCCTTTTCTTCAGGAAGAACGACACGTAAGGCTCACGTTTTTGTACTAAATACATAGTGTTTGAACACATCAGCAAAGTTTTTTTGACATAGGGTATTTCGCGTAAGGCCTGCTTTTTCCTCGCCCAGTCCTATTTACGTAAACAAAATTATTCAAAAATTTTCACAATTTATTTTCACAAACCCAAAAATGCAATGAACCCAAAGACGACGCAGTTGCCTTCAAAAAACAGGTTTATTGGAGGCAACTTGTGCTCCCTGGAAAACATAAAATTACACTATCTTTCCGGAGTGGAACTCTGTGTAGTATGCGAAGGAGCCATGGGGTCCATTGAAGTTCTTATTATTTTTTCTTTCGTTTTTTCTTATGATGTTCAGCTTTGCGTGCCTTAGTTGTATCAGTACATTCTTGACGTAGATCGAATGAGTGAATGACGTAAGACGTATTTATAGCACATGCTCCCGTCTCGGTTTGTAGGGCAGTGGGAAGATCGCAACCGACCTCTCATTGCGGCCAGAGAGTCGTGGGATCGAAACCGGGCGCGGTCTTACGATTTTTTTTTATTGTGGACTGCGCTGACGTCAGCCAAAACGCTGACAGGCTAAAGAGACATGCATGCGCAGTAGAGTGCGGACGGCGGACGACAAGGGAGGGAGGAACCAAGCCCGAGCATGTCATGCTCCGCATCGAAAATAATACACAGGCAGCGAAGCAGCAGTCATCAAACTGACGGTCGCAAGCGCGCGTCAACGAGTCGAATACCGCGGGTGTGCTCTGCGAAAGTTATCTTCGGGCACGAGTACTTCTGGAACCGTTCAATTACATCCAGAACACTGTATATCAAAGAAGATTATTCTACGCTGTTGACCCCCGAAGGGGGCACCTTGAGTAATCTTGATTACGGTGTTGGCGACACCGCGGACCGCCAGCCCCCATACATAAGCTGGACCCAACCATGGGGATGTGTTTTAGATGCAAAGCATCTCTTTGTCTCAGCTCCATCGTTCATCGTCCGTCCATCCACCGGCCGTGGAAGACACCGGCAACACTGTCGCTACAGGAGCGCTTTGAGAGAAAGCATTCACGTCTCGTGCTGGCCCAGCAAGACACCGGCCATACTGTCGCTCCAGCATCTCATGGTCGGAGCTATGTCCCTCCCTTGTGGCGCCGTCCACACCCCCACTGCCCATGCTCTGCTCATCTACGGCCGGCCCGGGAAGACACCGGTAACACTGTCGCTCCAGGAGCCATTAAAGCGTAAGGTACCACCAGGCGTTCAGCAAGCCGAGTATGCGCAGTGGGGATATGGACGGCGCAACAACGACTAGGGAAAGACGTAGCCCCGTCGCATCTAATAGAAATACACCATCTTCCAATAGGGGAACCCTGAGTGGTATGCAAAACAGCCATGGGCTCAACGCAATTTCCCAGTTCGTAGTTCTGGTAAGTGAAAAATGGGGTAGTTACCATGGAAACAAAACTGCAAATATAACGGTAGCTATATATCTCAACCTAACAAAAATGACGATCTGAAAACTTGAATCGACCCTATGGCTGCTTTGCATACTACTCAGGGTTCATCTAGGGGAAGATGGTGTAATTTTTAGGGTGAAGGGTATAAATTTCGAAAGGTGGCCGTCGGAGCCCAGGTCCAGCTCTGGCTGATGGGCTCCCTGTCTGTTTACCAGGCAGGAAGCTTCGGGACCTGTACAGCTCTCAGGGTCAGGCTGGCGGAGAAAGTACCCCCACCCCTACTTCTATACTTAGATATATGGCATTTTCTAACCTCCCCCCAAAACGTGATCGGACCACAAAAAGGTGCTGCAATGAAGTTTCTTTTCCACCTTTTCCTAAGTTGATTCCTCCTAAATCGAATAACTATCCTCGATTCATTGTGCTAAAATTGGTAGACCAATCAAAACCTCTTGCTTCACAGTTGGTATTTCTTATTTCAAAGTTTCTTGGGGGTATCGCTGGAGATTCATATAACCAAAAAACATCGAACCGATGAAATCTTTGTAGAGGTCAGTTGCCAGAATGAGGCCAATAAACGTCTTGCTCTAAACAGCATCGCCGATCTGGCATTAGAGTCACGCCCCACCGCAGCCTAAGCAGTTCTCAGGGCGTTGTCTCTGACTACGACCCACTGAATGAAACTGAAGCCGACTTGCTCGAGTCCCTTCGTGGCCAGTGAGTAACAGTGGCCAGGCGAATAACAGCACGAAGAGACAATAAACACATGGCCACAAACCACCTCATCCTAACCATTGACAGGCCGAGCCTTACGGAATCCATCAATGCAGGTTTCGTGCGATGTGCAGTCCGGCCTTACATCCCAAACCCGCTGTGCTGTTTCAAGTGCCCATAGTTCGGGCACTGCACAAACTCCTGTCGCGACCAACATACCTAATCGAAATGCGCCCAGCACGCGCTCCCGTTTGAAAAGTGTAACCTGTGACAGTTTCTCTACGTAAACTCCCAGGGTCCGCCCACGGCCTACCCCAGGAAATTCGAAAAATTTCCCCTCGAAAAGAAAATCATAAACATCAAGGTCACTGAAAACATACGTTCTCAGAGGCGTAGGAGAGGTTCGCCTCCTTCCCTTTGGGCGCAGGTACGCCGACGCAGCTCGCTGGGGGCGAAGCGGGGTCTTGTTCCGCTGGGGATTCAGTACCTCGAGTTAGACATGGTCCCGTCCCACCTTTTGCTCCCCCCCCTCAGGTTACCTCTGGGGGCCCAACCCGCCTCCGCACCGCTCGCAGAGCAAAAAGAGGTAGTGGGGACAACCGCGCCTGGTGGGAGTAATGCTGCATCCTCTACTTCCGCTCCTCCGTCCCAAACCACTTACGAGGGCCCAGATGAGTTCGAGATGAAGATGGAACCAGCGGTAGCTCCTACCCCCCTCCCCCCTTCCCTCCCCCCCCCCCGAAGCGCCTGCGCCATTCGAGGCGTTTCTGAAACTCTCGGCGGTTGCGGCCAAAGAAAAGTGCTCCTAATAAGGTCCGCGGTCCAAGGAGCCTGATCACTCAGGCGCTCCGAGGAGATCCGAGGATAAAATGGACGTCGGACCGTTCTTGTCTGCGGTGCACCACAAGGAACGCATCCTTACGCCAAAGGCTCCCGACAGGTCAAAATAGACGAGAGTCACAGCCCCGAAAGACGAAACATAAACCCAGCCCAATAGCTCCGAACACTCCATACTGGGAAGAGAAAACATAGTCCAATAGAACTTCTGAGGCATCCATAATAACCTTTACAATGTATAAGAAATACTGCATGATAATAAGCCACGTCTGATAAGTCTTCAGGAAACACATTTGAGTTCAAAGCACGCAAATTTCTTGAATAGGTACATGGTCTTCAGAAGGACAGGGATGGCTGCAAACACTCCTCTGGCGATGTGGCTATAATTGCCCAAAAGTCTTTATCCTGCTACCCCGTCACTCTGAATACTGTCCTTGAGGCTGTAGCAATTCGAACCACATTATTTAGTAGGTTGAAAACGGTATCCTCTAAATATATTCATCCGGATGTCACACTTTCTTGTTCTGGCTTTAAGGCACATGTTGACCAGCTGCCCAAACCGTGCGTCTTAACAGGCGACCTTAATGATCCCAAATCTCTTTGGGGCTTTTCCAGTACAAATGCCTGGGGTTGCCTAATAGACAGTTTTCTTACATTCTCTGGAGCATGCCTTTTCAACAATAAACTGCCTGCATACCATAGCATAGGACACAACAAACACTCATCTTGATTTGGTTATTGTCTCCGCAGTTCTTTTTTTCTCTTCTCGAGTAGTGTTTGGGCAATGACCAATGTGGCAGTGACCTCTTCCTCACCTCACTAACATATATAGGTAAAGGCCCAAGCAGTCCATCTTCCCAGAATAGGCTCAAGGAAGCAAGAGCTAACTGAAATACAGTTACCAAGACATCGAAAATACACCAGACATCCATAGGACACCTACACGTACATGAAGCCCCTGAACTCCTCACGGCGCGCATCCTTGCCGTTGCCTAAAAGATTTTACCACGCCTCTGGCGCCCAGCGCAGCCAAATGAGGGCGTGGTGGAATGAAGACTGCAGGCGGGCCCGAGAGGTCCAGAAAGAGGCATGGAGTATCCTTCCTCGGTACCCCATGTTTGATAGCCTCTTTTTATTCAAACGGGCCAAGGCGCTTGGAAAACGAGTGCGCTATGGGGCACAACAAGAGTTGGCACACCTTCTTGACATCAATTAATTCATACACGGACACATACAAATTATGGACACAAATATGAAAACTCATATGAAAACAAACACAAAGCCTCTCCTTGTAAGTACTACAGGGGACAGATACGTAGACCAGGCTAACACACTCGCACAACACTTCATACACGTGTCCTGCTTAGCACACAACACAGTTTCATGAAACACAAAACATCTCTAGTTAATAAATCCCTGCATGATAACAACGAGTCGCACCCTTCTTACAATTCTCTTTTTTCAATTCATGAGTTGAAGGCAGCCCTGACCACATGTAAACCTTCAGCACCAGGTGCAGACGAAATCACATACACCATGATACAACACCTACACTCAGACACCCTTGAAACACTTTTACATCTATACAATGACATATTGCTCTCGGGCACATTCCTCGCTCATGGAGGAAGGCCATAGTAGTGGCTTTCCTGAAAGAAGGGAAGGAGTGTTCCGCTCCGGCCAGTTACCAGACCATTGCTTTGACAAGCTGCCTGTTGCAAGCTCCTGGAGAAGATGATAAAGCTTAGGCTCGTGTACTTTTCTTGAGTACAATGGTCTTCACGAGAGCTTCCAGGCAGGCTTCCACACAGGGCGAACCACAAATGATCATTAGTTGCACTGGAATTTTACATTAGGGATGACTTTATACACAAACACTACTGCATGACCGCATTTTTTGATATCGAGAAAGCTGATCATACGTCATGGTGTTATGGCATTGTTGGAAAACTAAAATCCTATGGTGTAACAGGTTACATGCAGAATACTCTTTCCAATTACCCGTCTGAACATTTTGTGTCAGATTCGATTCTGCACTTTCAAACGTTCACGGGCAGGAGAATGGCGTGTCTAAAGGTGGCGTGTTGAGCTGCAGCTTTTTTCCTGTTAAGATGAACTCTATCCGAAAGGCATTGCTGCCAACCATCTCGTCCTTGATGTATGTATATGACGTTAAATATCTTTTAAATCATGCAACATGTATTCGTGTTAGCGTCAGGTCGGGCGTGGTGTTAGCAAACTTGCTCGCTGGACAGACGTAATTGGGTGTAAACATAATCCTTCTAAAAGTACCTGCGTTGTATTTTCAAAGAGACGCGGAATTCAAACAGACCCTGACGATATGCTCAATGGACACTCAATTCCCATAAATAAGAAACACAGGTTTTAGGTGTAGTGTCTCCCATATCAAACAACTGAAGCAGAAATGTCTAAAGACAATTAATATTCTCTAAGGCATTTCTCACCAATCATATAATGCAAACAAACAACTTCTGCGGCACCTCTATACCGCTTTGGTAGGGTCTCGCTTGGACTACGGAAGTGCGGTCTAAGTGCCCGGCTAGAAAACAGCGCTAAAATGCAAGACGCAGAGCTGCACTTGGGGCTTTGACTCTCGTGTGGTGCTTTCCGTACAAGCCCTGTCCAAAGTTGGTATGAGGAATGCGACAAATAATGCCTAGAGCATCAGCGATGATATGTTGATGTTTTATATGCTTCCAAATTCTCATAAATCGATAACCATCCTTTCAAACCTGTTTCATGGATTCATCCACATCACAGCTCTTTTTAAATTACCCATCCGTTTCTCTTCCCTACTCAGAAAGAGTGAGAGAGGAGGCGGCTATATTTAACTTCTCCTTTTAAAAACCTTCAAATCATCATGCAGTGATTTTATAGCGCCATGGCAGCTTCGCGCTGTGTCGTGTGAGATGTGTTTCATTGAACTCGACAAAAATAGGGTACCCAGAAACCCAGAAATGCGATTCTGCGGCACTTTCTGTCGGTGCAGAAGTACCAGTGTACAAAATTTTATTGTGATGCCTGCAGAACTGCCTCAGCCGAGTCATGTGCTGCCCACGGACCCAATATTAAAGAGAGTGAATTTATGAATGTAACTTGTAGCATCTTAGCAGCAGAGACACACAGAATCTTTCTTGCTGTGAATCACATTGTGAAATATCATATCCCAAAATCCATCAGTTACACTGATTCACTAAGTGTTGTACGGGCGTTATCATCACGAAAAAAATTACGTCATTAATCTTGTTCCTCCAACAATTATGTTGGCATATGATTCAAACATTGAGGTGACTGGTCCCGGGCACTCGGGGATCGCGGGACATGAGACAGCAGATGAAATAGGCGCTGCTGCACTCACAAACATGGTGCACATTACAACAGTACCATACACTGACTTGAAACCGCACATAAACAACTACGTAAAACATGGCAAAAACATTGAAGTGAACAGTCAGAAAACGTCACATTGTAAAACCACAGTTTGGAGAATACACAACCGATTTACACCACAGACACGAAGAAGTTGCCCTTGCTACGTTACGGATAGGCAACACTCATGTAACAAACTCGAACCTGCCCATAGGATCCCTAAACCCCTGTGTAGCAGGTGTGGAGAGTCCTATCTATATTTATGTACTACTCCAATCCAAAGAACTCGACACAACACGACACAAACACTTCACCAACTTTACAGACAACACATCCCCTTACATCCAGCGTTTTTCCTCTCGGGTGATCCAATATTTTCTGTCAAGCACCTTTTGAAATATTTAGCACAAGTTAAATTTTTAGACCTGTTTCATACCACGTATGATCACAGCCTGATACACCAGCCATCATCACTGTATTTTAGTGATTTTGGTTTGGTTCGTTCCGGCTGATTTGATTGTTTACTTCTCACCTCTCATACATAAACATTGTTTTGGCGCTCATCGCCCAAGTTTGCCTTGCGCATTAAATCCAAACATCATCATCATCCCCGCTGTTGGCATTAGTTTGAATCCATCGCCCTATCAAAGCAGATAACACACGCGGCATCAAAATAAAAATGGAACAAACGCTTCGCTTGCACATCAATAACACAGACCAGCACAGCCGGTGAAAAAAAAACACAAACAAACCCAATGGAAGTTTCGTGGCATTACCCCTCTAAGTGTGCATTGTGTTTTACGTTGACACCGACGCTGTTTTCGTCAAGATCAGAGCAGACACCCCCACAGCCGTCGGCGTCACAACAAGAAGTACTTTATTCGGGCATGCCCCCCTCTGCCCCTTGCCGCAGGCGGCGCCACCAGACAGCTGGCTGAAACCAGGTGACACCACAACCCCTCCTTCCTTCAAGAACTTGTGTAGCTTTACAAGTTCAGACGGGCTGCTGGAACTACACGGCGACCACTACGCGTTCTCATAACACCATCGTCTCGATGGTCACTGCAGACGTCTATTGCTGCGTTAAGTGCAGCGTTCGGTATCTCCACCGTTGGATTTGCAGGAGAAGCACCCTGCGTTGTGTCATTAGCAATTCCAGGGTCTGTTTGATTCGGCTGTGAGAACCCCGCAGGCGTCACCGATTACGCTGCAGGACTGCACCTTGATCAGTCTCTACAATATAACAGCGAGGTCGTTAGCCCTCACTTAACACCGTAGCTCGACCTCCTTCAGGTCGAACCCACACTTGTTCTCCAGCATCCAGCAGAGGCAGTGGCCTGGCTTGGTGGTGCTGGATGAAGTTGCACTCACGTTTCGTCTTGTAAAGTTCATCAAGCTCACTTTTCATCTTGCACTCACTTTTCATCTCACTTTTCATCACTTGTGGCCACTGTGTCTCTAGCAGGCCACGATGGTTGCAGCAACTGTTTCATCTTCGGTAAGCGAGTTCTCAGTTGTCTCCCCACTAGGAGTTGAGCTGGGCTGAAGCCATTCACGCCCGGGGTATTTCTGTAGCTGAGTAAAGCTAGATGCGGGTCGCTCGATTTGACAAGCAGTTCTTTCACTGTGCAGACCATCCTTTCAGCCTCTCCTTTTTACTGAGTAAAGGGCGGGCTGCTGGTCACAACGGTGAACCCATAGGAGTCAGCAAACCTCTTGAGCTTATGGGAAGAAAAGGGTGGCCCGTCATCCGATCTCACAACTTCTGGGATACCATGTAGAGCAAATATGCTCTTTAGCACCTCGACGACTGCAGAAGCGGTGGACGACCATAGGGTAATAACCTCAACGTAGTGGTAGCAATAATCCACGAGGCGCAAAAAGTTTTGCCCTTTGCTGTGGAAGACATCCATGCCCAGAACCTCCCATGGGCGGATCGGTAAGGGTATGGAAATAAGTAGCTCCGCTAGATTAATCCGAGTGCGTGCACACTTTTTGCATCGGGCTACCATGAACTCGATGTCATTAGCAATCCCCGGCCACCACAGCGAGTCTCTGGTTTTCGCTTTGCCCTGGTTTATACCTTGATGTCCTTCATGCAACAGATGCAGGACTGCTGGTCTCAAGGAAGTAGGAACTACGATGCAGGGACCTTTAAGCAGAAGTTCATCACAGACTGTGATATCGTTAGCTGCCGCAGCATACTTCGTCAAATGTAAGGGCAGCTTCTTCATATGAGGCCAGTCCAGTTTGGCCAACAAAATAAGGGATGTGCACTCGCCATCCGTGTATTGGGCTCTCTTGACGTCATCCGGATTCAATGGCAAAGTTGAGAATGCGTTGCTAACAACTTCTGTTGCGAACAAATCCACCGAGCCAAGGGGAGAAGAAACAATCGGTGGTATCCTTGAGAGAGCATCAGCAGTTGCTAGTTGTTTGCCTGGGACATACTGCATGGTGAACTGGTAGTGCATGAGCTTGAGGCGCAGTCTTTGAACACGAGGAGGGAGCATATGCTGTTCCATTTTGCTAAACAGAGTGACTAGTGGTTGATGATCCGTTTCCACGGCAAAGTTTTTGCCCCGTACGAACTCATCGAACCTGCGCATTGCTCATGTCGCCGACAGAGCTTCCTTCTTTGTCTGACTATACGTCTGTTCCGTGACCGCCATCGAGCGAGAAGCAAAAGCCACTGGTCGACGTTCTCCTTAAAGCTGCATTTGAAGTAAGACTGCTCCAAGTTCAAAACAACTGGCATCCGCCGAAATCATGGTGACGTACGAGAGATGATATTTACCCATGCACCTATCTGATACCAGCAGTTGCTTGATCTTGCAGAAGGCTGACTCTTGTTCGTGGTGCCAGGACCAGGCCGTTTTCTTGATCAGAAGAGCACGCCGGGGTGCTGTTATCTAGGAGATGTTAAGGAGGAACCTAGCTAGGTGGTTCAACATCCCGAGAAGTCGGCGAAGTTCAGCGATGTCCTTGGGCGCTTCAAGAGCCTTGATAGCCTCCAACTTTTCTGGATCGGGTATGATGCCGTCGGCTGAGAAAACCACACCTAGGAAAGGCACTTCGGACACACCAAAGCACTACTTGTCTCGATTTAGAGTTATTCCGGCTTGGGAGAGACGACAGAGGACTTGCTCCAAACGGGCATCGTGGTCTTCCTTGGCGTGACCGAAGACGAGGATGTCGTCAATCATATTTCCAACACCTTCTTGACCCCCGAGGATCCTTGCCACCTGCTTCTGAAAATATTCAGGAGCCAATGCGATACCGAACGGCAGGCGACAAAAACAGTATTGACCAAAAGGCGTTACAAATGTTGCCAACTCTTGAGACTCTGGAGCAAGCTTGGCCTGGTGAAAACCTGCTGTAGCGTGCAGCTTAGAAAAAACTTTTGCGTCGCCTATCAGACCAAGAATTTGCTCCACGGTCGGCAATATGTGGCGTTCTCGAAGCACCAACTCATTCAGATGAGTCAGGTCAACACAAAGTCGGTAACCACCCGAAGCTTTTGGAACGGCCACGAGTCCCGCGCACCAAGGTGTTGGCTTATCTATCCGACGAATGACCCCGTCGGCCTCCATTCTGTCGAGTTCTTGTCGAACCACCCCTTGCAGTGGGTTGGGGACACGTCTAGGTGCACTAAGTGAAAATGGTACGGCGTCAGGTTTCAGTCTGATTTGGTACTCTTCTTTCAGCGGGCCGAGGCCCTTAAACAGTTCCGCATGATGTTTCGAAGGGGGAGTCGCTACGTCTCCAAGAAATTTAACGACCTCGAGTGCCTGCAGCGTGGGGAAACCCAGTAGTGGAGTTGTGAGTGACTGCACCACATAGAGTCGCTGTTCACATCCTTTCCCTTGCCGCAAGAGCTGGGCGACGTACGATCCCAGTACATGAAGCGGTTGCCCTGCTGGACCAATCAAAAATTCCACTTTGTCGAGCTGAAGGGGTACTGCAGGGAAATCAGCTGGCACTGCCGAAACTTCAGCACCGGCGTCCAGCTTGAAAGAGGCCCTATAATTGTCTACCGTGACGTCCACGTACTTCGCGTGCTCAGGTGCGACGACCATGTGCAAGTGAATGGCGAACTTGGTCGCTTTTGCTTTGCGGGAACGACATACCTCAGCAAAATGTCCTTTCTTTCGGCAATAATTGTAGAGGAACGCATGGGCTGGGCATTCTGAGTGAGGGTGCGGCAAACGTCCATAGAAAGCACAAGTAGCGGCGCCGGAGAGTTCTGTCTTCAGCGGCGCATACCGCTGCCTGGCCTCCGGATGTCGCGGCGCTGTGAGCTTTGGCTGCGTCTAGTTCGGCTAGTGAAAATTCTCCAACGGTTCCTTTTGCCGTTTTTTTTCTAGGCGTCTTCCCACTGCCGCGCCTGAGTTCAAGCTTCCTTTACGGCACAAGTTCAAGCTTCCTTTGGAATTACGGCACAACTGCTCCGAGAGGCGAGCATCTCCGAGGCCGACCATAAACCTATCCCGCACGAAGCTCTCTTCGACTTGAGAGAGAGAGAGTAGACTTTATTGGGTTCCAGCATGCGGGATTCCCTCCGGCCGCGCAGGGCGCGGGGTTCACCCTATCTCACGTTACACTAGAAGTCCTAGTGTCACGCGGGCCTAGACCTTAAGGCCTTCGTGCCCCGGCGCCGCTCGGGTTACTGAGGGTGT
This sequence comes from Haemaphysalis longicornis, assembly GCF_048455015.1. Classification (NCBI taxonomy): domain Eukaryota; kingdom Metazoa; phylum Arthropoda; class Arachnida; order Ixodida; family Ixodidae; genus Haemaphysalis; species Haemaphysalis longicornis. The sequence continues at coordinate 2,686,832 of NW_027526214.1, forward strand.
CCCCCTTTCGCCTTTGCAGCGCCAGTGCGGCCTCGAGCTGCCGGACGGCCCTTCGCTGGTCTTCTGGGTCCGTAGACCCCACACGCTGTTCTACTTGCGGCGGTAACACCGGACCGTCCGCGCTGTCTGCGTCACATCCCCAGAGTATGTGAGCCAGGGTGGCTCTCGCGCTCGCGCACACACTGCACATTTCACTCACGTAGAGTTCGGGGCACACGTGTCGCGCTAGCGATGGGGTCAGCACAGTCTCGGTTTGGAGCTGGCGCAACCTCACCGCCTCCCACCGAGTAAGATCCCTGTGCGGAGGCGGGAAGCCACGCCGTTGCTCCCTGTACCACGCGAGGATGTCGCCGTAATCGAGCAGATGCTCCTCGCCTTCTTCGGTCGCCGTCGCGTCTTCGGAGGCGGGCGCGGCCGCGGTCCGGCACGTGGCGAGACCACGGGCCGCGGCATCCGCCTCCTCGTTGCGGTTCGGAGATCCTGGTATCAGGTCCCTACCCATGTGGGCCGGGAACCATTTTAGTGTCAGCCTCGACTTGGACTCGTCGCTTGCCAGCGCCCTAGCAGCCGCCCCGCACACGGCTCCGCGCGAGAAGCTACGGATGGCCGTCTTGCTGTCACTGAGTATTGTCCGCACGCCCGGGGAGCGCGCCGCCAAGGCTATCGCCATCTCCTCGGCCTGGCTCGCGCTCCGCGTACGCACGCTGCATGACGTGACGATCTTGCCCGTCGTTGCGGCGACCGCCGCCGCCACGTAGGCGTCCTTGTTCCTGACTTTGGCCACGTCCACGTAGACGGCGCCCTCGTCGTTCTGATGTTGCAGCAGCAGCGCCCTGGCTCGCGCCGCTCGTCGTCCCTCGCTTTCGCCGGGACCCATGTTCTTTGGCAGCGGATACACCACCAGTCTTCGCATGGTTGACTCCGTGAGTGGAGACGTTTCGTGGTCTTGTTCCTCAAGGGAGGACAGGCCCACTCGTTCCAGCAGCCGCCTGCCGACCGCGGTGCGGCCCAGGCGCGTCAATTGAGCAGTACGTTGGGCCTCGCCGATCTCCGAGAGCGTGTTGTGCGCTCCCAGAGATAGCAAGGCCGTCGTCTTGGTGCCATTGAGCAGGCCCATGACACCCGCATACGCCTTGCGGATGGCCGCATCGATTCGCTTCCTCTCCGCTTCCGTCCACTTGTGAAATGCCCCCGCGTATGCTGCGTGGCTAACTGCAAATGCCTGCAGCAGTCGCAGGAGGCTCGCTTCTCGGATTCCTCGGGACCTCGACGTGACCCTCTTGACGAGTCTCGTCGCTATCCCGATCTTCGTTACTATGTGGTTGGCTGCCGTCCCGTTCGTGCGGTGGGCCTCCACGTACATGCCCAGTACTCGGAGGCTCTGGACGTGCGGGACCGGCGTGCCGTCGCTGGCTCGGACGACTATGTTGCATTCCGCTTCTTCCGCGGCCCGCTTTCTCCATCTTCCCGGTGGTGGGAGCACCAATAACTGGGACTTCTGTGGCGAGCACTTCAGCCCCGTGTCTCTCAGCGTGGTCTCCACGGCGTCGATCGCTGCCTGCAGTCCGGCCTCGATGTCGCCGTCGCTGCCGCCCGTCGCCCATATCGTGACGTCGTCGGCATAGATGCAGTACCGGATCTTCGGCCCAAGCGCGTCAAGGCTCTTGGCGACGTCGATCATCACGATGTTGAATAGAAGCGGGGATATCACGGACCCTTGCGGGGTTCCGACGCTTCCTAGCTCCCTCTCTTCGAGTCGTTCGCCTCCCACCTCTAGCCTCGCCGTGCGACGAGTGAGGAAGGATCTTACGTAGTCGTACGTGCGCTTGCCCATGTTGAGCTTCGCCACGCAGGCAAGGATGGCCGAGTGCTCCACCTTATCGAAGGCGCTCTGCAGGTCCAGGCCGAGAATGGCCCGGTTGTCTTTCTGCGGAACGCCTCCGGCTGGTTCTAGTACCTCGCGTTGCAGCAGCAACATCGCGTCTTGCGTCCCCAGGCGAGACCGGAATCCCAGCATGGAGTCGTTGTAGTGACCGTTCTCCTCCAAGTACCGCTGCCACCGGTTGTTGAGGACGTGCTCCAACACCTTGCCCACGCAGGACGTGAGCGAGATGGGGCGCAGGCCCTCTATTCCCGGCGGCTTGTTGGGCTTGGGCAGTAGTATCGTCTTGGCCGTCTTCCACTGCTTGGGAAGGCTTCCGCTCGTCCAGCAGGCGTTGAAGTACTTCGTCAGGGCCGAGACTGCAGCGTCGCTGATGTTACGTAGAGCCTTGTTTGTCACTTTGTCCGGTCCCGCGGCTGAGCGACAGTTCAGGGCGTTCGTTGCCTGGCGCACCTCCCACTCCTCGATCTCGCGGTCGAGCAGTGGGTTGGGCGCGCCGTCGTATTCCGGATGCTCCACGTGGTTTGTGGCCGGGAGGTACTTGTCGTTTAGCCGCTTATGCATCTCCGCCTCGCCTAGCTGGTTGGCCGCGGCGTGGAGGATCTGCGACATGCGGTGTCGTTGATGTTCCTTACTCTTGGTCTCGTCCATGAGGTGGCGCAGGAGGGCCCACGTGCCTCCCCTATGGAGTTGGCCGTCCGCTTCGCTACACATGGCATACCATTGCTGGGCACACAGTTGGCGGCTGTAGCGCTCGATTTCCTTCCGGAGTGCCGCGACGCGTTTGCGCAGCGTTCGGTTGTGCCTTTGTCTTTTCCATCTTCGTTGTAGCGATCTCCTCGCCTCCACGAGATGGGCGAGGCGCGGGTCCACCCGATCGGCTTCCTCCGGTACCTCGACTTCGGTCGTGGCGTCCTTGGCGGCGGAGACAAGGCTCGCCGACCATCTCTCCACGTCGTCCACCTCGCCCAGATCGGCTTCCCTGAACTTGCGCCAATCGGTGAGGAGCTGACGTCGTTTGGTCGTTCCGTCGACCACGCGAGCGTGGGCGAGCGGTATCGTGACTTCGACGATGTTGTGGTCGCTTCCGAGATTCCAGCCCGTGTTCTTCCATCGCGCAGTCCCGCCTCGCGGCAGGTGCACGAACGAAAGATCGGGCGTGGTGTCTCTGGCTGTCGACGTTCCGATTCGCGTTGGTTGTGCCGGGTCGGTGAGCAGCTCGAAGCTCGCTTCCTCGGCGTCTTCCAGTAATCTCCTTCCCTTCACCGTTGTGCGGGTGTACCCCAGTTCCTCGTGCGGTGCGTTGAAGTCCCCGCAGACGACCGCCGCGGCCCCAGAGCCGTGAGCGGCGTCGCGGATCTTGTGCAACAGGGTCTTGAATCTTTGGTTTCCGTGCTGTGGGTTGCTATATACATTTGCTATGTACACCGTGGTCGAAGCCTTGTTCTTGCCTCTTCCCTTCTCTTCACAGGTGCGGGCGCTCGGCGGGCGGGCGTACGCTCGGTAACCCGGTAGCGAGGTGATCTTGGGGTCTTCAGCGTGTGTTTCCTGGATCGCTATCACGTCGGGAAGCTCCTTCTGATCAAGCGACCGCAGGTGCTGTTGAAGTACTGCCTTGCGGCACCGGTAGCCGTTAGCGTTCCAGTGCCACACCACTATCCGATCTCCTTGAGGCCGTCTATCCATGTTTGGGTAGGGTTTCCATCTGAATTTGGGCTCCTTTACCAATCATGTTGAATTGGGTCACTATGAAGTTCTTGAGGTCCTCGATGGATTGCTTCACCTCGGCGAATTCTTTCTTTACCTCAGCAAATCCTCTCTCGACCTTGATCTCCAGGGCGCCCACCCGTGCGGTGAGGGAGCCAATCTCCCTGTCGTGTATCACCAGGCGCGCGTTCATCTGCCTGATTCTCGTTTCGTAGTCGAACCCGCCGCTAGATGGCGGCGCCGGGTTGGCGATGTCCTCTTCTTGCTGGAAGCTTTCGTCCTCGCTGTCGTTGAGGGGAGCCGGGGCCCGCTTCTGAAGCTTGGGTGGTGTTGGTTTGAACGTCGGCGTTCGCGGCGGCGACGGCATTTTCGGTGATGCTGGTGGCGATGATGTTGCCGTTGGTAGTGTGATCTTCTCGACCGGTGGCTTGGCGCCCAGCGCCGTAAAGCTGGCCGGCTTCGGTGCCGATCCTAGCGACCACGTGGGAGTCGCCTTCTGCCGTTCTTGTGCAGCCAGGAGCTTGTCGATAGTCTCCTGCTGTTTCTTGATAGTTTCCTGAAGTACTTGGATAGTGCTCTCCAATTGCTTCATCCTTTCTCCTTGCGGGGAAGCTTGCTTGGCCGCTGGCATGGCCGGTCTGCCGTTCGTTTCGCGCGCCCCGCCCGCCCGCGCGCCGCCGCTAGGGGCGCCCCCGACATTCCCGCCAGGGGCGTCACCGTTGCCGCCGCGCACGGTCGCCACGGTCGCCCACGACCTTGAGCTGCGTGACGTACTTCTCTTCCGTTCACTACTCTTCCCTCTCTCCTTGCTCTTTCCCCGGCTTGCGCTGCGGCTCTTGTGACGTGTTGTTTGTGCGCCAAGTTCGGGGAACTCCTCTTCTTCGGGAAACCGGACTTTGATCGCCTGGCCGGCAGATTTTGCCGCCTTTTCGGCCGCCATCTTGCGCTCTTGCTCGCGCTGGCGGACTAGGAATGGAGTCTTGAACCTATTCTTACAATTACCGGTGCCCGAAGCGTGTGGGCCTCCACACAACTTGCAGCGCGGTCTGCACTCCTTCTCGTGGTTTGGACCCGGGTTGGATCTTCCACATGCGAAGCACACTTTCGCGTTAGGGTTAGGGCAGACATCCTTTCGGTGGCCGACTTTGCCGCACGTGCGACACACTTCTTTATGTTGCCTGTACAGTCTGCACCGTACTATCATGCCCCCGAATATAACGTGCGAGGGGACTTTGTTACCCTCGAACAGGATAATTACCGATTTGGAATTTCCTATTCTCTGCGCTGCCAGTGCCGTTGGGTTGCGTTCGTTCACCACAGCGTTGTGGATCACCTCCGCAGAGTGTGCCTGCGAGATGTAGTCAACCACTCCTTTGGCCGTGTTCTCCGGCGCCACGCGGTACGCAAAGATCTCGAAGTTGCGTCCGCCTATTGCGATCTCCCGCACGCGGTCGTACAGCCCAGCGCGTTCTTCGCTGGCCGTGCCGACCACGAAAATGTTCTGCACTACGTTCGGACACACGATGTCCGCAAGAAAGGCGTTCGACTCCATCCTAGCCGCGACGGCCATAGCCCGAAGTAGCTCGAGCGGATCGGTCTTCCCTACCAGCAAGCCGCCACGTGGCCGCACAACCACTTTGTGCTCTCCGATAGGCATGTTGGGCATGCGAGCCGCTTTCGAAAAGGCGACGTTCAATTTCTGGGCAAACTGCGCTCTCGTAGGTTGAGACGACGAAGAACGCTTACCGGTTTGCTTGGCCTGCTGCGAAGGCGCTTGCAAAATCTTCTTAGTCGACCGGCCGCGCCGAGTGGCGACGACCCAACCGTTGTGGCTCTCCGACGACGATTCCTCGCCGAGCGGCGTTCCACTCATAGTTATAACCGTGCGGCCGGAACCGCGGTCCAAAAGTCCATCACAATCCACCGCTGGAGTAGTATCCATGTCCGGTAGAGGCTCCGATGACGACATCTCTTCGCGGATGAAGTCCGAAACAGTCGCCGATGCGGCCGAGGCCGCTCCCGTACCACGCCGGCCCGTTAGGCTTAGCGCGGTCGCCACCTCGGTTTTCGGAACTGTGGGCGTAAAATGCCCAAAAGTCCACCGATTTTCAAAATTCTTTCAGCAGGTCGTAGCGGAGATCAAACTGAATCTTTACACACCTTTCCGGTCAAGATGGGGCAAGTAGAACCGCAGATCTTCATCCCGTGTGGAGCCGATGCGAAGCACGTCCGATCGCCTCTGACGCTCGCAGCGCCCCCCCCTCTTCGACTTGAACAGACGGGTAGTTGCAGCGCTTCACAAGTCTGCACAATTCTGCGTAATAAGTGTGAACACTTTCGCCAGGTTCCTGAGTGCGCTTATGAAAGCGAGAGGACTCATAGAGCTCGTTAGCCGGGTGCACGAACTGTTCGGTAAAACGCTTGACGACGGTCTCGTAGGAGAGCAGCTCGTCCGCAGAAAGCGAGAAAGTGTCGAGCGGAGGTCGACTTTCGGGGCCAATACAGTACAAAAGTGAGCATACTGGCACTTAAGCAGTGGCATGGCATACTCCGGAGACCGCTGCGTAGTCTTCGTAACGTGTTTTCCACGTTGGCCAAGACGCAGCGTTGTTGACGTTGGACGCGTCGGCTTGCCGAAGCGAAACCCCGAGCCTCTTGCATTGAGGCGTCTGTTGCTCGTCGGTCATAATTTCTTCTTCTGCCACAGTAAGGATAAGTGAAGGCGTCTATTCGATCCCACTTCTGACACCATGTGGTGTTTTAAGTTGACCCTGACGCTGTTTTTGTCAGGGCATGAGCAGACACCCCCGCAGCCGTCGGCGTCACAACAAGAAGTACTTTATTCTTGCACGCCCCCCGGTGTCCCTTGTCACGGGCGGCGCCACCAGACAGCTGGCTGAAACCATCTGACACCACAACAGATCCGATGCTAAAATAAAAGATAGTCCTAACAAACAATCAAAAAAGAGTGTCCGTGGGTAGTAAGATTTAAGGTGAAACATGTACACGAACTTCGGCCGCAAGCGTCATCGTGATGTTCCGCAATCAACGTCGGGAATCACCTCGTAGGCAAGTTCCCCAGCACGTCCCAAAATCTAGGAGGTTCAATACACCGTCGCAGAAGCTTCTCACTAATCCGTGTCGTCGGATGGGAGTACAAACCCACACACGATTCCCTAGAGAATACTCGGCGTCTCGGCGTCAGAGGTTATAGCGTCCCGCTTCCACCTGCTGCTGGTCCGTTGTAGAAACTCGAGCCAGCTGGTGGGCCTGCTCCGAAAGCTGAAGGTGTCCTTGAACGTCGGCGTTCAGATCGTCATCTTCTACGTGCGGAAGCACGGCGTGAAGCGTCGTAGTCGGCTGTCTTTCATAAACAAGCTCGAACCGGGTCATATTCGTTGTTCTCGCGATGTCTTTGTTGTGCGCAAAACAACACACACGAGGAATTCGTCCCAAGCCTCGTGTTCAACATCGACGCATATAGGCAGCATATCCGCGACCGTTTTCTTCAGACGTTCCGTTAGCCCTTTCGTTTGGACGTGGCACGCCGTCGTTCTTTTGTGATCTGTGTTGCTGTAGCGCATGATTCTTTGCATATACTTCACAATGAAGGCCGTTCCGCGGTCCATGATGGGACTGTAGGGTCTCAATGGTGCAGGACAACTTGGTTTATAAAGAAGTTTCGGCTTTTCGGCAGTCCCCCTCGGAAGAGCTGCGGTCTTTGCGTAGCGCGTTATGTAGTCTGATGCTACGACAAGCCCCTTGTTTTCGAATCGTGATGTAGGAAACAGACCCCAGAGATCCAATTTCAACCTGTTTGAAGGGCATCGATGGGACGGCGATTGGCTGCAGAAGTCCGGCGGGTCTCGTCGGCGACGTTTTTCGTCACTGGCAGTCACGCCAGATCCAGACGTAGTGGGTTACCTCGGATGCCGATAGGGGCCATACTACTTCGCCAGGATTTTTCAAAGTGTGCTAGCGGTGCCGAGTTGTCGGAAGACGGGCCGTCGTGGCAGGCTTCCAAAATTTTGTCACAAAGGTCTGTGGGGATCACAAGATAATTCGTTGTCGTTCCATGGCTGGAAATTTTCTAGAGTACGGAGTGTTTAAGGCTCAATGCTGGTAAGTTGCTTTTGAAGGTCCTAGGCATGGCGACGTTGCGTCACTCCATGTAGTCGATCATGACACGTAAGTCGGGGCCGGCACGCTCCTCCGCGGCTACGTCGCTCTCCATCACGAATCCGAAGAACGCGCTGTCTTCACAGTATCCTGTGGTGGTGGGTCGACAGTGTCGTGGGACAGGCAGTGGGCGTCGGAGTGTTTTATCCCTGATTTAAAGACGATTGTGTTGTCCATTTCTTTTAAGCGCAAGCTCCACCGCCCAAGACGCCAGAGGGGTTCTTCAAATTGCGAGCCAGCAAAAGACATGGTGGTCTGTCGCAACCTTGAATGGTCTAACATACACGTGTGGGTGGAATTTTGAAATCGCCCTTACATGAGCGAGGAACGCTTTCTCAGAAGCGGAGTGGTTTTCCTCCTCTCTCGATAGACAATGCATGGCAAAGACGATTAGTTTTTCGCAGCCGCTTCGTTTTTTGGGATGCTGGCAAACAAGCCTATATTGACGGCGTCCGTGTGCATTTCCGTTTCGGCTTCTTCGTCGAAATGGTCAAGTACGGCCGGGTTTTTCAGGCGGTTTAGCCGCTCGCAGAGTGGTTTTTCTTGGTCGTTTTTCTAGCTAAAAGTGGTGCCATATTTCTTCACAAACCGAGGTCTATTGCCCCTGTATTGTGATATTCAATTTGTGGTCCAATGAGAACTGAGCGCTTCTGAGAATGTTTTTGATTGGTGGTAGGGGTGCAAGGTCCCGATTCTTCAGTAGATCGGTGAATTTGGGATGCCCGTGATTGACTGGAGGAGGTCGGTGGAGAACGTGCAATGTCTTTTCAGCAGTTTTTGACAGGAATATGACTCTACCCCCTAGGTGATTTTACCAATTGCAAAAGATCTCAAAAAGATAGTGCAGGCTGTCATTCGTGCTCCACCGAAATTGCTGGAAACGGGGTTTATTGCTTGTAAGACCGCGGGCTATTGCTTGTTGTGTTACAGGATCCAATGGTGGCCCGTGTTGCAGCTGTCTATAGGAATACCGGGAATTCTGACATGTCCACGCTTAGTCTTGATTGCATGTTGCCCAAGTGTTAACATTATTGCCCCGCCGGCGAGGAGGGCATTGCGCCTTCCGTTGACACAGAGAAGTTCCGTTTTCTCCTGTGCTAAGGTGAGTCCTAATTTTAGAAGAGTTCCATCAAGTGAAATTAGCCCAGCCTGGAGCTCGTCGTCCATATCTATATATTCCCACTGTAGTCCCATCCTTACGTCGAAATCGTGATGTCCGCATTAATGGTGTGGCGGGCACCACTATTGGTTTGAAGTTCTCGGGGCACAGTAAGCATGGCTACATTGAAGAGCAGGGAATTCATATTTTAGCCCTGGGGCTTTGGGACAACCTACGAGTTTGTACATCCACTCGGGTCACTCAAGCGAAAAAAACACCATGAATTTCCCTACTCTGCACCACTCCAAGACTTGCACGCCCCCCGCAAATGATGCCACTTCCACCCAAGGCACATAGGCACAGTCAGCACAACGCCAATGCAGTATTTACTGACGCCCCACTCGATGGATTTCCTCTGGCCTAGGCCTGGTACAAACCCTCGACCAGAGAAGGCGGACGTTTGTCTGCACACTGGACCATGCAAAACCTGCACAGGCAGACGCTTTGGCTATCTGCACAGCTATGAAGGACAACACGGGGCCTTCCGTCATATATACATACTCATTTAGGGGAATTATGCAGCATTGATAACCCAAAAACAGACCACGCCACTGCTCAACGCCTTCGCCAGATACTCCGAACCAGCAGAGGAACGATGTTAACGCTAGGATCACTTTGACGCCGGGACAGACTGGGGATTGCGGGGGTGGTAACGAGGTGGCACAGTGTCTTGCTACCTAACAATATGGAGCTCTACTTGTTATTTCCAGCCCCTCCTTATCGGATCACCCGACCTCCGAAACCACCCCTACTCGGAATCGTTGTCAGGCGGTCACTACGAAATGGCGCGAGTACGACACTACTCCAGTTTCCTCACCGCGAGATTCACCTCTCTACAAATCTTTAAAGATTTCCCCTCGGCCAATCACAAGTATATTTATCAACAAAGTACTTGCCAACACGGCCATTACACCTCATTTCATCCAAATATGGCTGACACTTGTTGACCTCAAGATTGGCATTGGCATCGCTGCCCCTGCACATGAATCCCTTGTCACATTCTGTATGAAGCAAACATGGACCATCTTATTATGCACTGCACCACTTTTGATATTCATAGACTGAACAATGTTGTGGTTTTTTACAAAATTCAGATATACAATAATTAGATATAGGGACATTCTCCAACACCATCAGTGCCTGGTCACCTTAGCCCAGTTTGGCGATGGTAGTGGCCTGGCAAACGAGATTTCGTGGGTGTCTACATTCCTCCCAATTCCCCCTATTCCCCCTCTAGCGACCTTCGGTCCTTCTCTTCCTAATAAAAGTATTCCCCATCGCCCTTTCTCTTCAAGCATGTGAGTGGCGCTGCAATGCTTGCAAAGTTTGCGAGAAGCGCCAGTAGGATTCACAATGTCCGATTATTCATCGTACGCCATTATTTTCTTTCGGCCTTGAGAAGTTCGCAATGGCCGAAGTTTTTGCTGGGTCAGGGAGGACTGCTGAGGCTTTGACGACGTGGCCTAGAAACTTCAGTTCATCGTACCCGAAAAAGCACTTTTAATTATTCAGCGTTAACCCCGACGTACAAATAGCCTCGAGGGCAGACTCCAACCTTGCAAAGTGTTTGTCTAAAGTCCTGCGAATAGCACAACGTCGTCGAGGTATACGAGGCAGCTGTGCCACTTCAGGAGAGCTAGCACAGTGTCCATGAATCTGACACGTTGCTGGTGCCGTGCAGAGTGCAAACGGCATCACCTTGAACTTATATAATGCACCCGGGGTTATAAATGTAGTTTTCTCTCGGTCTCTGTCACCCACTTCAATTGGCCGGTAGCCTGTATTCAGATACATCGATGAGAAGTACTTGAGAACCCGCCCCCATAAACAGGGAAACCGACTACTCAGTAATGATCAGATCATTCGCGTCTAAGCTGAAGGAAGTTACGACCAGATAGGAGGGTCCACCCATACGCACAGCAGGAGGCCATTTCCTAACGACGAGTGAACGTGCACATCACGCGTCACCATTGACGGCACCACGTACGCGGCCGCATTCGTTATTTTGCCTGACTGCTTTCGGGATGCAATTCTTGGAATTGACTTTTTTGACGAAATACAGTGCAATAATGAATCTGCAGAGCAAGTCGATAACTTTTATTCTGATCACTTCATGACGCCGGAAAAAAACCACGCGCTCCTGTACAGATCGCCCATTACCACGTCACCCTGCCACCCAGCGAAAACTGGACGATCAGCGTGTACTGTGAAGAGTGTGCTCCCGACGTCGACGCTATTGTAGAGAGTGACCAAAATTTCCTTTTCGACCGCGGTATCTCCGTCGCAAGAGGCATTGCCCGCTTTTAGCTTTGCAATCCTACATTTATATGACTAATTTCACCACGGAATACCCAGCCCTTTCACCAGATGTCACGAAGCCAAAGACGGCGCTCTTGTTTTCAAGGAAAACACGTTTTTCGGAGTGATCTCGTGCTCGCCTAAGAACTCCAAAAATACACAGCTGGTGAAGCAGCAGTCGACATGGTTACGTGCGCAAGCGACCGTCGGCGAGTGGAATACCGCGACGTCTGCTATGCGGGAATTCATCTTTTGGCGCGAGTGTTTCTAAAACCGTCGAATTCTATCCAGAACACAGTAGATCAAAGAAGATTATTCTACGCTGTTGACGGTAGTTCGAAACGCTCTTCCTACGAAAGCATAACAAGTGCGGCATAAAAATACACAATGGAAGAAGCGCACCGCTTGGCACACAGAGAACACAGACCGGCGGAGCAGGGCGGAAAAAACAAAACATAAACAAACAAATCCAATGCAAGGTTCACGTCAATAGTATCTTCTGCACGCACGCTGCTCCAGACATCTGTATTAACAATTTCAGGTGTTGTAGGTACAGTGTCAAGGCAATAAAGTACGGAAGGTTTACAATTTTACGTCTTATTATTGGGACGCTATTTTACTTGCATCCTAAATTATCTTGGCTAATATTCGCAGCAAAAACGTCGCAGATGCGCCAAAGAAATACATAGAGGCCATAATTAGGTGGTCTTTAAAAACGACTGTATAAACATTACACCCACTTTCTCTCGCGGGAACCCTGGTGTGATGCAACGCATCTCATGAGGGGTTTCATTGGCGTTTTCCATCGTATTGATTGTGCTTATAGTAGGCATTCTCACGCGAAGGGGAGGTGGGCGTAATTTTCCATTTTCACCATGCAATGCACATGTAGTACACGTATGCTCAGGTACGGTATTTATTCCAGACGAGAATGAGTGCCTTTTGGTCCGTAAAGTGCACAGTTAGGGGCTCGACGATTCCATCAAGCAATCGTCGAGTACTGCGAGAGAGTGCCAGCGTAATGCGGACGACCCTCGACTGAGACCGTCGGAGCGCGGCATGCCGCTTTATATTCACAGCGCCCGAATGAGAGGAAAGCGTGGAGCGAGAGAGTACTGCACATGCGCAGCGCACGCAGCGCCGAGTGCAGCGCCGCCCACCGGCGCCTACCAACGTAGTGAGAGCGTGCTGCGCCAACCCGCAGCTGCTTGGGAGAGAGTGTTGGCTATCGGAGAGAGGAGAGGCGCAGCTGTGCGGACAACGCCGGGCAGCCGCAAGGAAGGAAAAGGGGGTGAGCATGAGATGCGTTGCATCTAATAAAGCAACGTAAAATAGCCCAATCACTTTCAGTTATAATTTTTGTAACTTGGTTTGCGCATGCCTTTCTTGAGTTACCTGCTCGTCTGGCATATGTAGACCCACTTGCACGCGAATTAGTCTACGTAGCAGGCGAATAATACAGCAAAAACCTACAGCAATTTCTACGAACGGTTTTTCTTTCAGCAAGCTCCCCGGACGGTCACCTAACACCTATTACAACGACAAGGGAGTGCCAAAGGGATCCATCCGTGCACCGGTCTTGTTCAACATAGTCATGGGGAAATTGGCTAAGAGTCTCGAACGAGGAACGTCGGCCAGATTTGCTATATACGCCGATGATGTAACAGTATGGTGCGAGCTACGACAACCGACATGCTCGCCGAGCTACAGGCAGCAGTAAACACAATAAAGGCGTGCCTACCACAACTACGTCTTGAACTCGCCGGTGAAAAGACTGAGCTGCTCATGGTTTCAAGCACGAACGAAGCTCAGCCAACAGGAGATGACCTGCTGTATATAGGTGACACTGAGATACAAATGAAACGAGGCCAAGTAGGGCTATTCGGCCTCCCGCTAGCCAGCTGCAACAGCCCCAAGACATGGATGGCAGAGCTGAGACGAAAATGGAAGCTAATGCTAAAACTGATTGAGCGCCTCTCCAACAAATACGGAGGGGTAAGTCAGAAAGCCTGCCTAATGATGGCACCTGCGGTAGCAATTGGCACTCTAGCTTACGGAGCCCCTGTCTATAAGTTGAATACGACCCACACCAAACACATTCAGGTGTCCACAGGGCCACACTGCGTACAATAATGGGCCTCCCAATACACACAAAAAAGGCAGCCCTTGAGCAGGCAGTGGCACTTCCTCCGATCGTTTCAGTAATGAAAGCAACAAAAGAACACGCAAACTGCAAACGAAGTCTCACCTGCCAAGTATTGCTCCTCAAGGCATGGGACGAACAAAAACCTGCACCAACAATTGAGCTACCCATCCCCCTTGCACCCTGGTCGATTTCAGACAACATCAAAAGCCACCCCAGCAATCCAATCGCATTGGCTCTTCCAGCATCCAGATCTCAAAGTATTCACTTACTAATGGCGTCTAAAGTGCCAAATGAAATTGATATCTTCACCGATACAAGCGTGACTCCCAGACATATCGGTGCAGCATGTACATGTCCCCAAAATTCATGTTTTAACGGGCAAATATCTTTCAACCAGGACGATGGAACCATATTAGAAGGAGAACTACACGCCATAAACAGCGCGTTTAACCACATCTGCTACAAAATCGACTTCAGACCACCACCCAGCGGGCAAATTTTGACAGATTCATTCGCAGCAATCCGAGAATTACGAAAACGCCGTTCACTCAACCCACTTGTTAACTCCATATTACTGCTTAAAGAGAGCCACAAAGTGAACATCCGAATAGAGTGGACACGGGGTCATGAAGAGGCCAGACCAGGAAACCAGGCCGCTCACGCAGCGGCGCAGGAGAGTCCTAACGTTACCCCTCCGCTGGTTTATACCTCGAATACTTCCCCTGGCCTACTCACCCAGCGACTCAAGAAGCGCAAGAAATGTCATTACAAACAAGTGACAACAGCTGGTTATCTTGCTAACATGCCCTCATTAACAAGAGCCGAGGAACAAGCTTTGCGCCAATGCAGCTTACACCCCACATATCATTCAGAAGTGGACAAAGGGCCCCACAACACCCTCACCCCCACGTTGACCCTACTCTAACACGAACACCAAAGCAGACCTTCACCACTTAGTATGTATATGCCCATTCTTCGATGAACATCGTTCTGACACCGTTCGACACATTCATCTAAACACCATACACAAAGAAGCTCATACCGCATTAGCTAAGTCTTTATTACACGAAATAGGCAAATTTGTAACCAAAAGTGCTCGGTCGCGAGTATTATGACGAAGGACGACCCCGGCGAAGCCTTTGAAGAGTCAGTGAATAGAACGAAAAGTGCCTGGAACTGAAGCAACCCGTGTAATACCCTCTTTCATATCCCATTTTCCCCACTAAGTGGCTTTAGCCCTCCCTTCCCCAAATAAAAGCTTTACTACTACAACTTTCAGGCCAGGACGCAGAATTCAATGTAGCAATCGCCGCAGAGTATGAATGAAAGGCAAACTGGGCGATCTCGAAGAACTTTAGTGTGCACAGATCAGTAAAATTTGAAAGTTCAAAAAGAGATCGCCCTTAGTATTCAGAAACTGTATAGTTCAATACGCTTTTTTTTCTTTGGGTAAAAAACCCAAGCATCTACACTTCCAATGTTTTGTCAGTGTAAATCATTCAAGGACCCGTGCTTCTCAAGAGTAATCGTTGTGGTTAAGGGCACTTGAAAAAACTGCTTTGGGCACTTCCTCACTCTCTTTCTAGTAACACTACAGATAGAATACTTTTGAATGGTAAAAAATTGCAGATCGGTCTCGTATTTTGAGACCCTCAGCCCTATGCCGCTGACGTCCAACACACATACTAATTTTTTTACAGTTCCTTGGAACTGAGAGCTGAAATGACGTCTATGAAAGCGAAAAGCTTAAATGTGAATGTACAATGGTAGTGCAGACCTTTTAATAGGTCCCTATATGATACACACATCCAAACCTTGTGATTTAGCGAAACACGGTCTACCAGCAATGTCAAGGGTTGCGCATATTTTCGGGGCTAACACCTTGATCGGTGACCAACTCACAGTCTTTTTAGGGCGGTCTGCTATCCGTTGTGACTTGGGAGTACTGAACACTTCACGTTATGTGAATCGTGGTCTGGGGCACGTAAAAAATTGTTCTACCATCCAACAACACGGTATTTCGGAGACATTTTTATAGATTTTATAGTCGTTCACACGAACCAACACCTGACCAAATTTCAAACAAGTAGTATTGCCTTACAAAAGTAATGTGCACAGGGAATACGCACCACGCTCGAAAATAGTCTCTTGCCGTGTGCCTCGGCCGATTGAAGGATGATGAGAGGAGACACGGCTGTTGCTTGCAGCCATAAAGAAAGTGGTGTCAAGGTGATGCCGTGAAACGACGACTAGGCGCATAACGTTCCAAGTCAGCAGGCTCCAGTCTTCTGGGTGTACAGTTTTCTGGCTGTGCAGCTTCACCAAATTATGCTACGAAGACGCTAAGAACATTGATTTTGGACAAGGTAACTTGGTCGGTGAAGGATGCAGGAGCCCTTTTAACGCAACTCGTCGTCTCCTGCATTCCCATCATTTCACACGCCCTCAAAAAATATACAGAGAAAATAAGCGCGACGAGGGTGTTTCTGCGATGAACAAAATAGCCAGTAGGTCTGCAATGGTTCACAATACGAAGAGACCGCCAAATCGCTTCTGCATCGAAGGACGCTAAACAAAATATAAAATTGGATTCCGTTATACGCGAAACGCCACCTAAATGCAAGCGGGTTTACATTGCCCAGACTCTCAGAAGTTTTAACGTCCTATTATGAGCAATATGTAAGGGATCAAACGAACGCGTGCCAAACAGCCCCGAAACAGGTGCGAAGAGATATGTAGATGTCGCTGTGAAACACAAAGGGGAAAAGGAGGGTGCTACTCTATAATTGATGGCACTCCCACCTCTCTGGCGTTTCTGCAAACAAGCAGCTTACACCATGTCACAGATAATATGGTAGCGTCCGACAGGTGATACGACGCATAGCAGGAATTGGAACAGTATTTAGAGCAGCGTCCTCCTTCCCACTTTGTTTCCGATGAAGGCCGCTTTGTATCATAGCTCGCTCTGTGGGTGTTTTGTACGCGTTCCTGTGTTCTCTTTCATATTGCTTACAAAAGTCGCACGTATTACAGAGCAGGCTTACTCAATGTACAAAAAAAACGAAGTAATCCTGCCAAGCACTGCGCTAAATGGGAATTTTATTAAAACCGTAATAATATACGCATATTGAAACAATACCCGTACGCCTGCTCTCGAGAAATTACTGGTCATCGGTTATTAGCACTAAAGGGGAATAATTTTGCTTGTTCGCCTTACGCGGCAGTCCTTTAGCGGGGTATGTTGGATTTTAACAAAAAAAAAAATAACCATTTCTTAGGTTAGCAGTTTATTATACGAAGTTGATTTTTTAGCTTATGGTTCAGCTGTCATTTTCCCAGCATTGCGATATTATGTTAGTATCTGCTAATGTGCTGTCGACTCAATTTAAAAAAAAAACGTCGTTCTTGTAGTCAGTTGTGGTTGTCCCTCTTTTGTATCAAAACGTTCTGCGTTGTTCTTGCTAAACGTTATGCCAGTGTTCACAAAAAATAAAAGGCAACGCTGCTTTAGAACAAGCACCGCAGAAGGAGCGTATGTCCTGTCATACCATGAGTTATACCGCAAACGAAGTTAGACGTTTTTTGGAATATTACCATTTTGCCGTGACTCCTATTTACACCCACAAAAGTATGCATACCCTTAACAAAGTGCTTGCATAGCATATTCTGTAAATTTAAATGCTCTTACCTGCACATTGCTGAATTATTTTATTACTTTAAAACAATGTCCTTTGGGGCAGGGAGTCATTATAGAAAAAATGGCATCGCGTAGAAGAAAATGTAGATAAAAGCCGTTTTTTGTATACCGATTGTGAAGAATAGAAAACTCGATACAAACGTGGACCACACGAGTGGCAACATTACCCAGGAGGACTACACATCACAAAAAATAACGAAAAAAAGTGTTGTGTTGGATTCAATTACCACATAACGCTACATCAACCCTTGAGAAACATCACTTTTAGAGACCGACATAGAGGAAGCAGGAGGGGAAGCTACACAGTGTACGCATGACTTTAAACTGCACGATTTGGAAACGTAATTGTCGGATATAATAAATTTATTTTAACAAGTATATAAAAGATTGAAGTTCCTCAGTATTCAACACTACAGAAATTTTAATTAACGTTTTGTATGCGGAGATTGTGGAATAACTAGCACAATTTATTTATTCTTCTGCAATTTGCCAATAAAAATTAGTGAAGAAGGTCTGTCTTTGTGTATTTAAGCTTGCGCTTTGAGGCATTCACCTCCGCGTTTATTAAAAGGGCATTCGGCTATATGCGCCAACTGTAGATATTTTGAGCAATTATGATACACTGTCTTTTATGTTGTTGAATTTAACAATATTCACATTTCGTGGAGGAACTTCACCCACTGATGCGTATTGTTATGTCAGTGAGATGTGTTTTTGTAGTAGAATGGTTTGATTTCTTCAGTAACGTTTTCATTGTTAATGTGAGACACCCGAAGCTGGGCATGGCTTTGTTCTGTCTGTGCATGAGATGATAGTATCATCGCAAACATGCAAATCACCGAATATTTGCAAATATAAGGATGATAAAAGTGACTATTGCTAAAATGGTTCAATTTAAATGTTGCGTCTTTGTGTAATGCTCGTAAATTTAATTTGTGCTCATTGACAAGCATCAGCCAGGTTCCGAACCCTGAGTGGAGCTTGGCGGGTGCCAAATTCAGAAGAGCTGGGCCACTGACAATCTGCTCTTTCTGCTAAAGTATAGACCAATTTTAAAGCAATCGTATCTTCACCGGGATATCATTCGTATTATAACTAACTAAAATTGGGAAAAAAATGCTAAAGAATTACCCTTTATGGTATACCGAAAAAAACGTAGATGTGCAGTGGAAATGCCCCGACCAAAACGACGCTTCGGCTAAAACAAACAAATTAGCCTTTAAACATGTTTATCGGAATTAACGACTCAAATATTTCAATACTTTTTATTTCCTCAGCAGTACGAGAAGCCAGAATGGGAGTAAGGGCTACAAAGCCTGACCGAGGTTCCAGTTTCTTTTGGTACAGTACAAAAAGAAGCAACATCAAACAAGTCCTAAATTTTAATATCTGAGTTTAAAACTACAAGCAACATGTTGAGCAAAGACATTAGAGGAATATAAGGAAAAAGGATATAAAAGTATAATACACTATCCCTGAGTTTTAAAGATAGACGCAAAACCTGAAAATTAAACAAGCAAATGTAAACAACATCCAAAGTTCTAGCCATTGTAAGAAATTTTATTTAGGAGGTATTGGTTCGCCGGTGTTTTAAATATCTTTCTACTTCATTTGAAATCAATGTGGTTTCCAACTTTGTTGACTATTTCGGTGCGTTGAAACAAGAAAGCCTGCTTGCCATGGTTTGTTTTGAATTCCGGGTTAAGTATTCTGTCACACCTGAAAGAATATATATTCCTGGTGTCGTTATGTTTGCCATTGAGAGTTTCTTCGTGTATAACCTGCAAACGATTTAAATAATGTATTTGGACTGCACTCAACAAGTAGGGAAGCGGTTCTCAAGTCTGAATAGTGTCAATGAAAATTGGCAAATGCAGGTAAATGGAGAGTTCTGTTTTGTGAGACAATGGGCTGTTTGTTCCATTTGTTTGTTGTTCCCCGCGCTAATATTCTGCAGCAAAATCTTAAATAGACAAGAATGTTAAAACGCTGTGTTTTCAAACAAAGCGGTATAAACCTCTCAATCTGTAAGGACCGCCAATGGTTTTTTGAAATTTCTTTGCGTAAGTTTTCTATATAAAGATGCTAAGATAATTAATCATGAAACGATACTCCAATGAACTTCTGTTCCTTGGCTTGCCTGATCATTTTGAACCGACATTTATGATGAATGCCTAGATTGATATTTTTAAATAGTGGTCTTAAATGATATATTTAGTCAATTGCGTTAAGCAGTAAGTGATTTTCCCACGACCTTGTTTGAAAATAGTTCTAAATACCTATTTACTTCATAATAAAGTTATCTTGTACTGTTACCGGACAAGCATAAGTTCGTGTCTTCTGCGTGCATGGCTATCCGTGGTTGAAATGTCTGTTTGAATTATCATTACCAGATATTAGAATAACAATATCCCAACTTTAATCCCTACAAAACACCCTATTTTATTTCCAGTTACTCTAAAGAAACACCACTAAATTAAACAAAGTTCCCCGTATTACTGAAACAGCTGCCTAATAGGTCAGCCGCTACTTAGCGTATTCTTAATTTTTTTAGTTTTTCTTAGCAAGATTTCGTAATTGATAGTCAAATGCTTTTTTGTGCCCAAGAATAACCTAAATATAAACTGCTTCCCTGTATATTTTCTAACATACTGTCCCGAATATTACGTAAACCTTGATGTGGACTTTTTGTGGCTTTAATGATACGATGAAATGACCCTGTGTGAGCTGACGAAGTTTATTAGTTTGTTATGTATTACATCTTCAAATATTTTTGAGAGGACAGCCAACAAAGAGATTCGCCTTTAATTGGACAACTGGTAATATCGGACTCCATATGCGAGTGAAAGTTTTCTAATGTACATAAATAGCGTCATTTCGGTGAAGCTAATGCAACAGAGTGGCAAAATCAAGGATGGTTTGGACTGGCTGCGTGGGAAATACTTGTGCCCATAAAACCACGTGGGTTAGAAAAACTCGTGCGATGTTCTTTTTCAAGAACAAGTTTGCCCACTCCAAAAATATGTGCTCAAACCTTTTCTCGCGAGAGCATAATAACGAATTACATTAGTAAGATAGATTAATGATGGTGGTTTGATTTTTCGACAGTGCTACAATTACTGAAAATTTTATCCTTTTTGGAAGTTCACATCGTTACGGCAACGTATCGTATATAGTGGCCAAACAGAGAGCGCCAGTCCACGATTCGTGAAAGACAGCTGCAAAGCAGCTCGATATTAGTGGCATTACTTGCGTCGATATCTGGTAGTATTGCCTGTGAACCTTCATGACACTACCTCTTGTGGAATCAACCAACGAAATACATTGTGGCACAACTTCAGTGTCCTTGGCGAAAACGCAAGCAAAATTGACAGCACAAGATTCGCCGATGAGTGCTTGCCTGTTCTTGTTTATTTAGGTATGCACGAATAACGGTTTTTTTTTAGGCAAAGATTGTCGAACCTTTCGCCGCAAAGATTGTCAAACAAGTTGTCGGTGAGATACAAAACATTTGGCTTTCGAACGTTTTGTTGTGGCTGGTTTGATTTTCAGATGTTATCACTAGTCAAAAAGCGTGCTTCCGAGAGCTCACTCCTGTAACCGTAAAGAGCGCAGCAACACAGTTTTTACATCTGCGCAGTTTGCTTCACGCACACTGCATCTGGTGTCTTACACGGATACCTTTTGCGCCCAATGGTAGTTTTGTAACCCAAGCTACCGTACACTAGCTAAGGCAATCTTCGCGGGGTAACCAGTTTTGCCCTTCAGCGCTTATGGTCAAACCGACACCCTTCCGCTAGCGACCGAAGGGAAATAAAAAAAACAGTGGCCTGATAATGGAGAATGGGATGGGCGGGAGGGGAGAGATAGGCGACGAGGGAAGAAAAGACGTGGGCTGGAGCCGGGCGCGGGACATGGTGGCGGAAGGCGAGTAGGCGGGAAGGAGGCGTGCCACCAAAGAAGGCTACGAGGCCACGCACGGCGAGAACAGCGAGCGATATAGAACGACGAGCATCCAGCTGTGGTTCCTCGTACAACGGCGAGGCTTAACTTAACGTTGTGAGGCCACAGAGCAAAAACGCTACTTTGTATACCGCTTCGCTAGCTTCGTCTTACGCATTAACGTGAGCTTTGTTCGTTTTTTGTGCAAATTCCCCATATTAATATGATGACAGGGCAATCCCTGATCGAGCGGAACATGCGGTGGGCCTTGCGCAGCTGATTAAAGGCGACGAGAATGAAGACGCTTGGCCGCGGCCTCAAGCATTTATTCTCAAATGTGCGAGAAAGCTGGAACTTATATTTTTTCACAATCTCTAGATGGAGTAATTGGCTACGAATCCCAGATTACACACCCTTTTTTATGGCAGAATTCTTACCAATAGCTGTCGCTCTATGCAAAGTAACGCAGCATGTATCAACAATCATGTTATCTGATTGGATGGCAGTTATATCGGCAATAACTGCGTCTTCATTCTCTGCATTGTACCACACTCCATATTATTTTGTTCCTAGGCACGTCAAGTACGTACGCTTGTCTTGGGTCCCCGGCCATAAGAAAATCAAGGGCCACGAGCTAGCGGACCACTCAGCTAATCTCGCTGTGACAGCTCCCATTCCATTCAGAAAGAGCGATGGGTGCGTAGGCGTCTGTAACGGCTGCGAACCTGACAATGGAGTCAGTGGAACGCTGTGCACTGGCCTCCTTTGTTCCGGAACCTAAAATTTTCCTTCGTTATGTCGATAACTGTTTTTGCATAATTCGTAGAGACGTGCTACCTCAGTTTACAACGCACCTCAACTGCATGAATGAGGCCATACAGTTTACAGTTGAAGAAGAGGTCAATGGACAACTGCCGTTTTAAGACGTGCTCGTCAAACGCTCCGGACCCGACCTCGAATTTGACGTGTACCGTAAGAGCAGCCACACCGGTCGTTATCTGCACTTCAGATCCGTTCAACCCGCCTCACACAAGCTCTCTGTAGTGTCTTCTCTGATCCGATGCAGCCATACTGTTTGTACAAGGCCAGAAGACGTGGCGAACGACGTTAAGAGAGTTTATCAGGGCCTGTCGGACTGCGGCTATCCTTAAGCCTTTGTTTCCTCCGTGGAAAAAAGGATGGCTCTGCAGACAACGCCAAGTGCCCGTAAAAAGAAGTGGGCTGCCATTCCTTATGTCCCTGGCACAAGCGAATCATTGGCTCGTGTTCTGAGCAGCTACGATGTGCACGTGGCCCACGTGCCAGCGATGTGGCTGCGACACACATTGACCCACGTAAAGGATAAGCTTCCTAAAGAAAGATATCCCGGAGCGATACATGAGGTCCTTTGTGGAAACTGCAACTCTGTGTACGTAAGCGAGACGGCTGCTTTCAAAAGCGCCTAAGACAGCACTGCTATGATGCGAAGACAAAAAAGTGGCGTCGAATGCCATCGCCGAACATGCGGAGCTGTCTGGTCACGAGGTAGACTGGGAAAATGCACGCATCATCACTACGGAGAAGAATTTGGCCGCAAGATTAAATTTAGAGTCGCTAATATTCCAGACAAGGCCTAACACCCTCAATCGCAATATTGGAACCTTGCACCCAATGTATGAACGCTCCCTACGTCATGTTTTAAAGCCTACTTCAGGGTTTTTTTCTCTGCAATATATTTCATTGTGAACAAGGCTGCCGTGCGGGAGCCTAAACGTCATTTAGGTTTTTCTTTTTCGTTACTTGGTCGTTGCCCTCTTTCTCTCTCAAATGTACCCTCCCGGCCAGATGTTTGTCCGTCAAACCCTTGACTTCATCAAACTTTGCCGGGCGTACGGCCAGCCTGTTATTACCCAGATTAGGCAGTATGTGTCACTCACCAGTCGCATTCGTGCATTCGAATGCCACCTAAAGTTTAACCTGTCCTGCAAAGCCCTGCACCTGAATCCCCGATCATTGCGTCTCCTCCGGCCGGTCGCAACAAAGTTTGGCTGCAGCGTGCTGGCAAAGGCGGAACGTCAACTACTACAGGCGAGGATACTGTACTGCAAGGAAAAAATACGGAGCCTAAAGAATGACGACCTCTTTGAGAAACGCCGCTTCGAGCACAAGTGCCCGGACGAGTTCGCAGGCATACAGCTGCACCCCAACTACAAGGCGCGTCTCCATGATCGGGAATGTGAACTTTAGCACCAGAACAAGCTTGACCGCCTCGTGCCAGCCCAAACTGGAGCCCACAAAGACTATGCAAGGACAACTGTGTGCAACCTGTCATCTTACAGCCCGACTTCCTCGGAGATGAATGAGCTGCGACTGGGGTTGAACTTCAACTGCACCCCTGAAACGGATGTTAACAAGATCGTTTGTGCTGCAGAAAATGCTGTCAGCAGTGTGGATATGGCACAAAGGGACGAGGCTGGTACCCGCGTTGTGAACGTGCTGTCGAAGCTTCGCCCCCACTCCTACACACCCGCTCTTACTTCAGAGGAGCGGAAGGCTGTGAAGAGCCTACGCGAAAATGCTGACATTGCCATTTTGCCTGCGGACAAGGGTAACGCAATGGGATTGCTTGAAACGACGGCGTACATTGAGAAGATGGAAAGCTTTTTAAAAGATAAAAGCACGTACGCTCGCATTAACCAGGTCCCGACCCCTAAGGTCCAGCAAGAGCTGCAGAAGCTGCTTGCCGACGTTTTCCATACAGTTGACCCGAAGCATAGGAGTCTTTATTTCCGACTACTGTGCCACAATGGATATGCTCCGGCCTTGTATGGTCTGCCAAAAATCCACAAGCCTGGAGTTCCCATGAGTCCCATGGTCGACTTTACGCATTTCCCACTTAACAAGCTGTCCTGCTACCTTCACCAGCTGCTTTCTCCGCTACTCGGCACAGGCCCTACCCATATGCGAATTTTGTCTGACTTCAGTGAAAAGGTACGCCAGATCAGTCTCGATGACTCTCACAATATGGCATCTTTCGACGTTTTTTTCCTTGTTTACGTGCTTACCGACTGACTTAGCTGTGAAGGTGTGCCAAGATGCTCTCAGCCAGGACCCTTCTCTACCGGAGAGGTGCCCAATTGAATTGCCCGACCTGGCCAGACTTTTACAGTTCTGCCTAGCGAACACTTATTTTACGTTTGAACAAGTGCACTACCGACAAGTTCACGGTACAACGATGGGTGCGTCGGTATCTGTAACGGGTGCGAACCTGACAATGAAGTCGCTGGAACGCTGTGCACTGGCCTCCTTTGTTCCGACACCTAAAATTTTCCTTCGTTATGTAAATGAAGGTCTTTGCATAAATCGTAGAGACGTGCTACCTCAGGTTACAACGCACCTCAACTGCATGAATGCGGTTATACAGTTTACAGTTGAGGAAGAGATCAATGAACAACTGCGTTTTTAGACGTGCTCGTCAAACGCTCCGCACCCGACCTCGAATTTGACGTGTACCGAAAGAGCAGCCACACCGGTCATTATCTCCACTTCAGATCCGTTCAACCCACCTCACACAAGCGCTCTGTAGTGTCTTCGTTGATCCGACGAGGCCATACTGTTTGCACAATGCCAGAAGACGTGGCGAACGACGTTAGGAGAGTTCGTCAGGACCTGTCGCGCTGCGGCTACCCTGACGCCTTTGTTTCCTCCGTGGAAAGAAGGATGGCTCTGCAGACAACGCCCAGTGCCGGTAAAAAGAAGTGGGCTGCCATTCCTTATGTTCCTTGCACAAGCGAAGCATTGGCTCGTGTTCTGCGCAGCTATGGTGTGCACGTGCCTTGTGGAAACTGCAACTCTGTGTAAGTGGGCGAGACGGGCTGCTTTCAATAGCGCCTAAAACAGCACTGCTAAGATGTGAAGACAAAAAAGTGGCGTAGAATGCCCTCGACGAACATGCGGAGCTGTCGGGTCACGAGATAGACTGGGAAAATGCACGCATCATCACTATGCAGAAGAATTTGGTTGCAATATTAAATTTAAAATCGCTAATAATACAGAAATCGCATAACACCCTCAGTCGCAACTTCGGAACGTTGCACCCAAAGTAAGCGAGCTGCCTAAGTCATGTTTTAAAGCCTACTTAGGGCTTTTTTTTCTCTGCAATAAATTTCATTGTGAACAAGGCTCCCGTGCGGGAGCCAAACCGTCTTTTAAGTTTTTCTTTTTCGTTACTTGGTCGGTGCCCTCTTTCTCTCTCAATTTAAGTTGAACCCTTTTAGTGAGCCTCCAAGTTTCTGCCCCATAGTTGGGTCCAGTAAGATGCAGCTCCCATACACTTTCTTCTTCAGGGACAATGATAGGCTCGTATCCATTATCTGAGAATGTCTGCCACTAGCATTCCACCCTATTCTGATCCTTTTATTCATCTCTGCTGATCCTTTTATTCATTTTATTCATCCCACTCATGGGGTGGGGTGCTTATGGCAGACATTCTCAGATAATGAATAGCAGCCTACCATTGTCGCTGAAGAAGAAAGTGTATGACAGTTGCATCTTACCAATACTCACCTACGGTGCAGAAGCTTCGAGGCTCACTAAGAGGGTTCAACTTAACTTGAGAACGACTCAGCGGACAATGGAGCGCAAAATGATATGTGTAACATTAAGGGACATGAAGAGAGCGGAGTGGGTCAGGGAACAAACTGGTGTTAGACATATTAGTAGAAATTAAGGATGAAGAAATGGACGTGGGCAGGGGATGTAATGCAAAGGCAAGATAACCGCTGGTCATTAAGGGCAACAGAGTGGATCCCTAGAGAAGGCAAGCGTGGCAGGGGGGCGCAGAAAGTTGGGTGGGCAGATGAGATCAAGAAGTTTGCGGTGATAGATTGGTCACAGTTGGCACAGGACCGAGGTAATTGGAGAATAATGGGAGATGCCTTTGCCCTGCAGTTGGGCGTAGATAGGCTGGTGGTGATGATGATGATGATGATGATGATGATGATGATTCATCTCTGCCTCATGGGTGGGATCCGAGGTCACTTCTTGTCCTTGGTAGAGATATTCGCTTAAGTGCTGTGCTGTCCCGAGGTTATTGATCAGTGCTTTGGTTTTCTGCTTATTATTCTCAGGCCCATCATTCAACTCGGTTCGTACAGTGCGAAAAGCATGTTTGGAAATTTGTCCCCCAAGTTACTTAGCAAGGCAAGGTCATCAGCCAATCTGACGTTACAGAGGTATCCTCCATTAAGCCTTACTCTAACCTTTCCATTCAAACTTCCTGAATACTTCTTGTAAACATGCTGTGAATAACATTGGAGAGATTGTGTCTCCTTGTCTGACACCCTTACTTATAGGTATTTTACGGCTATGCTTCTGGAGGGTTATAATAGCTGTGGGCTCATTGTAGATATTGTCTAGTATTTTACATTCTTCAAAACTTTGTATTTATTCATGTTTACTCTTCGTCCACTGCCGTGCTTTTTATTGAAAGTTACTCAAAACTTGTTTGCAGGTGTTCTGCAGTCTCATGAGGCAATCTATGTCCTCTACAAACCTGAAATCTTTCATGTGTTTCCTAGTTATCCGTCTCCTATTTTTTCTCAGTCAAACGTTCCCGACACTTCATCCATGCAAGCTGTGAATAGTTTTGGCAGCACAGCATCTCCCGGGCTTACTTCATATCTAATTGGAAATGTGTCGCTTTGCCTTTTGAGGGTTATCCTGTTCCGTGCATAAATTATGTATCTCTTCTAGAAAGATTACATAGATTTCCTCTTTCTTGGAAGTTTCAGGGCTTTTAAAGCGGCTCTGGCGACAAGGGAATCAAACGATTTCTTGTAAACTCGGAATGCGCAAAATAGGGTTTTCGTTTAGTCTGCGGAATGTTCTATCTCTTGATTAAGGACGCGGATGTGATCTATGGTTTAGTACCCTTCCTTCAGCAAGCCTCCACTCTGGGTTGTTGGTAATCTAAAGTCGCAAAAAGGGCAACATATAACTTTGCTAGAATGCTTCAGCTAAACCGAGAGTAGGCTGATGGGAGTGTTATTTTTGGCGTCTCGGGAATATCTATTCTCATAAATCAATTTTTTGGCTGTTTTCCAGGTATGGCCATTTTTACAGTCTTCAAGCACACCGAAAAGAAAACAACAAGCATTTACGGTACAATATCCCCCTCTCCTAATTATCCACTGTTATGGCGTTGTAACCTGCTGGTTCTTCTCTTTTCATGTCTTCAAGAGCCCTTCTGGCTTCATCTTAAGTTGCTAGTGGGACATCACAAGTGGAGCTTCTACTCCAGTTGCTTCCCCGGTTTTACACCGCTAGCATACAGCCTGGCGTAGAATTGTTATCCTTTATTTATTATCTCGTCCAAATTGTGCGTTATATTACCCTACTCGTCTCTGCCTGCGTACATCCTCTAAGACAAGGCCTCACTTTCTCCATCAGTGACACATTATATGCCCAAATTTTGTTTGTTATCGTTGTGTTAACCAGTCTACACAGCTAGCGTAATTTACTCCATACTCCCTCACTTGAACCTTTCATGTTTTTATGTTTGACTCTTAGTTTCCTCGTTTCTTTAGTTGTTTTTTTTTAATTTATTTTTCTTACATGTCTCTTTTCCAAAACTGAAGCTAATCGCCCATGCTAGCTTTTTATTTACGCGCTGTACACTGACCTTTTTCTGCGCATTTAAAAGAAAAAGTGTGTTTAAAATTTTTTTACACTTCATGGATGTGGCTCTTAACTTACTTGATGTGTGGTATTACCTTTATTGATGATTCGTTATGATCGTTGCTCTGAAACTCACTTTGCCCTTCTACGCCTTGCACAAAGTTGGGTTGTCTCTAATAATGAAGTAAACATCGTTTATTTGTAGAATGGGCACTTTTCCGCAAATATTGAAAAACGTTTGGTTTGTAAAAGCATGCCTCCATCAAACTCACGAATTTTTTCTCTGCAAATTTGACTGGTGTACCTTCTTGATTTTTGCAATTCCCAAGTTCTGCCCTGACGTTTTCTCCCATTTGCTTGTTACCACCCTTTGTGTTGAAGTCTACCATCACAATCGTGAACTGAATGTTTGGCTTTTTCATTGCTGGTTTGATATCTTCGTAAAATCTCCCTACGGCCGCCTCAGCCCGTACTAACTTAAACATGCATCGCTTGTTAACCTATATCAAAACAACCACGATACTCTCCATACAGCAGAAAAAATCATCCACGTTTCCTTCAATTTCTCAGTCGAAAAAACCCTACCCCGTGTTCTCTTTTCCATTTGCGTAAAATGTAGCACAGAATATGCTCACTAGTGACCTCCATGAAGTTTCCTTCAGAGCTTGCAGCAGCGCTCAACCCTCTGGCATCCCACCTAATGTCCGCGAGCTCCGCTAGTAGTACAGCGAAACTTCAGTCACTATACAGAGCGCATGCGTTGAACTTTGCGAGAATCTAGTCCCAATGGCGGTCTGTCGAGACGCAGAGACTCTTTGCACCTTTTGATATATCGCTGTTATGACCACCACGTATACAGCTGCTCTACAGCTGCTAGAGAGTGCAGGCAGCAGTTGAGTTTCTTAGTCATGGGATTACGCGCCAATCTATTAAGCAAGGATAGCCAGATCTTTGTATGTTGAGCGAGTGCTGTTTGTGTCTCCAGGATCCTTCCTACCATAACTGAACTTTTCTGGTGCAGCTGCCGAAGTACCCATGGTGGTGGTTACTTCCGGAGCAGGCAACATTTTACATCTGCATGGGCAAGGCAAAGACAAAAAAGAGAGAGAAAGCGGGAGTAGTTTCCCGAGGACGAAGTTGCCGCACATGTCTGCAGTATTACTCAGAGAGCGTCTCTCATTTTTTGTGACGGAATAAGCTTTGGTGTTACCTTAGTGATGGCGCATCCGCTGACATCTGGCCATTCTCAAAGAGAGTATATATACTACAAATTTCTATTTTGAAACTAAGCTGCCTCAAAAAACTGAAGGTGTACTAGATCCCCCCATCGTTATTTGAACACTATTTTATGTCTAATATACGGTTTATAAGAAGAACCGCGGCCTTTTCGCATGGGTGCGCGAATGTTAGGCAACCCTCTTCTCTCTAAAAACTCTGGGACTGCTATAGGGTTCCGGACCAAAGGTCCACAGAAGGTGTACAAGAGGTTTTCAGCGCCATTGAACATATTTTAAGGCCGACAAAACGGTTTATCCAAAAAACGGTGGCCCTTTGGCAGGGCTGCGGGACGGTTTTTCAACCCTGTGCTCTCTCAAGCCTTGCACCGCTTTAGGGTTTGAAAAGCGTACTCCCTTATTTTTACAATAAATCTGATTACATATCTAGGCATCGCTTGCTGAGGTGATCACAGCAAGGCGTTTCACTTACTTCTGCGCCCAGGAGTTGTCAAGTTATTTTTAGCATGGTGACCTGTGCCACCCCGGATTGCCTCGGTAACACTCGATGAGAATTTGTACGTCGGCTGTGACGTAGCGGTGAACCTATTTATTTTTCCCCTTCTTTGCTCAGTTGCCAAGGTTGCGGAAGGTCTTGTTTATCATTTAGAATAATCTTTTGACCCTACCTAACAAATATGGTTTTTTTTTTTTCAAAATTATACCTGCAGCTTTGCGCGATTTGATTGCGGCTACTACGGTTTGTGTACAGAGCGCATCAACGAGGTCTCTTATTATTTCGGCGTTTTGTTGTTTGTAAGTGCCTATCCGATGCATTGTAAAAGATGGTTTAGCAAATTCAGCTGTTTATTGCAATGCCATTTGAGGTATTGGGGTACTTTTCACTTTGCAGTTTTCCCATGTGTGGCTTCTCCGATACGGTTACTGGCCCGGCTGTTTATTAACATCGCTTTCCGCCGCAAGGCGGTTGGTATTTTGATATTCTTTTATTTCTATTTTAGAACTATCTGTTTTAAAACTATTACAACTATTTATATGCCGTCCCATGTGAATTTTTTTCTCTTTGCTGCGATTTTGCAACGATGTGCTTATATTTCTGCTTTCGGCAGTAACTTTACCAAAAACCACCTTGCGAGCTGATTTACCTTCCAGTCGCTGCGAACAGCCCCACGATAATGAAGAAATTGCTGTTAGGGGTCATCATGTCGCGAAAGTCAGTGAAATTGGTTTTAGTTGCCTTGACACCTAACTCGACGTGGCCATGACGCCGAACAAACATTGATATTCGTAAGAATACTGGTGCGAGCAGCTTGACATATGGCATGCTGGTGCTCTGTAACGTTATGAAGGAGTACTGCAAAAGAAGTTGCACATTCATGGCAGTCTCCTGTCTTTTCTCTAATATCCTCTTCAAATCTTGGTTGTACCCCACGGAGTTATAACATTTGGGTTTGAGGTGTTTTGCGTTAATCGATACCTACAACGTCGAGTTCGATAATGTTGAAATGGAGCAATCGGACAAACACCGTCTACCTAACACGGGTGACATAAATGCGATTGCGACATTGCGGAGCGGTTTTTTACGAAAAAGGAAACTGCGCATAAAACGCGGACATAAGAAAAGACGACTACCCACTCAGGGCGTAGTGTGTGTCTAGTATGTAGTTACTACTCCAAGATTACATATTACCTAAGCGCTTTTTCTTTCGCGTCGCCCGAGATCATTCATAATTGTCAGAGAAAATTTGCTCTCCCGTAGGATGTCTTGTTGTACAAAGGCGTCGGTGAGTACAATGAAGCTTCGGTTTGATAATACTTTGTATATGTGGTGCTTCCAACACTATTTCCTCGCAATTAAGATCTTCCTTTGCCTTACACACCTACTACTACGTATCGTTCTTTATTCGGCAGGAAATATACGTAAGTTACATTTTCTGCGTTTATCAAAAGGTGTCGATCATTGTATTGTTATTTCCCATAAATACCTTGTACTCTTTCAGATACAACTACTGCAATTGTTTTTGCATTGCACGCCGTAGTCGGCTTAGAAAAAATTGTAGTGGTGAAGTTCTACCATTACGTTAACACTGTTTTTAAGACTTCGGGTCACTTAAAGTGATTCCTAGCAGCAACATAGTGTAAACTTCATTGATGTGGTACAAGTTATGAAAGCCAAGAAATTTCTTTTTTTCATTTCATTTCATTTCATTTATTTACCCTCAAGGCACTGGGCATTACAGAGAAGAGTGGGACAACAAATATCAAACATAAAGTAATACAAAACAGCAGGATTAGAACAAATGACAATGCACTCTCAGAAATGATTGATTTGAACGCGTTGGCGTCTGTGATTGAAACGATCGATGCGGGAAGGTGGTTCCAGTCAGTACATGTTTTAGGGATGAATACCCTGAGGACAATTGCAATAAAGAGAGGAGTTGGTAATACAATACAAGCAATGAGGAAAGTGTACAACAAACCTTAGAACAGAAGAAGTTATAACTTCTAAAAACAAAGTTTTACGGGTAAATAAGGTTGCTTTGTTTCTTTTGCGACGTGAGAATTGCGGCTAATGTTTGCCTGCGAGAGAATGTTTTGAATTCTTGCAAATATTATCTAAATAAAGCAAATATATACATTGGACAAAAGAAATTTGCAGAAAGCAATTCTTCGTTATACACAATCAGAAGACCTGTAATATAATAAGAGACAGTGGTGGGAAACAAATCCGGGTACCTAAGTGTAGCAATATGAGATAGAAGGTGGTACGTGGTAAGAAGGAGTGAAAAAAAGGCGTTACGGTGGCAAAAAGGAACGGCAAATTTATGAACTCGATCTATAAGCGAAGAGGCGTTCCCAGATTGAAAAGAGGCTTTGACACCAGCATGCTGCCACAATTTCCCCAGATTCCACAAGCAGTATACAAAATGCACATATGATGTATTTAACACTACTTCACTCATTCTAATCGGCAGGAAAACGTCACGTCTTCTTACTGTTACTTCTTTTTAATTTTGACAGCCCTCTTACAGGGTAACCGTACGTAAATAGAGACGTCTAACGACGATGACCTGAAGTCGTAAGAGTATGCGGTCGCAAAGACAAGCCCTCAAGATAGGATTTTTGTTTTTTGTTACGGTGCGTACTATCCGCGAGGAGGTAAATTTTATTCCCTTTTCAACTACATTTAGGAAACAAGATTGGCAGAGACAAACTTAAACCTAATTATATTTGCCCATTGCCCTGCTGTCAAAACGCTCAATATTCAAATTACCAGGTGGTCAAATAGACGCAACAGTCACGGCTCCTCTTTTAATGATGTACTTACTGTGCGCTGCATTAAACACCAGTAGCTATAAACACGTAACTGACATCCAAGTCAAGGATATCGTGCGTTTTATTTGCTCTGTTGTAGTGCGGCACTGCTGGCTAGAAAACAACATTTCTTCAGCGGGTGCTAAGAACTAGAAGAATATTTTGAGCATACACGCACAGAGTAATGGCATGCTGGCTGTGTTCGACACCATGATATTCAAGCAACCACTGTGGGTTCAATGTATGTTTCCTTCATGTTGTGTTCGAGCGCTTAACATTTAAGTGTAATCATTGCACAATCAACATGCAAGAAAAGGCTATTGTACTTTGTAATTACCACAGGCTACGAGGGAGTTTCGTTAAGGAAGAAATCATACGGTTTCCTTATGCATAAACAATTTTGCATGAGGTGTTATTTGCTGATGTTTTGTTTTTAATAAAAAAACGTCAGACTCTTGTTCATCTGAACTTCAAAAGCAAACCCTTACCGAGCGCATGACAACATAAATGTAGGAAGTAATGGACTGTGGAGTTTAAGACGATGAAAGTCTTCCATTTATAGCAAGAAAAGCATGGTTCGATGCATGAGCTCATTGCTTAGAGCTCAGCAAGAAAAGGAATATCAGAATAAAATGTATTTGACCAAAATATATTACAATTCACTTACTCAGTATACTAATTAAAAATCATGAACCCACTTCGAGAAACTGGAGAACGTTCAGAATTCTTTATCTTTTTAAAAAAAGAAATGAACATCAGTACAGTTATGTATCCATTGCCACCCACAGTAGGTTATCAGAACAGCGCTCTAAGAAATTTGAACACATTCATAATGGACGGCATTATAAAGAATTATCAAAGCAAAATGAACAGTGGATAGACTAAAATTACAGAAAAAAGAACCTTCAACGGATGCACTGATATATAAGACTTCTATTTTAGCTGCAATGTGCAAAGAAAAAACACAGAAGACAAAGTGTGTAGGTTGTCTGAATAATTGCTCTTTCGGGCCCTTTACCGAACTTAGACTTACGTTACTTGTACTACAATATAACTTCTAAATGCCACATGCAGGTTTTTTCATTTAGGGCTCATTGCAGCCCAATATAAATAACATAAAGGAGCCATCCGTCGCTGGCTACTGTTTGAAAGATATTGAAAACAATAACAGCCACCGCCACGTACGACAGATTACAACATGTTGCAATAAAGCCTTCTGCAGCCTATAATACCACCACAGTTTCTCAATAAAATAATAAAAACATGACAGGAGTCCGAACAGACATACTGTAAAACCGTTCTTTACAAAGAAAGTTTCTACACTTCCGAAACAGCAACAAAATAAAATATCCGCATATTTTTTGCTCAGAAGGAAACAACACAAAGGCCTCAGAACGAAGTCCAAAGACAGAATAACAATGTTCGAATCATGAGAGGATTTGCATTCAAGCCCTCAGAAAAAAATTGCTAAGTGTGAAATCCATTTGCATACTGGGTAATCCAGAGTCACACTGACAGAAAATATACTTTGACACCACGCAGATTTACCAATGATAAATAAAAGAACATGGAAAAATCTCATTTCCGTGAGTATTCAGCTTGGGTACCCTGGCAGTTTGCGCAGTTGAAATCCTCGTTATTGCAGTTCTGGGACGGATGGTCAGGTTTGGTGCATATTTGCACTGTTACGTCTGCCACAAGAGTTTGTCCCGTGCCTTCACCATTGGCACTTGAAATAGCGCCCCGGGTTCGGAATGTAAGGCCTAACTGGGCATCGGATAAAGCCTGTGTTGACATATTCGGGTGGGTCGACCTGTCGAAGGTTTGGATAGGTGCTTCTTGGGTAGCTGTTTGTCTGCTCGACGTATGATTATATGCCAGACACAAGTTACGCCCTGACCACAAATGTACTCCAGCATATCAGCTTCACTTTTAATAAATAGGTCATATTCGGAGATAACGCCATGGGAGCTGTTTAGTCTGCGGTGGGGCGTGGCTCGGGTGGTTAGATCGACGATGTGGGTGTGTGCAAGATGTTTTTCCGCTTGATCCTGGCTACTGACGTCAACAAGGATTTCACCAGCTTTTTATTTTTTGGCTTTATATGATTCGCCGACGACACCAGCAAGAAATTTGAAAACGAGAAATACTGACTTTGAAGCAAGAGGGTTCAAATGGTCAACTGATTTTATCACTAGGAAGCGAGAGTAGTTGTTAGGTTTCAAAAAACGCAAGTTAGGAAGAGGGGGAAAAGAAACTTTGCTGCGGCCGTATTTTGGGGCCGATCACGTTTGGATTGGGGCTTAGATAATGTCATATAGCATAGTATTATAGGAAGGAGACGGGGGTGCTTTCTTCGTGAGCCTTACCCAGATAGGTGAAAATGTCCTGGAGCTCCCTGCCTGCTAAACAGACGGACATTCCATCCCCCGGAGCTTGACCTTGGCTCCGACGACAACCGTTTGTGGTTTCTACACTTCACCATGCAACAGATCGCCACAGTTGGTTCTAGCTTACGTTTGGAGGCTCGGGGTCCGCGGTATTGCCATTACCGTCACCAAGATTGCTCAAGATACCCCGTACGAGGGGTCTGCGGGTGGTATGCGGTTGTCTTTTATGGGAAGACTCGGTGAGCGTCATGACAACGTCTATGAGCTGCCTCGTGAAGGCCGTTCCGCTGTCTGTGACTACAATTGAAAGAGGAACGCCGTGTCTGAGCACGATGTTCTCGAGGAAGAAATGGGCCACTTCGGCAACTGTTTTTCATTTATTGGTCTTCTCTCGGCGTAGCGGATAATGTTAGTCGGTGGCAACTATTACCAATTAGTTCCCGGAGATGGTAGGGGGAAAGCTCCCAGAACGTTCAGTGCAATTTGTTGAAAAATTTTTTCACGAATCCTAACCGGTTGATGAATTTCGCCTGGTCGTCCCGGTGCCGTTTTCCATCGCTGATAATCGCGGCACGTCCGGACATAATGTCTAACGGTTATGAAAAGCCTTGGTAAAGATTATTTATCCTCGATTCTGGCCATCGTGCGAGTGAAGCCGACGTGAGCCGTGGTGGGTTCGTCATGACAATCTTGTCGTATGTCGTATTTCATTGCGTGGCGATGCGGGGCCGACAAGAAGGCCGGTATAACATTAAGGGGTGAAGTTCCTCTTGAAGAGAAAATTGTTCCCTTACGAGAAAGATGAATGCCCTCTTGTGAAGGCTGTCAGAGCACTACGTGTCGGTCCCTCAAAAAAGTCGGCGAGTGGCCGCAGTTCTGAATATTGGCACTGCTTCTGTGAGATGGTGGTTGTGTTCAGAGCTCCTAAGAACGGAATGTCGTATTCTTCATCGTCTGCAGGCATAACTAGAGGTAGGAAGTGACAGCCTGCCTCGGAGGGCTGCCGTCTAGATTTATACACGACGGTTATGTAGAATTCTTGAATTCTCAGGCTCCAGCGCGCAAAGCGCACCGCATTGTTTCTGAGGCTTGTCAAATACTATATGGAATGATGGTCGCTCGCGACTTGAAATGGCCATCCATACAGATAAGGCCAAACTTTCAACACCAATTCAATGAAGTGTTGATCGTAGTATCCACGTTTTGCATAAAAGCTTGCGTTAGGGGTTTCCATCCTCTGCATGAATGTTTGCAAGTGGGTTTGCATCTGCCTCAATTCGCTCTGCAGATCCTGCAGCGTTTTCTTCATATTGCTGAACTTTTCCTGCGCCGTTTTTGCTAGCTGCTCGCGCTCCCTGTCCATGCGGTCGAGACGTGCCATACGTGTTCTTTCCTTGGTGTTTTCAATGATTCTTTTCATGTGGCTGGGTTTCGTGGGGTGTTCTTCGTCGCTCTCGATGTTGCTCTTGGTGGCTTCTTCGGTGACGGCTGTTTTCCCCTTCCTCATCCACTTCCTCAGAGGGGCAGCTTGCTCCTCTTTTTGTGTTTGGGTCTGAGCCATCGGTTGCACGTTGGTCCTCAGTGCCTCTAATAGCTAGCTGAGCATAGCGTTCATTATTTTGAGCAACCGCTACTTTTGCTGATCATGTCATAGACTTTCTTTCTCCTGGACTTTTCTTTGCTTCTTGGTTGTTGCTGTGTGCCCCTAGGAACTTACTCTGCTTTAGCTTCCTTCACTGCATCCGACCACGTCTGCTTTCCTTCGCGATGCGGCGGTGGCGGGGGTTCCTGTCGGCTAGCATTTCTTCCGCAGCTGGTACATCGCCGTCTACTCTCGCTTCACTCCTCACTTGCCTGCAGCTGCGAGAAGTCTGATGTCTTTGGTGGATTTGCCTTCTGCAGCTGTTGTTGTTCTAACACTGTCCTTCGCTCCCGTCGCCGTTTCATAACTACGAAGGGCAAGGAATTATTTTTCAGATGGCTAGTACTTAGGCTACACACAGGATGTCCTGCTTGTGAAAGCAAGAACCTTTTTGGCACCATCTTGCTTTTGTACTAATACTGCTCCTAATCCGCCGATACTTGCGTCCGTATGGATGGTGGTATCTGCGTCTTCGACAAAACGAGGTGAAACAGGTGGTGTTTCCATGCGCTGCTTGAGCTCAATAAATGCTGTTTGCTGTTCCTTGTTCCAGACAAATGGGGTATCATCTTGGGTTAGGAGGGTTAAGGGGGCTGCGGTGTGGAAAAAGGGTGGAATAAATTGGCGCTAATAGCAGAGTCTCAAAACGCGGCTTATGCCCTTCTTGTACGTGGGTTTTGGGAAATCAGCAACAGCCGCAATTTTGGTGAACGGCGTGGCCTTTTAAAACCAAAGCTTCTCGTAATCGAAATAGTACTTCTATGCCATGAGCATGAGTCTGGCAGAACGCAATACCTGGAGGACCAAGCGAAGGGTTTCAAAGTGCTCCTCAAAAGTGGCGTAATAGACAACGGCATCGGGGTACACAATGCAAGTGGGCCATTTCACGCCGTTCGAGACAGTTTTAATGAGCCGTTGAAATGTTGCTGGAGCTGAGCATAAACCAAGAAGGAGAACCCTAAATTAATAAAGTCTATCCATCCTGTGTCACAAATGCAGTTTACAGCTCATTGAGGTCAATGCAGCTCATTGAGCTCGATCTGCCCGTAGCCACTCGTTAGATCCATCGAGGCAAAATATCGTGCGTAGGGCAGTCTTTCAAGAGAAGTGAGGATTCGCGTTAACGGGTACACATCTTTCTTGCTGACTTGGTTTAACTTGCGGAAGTCGGCACAGAAGCGTAGACGACCATCTTTCTTCTGGATCAGAACAACAAAAGGCCAGAGGCTCTGCGATGGCGGTATCACATCGTGCCCCAGTATTTGTTTTACCTGGTCCCGTATAGCGTCTCGTTGCTTGGGACAGACATGATACGGACTTTGGTGAACAGGTCTCCAATCATCCACGGTAATGATTCGATGCTACGTAAGGGGCGTTTGTCCTACCTGGGATGTAGAAGAGAAGATAATCAATAAACTATTGTACTAGCTCCAGCAGGCATTGAAGATGGCGGTGGTTTGAGTTTAATAGTGCAAGGCTGACAAGGGCAAAGAGCGCCAAACAAGAAGTTATTTGATTCGGACAGTTGTGCCATTATATACTATAAACTACTGAGTAAAAACAATGGTGAAGCGAATGCATGGAGAACGACTGGTGTAAAGGACCAGGTTGTAATGATGCATGGTAAGAAATGAGATGTAAAAGTTGACATCAGTGAGAAAATTATAAACACGCGCTATAAAAACACAGGCTCGTTTCAAGTATAATGAGAGAAATGGAATATGTTGTCTGTACTGTTGTGAAAAGTGTTTACGTAGTGTGGTGTCAAGTGTCTTCCATTTATTGGGTGCGTGAACTGCAGATAGGGCCTCCCCGCATCAACTGCACTAGGATCTTGAAGATCCCGCCAGCAGATACGAGTGCGTTGCATGGGTGTGCCCTATCCATACCATACCCTAGGCGACCTCAGTGGGTCTGAGGTGTTAGTCAGTTGTGTACCCTCCCAAGGGTGGTTTTATTACCTGTAGTAAGTTATCTATCTGTTCATTGTACTGTGCTTGCATTTGCTAGGAAGGTGTTGTCGAATTTGTGGGTTAAGGTCACTGTGTGGTATTATTATTATTCTTATATCTACTGTGTTCCTGATTGTAGCAACAGCCGCCTTCTGCTCAATAACCTGATTGCCAGCAGTCCCAGCGTGGCCTGGAACCCAGAACAACACCAGAACAAGTTTTCGGCTTATATGGACATGATAGTGTTGAAAAGCATACTGACAATTCTGTTTTTCCGAGACTTGTTTGATGCCAAAGCATGCACAACGCTCAAGGAATCTGTATATATGAGGAACTTTGAGATGTGTTCGAGAACAGGTTGTGCGATGAGTAAGATGCAACATGATTCAGCTGAATAAATTGTGGTGTCTGTGCTCATGGTTCTACATGCATCAGCAGTTGTCCCATGAGCAGCGCTAGACACCCTGTTTCCTATTTTGGATGCATTACTATAAAACTCTCCACATTGATACTTATACTGCAGTGACAAGACGTGCGGCAAAATAGCAGTTTGTTGAATCCTGGTTATATCACTTTTCACAAAAGACAAGTTACAACACACAAGTTGAAGCTGCCAGGGTGGTAAAACGACAGTAAAAGAAGATGTGTATATGTCCAAAAAGAAGATGTCGAAATCACAAGCTTCCTGTCTCACTCTAAGTGAGAACGGCAAACAAACGGACGGGCGATTTACAAAGAGCGGTGATGTGGATAAGTCAATAAAAACAGGTTTAAATGCATGAGTATTCAGCGATGAAATAACGCGTAGAGCAAGTCCATGATCGTTCGTTGATCTTCAAGGCACAATTTATTACATTCAACATATAGACACTGGGCCGGACTACTGCGGAACGCACCTGGAGCAATGCGAAGGGCCAGGTGGAGAACTGAGTCAAAAATCTTGTGTTGTTTTGATGCCGACCCATACACAACACTGCCGTAGTCTAACCGATACCCGAATAAGGCGGTCAGGTCCTGGAGAAGCAGTTCTTTGTCTGCACCGTAGGATAGGTGGGAGAGGACCTTGAGAATGTTTAGTAGTACGAGCCATTTAGGTTTAAGTGCTTTGGTGTGTTGGATGAACGTGAGCTTTTCATCAAATAAGACACCTTAAAACTCGTGCTCCTTTTACTAAAAAAGATGCACTTTTAAGAGTAATCTCACAGTCCACATTATTCCCGTGCTTACGCGAGAACACAACACAAATACTTTTTCCAGGGTTTAGTTTAAAACCAATACGTTGCGCCCAGCGAGCAAATTTCTTAACGCTGAGAAGTACTTGAGATTAGCAAACTGACAGGTTACAGGATTAAAAGATATTTGCACTTAGTCTACATAGACGGAACAGGATATGGATGGCTGCAATGCCTTTCGGAGGGAGATATTCCTAACTATAAACAATTTGCCGCTTAGAACTCCAGCTTGCGGCCCACCATTTTCCTGCGCATATAAATTGGAAAGTGCACTGCCTACCCTAACTCGGAAGGTTCTTTCGGTCAAATAACTACAAAGAGTGCTCATCATGATGCCTGAGCCACGAAAGGACTTAAGGTCTCTGAGGATGCCATAGCGCCAGGCTGTATCAAAAGCTTTTTAAATATCGAAAAAAACAATAGGGCAGAATTGGTTTAGGGCAAATGCACCTTTTCTGCAAGATACCAGAAGTTGATCTTTGGTAGATCGCCACACCCTGAGGCCTGCCTGGCAGCCCTCAAAGAGACCGTTGTACTCCAGAAAGTACACGAGCCTACAGTTTATTACCTTGTCGAGAAGCTTACCCAGGCAGCTTGTCATGGAAATGGGTTTAAAGCTGGCGAGAGAGGACGAGTTTTTTCCCTCCTTCAGAAAGGCCACAACTATGGCCTCCCTTCAAGTCCTTAGAGGCTACCCCGAAAGCCATATCTCTTTGTAAACGTGTGTTTGTGTCTCAAGAATGTCTGCCTGTAGGTGTTGCATTATGGTGCATGTAACCCTCTCTGCCCCTGGTGCTGAAGGCTTACAAATTTCAAGTGCAACCTTCACCTCATGAAGTTTGAATTCCGAGTTGTAAGTTGGACTTGTTCTTGTCTCGCAAGGGCTTCTTTTCTGTAGATGCCTTATGTTGCGTGAAAGTGTTAGTTTTGTTTGCTGAGCTGGCCACGTGTTGCAGGTGCTGTGCGAATATGTTGCCAGGTCTTCCAGTGTGTCTTCTGTTGTACTAACCAGTGACAGGCTGTGTGTCGGTTGTCTTTTTAGTTGTATTCGTGTCCAGATGTGTGTGTATCTGTGTATGAATTGATGGAAGTTAGGAAGGTGCGCCAACTCTAACTTTCGCCTCACGACGCAGTCGCTTTCTAAAAGCATTTGCCGGTCAAAAAAATTAAACCATTTAACGTGGGGTACCGGCAAAGGAACCCCACGCCTTGTTCTGGGCATTTCGCGCCCGATTACAGTCCTGATTCCACCTTGGCCTCCTTTGGTAGAGCGGAGCACCAGAGACGTTGGGAATAGACTTTAAGAAGACGTCGAGGATGTCCGACGTGGTGATTTGGACTGCCTCCACATGTAGGTGTTTAATAGTTGTGTGTAGTTTAGCTGTTTCTGTAAATTTACTCCAGTTAGGTTTTGATTCATTAAACCTGCTATTAGAAGACGGAGGGGGGGAAGTGGTCACTACCATATTGCTCCAGCACACGACCCACTCAAGACAAGGAAAGAGAACTGCGGAATCAATAGCCTGGTCTAGGTATGAGTATATGTTGTGTCCTATGTCATTGTATGTAGACTGTTTCTTGTTGAAAAGGCCTGCCTCAGAGGATGTGAAAGACTCCTCTATCTGGCAACCTGGGGCATTCTTGCGAGAAGAGCCACAGAGAGAAATGTGTGCGTTATTGTCTCCTAGAGGATGTACGGGTTGGGCAGCTGGTCAACCAGAGCCTCGAAATCAGAACTCGAAAGTGCAAGATCAGGAGGTATATATATGGAGCATATCGTTATCAACATATTATATTATATTGTGTGAATGCTACTGGCTTTAACGTCAGTGTTCAGGGCAACAAGGTAGCATGCTTACAATTTGCGGGCGATAATAGCAACACCGCCAGAAGAGCGTGTGCAGCCATTCCTGTAATTTCCAAATAGAAAGTACTATTAAAAAAAATTTGGGATTGGAAATGAAATCTGTTTCCTGAAGACATGTCACACTTGGATTCTTCTAATGCAATATCTCATAGTCATAATCAACATTTTTAAGGCGGCCTCTACAGTTCCTCTATTGTATTTTCTGGTCTTATTATGGAAATTTAAAAGCTACTGGAGTCTTCGTATATGTGTGTTATTGTGTGTTTTGGAGCTGTTACTCTACGATTTGGCTTTTTGGGCCTTTCTGTAGGCGTGGACGTCCGCAGGCCGCTCCTTGCATTCGGTTTCAGGTAGGAACGGCCCAACATCCATCTCCTTGTCAGAAGTCAACGGGGTACACGAAGGACAGGGCCCCTCGGACTTGGCCATCCTTCAGGGGCCCTTCGTTTGACCCACCACCGCCGAGGTCGTTCCGGTGGCCAGAGCTTTCTCGAGTGGTGCTTTGGCGGTGGGAGCCAATGCGGGGGCTCCTGTGTCCATCTTCTCGGCACCCTCCAACATACTAGAGGACAGGGAGACTAAGGCAGAAGCGCCACCGGTCCCGACGGAAGTGGTTGCCACCACGACTGTCACTGCCTCAGCAAGCGGTGTGGTGGCGGGTTGGGCTGCATGAAGCAAACCAGCGAGGGCGGTGGAGGGACCAGGTGAGACTGGCTGAACTGGGTCCCTGTGGAAACTAGACGCCGCTCTGACCCCGGCGAGCTGTGCCGGCGTACTTCCCCAGAGTGAAGGAGGCGAACTTCTTTCGCGCCTCTGGAAAGGAGGTGTTCTCAGTTACGTTGATGTTTATTATCTTTCACGTGATTTGAAACTTTTCACATTTGTAGGAGTACGCTGCATGCGGCCCCCACGCACTTTACACAATTGAGGGTGTCGGATGGGCAGTGGCCGCTCTGATAATCATGCGCCGCGCATTTTTCACAGGTCGTTCGACGACGGCAAGAGGCTGCACAATTCGCTGTTCGCCCTAGCTGGCCTTGCAACAGAAACACCCACCCAGCATCACAGGTTGTACCATGCCCGAACCGCTGGCACTTAAAACACTGCCATGGGTTCGGGATGTAGGCAGGTATTAGGCACCGGATAAAACCTGCATTTATATGCTGTAGAAGAACTGCGCGGTCCAAGGTCAAGATTAGGTGCTTGGTAGGAGTCTCCTTGTCGTCCCTGACGCCCGGTGGTGCGTCTGACGGCCGAGACGCCCTGATCCTTCAAGCCCACGAGGAGATGCGAATCCGTTTCGTCCAAACGATATGTCTCGGATGTCACACCATGAATGCTGTTGACGTTCCCGTGGGGTTTGACCCTGATGTCTAGATCAGCAGGTCTAGTGTGAGCTTGAAGATTTGTGGACTGCTGCTTGTCATTCACCTTAAAGAGATTAGAAGACCTTTGTTTTTTAAACTTATAACATTTTCCATTTATGGCTTCAAGATATTTTGTGATCAAGAAGACTGACTGAGATTCCAAAGTGTGGGAAGACCTGAGGAACTCCATGACAAAAATCGAGAGTAATGATCCGGTTGAAGAAATGTTAAAGATGGCAAAAGGGGAAAACATAATTCGGTGCGACCCTTTTCAGGGACCGATCACGTTGGGGGGGGCGGTGGAGGAGGCGGAGTTTGAAAATACCATACGGCATTGTAAAAAAAGGAGAAATACGGGGTACTGTCTTTGTCATCCTTACCCTGATAGTTGAAGAGGTCCCGGAGCTCCCTTCCTGGTAAATAGGCAGGGAGCCCATCCGTCCGAGCTTGACGTGAGCTCCGACGGCGACCCTTTGAGGTGTCTACCCTTTACCTTAAAACACATCGCCAGGGTTGATCACAACTTATGTATGGGGTTTCAGGGTCTGCGGTGTCACCAATACCGTCACCAAGATTGCCTTCGGTGCCCTGTGCAGGGCTCAAACAGACATTGTTGCTTCGCGGCTGGTAGACTAGGGGGTATGTCTAAGACAAAAAATTCACCGCCACCTGGCGCTGTTTCGGCCTGTAAGGCTAGACATTCTAGGTCTTCTTCAATGTTCTCAAAACGTGCTACTGCGGTACTTTAGAGATTGGCTGGTGTTCATTGCTGAAGTTTGTTAGAAGTGCTTCGGTGCAATTATCATTTTGGTGCACTATACCTTGTACGATAGGGATGCTACGGGTAAAAAGAAGGTCAGTTGGTGCTGCAAATATCCTTTCGCCACGCAGGAATCCTCGAACTTCAAGGAAACCGAGGCGCGCGACCTTGGTGGCAAGACGACGTCTTTATGAATGATGCTCAAGCTCGACGAGCATAGTTCGTAATAGAGGTCTCGAGCCATGACGTCAGTAGAAAAAGTGACTAGACGCTCTGGGATACTGAGAATGGCGTGATACTCTCGCAGTTATTCCATTCCCTAGATAAGGTATTTACAGTATGTGGAAGGATGAAGAAAGTGCCGAATGAGTTTTTATATTTATATGTACTGTCGCAGTACACTTGCCCATCGTCGTCATTACTTCGCCTCCGGCAGATCGAATCCGTGGCCCAGTCCATGGCGTTTTCACTTTTCTCAGCTTGTCTGCGAGTGCTTGGCTCATTATGAAAACATCTGCGCCAGCGTCCACCAGTTACTTCCTGCCTGTCAATTAAAACCGAAAGGTCACCATTGCACAATGCTGGGAAATGGTGGCTACCCTGCACATCTCCTTTTACCGGTTGCAGTCAAAGTGCCAAAAAGGGGGAAAAGGCTAGCCGCCCTGAGGAGAGCAACCAAAAACCTAAGATTCGACCCGTTGTCATGAACTGTATTTGTATAGTTTTGTATCGGCTAAGAAAAGTGTCCGCCAAACAAAATATCCAGGTGATATTT
Organism: Haemaphysalis longicornis; assembly: GCF_048455015.1. Lineage (NCBI taxonomy): Eukaryota > Metazoa > Arthropoda > Arachnida > Ixodida > Ixodidae > Haemaphysalis > Haemaphysalis longicornis. Next base: position 2,731,034 of record NW_027526214.1, read on the forward strand.
TCTGCTCCACTGAAACTAATAGATTGTGGAAGGCTGCAAATCAAAAGAAGAAGAAAGTTGTCGAAGGTGGCACACGGCACAAGCGCAAGTTCGTAAACTGTGCAGAAGGCGTTGTATACAAGATGCCCCTTTCCTGTGGTAGGTATTAGGTGGCGCAATCAGGTCGCTGACTCGACGACAAATAACGGGACATTACTAGACTTGCACGAAACAGGCGATAACTAACAATTTTGCAACGCATTTTAAAAGTTGCGATAAGGGTTTTTCGCTCGATTTTCAGGGGACAACCGTCGTATTTCCATCAAAATTCAAGATTACCGTTAAATGTTTGAAGCATTTTATTGTTGTCCGTAGCAGAGGGAGATGCGTTAGCGCACCTTTAATCTGGATTTAGAAGTGTGAAATAGGTTCCATAAGTGAGGAGTATATATCATGTCACGTAGTGTGTTTTAATATTTTTATGGTGTTTTTTGTCATTCATATATAACCGCCAGCCTTCTCATCATAATAATAATAGAATGGTTTTTGCGCCTCACCTCGTCGGTTCCTGCGTAATTCCCTCTTTTCTTTGTTTTCGCGTCAAGCAGCGCACCTCTTCACTTCAAGTGAGTCAAACCATTTAAAGATCTAATTCGGCTGTTCGAGTACTTACCTGTAGTTTGTACCTTTACATACAAATACTCGCTTACGTATTTTTGACTGTTTTGAGCCCAGTTCTTTTGCCACTACGCATGCGGATGCTGTATTGTCAAAAGATGAATGATATGGGTACTTTATTTTGGCAGCGTTTGATCGTAAGTAATTTTTAATATTTATAATTGGTCACATTCCTGACATATTATTGTGAACACCTCCGCTTTTTAATGCAAAATGGGGATGTACTTACGATTTATATACTGCAGATGAAGTTCAAGTTCAGAATCTTGAGTCCGTCAGTGTTATTAAGTACCGGCAGCTGTTCGTTTTTAAGACAAAACGTCGTTGGGGAATACGGCCAGTTACATTGTGTGGATCTGCACCATGGAGAAGAGGAAAAAGGAATGTAGAGCAAGGGAAAGGGTTGGGTAGAATACGGGTTGCTCTGGCCTTGCCCTGCTGTGGTAGTGAGAAGAAAAGTGCTTGCCACGAGACGCCGCTGTGGCACTAACGGGTGCGGGACCATGGTTCCCTTCTGAAGGCGTAGAAGACAACGGCCAGCGAAGTGACGTCACAGACTAGCGCCCAACCACCTAACCACAGCAGCAGCCAAGTTCAAGCCAAGCTCCAGCCAAAATGGCCCTACCGAGAATATCATCCACGGTTTGATTCTCGCCACGTTTACAAATGTGGCCTTTGGCTTTTGTTTGAAGAGACTATTTTTGTACAGCTTCTCGTTTCGCTATAAGTTATCACCCTTGTATAATATTTTCTTATCCTTTCATCTGTGCTTGTTTTTTTTTAACCAGCCTAAAAAAGTGTGCTGTTCGGATTTTTTTTACTTGTTACGGTGTCGAGTGTCATTATTCTCTAATCAGCAACGCTGGTGATCTTTACGAGCCTGTATACTAGCACAGTCAAAAGCCATACTTGGCCCTATATTACCCAATGATCATAGAAGGAATATTACATCAAAGACAACCTGTAGTAGACTTCGCAACAGAATAAATCTCAGACAAGTTACACAAAGACTTTGTATCACTTGCTCAAGAACATGAGTAAAACTGTAAAAAATGTTTACTTTATTCCAGGAAAACCCTTTTAACGTACAGCGTATGTAGGCATATGCGAAAAATTTGTAATACCTTAAAAAAATATTTGATGTTATTCGCGAAAACAAAAGTAGGATGCTATTATACGTGTACACTTTGGCGTGCACCAATAGAGATTGTGAATTTGTGAGAATTGTTGAAGTTGTTTTGAAATGGTTAAAAAATTACTGTCTTAAAAATGTGCTATCAAATGGTTCGACTGTTATTTGATATATTGCTGGAACTGCTCATGTTAATGATGTGCCACAATATCTTTTGCGTGCTCGCGCAGGCAAAAAAGTGAATAGAGATATATTTTTTCGAGGTGGTCAGCCCGTCAGTGTTGCCTTACGCCGAATTCGCTGGCTAAACCCTGAGATCATAGGCATGCTTTACTTGGATAAGCAAAAGTGTTTACTACATCAAAAAGACGAAACTATAGTTGATAGACAACGCCAAAAGAAAACAAAACTGCCGCATGTCTTCTCGTTTCGTTGCAAATGTCAACGCAACACGATAGTCGTCTGGCGCACCTGCAATATAAATGCATTCTTTTTGTTTTCCACCCTCCTCTCATGGTGTTCCTCTCCCGTCTCGTGCTTCCCAAGATAACACGGCAGAGCTTGCTCAACTCAATTTACATTTACCACGTTTTGAGGCTCCAAGTCGGGTCCGTCGGTACCAGTGCTTCAGAATCGCGGTGACGCACGTGACTCGAAGCACCCGACTTCAATGTGTATAGAACCAGGTTGCCCTACCTCACGAGTGTTCCAAGTGGAACGGGAACCCAATGTAGTGGCTCCTTTCGATGGTGCTACTGTTTCATTTTATTTAAATTTCATCAGGTAGCGCGAGCCTGTTACAACAGTAACATTTTAGAGGGGTTTATTGGCTTCCGCTTTTTCGGTCCGCGGCCTTTTTCCGAAATTTCCCTCAACCTTTTCAAGGTTGGTACTGAGACACAGGCGCCTATTCTATACTCTCGTGCTCCGATCTACCAATGAGTAGTCCAGCTTCCAGCCTTGAGCACCATAATGAGATCCTGTTAGCTTCTCTTTCATTGCTTTGCCCTCTCGCTGTTTTTTCTCTCGCTTCGATCGAAGTTGTCTAAGAAATTCTTTCTCTCTTTTCCTCTCAGCTCTTTGGGCCTCTTCTCGTACTGCCTGTCTTGGTTTCTGAGCCTCTCCTCGTGCTGTTTCAGCCTCTTTCCGTGCTGCCTCTCTCGCTCAGTTAACTTTCTCGTTTTCTTCTCTTTTTCTCAGGGACCCCCCTTCTCAGTTCGGTCCTGACATGCCCAGCTTGCCGCCCAACGCTACAATTTCCTCTAGATCTATGATGTCAAATGTATTGCAATATAGCCACAGAACTCTAGCCTCTAGCTAGGTATATGTACTCAGATAAAGTTAAATAGAGCACTAAATGCAGTAGCTACCTATGCCAAAAACGTTCCAGGCTCTTTCTCCTTCATACCGGTCACATCAGATGTCCTGTCGCCGACACCAGAAATTGTCACCCGTTTTCTTAAATTGGGTGCACTGTCAGAAGATATGGGCAGTCGACTCAAGAGAGCCAAATACTCCAACGAATCCACAGGGCACAAGTTAGAAGGGGCTGGCCGTCTTATGTGCGGCTTTCGCCGACCAGAGCGGCGAGAAAGAGCCAGAGCCTTGATCGAAAACAGCACAAAGACATATTTACACAGGCAAAATAGTGCGCAAGCACTAGGTAACGAATCGGTAATGACAGACAACTTAGATAGAATACAAGTGCAAGGAACACTTCAAAATTACACAAAATCATACAATCAGGACCGTTAACAACTGAATATTACGACGTGGAGTAGTTGAATAAAAAAGCAAAAAAAAAACAGTTCGATGCGTAAGAGAGACAGAGTCCCACAAGGTTCACCGACCGGGCCGGACGATGCACCGCTGTCGGAGGCGATACGGCTACCTGGGAAGCGTGGCTTCCTTGTAGCCCGACCATCCACTACGATCACTGTGTTTCCATTCCCGGGAGTATGTTGGAGTCCTCCAGTGCGCAGGTCGCCGAAGGTGTGAGGCACAAACTGGACGGGGCCGTCGTCACATCACGACGTTCAAACGTAGCTGGTTTGCTTAGGCCTGGTTTATCTTTTCGTAACTCCGCCCGCGGAGAGAGAGGGCACAACACAATGCGGCCGCCACCATCAGTGAATAACTTCCCTATTTCTCCATTTTAGTATCATCGGCGTGCTTTAGCACTGGCAAGGCCACGCGTGCCTCCTCGAGAGTGCTCGAATCTACTGTGTAAGCGGAGCGGCTAAGATTTTGTTTTTTTATTTTCTTGCCGGCGAGCTGGCCAGTGGTAGTGTTACCGCCTCTTCGTTCGAGGAAGTTCCACCATTGTCTCGGGGCGAATAGAACCGAACTGAATAAAACGCACGACTGCAAGAAGAATTAGGCGCTGTACAATAAAATGAAAAGCTTTGTAGGGTACTTTTATACGTCGTACGCTCGAGTTTGCGACAAGAAGGCCCTAAAAGATTGGAGTGTCCTAATATATTGGCCAATAATCCTAAAAGTTCTGTAAATCTCAGTTATCTACACCCTCGTTATCTCAATTTAGTTACAATCAGATGATATTTAAATTCCGCACTGACCTCGTCTGTGCATCACGCGTTTCTACCGCCTATTTGAAAAACCTGATGTGTAACGGCGTAATTTGCAGAAGCCGCCCCCGTCGACCTCCTCTTTCTTTCACGTATACTGGAACTAATAACAAGCAGTATTTTATGAGTGGTAAATTCTCTCGACAATATATACCACGAAGAGAGCAACAAAAGTGCTTAGCCTCAACATCAAAACTGCACACTGTTTACAGCAGAAACACATAAAGGGGTAGCAAAGAAATTTTCAAGAAGTTGTGGGGTGTGGGTAAAACTTTTTAGCATTGATAAACAAAAAACACATACCCGTTTAGTTGCCCGATTTTTGCAAATAGAAAAAAATATTCAGTTACGGTTTCACCCATAATTTTCTCCCCAACTGGTGAAGTGACGTCTCGGAAATCAGCCCATCAGAGTTCTCCCTCGTCGTCATATGTTTGCATACAGAAGGGTCGCGAAAAGGCAGACAAAGCAACGGGATCTGCGCCATGATGAAACTCACCCTGCAACTCAAAGGGAAGTGCCTGATCTCTGATCGGACCGATCAACATGGTAGAACTTTCAGTCAACAATGCGAGCGAGTTGCGCAAGCAAAATGTAGCCACGGTTAGGGTAAACTGGGTATTTCGAAACTGTTTACTTCGTTTCACAGGAGTTTAAACCGCCGCGGTCTGCCTAAGCCAGCCTGTAATGTGAGTGGTGCTAATGTGAAACGCCTGACCTGGCGAGATTACAGAGCAAAGCAAAAAAGGATAATATACTGCATAAACACGTATATTGAAGAACTTCGAGCAGCATGAACTACAACCATGCCGTCATTTGCTCATAGAGAACAAAAATAACAAGCAAGAAGCAGTGATACAGCGCCGAGTCAACCAGTACCACCATCACGCTGTTCAAATTGTTTTTCTGTTTCTCCCAATAAACAACGCTGCCAACGTTTTTTGTTGATTGGATATGCTCCCCTTTGGCTTATGGCAGACACGTTCAACAGTGAGTTGGCGGTTTGCGCTCTGGTCAGATTAAAATATATGAAAACACACAAGAGTGCTGGGTTACAAATGGGAAGCGGCATGTATGCTACGGTTTTACCCCGCGCGTTATTTTCACGTGGAGAAAGTAGTGGGCAAAGCGTCTGACGTCAATACCGGCTGGCCGTAATGTCAGACTGGCCCGGCAGCCGCAAGTTTGAATTGTACACGGGGCACATGTTTTTACGTGAAAAGTTTTTGCGAGTTCAAACAAAAAAAGAATGACTGAAAGAGAATGCGCCAAAACAATGTAACCTTCAGCAGGGAAACTGACTACAAATCGTAAAAACAGCCAATAAGTCCGACTAAGAGCCTCTAGAGAAAGCTATATCTGACTTCTGCTACAATGGTTGCCAGACAACTAACGCGGTCGCGACACCAACCACCTCAAAAAAATCTGGTTATGGCAACAAATAGAATATCCTCTACTTTTACAATATCGGATTAGCAGTTGTACAGAACAAAACACAAACAAGAGAGTTGAACTTTTCCATGTTTACATTGCTGGTTACGCTGCCGACCGACGATGCTTGCGTGGTCACTTGCTATGCACCTCAAAATCAGAACTCTTAAGGCATCCGCTAAATTCTAGAAAAAAGAATTGTGAAAATGTTTGGAGTTTATGTTCTTAAAAATTGTTGTTCAAAAAGATCAAATTACGCAAAGACATTATTTTCCTTCCTTGACCCTCTTGAAGGTATTTGATATGAAACTTAAACTTCCAACACTTTCATTGTTCCTAATCGTGGCTCTTATTATACAAAGAATCCTGTTAGTGCCAACGAAATATTTGAACAATGCTGCTTATGAATATTTGCATCCGTTGTGTTTTCCAATGAGTGCATCAATGGCTTTCAAAAATACTTTAAACATTGGATTGAAACAAAACAGGGCAACATATTGCCAAACAGAGAGAAAGAGTAGCTTATAAGGACTGCCACAGAGAAGCAACTAGTTTTAAATGCAAGAACCCATAACCAGAACAGGTGCACGGCTGTAAATGTACGAAAATAGTGGGATAATGAAAGTTCAATTCTCCTTAATAAACGCGGTCTTCCATGTACAGTCTTCTGATATACAGTCCTCTTGATACAAATATATTCCTTCCTAATGGATATGCCTCCCTCATTACCATTGCATGTGTGCCGCTGGTCTGACACCACATTTGTACTTGCTTAAAGGGGCACTCTACTTCACATATCCGCAACCAGTGCTATTCGGGCCCCCACAACGCTAATGAATGCTTCGGCATGCAGAATTTCTGGTTCAAAAAATTTGTAGTTCTGCAGCCTTTCTGTGTTATCGGCAGCGATTGAGTGCTAAAAAGAAAACAGAAAATGCTAACAGTTACTATAGAGCAGAGCGAAAAAAGAAAAACAAGAAGTTTCGTCATTAGACGTACACGTACACGTGAAGCACTCAGCATGGAAATCGTCAAGAAAGACCCGGAAGCACCAACCGCGCCTCTTGAATTTTTCTTCTGCACAACTTGAGTGCAGAAAATTACGTACTTTATGCTAAGGCTGTACCAGTGCCTTTCACTGGTCAGATCCATCCTTGATCCTGTACGAACAGTTTGGGCGTTTTTTTTACCGGGCGCGGAAAGTGAGTTGCGAGCTTCATCCTTCCCTTTCAACCAGACCCTTCTGCAACAAACGTTTGTTGGTTCCAAAACATCCTACGAGCCTGAGAGCGCGCATGCAAGCAGGCAGACGATCCTGCTTTTTTGTTGCTCCGGACGGAAAATAGAACTTCCCTATTGCGGAGGAAAGGAGAAAACTCCCCGGTCTGGGATATTCCGAAGGCCACCGAAAGAACACCGCAAGGCGCCCCCATTATGCATAGTGGAAGGTGTTTAAACATGCGAAAGCGTGAACACATACTCTCACATGAGAACCGCACAAGAACCTCATCCATAGCTCTGCAAGCGTATGAAATATGCTCCCAAAGCAAGTGAAAATAGTGCGGGTGCTGCGATACCTGAACCAGGGAAATACAGGAAATACGGATGTGATTGTTCAAGTAACATGTCAACGGGCCTTCATAACAGGTAGCGGAAGTATATGGAAGTTCGTATTTATTAGGCTGTGAAATTCCTCTATTACAAATGTTTTTTTACTTGCAATTGCCGCCATGCAACTTTGGCCTGAATTTTTGTGTGTTCTTACAACGCATAAAAGTTAGTTACTAGTCGGTACTTCTTCTCGCCAGATACTTTGTGTGATTGTCACTATTTCGCGCCAAGTTGAAGTATTGTTAAGATGCGCCAAATCAATAAAGACTTTTTTGTGTGCTTGAACGAAGAGCCTAAGTGCCTGTAAACAGGACACAACCTTACTGTGCCTCATGGCTACGCCAAGGAACCCACCCCGAACTACAAACAGCAGGTATTGCCTGAAGCCTAATAAAACGCACGTAAATTTCCGCGATTTTAGGACACGGAGCGCAACAAATCCTTGTGGGATTTACAGCAGTGACGTAAGGAATCGACGCGCGGTACTTAATAAAAATCAACACCACACATTACACTGTACGTTATCATGCGAATAAAAATCAAAAATCATCTCACACTAGCAGAAAACTGCGCAAGAATGAAAATGCTTCATCAGGGTTACGAACTGCTCGACAATTGTAAAACCACCTATTTGTTAGAATCTTTGAAGCAACCATGAAAATTTCAGTTTGTTAGTACCCAAAAAAAAGTCTGTAAACTGTGCCCTTAAACAAGCGGTTCCTTCTCACAAGTGTTGCAACGTTGTGAGAGCATGCTCCTCCATCTTACCGCTAAAACCGGCCTTGACTGATTCCAAACACGCAAAACGTTTTCAAAGATGCCACCCATGACTGCCACAAGTGAAGGTATCACAATCTGAAAACTTGAGGTTGTCCAGTGATTATAGATTAGATGATATATTAAAATGGTATTTATCAGTACCTGGCAACCTGCAGCCCGTCGTGCAGTATTATACAGCTCCCATCACAATCGTGACACCCTCCCTAACCATTCGTCACTTACTATCTGAAGAGAGACATGGCAGTTTTTTCCGCAAATGGCATAAATGCTAGTTACATTCGTGCTGAAAATAAACATTACTTTAAGGCTATTCTACTTTCGTACCGTATTTTCACGTTTGCAAAATCTTCAGTTTCCTGCAAAGCCATCCCTCTCGTTCATAAACCAATGTTCCTTCGGTTCCCTCAGTGTCGGCTTCAGATTATTCCGTTCTCCACCTTCAAAGGTTGCCGACCCTTGCTAGAAACTAATTTTCATCAGAAGTTGCAAACATTTGTAACCTGTCTCTAGATATTCAACTCGAATTGAATAAAAATATTTAGTCTCTACTTTGCGTAAATCACGCAACCATACAAAGCCATTATGCACTTCGGAATTTAAATTAGGGGCTCTTAAATTATTGCTGGAGTTGAGGCTGTTGGCAAACTGCAAAGAAGGAGACTGCTAAACCACTGAAATACATATGACCAACAATTAGAAAAAACACAATTGCTGTAGTTTGGAATGGCAGGAAGAAACTCTGTACGCTTGCGTATGTTTTGCAAACACTGATATTGGAGCCTGCAGAGTAGGTGACAAAGAAAGATGCCAAAAAGGTGCGTAGATCTGTGAAGGGAGGTTGGGGCCACGAGTAGGTGCTCATGAAAGGCAGCAGATGTTGTGTTTCAAGTAAAGGTAGCAAGACTTTTTACCGCCGGGAAAAAAAAGGCGTTAATGCATTTGACTATAGATTGCTTTGCCGTACGGCGGTTTCTAAGCTCACTGATGACTTTTATCAAACATATAACACCACTGTAGAAGGATACGACTTATCACACCTAATAACTATGAGTGCTTTAAAATTACAGCCAGGCTGCGTTAAACCTCTATACCAGAAATTCAATTTTGCGAAGAAGAAAGTATTAGCAGCAGTGTTTTATTAAACATAATCTTCACAGCTTTCGGGGAAGTGGTTTTTTGTAGTGCAGAAACTTTGCTTGCTTGAATGTGTCCTTCTTTATATCGGCTTTCTAACGAAGGTTTGTACCTCCACTTAGGGCCAGCAGTGTAGTGTGTTCGCAATGGAAACGAACAAGACTGCCATATTCCCGTCTTTGCTGCAGCGCTCGCAGAACTACAGCGGCCCATGCCCTACTCCGAAGGTTGGAAGCTTGCACGCACCACCGTTTGAGAGTACAATGCCTACAATCTGCTAGAGCAGAATCTTCTAAGAAACGCACCGCATCTAAAAATACACTTCTTTCTTTTCATTCAAAAAACTCTTTCAATCCCTACTAACGTATGTCGACCTTTATAAACCTTCTTTGACTGAACATATCTATTGATTGAGGTACGCATTGTGATAATCGGTTAGCTTTCTCTAGCTCAGGACAGATTCGTTACTTCAGGCACCCTGCACATTCTGGGCATGTGCGAAGCAAACAGCACGCAATACGTTTTTTTTTATGTCGGCGTAGTGAATGGGGAAAAAGCCGTTGATCCTCCAGCTGGTGCCGCAGCACCCACAGAACGTTGTCAACTCGTTCTATCTACCTGACTTTTAATAGGGCTCTGACGCGAAAAAATTCTGCATCTTGGTTTCTCTGCTGCGATAAGTATCTAATTACCTGATCTAATAACAGGAAACCGCAGTGCCTACAGCACGACAGGTATTTGATTTCACACTTTTTAATTGCTGCCAGTCGCAGTTTCGGTTTCAGCGCGTGCCACGACGTGCGAGATTTGTGTGAACAAAGTTGTCCACGTGACGGTATGAGGGATATAACTGAGCTACGCTGCCAGAGCACTCTCGAATCCGCGCCGCCAGCAGTTTCTCTGAGTGCCCCTACGTACTCACCTCCTCCACCCCTAAATATAAAGCCACCGTGAACGTGACCCATACGCAGTGAGTGCAAAATGCTGTCGCGTCAAGAGAACGACGAGCGACGCTAAAGACAGTGTGTGGGGAAACGCGCGCTTGAAGATGCTGGCCGGCCTACCTTCAGGTCCGCCTACTGATGTGTTCGGCATAATAATGCGGCGGATATTCGACTGCAGCTATAGTAAGCGGTGCAGATGACGACTGTAATGCAACCCGCCATGGCATCATTAACTCCTTTATTTTATGATTTATCTTATTTGAAATTCAATTTCGTTTCGTGCAGCGGCAACAAGCTATCACTTGAGATACCTGTGCCGGCCTGCGCCACTTCGGGATCCTGGCCATCACCATCGCATTGATCATGAGGCTCGCTCAGTGCGCTTTTCTTGTCTTCAGCGCGTTTTTGCCTCCAGTGCATATATAAGTAATAAAAATAGAGCCCCTGCAATTGCTGTAAACGTTAGGTCGCGCCCAAGTGCGTGATGAGCCAAGAAAATCTCGACCCCATTCGCGCAAACGATCGCACCGTTCGCTGCTCTAAAGCAGATGCTCAAGCCCCCAAATGCAGCGGCTACCGAAATTTACCGTGTAACTTACACCGTACCCTACATCTAAATCGACAGGCAAGAGGAGCACTTAGAATCTCTCGTTCAGCAAGCCTACAAGAGAGCCATAAATCTTCAAACCGCCACCTCGACGCGGAAGCTACTGGCTCTTGGCGTTCACAACACGGTAGAGGAACACGTTGCTGCACACCTTCTCAGCCCACGAGAGACTCCAGCTGACCCCGACGTGCAGGCAGTTTCTCGAACGCGCAGGGTGTCCAACACAAACTACAGGCCATAACCACACGATGACACTCCCGCACATGTATCGCGACAAACGTCTCCTAAGACATTTTCCTAAACACGTGCATCCTGATTCCAACCAGGGGAGATGAGAAGCCTCCGTCTGTGCTCTTCAAATCAAATTTCAAAAGTCCAAGGACGTGCGGTACACCGGCGCAACCAGCTACACAGGAACGCCAGCTATGGTCATCAGCGGTACTGATGAGAACATGCGAGAACGAATGACGGCAACAGCAAGTACACTACGCCTTTTAGAACCAGAGGAAACGGCAATCGCACTACCCATCGCGTCAGCCCTGTGAGCCATACACTTAACAGTAGCATCCGATTCACAAGCAGCCTGTCGCAGCTTTAGCAAAGGCCGAATATCTAAAATTAACAATCAATTACTGACCAAATATTCACCCAGTGAACTTCCCTCAACTTCAGTAATCTGGACACCAGAACAAAGCGCCCTGCAGGGGAACGAAAGAGCGCATGCATCAGCCCGAGCTATCATTATCCAGGCCCCGCTACCTCAGCGTGAGCAGTCCACAGTTCTAGCGCCAATCCTTTTCACATATCATAATATTATGCAACATCAGCGTTTAAGTCGCCGCTCTCTTCCTTTGCCGCACAAGCACCTAACGAAAGAGGAGACACTAGAAGGGCGCCTGCTGTACACGAACACATACCTCCATCTCAGCCTCCTCCACTCGATGTACCGTGCAGTCCATCCGTCAAATCAATGCCCACTAAGCGGGCTAGAACAAGCTACTTTTTACCACGGAACTTGGGCCTGTCCCTAAACTAAGACAGTACCCGTGAAAAACAATCCAACGACTGAACAGTGGGACGCACGCTGTCCAGCTCGACACTCGAAGATCAGCGCAGATTGGTCGAGAGGGCCCGGGCGACAGCCAAATTCGATAGAATATGTAATCCATACTTGAGCATTACTTTGCGGTGTTTAAAGAAGTCCTATTAAAACATAACTAGAATATTCCGCACTGGAGATATAACGAAAGAAGAGAAGATCTCTGTTAGGACAATCTACAAAAACGTAAAAAAGAGTGACTGCGGAAATTACCGACCAATTTTCATCCTTTCAGCGCGTTCACATATAATAGAGAAGTACGTAGCATCTGTGCTACATTCATTCTGCAAACGGTTTTCGCTAAATAACAATGATCAATTCGGCTTGACACCAAACAAAAGTACAAGTTTCTTGTTAAAAGAGTTATCCGATTGCACCAACAGTTCGATAGAAAAGAACCGAGTGGTTCTGGCTTTCATGTTAGATTTAACAAAACTTTCGATACCATACACCTCAATATTATTTTAAAGAAGTTGCAATATCTAGGCTTTGCGGAGCATTCTTCAAAATTCTTCTCAAGCTATTTCACTGAGAGATTTTATTGTGTGAGACTAAGACAAACGTATAGCAGTTTTTAGCCATAAAATCAGGAGTACCTCAGGCATTACATAAAGGTCATTGCTTTTCAACATTTGTTGTAAATACCTCGGCCTCCTACCAATAAATTAAAAAACTTTTCAGTAACGAGACGACACAGCATTACTGCAGATGTTACCAACATTGATACAGGCTTTCAATGCCTACAAAGCAATATTGTAGCACAATTTTATTTGTTTCATGAAAATTTTATTTTAGTAAATAGGCAGAAAACAAAGCTTATCTACATTACGATTGCACAAAAAATATAAAAAGTATCAGGATTTTTTTTCATTATTGTGACTGTAACATCTGCCATGGCCCACCTTTACCACTTGAATCAACTGTAAAGTATTTAGGTATGTGTTTTGATCAGTGTCTAACATGACGAAGCTGCGTTAAACATATATATAACAAGTTAAGGCCAATTGCTGCAATGATGTATCACCTCTGAGGTAGAGCTCCGTTCAAAGTTAAGCTTTCAGTGTCTAAGCCGCTAGTTGAATCTTTACTTTCGTATTGGATCAGATTATACGACACTTACTCATCAACCAAAAGAAGAAACTATCTCGTAACTCGAAAAATATTCAAAACAATAACCTACGGTACAGTATTAGATAGCGTTGGTACGAAGGAAAAATTCGAAGCCTAGGTATACTAACAATGAAAGAACTGTTTAAATGTGTAGTGTTGAAGAATCAGTACTTCAGTAAAAAGTTCATTGTTGCAGTAATAAATAGTGTGGCACTGTGAAAAACGGAAAGGTATGCAAAAACAAGAGTGTACTCAAATAAAAAGAGTATGAAAATACTATGTTTCGGAAGTGTTCACTGAAATAACTGATGATCTATGTATTATAAACACGAGATGGAAACTGAACAAAGCAATTACAAAAAGGTTTGAAGGTTTAATAAACACGGAGTAATATTGCCACTTTACATTTGGAGAATTGTATACTGCCTTGTGGTAAATTTGCTTTATTTATGTTGCTTTATGTCTTAACGCATTCAAAGTCGAATTGAGTTGTATTCCGGTAACTGAGTGTGCTATATTCATTTTATGAGTTACAGTACATTATTCTTTTGATGAATTTTGGGTAACAAGAAGACGCTCCTTTCATGTGTGCGTTTTATGTGTTGTTTTGTTTCATGCACTGCAAATTGTTCAGTGTACAGTCAAACGCTTGTATAACGAAGCGTGCGGGACCGTGGTAATTGTTCGTTATACACGTCACTTCGCTATATGCGTCGCGCGCTAAATTGACACCCTATATAGCAGATAAGCATATATAAGAAGCAGAAGTTTACTTAATCTTACAAGAAGATGAAGGTTACAAAGCAAAATTATACAGACGAAGGTCCCATAGTCGAGACTGCACCAGGAGCCTCGGTTAAATATTACATAAAAGAATAAAACAGAGTAAAAGCCGCTAGAATCATAATATACAGTGGCATATTATAGAGCTATATGCATTGCAAAGTTGTAATATAAATTATTTAAAAATATTGACAATATTACAATACAAAATAAGTTGTATATTTAGGGCGGACTCGAAGGGGGAGAAAAAAATGCACAAATAGAATAACAGGAAACTCAATATTATACATGTGAAACTATAGTAATATTCAGAAGAACACTAAGGAATTTTCACAAGATAGAAAACACTAAAACGCGCATCTAGGAGAAATTTCTAAACACTCTATGCCACAAGAAATAAAATCAGGCATAAATACATTCACTCAGTATGAGAAAACACGATGAAGCAAAAAGGAAAAGAAGGAATTAAAGTGAAATATAACAAAATAATAAAAACCGAGGGCATCACTACCGACATACGTTCAGCAAGAAAAAACAATACGCAAAAGTGCAACAAATAATACTCAAAAATACTCAAATGTGGCTACACGGATCCGCTTCCTTGACGGGTCCGTTTTATGTTATGCCACTTGCTCCTGTATCTTTTCTTTGTCCTTAAGGAACGTCGACAAGGTCGACGCGCTGATACCGTACTCCTCAGCTACGTACTTTTTTTCCGGCTGCTCTGCACGGCACTGATGATCTTCACCTTCTCATCGAGGCTGAATTGTCGTCGCTTTTTAGTCCCTGCACCTTCACCTGCGCTCATCGCGATTCCAAGACGTTGCAACACGAAGAAGGCGCAATCGAACAACCACGCTACAGACCAGATCTGGAACAGACTCGCTTCTCTCCGCAGTCAGGCAGGCGCGCATGCGCACACTTAGCTGATTCTTCTTACGCCGTTTTTCTGCTGCCGCCTCCCCAAGAATAGCCCGAAAACTTTCCTCCGAATCGTAATTGCCCTTTGCCTCTTCCTTCTCGCAACCGTCCAGTCATTCTAAAAAAAATCTTAAATACAAGTTTCATCCCAAATTTGCACACCGATCGCCCTTTTCCTTCTTTCTTCTCGCTAAAAAGTTCAAGTGCTCCGGGAACAGCAGAACAGCCAGTCAGGACTTTGGACCACGCCGGCGTACCGTGCCTGTTTTGTGCCATTTCTCATTTTATTTATTACACTGTACACACTGCTGCGACAACAAAACTCGGTCCAGACTGCTTTTCCACCGGCAGGAAACCAGTGAAGGGAGCGGAAGAAAAGGAACGCCACCCAACATGGAAGTTAAGAGGCGACATGAAAATTGTTTGTCGATATCTTCCGCGCTCCTATGTTGCCTATTCCAACGTTACTAGAATGAGCTAGTAACGATGGTCTATTTGGCGTCTGTCGACACAAGAAAGGCCGAATGTATAGCTGGTTCAGCACCAGGCCAACGCCTTGAACCGCAGGCGTTTGCGCCACCGCAGTGATTGCGTTCTTCGTCACGAGGGCCAAAGGCGCAATTAGGCGAACCGTCCCCTCTCTGGCTGCGTAAAAGGAAACATGTGGGGTTATCGGGGAGGAGTTTTGTGGGAGGAAGCACTAGCCCTCGCTTACGCGCGCTGCCTGGAAATATTTCGGAAGGAGGGGGAAAGGGGGGGTCGAACTCCCTCCTCCAGCTGGCTACATCCCTGAGCAGCAGTGCAGGAGCATTATCGCCCTTTCTTATTTTTGTAGTTCTTTTAAAGATAGCCCTGGGTGACCTTGGTCTCACCGCTTGCATTAGCGAGTGCCATCGGCGGCAGCAGCGGGCCGCGGCGACGCAGCTCCGAGCCTATATCGAGCAGCCTGGTTGCTTCGATTCGGTTTGCTTCTGCGCGTTACCACGTGTGCGGCTAGCCGTATTCGTTATCAAACAACAATTCAGCGATTGGGAACGCATGATTTGCTTTGTTAAACAGGAAAATTCGCTGTAGTGGTATTCGCTGTAGTGGCGTTCACAATACATAGGAAACACCGGAATCTGGCCAGGCCATATGGCATGCTTCGTTGTACAGGCCATTTCGTAGTAGAAGCGTTAGTTGTAGCGGCGTTTGACTGTATATACGAAAGTATTTTTGCATTACATTTCATGTAATGTAATTGAAATGTGTTCTTTCACCAGCTGCCTGGTGACTTTACAAGCACTGCGTGCTTAGATTTACTAAAAAGTTATCCCTTACAGAAGACGGATAAATGAATGAACAAATGAAATAATCAATGAATTTATACCGTCAATATATCTTACACCGACACAAGAAAAGCATGGGCAAGAATACGCAAACTCAAAGGACGACAAGCACACAGCCTACCTCTGGTCAGCACAATAGCAGACGCACTTGATGACCAGGCTGAAACACTCCCACAACACTTCTAACACTTGTCCAGTTCAGCACATTACACAAACACTTTCAAGAAACACCAATAATCGGCCAAAAAGAATCCTTTCTAGATAAAAATAGGTCAGCATCTTCCGATAACTCAGAGTTTTGACTGCATCAGCTGAGGGCTGCTCTGAGCACGTGTGAACCCTTAGCTCCAGGCACAGACGGCATCACATATACAAAGATACAACAGCTACACGCAGACACACTTAAAACACTTCTACATCTTTTTAATAAAATATGGCTTTCGAGGCAAATTCACCACTCTTGGAGGGAGGCCATAGTAGTGGCTTTCTTGAACGAGGGAAAGGGCCTGTCGTCCTCCTCATGTTACCGTGAATTAGCCGTGACGAGCTGCCAGTGGAAGCTTCTCAAAATGATGATAAATAGCAGGCTCGTGTACGCCCTTGAGTACAGCGGTCTTCTCGAGACCTGCCAGGCAGGCTTCAAGATGGGGCTATCGACGAACGATCAATTTGTCGCACTTTACTCGTACATTAAGGACGCCACCGTGCCTAATCAGAATTGTGTAGCTGACTTTTTCGAACTCTAGTGGGCCTACAATACCGCTTGGGTTTACAGAATCCTTAGTGACCTCAAGTCAGTCTTTGTTTCGGGTAACACATGAAACACCCTTGTTTGTTACTTCTCGGAGAAAACGTTTCGAGTGGGGGTTGTTTGTGCACTAGCAAATGATCACGTGCAAGAAAATGGCGTGCCGCAAGGTGGCGTGTTGTGCTGCACTCGTTTCATAGTCAAGATAAACTCTTCAGGTGAAGGAATGACCACCTACAATTTCTTTTTTCATGTATGTAGACGACCTGCAGATATCTTTTACATCATGTAATATGTCATTCTGCGAACGTGAAGTGAAGCTGGTGGTCAAGAAACTTGTCGGTTGGGCAGACAAGAATGGCTTAAAACTTAACCCTGGAAAAAGCTTGTGCCTTTGTGTTCTCCAGGACGCGTGGGGTCTATGCCGACCCAGACATTGCTGGTGTGTTTTTTAGGTCTAGTGGTGCATCCATTCCTATGAAGAAGGAGCACAAGTATTTAGAAGTTGTATTTGACCACAAACCCACAGTCATTCCCCACGAAAGGGAATTTAAGCATAATTGTATCAAAATAATAAATATCCTTAATGTCCTCTCACACCAATCGTATGGTTCCGACAAAGAACTCCTGTTACACACTGTATACTTTAGTTGGGTCTCAATTGTAATATGGCTGTGTGCTGGATGGGTCGGCGACCAAAACAGCATTGCCAATTCTTGATGCAGTGCTAGACTGGGTGCTTTGTTTTCCATCGGGTGCTTTTCGCACGAGCCCGGTCGAATGTTTGTATGTCGCGTTTAGCAAGTGGGGCCTTGAGAACCAACGGTGTACTCAGACTAGATTTAAGCTTTTTAATTTCAACGCTGAACAACCGTCTTTTACATACTGTCTTTAACAATGCACCCACATCTGTGGTGTTTGTAAATCGCTCATTCGTTCCTCCGCCCTATTTGCTTAGAGTGAGACAGCTAGCTTCGGATCTCAGCGCCTCCTTTTTGGATGTGTACAGATCATCTTTTTCTGAGATTTTATGGCCTTGGCTAATTCGCCCTCTGTCCTGTTACAACTTGTTTATGAAACGTGAGAAAAATCGAGTACCACGAGCTGCAATGCTGCAGCACTTTCTGTCGCTGCAGTTAAAATACCCATGTTCAGAATTTTACGTTGACACTTTTAAAATGTCCACTATATTGTTCAGCGCTGCTCATTGTCGGAATGAGACTGCAGGCAGTACCATGAGTGCACACACAACCATTCTTTCAGCAGGTGTATACAGAATTTTACTCTTTTTACAACCCATTCTTTAAAATCAAATTCCCGATTCCATGATTCATACGGATTCCGTGAGTGTTGTTCGTGCACTATCATCGCACAAACTTCCAAAAACAACGCAGTTAATCTTATGTTAAAAATCTTGATGTCGGTCTATGCGCAAACGCCTGAGCTGCTCCTCTGCCTTGTCCCAACACACGCTGGGATTACTTGAAACAGGTTGCCAGACGAGAGGGCCGCTGCTGCTGTACTCAGGAACAGTGTAGACATTGCAACGATACCCTGTACGGGCCTCATGCTGCACATAAGACAACACTTGCGTATAACAGCGCAAGCACACTGCAGTGAACGAACAGACAACAAACTTCATGTAATAAAGGCGCTCTTGGGACGGTACACAGATGACTCACAAAACACATACACATAAGTGCCCTTGGCAAGGGTACAGATAGGGCACACGCATGCAACGCACTCGCATCTCCTCACGGGATCTTGTAGACCTCACCGCTGCAGGTGTGGACAAGCCCAATGTTTAGTTCACGTACTCATACAATGCAAGGCAACCGAAACCACATGACGCAAATATTTTCCAAAACTGTATATACAGCACAGCGCGCAACACCCATCACTGTTTTTGGCCGACAGCCCAAAGTTTTCTAACGAGCGTGTTTTTCAGTTTTTATCACATGTCAAGCTTTTACAGCTCATTACATATCATACATACTCATCAATGCCCCTATACACTAACCATCTTCATGCATTCGCTTCACTTTTGTTTTTACTCGACAATTTAATATTTACTGCACATCTGTCCTCACGAAATAAGTTTGTCTTATGCGCTCTTTGCCCTTTTTGGCATAATAAAAGCACCACCATCATCATATAGATCATCATTATCCTAAAGAAAATATCTTGTATCAATTAGTCGAAATAGTGCTTTAATAGTCCAATCTGGCCAGTGCAAGGTGAAACCACTGGAATAGACAAACCGCAAAACGTACTCTTCAATCGTCCTATTTTTCACCTATAGTTCTGTTATTTCTTGTTGTGGAATACATCCTGCGAGAGATTGACAAGTAAACTGCGAAATAATATCAACGGCGATATTAAGTTTGCACTTCAGTAAAAACACTTCATTCGTCCTTTAAAGGCACGTCCATGTACTCCTTTCTGGCAATCTTCTGCCAAGCTGAAATTAACAATTACAGCACCTCAATAAAGCTTTGCTCAACAAAGTCTAAAATGTGCAGTGCTTGTTTTAAAAAAACATTTTCTCCAACAAATTTGGTGTTTTCTTCATTGCAACTGCGAAATTTATTGGTTTTGTGAGTACAAGATTTGAACCTTTCACTTTTTTTAGTTGGGATCGTAAAGTAAGAAAACATAATTTTGTGTATTGTGCATCATATTGTACATCATATTGTGAATGATGTGCATTATAATATTTTGAAGAAGCACTCATCTACGTTTTTTCGTGCTATGTTGTGAATATAAAGACTTCAAGCTCTCTAAGTTTGTTCAAACAGCTTCTTGTCCTGCACACTCCTGCAAAGATGCAGGCAACCATGCAAAAAATAGGCTGTAAGATTAATCTCCAACAAACACAATTGTGTCTGTGGTGCAGCCTGCACAAAGCACCTTTCATGAGTGTAATTTATAAATACAGTGCCTTATCCTTCCGCTAAGCCAAAGCTCGGTGGCTGCATAGCCGGCGCAAGATAGTTGTACCTGACTTGTATTTATAAACTCTCTGTGGTTTTAGATAGTAAATATATTTTACTTTTCAAATTATATAAATGTATTTACTTAAGCAGGTATTTATTCGGATGTAACGGGTTTACGTGTTTTATCAACGTGTGGTACGAGAAATGCTAGAGTTCTTTTTTTCTGAGGTGCCAAAGTAACACATAAATCTGCCAATTCTACATCTTATTCTTCTAGTTTTACTATGATGAACAATAGCATACGGAAGGAATCAGTTGCATAGACAGCGGGCGACTGCCACAGGTGCACCATACTTTGATGGCCATATTTTGAAACATTTTCGCCGCACCTACCCATTTTTTTCCGACTTGCTTTGGATATTGCGTAACGTGGTTTATGCCTAAGTAAATTAATTTACTCAAAAGAACGTTCTGATAGCCATTTGTTTCCGAATGTTTGTATGAAGGATACCAGGTTATAAAAGTAGCAGACAAAATTTCGGACCATTTGTTTTTGTAATAGAGAGGGGATCCTGCAGGAACCACATTGAATGAAAGTAAGGTTCGCATTTTACGGTGGGTTGCTTGCTGATACTATTGGGCTCAAGTAAAGGCAACAGGAAGTAGATAACAAAGCATTGTTGTGTGCAGAGTGCCCATACCTGCATTGTGTTGGTGTGACGCCCATACATGCTATAATGAGATATTTATGACGCTAGAGGGTTTACATACATGAATATCAAGTCAAGCGGACTCGGCCTAAAAATACCCGCACTGAAAAGCACAACTGATAAATATTGCAACACGTAATGAATGCTATCGTGTGGTGAAATAGAATTATAAAAATTCTTAACAACCTAATACTGCATTTTGACTACGTGTGCCCTAAAAAGTTATAGATTTATATTTGTATGTTTTATGATGCGGTTCCGGACAAGCATAATTATTCTTTTCCAGAAGGCTAACCGATCTGTAAGTAATTCTCGTTTTTATTGCGCGACTAATTCTCTATGACCTTTAGTTTAATGAAACAGTTGTTGGGACTGAGGCTACGCACAAAAAAAAGATCTTATAACGAAAAACAGCAATTTATACAAATGAGCCCCCATTGCATAAGAAATGAAAGCAGAAATTATGACCCATTGCGGACTAGTCATGTATTACTAAGAGAATTTGACATTGTGAAGGCTGCATACCATCGCAGAACATAGTACAGACTGCAGGCACCAAGATAGTGTTATCGCGCACACTTACGACAATAGACCTAACTAACCACCAGTGCCTTGGAGATAAAATTCCCACTTAGGAGCTACTCCCTTTGAAGCACCCAGCAGAAGAAACCTCCAGCTGCCACAATTTATGTAAAAAAAGGACGACATAGAATGCGGGGAACCGCGAACGTTTGCATAAATTTTCACGGGATATATGCTTAACGAAAGTTAGAGTATTCCCTTTATGGCAACGTTTTACTAAATGGCCCCATGCAAGGCGTTCGCAATAGTTATATTTTTGTTTCCTTAGGTGATTCTATAGTATGCCAGAATGGCAACATTGTTCGACAGGGCTGCGTTACTCCTTCTGGTTAGTTTACTTGTAGTTAATTACGCTTTGGGGTTAGTTGACCAAGAAAGTTAATTTTTTTCAGGACGAATGTTTCTAATCTCATTACAGTAAAGTAGAAACAAAATTACTGTAGGATAAATGAGAGCACCGCTAATCTGTAGTTTACGTTTATTACCCCTAGCTTTTAATGTTGAAAATAATAAACTGTTATTTCTTTGTTTAAATGGAGAAACGATTGCAAAGCACAGGTTCTAGTGGCCTTGTTCGTGGCCCTTTAAAACTTTTTGCGTATTTCTGTATAAACTGTCAATCTCTGAAGCACAGCCACCGTGCGCTCACGACAGCATGATGGTAATGTCGGGGGGATTATGTTTTATATCAATGGCGTTGAGTGGGTGGCAGTGGCAGTGGCATTATGTCACTGGCATAACTGTAACTGTAATATTTGAAGTAGTCAAAGTTTTAGAGTAATGCACCACTTTGTAGTGCGCAATGTACCCACAAATCTCTAGTAATCACAGTGGTATGCCAATGTGCTTGTTTTAAATGCGTAATTCGTAAAGAAGTAAAGGCAGCAAGGAAAATCTAACAGTCCCTAAGAGTACCCCTACAGCTTCCACCAATGATCGACAAGGCCGCAGTTCTTTGCCGTGAGTGTTCGCTCTACCGCTCTCCTTTTCTACCCATCTATTTCAATGCTGGATACATTACATCAAAATGCTAACCCAACATTTACTGCAATCCAGATAGATTGCACCTAAACTAGCCACATCTATCGTCCCTGCTGTGGCAAACTACGTCAAATTGCGCATCTAACGTTTCACTCGTACCACCTGTTGGCTAGGCAAAACAAAAGGAATGTCCACAGAAACGTGTAGCACAACTCCGTCTCCTCTGTTGGTCGCAACCGTATTCATACAAATATCTTGGCGGCTCACAAAACAAGCTCACGCTCAGAGAGCTGAAAACAGTTTTGGCTGTACAAGTTTCTCTTAGGTGACAGAACGGAAACGTGCCATCCTCCGAGAGGCACCCGCAGTCTAACTTCCAAGTGCATTTCGGATTTCATACCATAACACCACAAAACAACACATCTCGGTGCATACTGGACATACAGAAGGCTAACCGATCTGTAAGTAATTCTCGTTTTTATTGCGCGTTTTTATTATAAGAGGCCACCATTTTATGACAACGATACCCATTATTGGACCATCAACACAAACTCTAAGGGATAATACGCAGTGATGCACCATAACCTCAAAAATGTCCACTTCAGACTTAAAGTTTGAACCAAACACTTGGGCATACAGGAACTGACAGAAAACCACTATTGCGAGAATACACAGATTGTTTTCATCAAATGTAGAATAGAAAAAGTCAGAATGGTTGTAACATACCCTAAACAGGAAGCCATTCCGTCACACGAAATAGAACATTACGTACCACGTCAACACATGTGGCACCGGATACCTTATACCGTTTGATGTTCCTTAACGGCTACCGTGGCGTTGACAGAAAAACAAACATTTTGTCTCCGTTCTCAACATCATATTCGCGTGGCGGAAAGTCCATATGACAAATCTGTGTAATAAAATTGTCGTGGCACACATACAGGGTCTCATCGGCGAACCCGGGAGCGCCGAGTGGGCGAGAATACACAGATTGTTTTCAACAAGTGTAGAATAGAAAAAGTCAGAATGGTTGTAACATACCCTCAACAGGAAGCCATTCCGTCACACGAAATAGAACATTACGTACCACGTCAACACACGTGGCACCGGATACCTTATACCGTTTGATGTTCCTTAACGGCTACCGTGGCGTTGACAGAAAAACAAACATTTTGTCTCTGTTCTCAACATCATATTCGCGTGGCGGAAAGTCCATATGACAAATCTGTGTAATACAATTGTCGTGGCACACATACAGGGTCTCATCGGCGAACCCGGGAGCGCCGAGTGGGCGAGAATACACAGATTGTTTTCAACAAGTGTAGAATAGAAAAAGTCAGAATGGTTGTAACATACCCTAAACAGGAAGCCATTCCGTCACACGAAATAGAACATTACGTACCACGTCAACACATGTGGCACCGGATACCTTATACCGTTTGATGTTCCTTAACGGCTACCGTGGCGTTGACAGAAAAACAAACATTTTGTCTCCGTTCTCAACATCATATTCGCGTGGCGGAAAGTCCATATGACAAATCTGTGTAATACAATTGTCGTGGCACACATACAGGGTCTCATCGGCGAACCCGGGAGCGCCGAGTGGCTAATTTTTTACCCTCATATTCCTCCCTGGAAGCCAGAAAGGGTGTGTTCGCACTCCGAAACTAAAATCGGTTGTCTCCGGGAAGGATTAGCATAAAAATAGGCTCCCCAGAGCGAGTTTTAGGGGAATTGTCACGACAGTGAAAGGGTAACATGTTTGAGGGCACTGCAGTGCAGTCAATGCAACCTATATATTGTTTTGTTGATTTGGAGAGGCTCCAGGGCAGCCGATACTGATATGTATTCATTTTACACCCCGTCCGCAGCAGCGCGATGCAATTAGGGAGAGGTATTGTTCATGCAATTACACTAACAAGCCCCAAAAGGAGGAGAAGCAATAGTTTTGGTGAATAATATACATGCCATGAGCGTAGCGGTGGTGGTAAGACTGAGCGCCATTCAACTCGTCTGCTTTAGAATTCGCCGAGACGACTCGATTCGGGTAGTACGTCCCAAAGTGAAACACATTATTATGCCGGTGATGTGATAGGTGTGCTACGCTGGTCTTGCCAGAAACACCGTTGTCTATACAGGAACGAGCGTCGAATCGAGTCTGGTTGCCGTTATAGCTTCCCATTCCTTAGTATTGCACAACCTGCAGGTTGCGGACTGCAGTGCAGCTACTCGATAAGATAACAACAAAGTTTATTACATCAATGCAGTCTTGCGATATTCTTTGTACACGATTTTACGTAGTCTGGCGCAGAAAAAGTTCACCATCTTTCTGTAGGGGAACCCTGAGTACCATGCGAAGCAGCCATGGTGTTGATTGAAGTGCCCATTACAGTGCTTCCTGTTAGCTTGAGGTGCGTAGCTACCTTTATGTTCACCATTTGGTTTCCATGGTACCTACCATACTTCCACTTACCGGAAACACGAAATGGGAAATCGCGTCGACGCCATGGCTGCCTCGCATCCTACGGAGGGTTATATAAAGGGAAGACGGTGTATTTTGTTGGAGGGAGAGAGAGTGTTAGAGGGGGAGGCATTAAAGAGAGAGAGACGTTGTACCTGGCATGAGGTTGACTTTCTTTAGGCATTATCATCATGTTCAACGCAGGTGACGTCGAGCTGTGGTTGGCGTTCCGCTTTTATTGTGACCGCCCTATGGTCTGTGAATTGTAAAATGAAGGGCTGTTGTTATAGATAAACCCTAAAGTCGCTGAAGATGAGGTCGATGCGTGCTCCCCGGATGATTGTGGGCTTCTTGTATTCACGACCCGCCAATACTCGCTGACGCACGCCGCTGCCGATGACGGCGAAACGTCGAAGGCGCGTGAAGCGTGGTCGTCTCTTGCCAGCCCAAAAAGACACCGGCAACACTGTCGCTCCAGGAGCCATTAAAAGGTGAGAGACCACCGGGGGTCAGGAAGCTGAGTATGCGCAGTGGGGGTGTGGACGGCTCAACAACAAGGGAGGGACATAGCCCAGACCATGAGATGCTCGCATATAAAAGTTGGGCACTTAAATGGGGGCTTTTTAACTGAGGCGTTTTTATTGTTACAACTGCGTAGCATAGATGACGGAGGGCCGGGTCTGGTTCTGAGGTGTCGAATTCTAACATCATGAACATAATCATGTCATGAGAAAAGATACAGTGCTGCAAGAATAAGTTGGGTGCCCAAATGGGAACTCTGAGTAAATTTATTGTCGCGAATAATGAATTTTGTTTGATACATATGTGCTTTGTT
The DNA here is from genome assembly GCF_048455015.1 of Haemaphysalis longicornis. NCBI lineage: Eukaryota > Metazoa > Arthropoda > Arachnida > Ixodida > Ixodidae > Haemaphysalis > Haemaphysalis longicornis. The sequence continues at coordinate 2,756,412 of NW_027526214.1, forward strand.
TTTTACCATCCGGCGGTACGCGGCTATACATCTTTGTGCCAAGCAAAGCGCGATCCATTGTTTTTATGGCACACGCTGGATCTCATCTTTTTTGCAGTGTTTGGTGCGGCAGTTACTAGACTAGAATATACTTACATATTCACTGTTTTTGAAATATAGTGATGTTTCAAGAAGCAATCGCACAGAAAAATAAATCCTTGCGATTATATGCCAAAACATTCGATTCGCCGACCACTGCCCACGTGCGTGATTTTGCGGAAGTCTTCTTCGCCGCTATGTAGTATTTCGATTTGTTAAGAACACAATTTCGCTGGAATAAACGTCGCTCCTTCAATAAAGCTGCGGCGATTTTGGCAACGTCGCCTCTCATTAGGTTTGAGATGCATGCTTCTTAGGCCCCTTGCAAGCCGTCAAATAAGTCCATCTAGTTCTAGCTACCGGCACCAAGGAGTGCACCCCAAGAAAATTGCTTCCGAAAAGGATGGATAAAGAAGGTGTCGTAACCAAAACCAAAAAGAACGTGGGCACTATGGCGAACCCAACCAATTTTGTCCGAGGGAGGTGCGAAAAGTTCAAGGGTTACCTGCAGATTATCGCGCAGGCTGTCTAGAGCCCGTCATATTGGTTAGGCTGATTACCCAATTGTACGGCGCAGACACCCTTAGGCCAGAGACGAAGAGAAAATCTTCTACCTTGAAAATTAACCACGAATTATACTCAAGAATCATAGGAGCTCACTTTACACCTAGCACAAATTTATAAAGAACAATATTCAAGACGTTTGCAACGGTTGTGGGGAAAGAGCGGGCCGAAGTCTTGCTGCAGATGCGCAAGAAAAACCCTAACAAAAGTTACTGTTCGTCGAAAAGAAGAAGAGTCTCTTTAGATGCGCTCATCTTGAATGCAGAGGCACGTAAGTTACGCTGTTTCTTGCGCGGTATCAAGAAAGAACTGTTTGGTGTGATGGTATGTAATTCACTCAAAACCTCGGAGAGTTCCTGTTTATGCCAGCATTATTTAGACGACCCTCAAAATAAGAGAAAATCAGCATGGCCGCCTCTTTCTTATCCCGGCCAATAAAAACTCCGTCGAAAGGACAGAAATTCTGAAAGAAACCCTTAGAAAATCCGTGCAGTAGTATTGGTTGAGCTGCAGAAACTTCTCCGAACGCTGCCCCAATCGAAATCTGTTCCCTGGTCGACGTGATCGTGGAAGAGGTGGTGGAAGCACTGAGAATTTTCACTACGCATTTCAATCGTTCCCCGGCGACCTACCTATACCCCCAGCCGACGTATTGGAAGCACAACCGCATGAAATTCGGCAGGTGAAGTTTCTATACGACGAAAAAAGCGAAACCTTCCAGACACGAAACGATGCAACGATGAGTGTTATTCACGACGTGCTCTCGACCCGACGACCTGATATAAATGGGACTTATCCTCGGGATAAGACGAGAGCCACACGAAGAGACTCGCACCCTACTCGATTAAGCCAGAAGTTATCAAGAAGACGACAAGAAAGGCGTTACAACCTACCGCAGCAAGTGCAAGACAATGTACGACGCCCTGACGCACACGAAACTCGAACATGAAAACGTGCAACCTGCGGCATTACAGCAACGGCCTTGACGTATTCGCTCTGATAGACACGAGCCTACGATTTCGTGATGTGGAAATCACTCGCGACAAAGCTGAATAAAGTGGCCACCCGCTGCGAGGGGCCGCTCACCCGCACAGCAGGATATCATCTAGTCAGAACATGTTGGAGGTGTACTTTTCGCTTCACCATAAAAGGCACACGGTATCGTAATTATTACGTAAAATCTCTCAATTTCTACCGCGGCATTATCCTCGGAATATACTTTCTCATGAACCACGGGGTTATTATTGAGCAGTAAGACAAGGGAGTAGGTTTCTCTGCTGATCGCGCTGGGCTAGGTGAGCCCGGTTCTCGCCAGCATGTTTTCCTAAGGATTCCTGATGAATACACCAGACTGCCTCCACGTACAAGCATGATAGTCAGCGTCTATTCCGAACGTGCTGATTCCCACACTCATTCTATTGAAGAAAGGGAGTAGAGCTTGTTTGTTGGGAGTAAAATCTCTGTCGCAAAAGGCGTTGTGTGCTTGCAGCCACAAAAATACGACGTTCTGGCCAACAATTTCGCAGAGGAGTATGAATAGCCTACTTCGAAATATCACATTAAGCAAGTGGCGAGATTGTGGCAGACAAAATTGAACGCCAGCCTCACAAGGCCTCTGTTCTTCGTATTATCTTTGATATGAAACTGGGGCTACAAAAAAACAGATTATATTTAATGCTATGTTTCGCAGTTACAGTAACTGTTTTTGGTCCACTTCAAAGTTGTGACGGATGCCCCTGGCGAAGGTAAGAATTATCAAAGAAGATGGAGCCCAAAATAGCAGAGAGACACTGCACCTGTTGTCTTCACACAAGCGCGAAAATATTCCAACACACGTTGAAGACAAGCGCGACGAAAACAGTATATCTGTTGAAGAGGCGCTGGGTGGCCATACTTCTGCGCGTGAAGAAAAATACGAACTCCGAGGTTCTAGGTTCACTACGTCCGATTGAACATAATCATAAAAAACGACCTATACTTTCTCCCAAAAAATAACCGACACCATTGAGCACCCCTGCTAAGTGAAGTACTTCTCGTCTATGAACCTGAAATGCAGGTACCGGTACATCAACTGAACGACAGGGGCAATGAGAAGGCAAGTATTACAGCACCCGGCGAAGACAGAGAGAATAACTTTAATAAAGACCAGCGATGTTAGCCGAGACGTCGGGCTGGCTTGCTACGCCAAATAAGAAGAAAAAAAACGAAAAACGAAAAAATGCTAAAACGAAAAGATGTCTAATAATGTGCCCAAAATTTTCAATCTCAAAACTCTCTCCCGTTGTGTGCTCCGAAAAAACTCTAAGAGCATTTTATTCCACGTGTAGCCTGACTGGTACCTGCCCAATGACCCAAAACAGCCCTCAGCTCAAGTCCCGCACCAAGCTGCCTGCACAAATATAATACGAATTTTTGTCTTTAAATAGTGCACTTTGAACCTACGCCTATAACATGATAAACGACTTCTAGTGAGTCACATTTGAAACAAATTGGTGAAGATGCCTAATAGATTTTGTGCAGGTACTATACCGTGTAGGGCACATTAAAGCGCAGCGTAAGCAGAATAGGTTTCTCGCGCTTGCTAAGTCCACATGGCATTTTGAAGATGCGCGTGGGATCAGTGGCGCGAAAAGGTGCGTATTCCTGGCTTCCATCAGTTCAGATAGATATCTGCGCTTTCCATATGGTTGATGAGGCGAGTACTGCCGCATCCTTTCTCGTAAATGGGATCGGCAGAGGTTGAGTGCAGAAACTCCGGGCACATGAGGCAACTTTGTCAGCTGCGTCGTTGCCGGCAACTTCGCAGTGGGAAGAAAGCCATTGCAGACCTGCGTTGTGTCCCCTTTATATGGCTTGTGCTTGCAAAAGATTGATTTCCCGAGGCACGTGTTCTTTTGGAAGCGACGTTAAGCTCTACAATTTTGACCTGGAGTCTGCACATAGAGCCCATTGATTGTCCGGCTGCTTTAGAATACACTGATAAGCAGTGCGCAGTCCAGCCATCGCTGTAACTGTCAGGACTTCTGACTCGATATTGCGCAGATCGCAGTAAACGACGAAGAAAACGATATCCCTTTAGCCCACGATTTAGCCTTCACTGAGTGATCAGTGTACACTTGAGTGCGGCCTCTGTATTTGTTGTTAGTATGCTCAAACCAAAAACTTTAGAGCCAGAGCTGGTATATTCGGCTTCCACCTAAATCATGGTACCCTGGAGACAATTTTTATTGGAGGGATTACCCACCGAGGTTGCAAAGACGAGCCTGAAGCTTGAGACTGGGAAGGAATAGCGTGCTGCACTTAGGAGGCCCGGGCGGCAGCAAGAGGACGCCCATCTTGGCTTGCCAGAACTCCCAGGCGCGTGCGAAATGTTTCCATTGCCTGCAAAACAGTGGGGGGAAGCCGTCTGCTTTTTGTCATGGTTCCCATTGTGGAGGTGGGCATTGGGACTTCAAGATATATCCTCAGTATTTGGGTTTGCAACCACTCTAGAATTTTATAATTCCCTTTGTAAAGAGAAGTCATGGCTGAGGGCTATAGCGAAGTAAGCCTTCGCAGAGGACGTCGTATGGCCATAAAAGAACGCTGACGCTACATCCAGCAGTGCTCTTGTAAAGCATGCCGAAGAGGTGCGCGAATCATGTTAACTTCTCTTTTAGGCTTCGGATGTGCAGCGTCCATGTAACATGGCGGTTGAAGGTAACACCTAAAATCTGTGATGGGTGACATACGGTATCGGTACGCCTGCGGTCGTTAACTGGTAGTTTGAGGCGTCCAGATTTGTAAAGGCGAAGGCGGAGCACTTGGCCGGTGATATAGCAAGGCCACATGTAGCGAGAACGTTTTCAATCGAGGTAACATCCCGCTGAAGTCTCGATTGAAGCACACGCCTGTTGCGGCCCGAGCACCAGATACAGATATCTGCGTACTTGAAGATTTCAAGCGATTTCGGCAAACATCTCTCAAGGCCAATCATTGAAATATAAAAAGAGTCGGGCACCATACCCCACCCTTAGGGACACGACGGGTCACGTTATGGATGGATATCTCACCATCCGCCGCACACATGTAGATGGTCGTACCAGAGAGGCAGTCAGACATCCAGTCGTACATTCGTTTTGCGGTGCCTACCCACCTTATTGATTTCCAGAGAGCTTCATGGAGAACACAGTAGTATGCCGATTTAATATCAAAGAACACTACACTGGTAATTTGCCGTCCAATGTTTGCGTGCTTCACATGGGTTGCAAGGGTAATGACGTTGCCGATGCTGCTCCGGCTCTTGAGGATGCCTGACATCTGCGATGGATAAACGCTTGTGCCATTGAGATCCCAGTCTATGCGAAGCAGTACTGTCTTCTCTATGAGCTTGCCTATGCAGCTTAGAAGCGCAATAGGGTGAAACGAATCAACATCTGTGGGGTCTTTGGCAGTCATCAGAACAGGCACGGCACGAGCTGCGCTTTCACCCAGGCTTAAGACGGCCGGCCTTCCAGGAGCGGTTGAATAATGACAAGAGCCACCGCTTCGCATTGCCGCCTAGATGACATAAAAGCCAATACCTTACCCCTTCTGGGGGCGTTGTTAACTGAGCACAGAGCATATTCAAGTTCCGCCATAGAGAATGGTTCGTCCATGTGGGATGCGTTTGGTGATGGTTCGCTGCTTTGGAAATGGACGTTGGTGAAGACGCAGGTGCGGCAGTAATTTTGGCAATGAATTTTTCAGCGACGGTTAAGTCGGTTACCATTATTCTTACAGAAATGAAATTAAAAGGTACAGCTGAGTTCCCAATGCACTGAGACCACGCTCTAAACTCCATAACCTTGTGAGCGACTTCCGAGGGTCTAGCTTCGAAGAAAAGGACGCCCATTCCGGTCTGAAACGATTCTTCAGATGTCTCTGAATGAGCTTTTGCACGTGTCTGGCTGCTCGCATATCTTATACTGCGGAAGTGTTCCGCGCGCGCCATTCTGCCATCCTGCGCATCGCCCTGAGATATTCATATTCGACGTCAGCCACTGTAACCTCCTTAGGCAGGCAAGCTGGACAAGTTTAACTGGTGGACTCTGCACCGCAACTTCGACGTTACTAATAGTAGCGGACATTGTTGTAGCGTTTTAAAAAGCCACACCTCCCTCGCATACAACCACAATGTTTTCCTGTTAGCCTGGAGCTTAGACTAGAAGCTTTAGAGTTTCAGTCGGTATTTTAGACCACCCGAACATTTAAAATAGCTCTGAAAAAAATAGAAGCGTCGTTTTGCGTACGAGAAACCGAAGATTTTGGTCCACTTTTTAAATCCCGATAGAGTCTTTTCTGGCTCAACTAAAGCGCCTGTCATAGTGAACTACAAAGTGAACTCCAAAAACGCCTGAAAAGCCTACCAGTGCTCCCGCAGTTTGACAAAAGCGCGGGAACAGAAATGCATGCAGACCGGTGAACCTGTGTGGAATTTTCGCCCGAAGCTAGGCGGCTGCAAAAACGTCATCGCCTATGCCAGCAGTGGTCTATTCAAAGTAAAAAAGTATTCAAACTCTGAGAAAGTACGAAAATCATCGTACTAGGGCACACTAAACAGAGACAAAGGTAAAAAATGCGACGAAACACACGCTACAACTTCAACTCAGTTTATGCAACACAAATACGAAGAAAGGCTATCTGTGCATGAAGCGTGGTAAGGGTAAAAAAGCAGCGAACGCAAACAAAAAAAAATAAAATAGCATCACACTCGTCACACTTGCTCATATCGGAAAGCCAACTCATGGTGCCCGCCAATATCACTCGGTGTAAATTAAACCTGCGCGCGTGTACATCTATCAGCCCTCACCCGTGCATAACCTGCTGCCCCGCTCCAAAAAAAAAACTATTTCTTTTGCGGGCAGTGCCAGGAATAGTGCCAGCATCTTTGTCCCTTCTGTGCCTATTATGAAGGCGTCGGAGATTTCTCGTTCTGTCTGCGAGGAATATCTGTACAGGATGCGCGTCTGCAGGAAACATGGAGGGCAATCCTTACATCTCCAGCAATGATCAGTCAGGAGGCGAGCCCCTATCAGCGCGTTCACAGCAGCTTGGTGCTCTTTCAGCCTTACATTAGGCACCTGCCTGTTTGACATACGTAGAATTTTTTTGCAAGATTGGGGGATCCTATAGATTACGCCCCTTGCACAATCCACAAACCTACTTCTGGGCTTCGTTTCAAAGCAGGGCTTTGGGAAAGGGTTGTTCACCTTATACGGGATAGCTTCGCAGGTGCCGAGAATACAATATGCATACCACACATTCACGGACCTTTTCCTTGCGGTGGGAGACTTCATGCACGTAAAAAACCGCCTCCATAGGCACTTTTTGCTTTTGGCTTTCCAAACCTGGCAAGCGTTCTCTTTTCATATCCTTGACAAGGTTCTCCGTCACAAAGGCCACAACTTGTGATAGAAAACCTGACAATCTCGGTGGTTCATCTTTCTCAAGTAAACTAGCCTGCATTTTATGCTGGCACGACCTGGCGAGCGAGGACCTGATAACGTTCTTCCCTATGCCTCCTTTCACCACCTTTGAATGGGCTCACTAGAAGGCAGGATGCCCTTTGTACTACAAGGCGCATATTGCCAACACGGCTGATCACCGCCAAGGTGCCGGCGCACATCCAGAGACTGCAAAACACCCATCTCAAGCAAAACGCAACAGACCACCTGCGCACTCACCAAAAGGCGCAGCACATGACTAAGAATATATCTATATCAAGGGACCCAGACCAATCCAAAACAACAATAAAATCATCCACACATCTACAGATTTTCAAAACCGAGCTGCCCTCAAGGCGAGAATAAATCTGTCCGTCACACTACGCTAAGAACAAGTTGCTCAGGGCTAGGGCAATACAAGAGCCTCTGTTGACACGCTCGTTTTCCACCACCAGACTATCATGCAATCTAACCAATGTAGACAACAAGTCAAAATTCTAACAATGCCGCCAAGCTACTAGCCGACATGCCCGCAGAATTTTAGAACATTACAACACCAACCGCATCAACATTTTACATGACAGCGCTTAGCGTTCCACGTTTGGGGATGGAATAAAAAAAGCACTTCCGCGTCAGTATAAAAAGCAACCGACCATTTCCTGTCACTTCACCCTCCGAACAAAAAACTATTGACATCTTCCGAGTTGCATACCAAAAACGGGGCTCCCAAAGTTAAGTCATTAACTTGTTTTGCAAACACCTGGAAAGCGCACCTTGCAAGAACGTTTCCCGGCACCATCACACGAAAAGGTATAGAATCTTGGTGTGTTTTCGGAGTGTATGACACATCCACGGCATCTGTTTTTGCACCCGCGATCTCTTTTCTTAGATTGGGTACGTTCAGCTCATCACAAAGGCGAATGGATTGCCTTGCACGGAAAGAAAACTTTTCTCAGTGCGTTCTCGGCGTTTTCCTTTAAACAGGTCTTCTTTTATGACAACAAACCGCCCCCCTTTTTCCGAATACGTCAAAGCCAAGGTATTGTACCGCAAGAGTGTTATAGTGTTTTTCACACGACCACTGAACTCCTGCGCTCTCCTACTACAACCCACAGGACACTCTCCACATTCCACGGTACACCTATCCTTGCTATCCTTATCAACACAGGAAGCAACTTTTCTGGGCATGAACCACAATCTAACTGGTTGCATATTCCGCTCACAACAGAATTTGCGACCACACTTCAACACTGACTCTTCTTCACTATTGAAAGCCAGATCCCCAAGGCACTTTACCTGAGGTGGCGGAACCCTTTTCTCTCAAGATGCTCGCTTCAAGGAACAGAGCGTCAGAACGCACCGAGAGTACAAAAAATCCTTCACAGTTTCACTTTCATGTATCCAACATTGGTAATGGGGCTAGCCATATCATGGGGGCCAGCCACCTGGCTGATCATTTCCAGAGGTGTAAGGATTGCACTCCAGATGTTCTGCAGTCGTGCATACTGTAAACATCGTCCTCGAAGACCTAACGAGAAATGTTTCAGGCCTTTATGATAGACAGAGAAGAGAAAAAACGTCATTTCACCATACTTGGCCCTGTCCGCAAAGGGCATCGTTTTTTGCAGAGGCGGAGCAGTTTGTGCACGGTTAAAGGGTAATAGCCACACACACCTGTAGGATTGTTTACGCCGAGAGATTTTGGCGGGCACTGTGAAGTGGCTTTGTGATATGAGAAAGTGCGAGTGTGCAATACCATTTTTTATTTATTTTGTGTTCCCTGCTCTTTCTGCCTTTCCACGTTTCCTGTACATGAAGCCTTTTTCGGGTTTCTGCTACCTAAATTGAGGTAAAGGGCTAGGCTCCGTTTCGTCGCCTCTTTTACCTTTGGCTCTGTTTAATGTTCGCTATTACGGTGATTTCCTTACTTAGTAACCAACTGGCCAAACTTTCTGCCCTAGTTGTCCTTATTTCCAGAACAATGAGTCGTGTTAACCTGTATCAATGTTGCATCTCTTCCGTCATTTACATCAACCTCATCGCCATCGCTTCGTGTGGCGCACAAGTCTGCAGCTTTGCTATTGGCAGTCACCTTGTACCTCCGGATGTGCAAGTGTTGTTGTTTTCTGCAATTTCGTCTTGGTGAAGAGCAACAAGATTCAGTCAACTGGCTCACTCGGAACTGTGGAGAAGAATTCTTCACGTGAACGACTTCTCGTGTACTGTAGTGTCGACATGCCGCTCGTGTTGAAGACATCCCTAGACTGTACCAAAGTTGGATAGCTGAAAGTGAAACTGTGATTGATTTTTTGTGGTCTCAGTGCCTTTCGACGCTTTGTTCCTGGAAGTCAGTTTGTTCACAGAAAAAGGTTCCGCTACAGCAGGTAAAGTGCCCTGGGTATGTCGCTTTGACGAGTGAAGCAGAGTGAGTGTTAATGTGTGTTCCGAAATTTTGTTGTGAGTCCAATGAGGAACCTGTTAGATTGGTGTCCATGGATAGAAAAGTAACTTCCTGTGTTTATCATAACACCAAGAAGGGGTGTATCGCGGAAGGTATAGAGTGTTTGTTTGTAGTTGGAGAGGCCAGCAGTTCAGTGATCGTGTGAAGAACACTATAGGATTCTTGAGTGAAAAAAACTTGGCCTTGACGTTTTCTAACATGGAGGGCTGTAGTGTCACGAAAAAAGTCCTGCTCATGAAAACGGACATGAATGCGTAAAAAAGAATTTTTTAACCGTGTAACTTCATGCTGTCAAAGTAAATGAGATGTCCTTCGCCATTGTGATGAGTTGAACCTACCCAATCTAAGACAAGAGATCGCGGGTGGTAAAAAAGATGCCCTGGAAGTCTCTTACACTGCAAAAGCACACAAATATTCTATACCGTTTCGTGCGATTGTGACGGTAGAAGGTTCTTGGCAAGGTGCGCTTTCCAAGTTTTCACAAAAGCAAGTAAATGGCTCAACTTTGAGATACCTGTTTTTTGTATGCAACTCGGAAGAAGCAATTAGTTTTTTCTCTGAGCGTGAATGCACATGAAATCGCCTTTTTGATTTTTCTATTGATGCGGCGGAGCTTTTTATTCCATTCCCAAATGTGGAATGGTAAGCGCTGTCAAGGAAAGAATGGGGGCCGGTGGTGCTGTAATGATCCAAAATTCTGCGAGCATTCGGCTTGTAGTTTCATCGCATTTTTGGAATTTTACCTGTCATACACATTGGTTATATTTCAAGATAGGTTGGTTGTGCAAAAAGAGTGTTTGCATAGGCTTGTGTACTGCACCAGCCCTGAGAGACTTGTTCTAGGCGAAGTCTGACAGGCAGATTTCTTCTTTAAACATTAGCTGATGATTTTCTTGTCTTTGATAGGGCTGTGCACTGTGATATAGATATATTGTTGGTATGTGCTACGCACCTATGGTGAGCGTGCTGGTGGTATAACATTAACGCACGAGTAGCCTGAGCTGGGTGTTCTGCAGTATCTGAATGTGGGCCTGGACCTGCCCGGTGATCAGCCGTGTTGGCAGTATGCGCATTGTAGTAAAATCGGCATGCTGCCTAGCAGTCAGCCTATTCAAAGCTGGTGACAGCAGGTACAGCGAAGAACGTTTGGGGGCGGCGCTCAGGTGGCCGTGGCAGCATAAAATGCAGGCTAGTTTAGTTCAGCAAGCTCAACGACTGAGAGCGGCAAGTTTCCCATCAGAAATTATGAGCTCTGTGGCAGAGAACCTTGTCAAGGATCTGAAAAGTGATCGCTTGCCAGGTTCGAAAATCCAAAGCAAAAAGGGCCTGTGGTTGCTGCTCGTTGTGTGCATCAAGTGTCCCACCGCCTGAAGGTCGTTGGGAAGTGCGGTGCGCAGGTGATATTCTCAGCACCTGAGAAGCTATCCAAGAAGTTGCATAAGGTGATCAATGCTGCTCAAAGACCCGCTGTGACACGAGGCAAAAAAGTAGGTTTGTGGATTTGCTCGACGGGCGTAGTGTACAGTATCCCTCTGTAGGGCAAAAACTTCTATGCCGATCAAACAGGCCGGTGCCTTAATATAAGGATCCCTTAATGTAAAAGAGCACCAAGCGCCTGTAAACGCGCAAATGGGAGCTGGCCATCTGGCTGATCATTGCCGAGATGTAAGAGATGCACTCCAGATTTTCTGCAGACGCGCATACTCCAAAGATCTTCCTCGCCGAGAGAAAGAAATTTTTTTGAGGCGTTCAAGATAGGCAGAGAAATATAAAGATGCGTCCCTTCACTATCCTTGGTGCTGTCCGCAAAGCAAATCGGCTTTTTGGAGAGGGGAGCAGGTTGTGCACGGGTGAGGGCTGATAACCGGGCACACCTGTAGGAATAATTTATGCCGAGTGATATTCGCGGGCACAGTGAGTTTGCTTTCTGATATGAGCAAGTGTGAGGAGTGCGATACTATTTTATTTCTTTTTGTTTGTGTTGGCTGCTTTTTCATTATTTCCACGTTCAATTCACGTTCATTTCCACATTCCACGGGCAATCAATTCATGAAAGGGCTTCTCTGTTCCCTGTAGAAAACAGTGCAGCTTGGATCTAACGAGTTCACCTACACGCAAAGGCTGCCCAACTTTCAATGGGCCGAAAACTCAACACGATCCACTGAGAGTTCCCCAATACTTTTCGGTTTGTGCGAGACGCTGTCAATATAGGCGGTTACTTACGTCGTCGTATTTTCCTTGGGGCCTTCGGACGTGTTCTTACCCGGTGTTCTGTCCACAACTCGTTGGACAGGCTGCAGTTAAGGTCCTTGGGGTAACCATACATTAGTAGCTACTTTACCTGGTCCCGGAACAGGTCTATATCTGGTGATGGCAACGACCTGAACAGCGCGTTCTTCAAAACCGCTTTAGCCACACCGCGTTTTCCGAGCTTGAAGTGAGCCGTGGACTGTGAAAGAAGCACCTTTTTTACTGTTGGCACGTATCCAAAGATCGAGACTGCATAAGACCGAGAAACCTTAGCTGTCCATCAGCTGGCCACTCCCTGGTGAGACGAATTCCCTAAGAACAGATGCGAAAGCTACGAAGAAATTTTCTGCTTTCTTTAGGCCGTCATTCAGGGCCCTGTGGATCAATAAAAAGTCGTACACGTACCGGAAGGTCCTCCCCACCAGTCCGTCATTCAACGCTTACAGCATATGTAAGACCATGTAGACCAACAGTAGCTCGCTAAACTGTAAAAGTAGGTGGGAGCAGTTAAAAAACCCTGCTTCTACAGAAATCATTCAAAAGTGAGGTAAATGAAGGTTTAGTGAATTAGAACGCCAATTACTCCATGAAGGAACTTGGACTAACCCCGCTGGTATTTTGGAAATGCTGTATCCGTAGAAGCGGAGTCCGTCACTGACTGGCCTTCAGAGCGCAACGGTGCGGGGCAGAATAATAAATACCTTTTATGTCGATTGAGGAGGCATTGACGCCTCCAGGGCATTCAGCATCAGGAAAATCTCCGGCGTCTTGCGGTTTTCGCAAAAAGAACGGGTTGTCAATCTTCAGGACACAACGTGAATTACAGAAACTTCCCAACGACATGCTGGCTTAATCTTTCACGCAGTTTTTTGGTTCTACAGGCACATTCAGGCATATCAGGCTACAATGCATCTGTAGCCTGATGAATGTGCTCGTCGTGTTGCGCGAGAACTGCGTTGTCCTGAGTAGGTGTTTTTTTATAAGATACAAATGTTGCTACCAAAGCAAAGCTAGCATTTTCGCTGCATTACAAATATACATAGGCGCAAACTGCCGTCAGCACGTTGCAGTCTATACCGCATGTATATATTAACTGCAAGCTAAATGTTCTATTGCATAATATCAACAGAACAAGTATAACTGTACAATAAATATAAAACAATTGAAAACATTGAAAACAGGCAGTTCACAATTGGACTGTTTGTAAACCATAAAAAGCGTTTGATTAGAAAGAACATAATATATTTCTAAATAAATTGGAAAGATATGTAATACGTGGCGTGGAAGGTAACCTTTTAAAATGTTATTTGACTCAAAGAAAGCAGTTTCTTAAACCCAACTCAGTCGCACCAGACATACTAGAGGTAAAACAAGGTGTCCCGCAAGGCTGCAAATCAGGTCCACAACTGTTTATAGTTTATGTAAATGACATCATCAATAAAGAAGGTCCGGAAAAACTTGTAATGTATGCGGATGACACTAACGTTTTCTTCACATTTCACAATGTATTCAAGCTTCATTCAATGATAAATGTTTACATGGAACAACTATCAAATTGGTTATTTGATATTGAATTGCAACGTATCGCTACAAGGACAACTTATATGATATTTAGGCCATACAATAAATATTTTGAAAACGAAATTCCCATTACGTTCAACAGAACCAACTTAAACCGAGTGACAGAACAGAAGTTCTTAGGTGTTCGGTTTGCTCGCCTGTCCACCGTACTCTCTAAAAGTATAGGTCTCATTTAGAATTGGCTAGTTCATACCACTGTGGGTGAAATAAAACTTACAGAATGCTCATTTATTGGAAACTATGCTACGAGATTTAGGTGTAGGGGACCTCAACTAAAACTAAATAAAACAGGCACACTGAATTGCAAAAAACAGTTTTCCGCTTAATATTTAATTAGCATGGCTGTTCCGCAGATTTGAGGACAAGTCCTTTATTTACTTTTTATTCAATGCTTAGAACTGACCAAATAAAACAAAAGAAGGTTGTGCACACCAATAAAAGAAAAGACCCAAAATCAAGTAAATAAATCTCCAGGCAACCATCGTAGGCATACAATACAGCACGCCCCAAAAGTAAGAACGAACTATGGTGAGCAATATTTCCTGTACTAGAAAACATAGATAATCAATAAATCACGAGAAAACGTAAACTTCAATGCCAGTGAATTTCCTTTAAAAAAAGAGGTCAAAGAAGTGTTACTTAAGCAAAACGCCTGCGATACTAATATATAACTAGGAATTTGAAGTATATTTATACATGTTCTCCTAAAGGCAGAAATAAAAACAATTACAAACAAAACTATATAATACGTAATTATGACACAGTAGTGTAACTGATGAAAGTTCATGCGTACGAATTACTGCGTTTATGTATACACTGTGATCCTTCCATAAATTTTAATCCAAGGGTTGATATAATACATAAAACTTGTAGTAAGGACTTTGCATGGTGCTATTTCTCTATTACGATTCTGCTTTCAAGCTTAAATTTGGAACAGACGTGTTAAATGTAGGCTATAAATCGTGTGGTCGCGGCCCCTGTCAGGCCACGTTCGCCTTTCGTCTTAGCTTCCCCTTGGTTTTTGCAAAGAACTAAAAATCAAATGCTCAAAATACTCAAATATTTACTACAGCAGCATACCCTTCCTTAATCAAGGCAACAGCCGACATCTTGCAAGCTTTCGGCACAGTTTTTAAAAGAAACCCTAAGGGCTATGACAGGATGTTTCCCATGATATAAAGGGTACCATGATCATTCGGACGCGTAATTTTTTGCAGAGAATAACCAAAGTAATTTTCTCTAATTTAAGGTGTATTTGTTTTGCAAGATGAAGGTTTGAAGATTGCACCTACCATTTCGTTCGACTAAGCGAAATTTTAAAGGTTTGGGAAAATATTTAGTTTTTGTTTTGCATCCGAATACTGCTGAGCTATCCTACCTTTGTTTCTGCGTCCTGTCTAATCAGGAATGTTTAATTAGTTGGGGTTGCAACAGATGTTACACCGCTTGATTACTTGCATTTTCTCTATCCACCGGTAGAAGCTTTTCAATATAGAGCAATGCCTTCAAGCTACCTTTGGATGTTGAAATCATCTGATCGCAGTAACCATATAAACAAAAACCGACAGATTGCTAAAAGATAGAAAACGATGCGTCGACAAAGTGTGCAGAGACCAGGTAAAAATTACGACGCTAGTTTGCCGTGTGCCTCTTTGTACAGCTGAGGCCCCTCGCATTTGGGTAAAAGTATTGTGGCCTCCTAGCATTACAAATTATCAGGCTGTACGTTTACTCAAACTTTCAAGCTAATCTTCAGTTTGAGGCCAGTTTAAAGTAATTGATGTGGTCAGGGTCTGTATGTTTGTACTGCTTACCCGTTTTGTGAACGCTGCACCTGCATCAGTGGTGTTCTCTCATGCATGATCTTCGGGTGATTTTTTATACATGGCACAAAGGAAAAAAAACACAAAACGAAATGCAGGCACAGCGCCGACCCCACGCTGTGTCCCCGTTCTCTTTTTGTGTGCTGTTCCTGAGTGGTCTGTTTGAAGGATATAAAAAAAATAGCCCATAGTCAAAACCTTGGCCGACCCCTAGCGGCTTCAGATAGCAAAGAGTTGTAGGGCCTAACCTGTCTGCAGAGCAAGACAATCGTTTCCGCTACTCCTCGTTATCATTACCTACTGCCCAACGCCCTAAAGCATATTGCCCCAACTGCATCTCAACTTCACAGATAAAATATTCGTCACTATACATGAACACAATTTAACATGGCCAACAGATGACTCTCAAGCTAGGAGACTGGGCGTTTTTTATGTGTCTAAAAATAAATACAGATGAACCAGTAGGTAAAAAAGAAAGCGGAGTACGACTAAATTAGACAGTTGAAGTTTATGAATAATTCATTGCTGCATTGCTGTTGCAAATACCTGCCTTTGTAGTATATCTTCGGAAGAGGTGACATTTCTCAAGCCCATTCAGGCGGTTCGTATACCTTCAGGTTCAGGCCAACGGAAGAAAAAGAAACACGAAGGTCGATGCGCACAGTTTATTTCCCTAGAACGTTTTCCAGCGTTCCAGGTGTTTCACAATAACTTTTGCAAAAACCATGATCAACCCCCAAAACCAAACAATTTATACAATCTGGCCACGTAAGAAGCCTAAGAAAAAGAGATGTTCAGCAATGCAAAAAATTTTAAGACTTTCAAGGCAATCACAACTCAACTTTCAAGTTCAGTGGTTTTCAAGCGTTTCGACGTTCAGGTTTTCAACGTTCAAGTTCAATGGCCTATTTGCATATTGATCTGTCTTGATGAGCATCTGCTTCATGGCAATGACTTCTATTTGTTTTTGTGTCATGCTGCATAAACGTCTCACTCATTTGCTGACAGTGGTTTTAGTAATATTTTAGTTAACTATGTTATTTTATCAAGATATAAGAGGCAGTACACTTGAAAACATTGAATTTCGTTGAGAACAATATTTAGGTTTTGAGCGTGTAATCAATATTTAGGCATACTTAAACTTCTTAAAGCCGTGCCTTTACCAGTACAAGACTGTAACTGTCAAAAACTTATCATGAAGAGGACCACACGCATATGACCCTACGTCTCCCCAACAGGAATTGTCATAGTTAGATAACAAACCTGCTTTACAGACCGTGTTAAGCGTTCATGCACGGTACATTTAGCTTTGTTTAATCTTTTTTCAAGTTTGCCCTTTCGGAAGTCATGAGTGAAAGAAGGAGAACATAATTAAAACCTCACTAAAAATGAAAAGAGGCCACTTATGGAAAGAATTTATTAAACGTTTTTTAATTACCTTGAAATTTTGCAGGATGACCTACTGTTGTTTAGAGTCAACGTTAGATGTGAGTTCCTCAGTAGTTACACTGTGATCCGATTGCTTTTTGCAACACTCCACGGCATATGAAACTTGTTGAAACCGTTTATTTACCACTGTGCTCTAAAAAACCACTATGTACTTGGTATTTAGATAGCTTGTTTTGGGCGGTCAGAAAAAAAATTCCATCTCTCCCCTACATACATACATGAGCCTTCACTTCAGTATTTTTGTGCTGCATACTTGCACACATACCACAAGACTACTGAACTTTACACACAATTCATCAGTACAGCCT
This sequence comes from Haemaphysalis longicornis, assembly GCF_048455015.1. NCBI lineage: Eukaryota > Metazoa > Arthropoda > Arachnida > Ixodida > Ixodidae > Haemaphysalis > Haemaphysalis longicornis. Next base: position 2,773,390 of record NW_027526214.1, read on the forward strand.
ACCCGAAAAGCAGTGTGTTGTTTCTCATGCTGAAGCATACCTCGAATCCTGGCTTTTTATGTTTTGTAACCTGCCAGCGAGTCGATCAAATGTGATTGACTACTGCAGCCCGTAAGTTAAAAATAAAGATCTGTTTCTTTTGGTAAATTTGTCAATTTTAGGATAAGCAATTTTTTTCTGTTTAGGTCCTGCTTAAAACCAGAGGAGACCCAATCCCTAAATTGAATGTTATCAGAAATATATGATGGCAACCTTTGTTGGCTTTTTAGATGTACAATGACGTGGGCTTAATTCGAACTTTCTATTAGCTCAAATGGATGCTTTTGTTCTTCTAACACAACGTACATTGTAAAAAAAAACTTACTTTATTTTTATAAAGAAGTGCAACAGGCCGCAGCGGAGAAACACAACTCCGCTGCGGCAAAAAAGAACACGAGAATGAAGTACCACTTACAAAATGAAACAACTACATGTTTCAATGGCAATATGTCACAGGTATAAATCCAATGTATTATAACGTATAATATAGGCAACAAAAAACAAACAGAAGCATTGTAAAATGTTATTTCTCACAAGGAGAAAAAGTAACGATACTATTTTGTAGAATAAATGTGCACGAATGCCCAGTAATTCCAACGAGCCTCAATAAACAGGTAATGCTAACATACCGAACAACTAAACCTTCTATCAGTAGCGGAAGAACTCACAGGGTACGCCATTTAGCTAAGAAATGCGGCTGCTTTATGCTACGCATTATCTGCTGGAGCTACGTGCCCAGACAGGCATATTTGTGCCACTCCACATTCAAATAAGAAAACTGTGATTAGAGCAAAAAAAATGTCATCTTTACCCCCCTGTCCCACGGGCAGGCAATGCCGGTTGAGCTAGTATGCAAGCAATATATATCGATAGCTGAACTCTTGTAGGCATAACCAATTGCTTCAGTTAGTTACAAAAAACCAATACTCTGAGTTACAGTTCGTCGGAGTAACCGACATGTCAAGTCTGGAGCCGCACTTCCCATGACGGCTCAATTTTCATGAGAGCAGGAACAATTCCCATGAGGGTAGGAGCTTTATTGAAGGAAACAAAAAACAAGACACAAAGCGTCAAGAGCCCAAAGGGTCAATCCAAGGGATTAATGTCGCAAAAACGCATGCGAAAAAGACAGGAGAGACATGAGGCAAACAAGACCACTTAACTCTCCTCGGACACACACCACAGCGCCGTACCCATCGGTGGAGCCGGACAACATACCAGGCTCCTATCCAGGAGTTAGGCTCATGGCAACGCTACGTCGCAGGATTCAACTTTGGAAGAAGGACTCGCTCGGATACGGGGCTAGAAGGCTTGGCCTTTGCACCCGTAGCAGCCCAGGATGCACCCGTGTCTACACGCAACCCTACTTGCTGGCACTGCAAAGACTGCAATTTACCTGAATGAACCTGTAAATGTGAGACAACACTTCATAAATACTATGTTGAGGAAACTCTAGCGTTGAGGACATCTTCGCCCACCCCACCTGTTATTGTCCTATATAAACATTCTACATATTATCATTATTAACTGCTTTTCCCTGTGACAATATATACTAAAAAATGAAGCTCGGTCCACCGAGTATCAAATGAAAACGCGCACTGTCCCGAAATGGTCATCGCCATAAACGTATGTATTCGGCAGCAAAATACGGAGCTTTTGTATGTGGTGTCTATCTATGACAAAACTTTCAAAACTCAGAAAACTGGAAAGTACTGCATTTGTCCGATCCGCAGCACTTCTTCAGCTGTCAACTCTACGCTTTTCAGTGTTGTGGATTTGAAATGTTTTGTTTTGTAGTATACATCGTACAGCAGTGGGGATCAAAGTAGGGCAAGAACCTTAATACCATTGCATTTCCTAACTTTCCTCTCCGTAACTCAACACAATGGCGACAAATTTTTCTGTAGCCATTTTGTTGAGTTATGGATATTTCCATTATACAGTAGTCAATTGTTTAGAAGCCTCTCAGTAAATTGAGTGTTTTGGGTATGTCCTTTTGCTTGTATTTATATTTTTGTCAAACAAGAGCCACCCTAAGCTGGGGGCCAAAGTATACCTTAAAAAAATTACAGGAAGAAACCAAAATAGTGGTGCCCAACCCGTCGTCTTTGCAACTGCTCAAACTACGTATGTCCGATTATGAGAAGCCTGAAAATTTTTGCTATCCATATTTGCATCAAGTGTATAGTAATGGGGCCACAAACACCTTCTAAACCATTTTTATCATTAGGTCCAGGACAGCGCTTGAGATAGGATTGCCCTTCCGTAGGAACTGCATGGCACAGGCAGGTTGACAAATATATAGCTCAGTAAGTCAGCACATTTAAATTATTACCGCAAAGACATATAACTGACGTATTCTTCTGCATCACTTTGGTTTTACTGAGGTACCTAACATGACTCGCTGGCCCAGGCTGTCATAATCAGTCTACTTGAGCAGTCTACTCAAGTCCACCACATTTAGAAACCCTCTCCCACCGACACCCAACCATTCCTGTCCTGCGCCTCTGGAGTTCACTATTAGCCGCATATTACCCACACTTTATCTCTCGAACGTGTTATTGGTCTTTCCCATCTTCCAGAGTCATCTCTTGGTATCCATTCTGTTACTCTAATTGCCCTCCAGTTGTCTGGTTCTCTCACTACATAGCCAGCCAAAGTCCTTTTGTTTTTGTTTGCACGAAGTATGTTATCATCTGCTCGACCTTTTTTTCCCTAATTCAGTAAGCTTGTTTCTTGTGCCTAAGTGCAACCCCTGCCATTTCTGCTTCTATTGCAACTTGACGAAAGTAATTTTCCATTCCAGTTGAATAATAAGCTCGAAGAGTCAACTGCGCATGGCATCACCGGCATTAAGCATTGGCTGAATCTTCTACTTTTGTGCGATGAAGGTAGCGTATTTTTTAATATTTTAGAGTGCTTCCAAATCGCTCTTCTACCTAGTCTATTCTGTGCCGAATTTATATATCGCCATTACGGTCAGCGCTAAATACTGTCCGAGGTAGTGGTGCTCTTGTACTTCTACGAGCGTTTCGCCCGTTTTGGGGAACATTAGGCTTTTGACATAAATATTCCGCGTTAGGTTAGGTGTTTTTCATATTTGGTTTAGGTCCCATGGCCTTGCTTTCCGATCGTAGGTGCTAAAAAAAAATTCGCACCTCTTTTGAGGCCATGGTTAGCTGAACTATGTCGTCTGCAAACCTTAAATTACTCAAGTATTCTCAATATATCTATAATGCGGTGTTTCGACAGAGCAGCTTTATATGAATACCCGTTCCAGATCTGCTGTTAAAACTGAATATTTCTTACTTATTTGGTTTTGAATTTTGAAATTATCGCTTTGCTGGTGAAGTGTTATACGGCCGTACATCCACTAGATACGCCGTCGAAATGAATTATGCAGGTCTAGTCTATTCTCTCATTTTTATTGGTTTTCGCTCGGCTGCTGCGTATAATCAGTCAAACGCTTTCTCGCAGTCTATAAATGTCATGTAATGGGGTCTGGGGTATTCTGGGAATGTTTTATCACTTGGTTCAGAATGCTGATGTGGTCCATAGTTGTATGGGTTGTTAGGTATCCGTGCTGTCACCTTTGCAGCTAACTGTAACTGGTAAAAAGTTTCCCGTCCTACCTCCCCTGGTGTAACCATTGGGAAAGCATAAATTAGCTTTCAAAATTGGTAGTTTTCCAATGTCGTTTGTCGTTTTCCAATAGTGTCTGGTGTACAATCGTTCCGCTATCTTTATTATCGCGTCGATGTTTCGTATCATGTATTCCTGCTCGCTAGTGAGTATATGCATTCTGCCTGCCGATAGCTAGCGTCCCCCTAGTTGCATTGTACTCCCGCTGATTTGCAGAGTTTCATCGATCACTGTCGTATTATACGCACGAATTTCTTTTGTTGTATTTCTGCAAATTGCGGCAGACACGCCGCCCAACCCAATTTCATCCACCGTAACTCGCGCATTCTTTTTCTCACTATTTTCAGTGAGTTCCTTTGTTTTCTTAGTTTACAGTTTATTCCCTAGAAGCTGCTCCTCCATAATGTCCTGGATATTCTGTGATCATGATCGTAAAGTTCGTATTTATCTTGTAAAAATATTTTCGTATTTCTTGTTTTGAAGCGCTGATTTGTTTTGAACGTTTTTTAAACTCCTCCATCCTGGTTGTGATTCCCTATTTTGGGTGTGTTATTTTCACCGATTTTCGTGTTTCTATTTTAAAGGTGACTTCATCTAATACTCATGCTGCAATATCTGCTATAAATCCCACTGAGCAAATCTATATCCTTCACAATACCTAAACTGTCATTTCAAATGAAGTCAATTGAGTTTCTTGTATCATGACGACTTTTCTATGTCAATTTTCTATTTTTGATTTTGCAGAAGAATGTGTTTACCAACCGCCATGAATTTGTCTCCGCAAATCCAACTAGTGTATATCCTCGGCTGTTGCGATTGCCTTTTCCAAAATTCCGCTTGCCTTTTCCATTCGTGCTGACCTAAGAGCTAAAGTCTCCCATCACAATCGTTGTTCCCTTCTGATTCACATCCTTCTGATAAATGTCTACGGCTTCGTTGGCTTACAAGTAGTTGGTGTAGAGGAGTGTTGTAGCTTTACCCTGTAAGGCTTGTTTATAGGAGGAATAGGAACAGGTAGAATACACGTTTATTGATTCTTATAAAAGAAAAATTTAGGGTTGGATGACCTTCATTGTAGTAACGTTGACCATCCACGGGGAGTGGCGTTCCTTCCCGGATGCCATGGCCCTCAGCTGCTTGTCTTGCACGGATCACAAGGCCGTGCTGGTCATTGAGGACTTCGCTGGAGAGCAGGGCCTACCACTGCTCTGTCAATGGCGCAAGGGCCTCTGGGACTTCCTTCAGGAAGCAAAGTTCACCTCGTGCCCGAGACGGCGTAAAGTGGCGCGGCCTGATTGTGTGAGTATCAGCCTTTCAATTAGGCTAACCCTGTGTGTCTCTACAAGTTCCTCCCACGTATTACGCACCCCTGGTTGCAGTAGCTTCCCCGTCATAGTCTTCGCCGGTAGACCTAGTGCCAATTTGTATGTTTGCCTGATGTGGGTGTTGAGTTTTTCTTTTTCGCGTTCTTTAGCCCCAGTTAAAGGGTACCATATGTAATTCTGGTTATAATCATTGCTTCTAATATTCGAATTGTATCTTCTTTGTTGAGTCCATGCTTTTTGTTCGCTACCCTCTTCACCAGGTGGGTTACCTGGGTGATGGGGCTTCTGAGCTTGTGGATTGGAGCAGCTCGTGTTCCGTCCTTTTTGAGAGTGAGGCCTAATACTCGCCGTATGTCGAAATTTGGGATAGGAATGCCATGAAGCTCCACTTCCGGGTCCAAAGCTTCCGGCGGGGGTCTGCCTCTCGTTCTCTTTCTTAGTACCAGTAGTTCCAATTTTTTCGAGGCGACGGAAAGTCCACACTGCTTGATATATGCCTCGGTGCAGTCTACGGCTTCCTGCGGAGAATACTGTTGGTTTCCTGTTGACCTTCTAATTGTCCAGAATGTGAGAATATTAGCGTAGATGGCAAGCCTAAGACCAGGGATTCCATTTAGCTCGTCGGGTAGGTTGATCATCGGGATGTTGAAAAGTAATGGCGAGATCACTGAGCCCTGTGGGATTTCCTTTGCTGGGACATAGAATTTCTCAATCCACAGCTTTCTGAGGCCCACTGTCGCCCTCCGAGACGAAAGGAAGTCCCGAACATAGTTATAGGCCCTCATCCCACATTGCGAGTCTTGTAGGTTCTTCAGTATGGCCCCGTGCTGTACATTATCAAACGCAGCTTTAAAGTCAAGCGCCAGGATGGCGCTTCTTTGTGATGTGCTGAGGTTGTCAATGACCTCTTTACTGCCGAATATCTAGCTTCGATAAGTATGACCGGAAACCGTACATAAAGTGGGGGTTCCTTTTTTTGTTGTTGTGCTCCATGTGAAGGGTTAGGCGATCCAGAACCATGCGCTCTATGAGTTTCCCTACGCATGATGTCAGTGAAATTGGCCTAAGGTTACACAATCCGATAGGCTTGTTGGGCTTTGGAATCATGGTCACGTTGGCGCCGGTATACTTCCGTTCTCTATACCTCGTTTATTCGGTTCAGAAGATCCTCTTGGATTTTTTCTGGGATGTTGTGGAGCATTCTGTTCGTAATCTATTCCGCTCCTAGCGCAGGGATTCTTCTGAGATTGGCAAGCGCCGCATTCACCTCGGCCCTGCTGAATGGGGCGTCATTTTCGAGCTTTGGTACCCCTACGTAATCAGGGTGGGAAAGGGGTATAATTTCGCCTGGCTCACCAATGAATTTTCTTTTTGCAGCCCTAAAGTCATCTTTTTCTGTACACGCAAATTGTGGCTGAGGCGTTCTATTTGTAGTCCAGTGATGTTTTTGAATCCAGTGTTTGGGAAGGGTCACTTCGATATTCCACGTACTTTGAGTACTGACTGTCCCCAGTAAACGGTTAGATAACAGGTTACAGTTCTGCCTTCCCAGCTGGCCAGCGTACACCTCTGCTTGCTTTGTTAAGAGGGCAATGCGTTTCTGTAGCTTCTTGTTACACTTTTGTTTTTTCCACCTTCGTGTGAGAGGGGCGGGTCTACTTCTGGATTTTGTATACTTCTAGATTTTACTTCTGGAACATGTAAGAGAGGAGGGTCTACTTCTAGATTTTGAGATGTCAATTCGATCTCTTTTGTAAACTTGGCTTTTTCTAACAGTTTCATGGCCCATTCTTCTAGATCCATGTCTATGGGTAATGATTGTTAGTCATTTTCTTCTCGGAAGGCTTTCCAGTCTGTAATTACTACCTTTCCTGTTCTTGCGGCTGTACGCCGATAGTCAATTTCCAATTGAACAATGTCATTGTCAGTACCGAGATTCTCGTCCAGTCTCTGCCATACAGCCTGGGTGATGCTTAGGAGGACCTACTGGCCGAGTTGGTGCATTTTCTCGGAAACCGTAAACTGCGCTAGGAAAGGCGCTACAGAGCTAGAGGTACACAAAGGCAGGCGCCGTCTGTCTTTGTGCACCCCTTTTTGTACTGCTGCGCCTGTCTTTCTGTACCTCTATCTGTGTAGCGTCTTAGTGCAGTTTAGGCCTGATAGGTGATACCCCCAGTGAAAGGAAGGTGAGGGGTTGTGTCTCTGGACACACTGTATGCCCATTCGTGTGGTGCTTTGGAGATCATTCCGCAGCGTAGGGCGGTGTTGTTGAGCCACGTTGTGGACATGTTCTCCTTTTTTTAATCAATTTTTATACCCCCATGCCAATTGGGGTGCATAAAGACTCCTACCACCTTCATCCTGTGACCTGCGGTCAATTTCAAGACCATATTGCCAAATATGTCAAGGCCGCCCGAGTTTTCGGTGGGTGGAATAGAAATGTTCAATATGAACAGGATCTGCAACGTTTCCCTGTCCAGTATGCTCTCCACAAGGGTGCGCTCGATCTTGTTTTGGATGGGTTGCAACTGTGTGGCACACTGCTTTAGGGTTAGGATGGCAGTTTGGGTTATGCCCTCGGCTATATGCGTATCGTAGCCCGTCAAGCTAACGCTTTTACTTCAGTCTCCTGCAGAGCAATGACATCTGGTTTCTCAATTGAGATAATCCGTAGCTCATTTTGTTTGTTAGATTTAATTATTCTGCAGTTCTATTGCCAAATTTTGACTTTGGGAACAGTTCGTAAAGGGAGGTTCATGGTACAAGAGGGGCTCCTCGGCAAATTCTAGCATTTCCGCCATTCCAGCTTCTCTCCCAGGAACATTCTTGGGCTTCTTGCGAGCCTTGTCTTTTTCCTGTAGAACCGTCACCCTTTTGTCGAGGTCCTTCATTTCATTCAGTATGGTCATTATGATTTCTTGAATTTGCTTCTGCATCTTGTGGATATCCTAGATCTGCTCCTCAATCTGTTCAAATAGTCCTCGCACAGTGCGATGAAATTCGGCACGACGCTGTTTATTTTGGGCCAGATCCTGCTTTATTTGAAGGGGTTCTTTATCTTCTATTGCTTGTTGTTCTCTGATATAAATTATTTGCTACATCATGCTTGAGTTTTGTTTGACCAATTCCTTGATCATGCGCGTGTTTTCTTCGACGTTGCGTTTTAGGGATTCGAAGGGAGCCACCCAATCTCGGGTGCCTTTAACGTAGTTACCGTTATCAGTAGGGGCCGCAACCAAAGCAGGAAACTGGTTATTCCAGAACACAACTCTAGGGTGTTCTTTACAATTCCCATTCCACGCTGTTGAAAAACATTGGGTTGTCGACCTCGATCTCGACTTCATTTCCCTGTGGCCCTGGAGTTGGAACGTGACCTAGACTTGGATGTAGGTGAGGAGCTTCTCAAAATGCCATCAACAAATGATGTATAGCTTGTGCTGCTTTCCGGGTTGACCGAGCCACAGTCCGTCCCTGAAGATGCCGTGCCACCTTTCTGGAGCCTGCCTGCCTGGCATTGAGAGGTGGGCGTACAGGCCATAGTCGCCTCTTGCACTCTTTGCTGGCTGTTTCATGTGGCTGGTTGCAAGGCTTGGATACTGGGTGGTAATCGTGAGTAGCGTCCGCTGTTTCTTTGAGACATGTAACGCATAGATCTGGCTTGGGGGACCGGCATACCTCCTGTCGGTTACCAATGTTCCCGCATGCCCTACAAAACTGAACTGACTTTCGGTATGAACGGCATCTGGTTATTGCCCCTAATACTTGAACGTAGAAGGGTACATGAGGTCCCTTGAAATGGAGCAAAGCTGTCGACGTTTTCCCTAGCCGTCTGGCGGATACTATTTCATGCAGCAGTGCGGCAATGTACTCCATGATGTTATCGTTCGTCAGTCAGTCGGTGATTCCAACCACTACTCTCACGCTCGTGTTCGGTAAATGCTTCGTGTATGGAACAAACTTGTATACGGATGGAAAGTTGGGCGAGTTGGTGTTGCGACATGGTGACTAAACAGCGCAGAAGACGTAACACAGAGAAGAGCAAAAACAGGACGAGCGCTCGTCCTGTTTTTGCTCTTCTCTGTGTTACGTCTTCTGCGCTGTTTAGTCACCATGTCGAAACTTGTATACATTTGTTCCTACCTGTAGGTGGGCAATGCTGGTCAGTCGATCCACAAGCTCCTCGTTCAGCGTGCTAGCGGTAAGCAGGCTTTTTGTCCACTGTACTTGAGTGGTGACCTGGTTCACGCAGTCCGTCAATGGCATGTTTATCGCCCGCGCCATGGTGATGGGGGCGTCCGAGTCCTTCCACATGGTGAGTTGGAGTCCGGGCGGTGGTCTGTACACAATCTTGTAGTCGCTCTCTTGCAAAGGTGGCGACTTACTGGCCGTAGATTCCTTTCTCTCAAATGCTAGATTTTCTCTCTCTCCCAATGAAGTGGCTCCTTTCAACTTTTTACTTGCTGCACCATGCATGACATTAAGCTTGCCTTCCTCTTGTTCTTCCTAGCAGCCCCTCTTGTGTGGAGTTTAGTCAGCCACTTCGTTTGAAACACCGTCCTACCGCTGTTTCCATCGATGCTTATTCGGGCGCTGCTGCCCTCTGCTCCCTCACTTGGGTCCTCTGGGCTTTCTTAGCTCATCGTCTGTTCGTTGTCGGAGGTCATCGCCCTCTACGCTGGCCACCGGCATGCGCCGAGCCGCGCGACACGAGCGCAAAAATTCCACGTGCCACCTAAACTGAGGAGCGGTGGATGGGTGTTTTTTTGATCAGGCTTAGCTCGGATTGTCCCGTTTGCTGTCTTATAACTGCTGTAGAAAGTACACGCAGCAGCCACAATCTGATGTGCACCGGTTCTGCTTCGATTGGCCGTTGCGATGACGTCGCGGTCTTGTTTACTGGAGGAAAAAAACCGGGACAATACTCGAAAAACGCAGGAGCCCATGGGAAGCGCTTCCCTTGTTTAATGTGATTTCAATGGTTGCGACATGTCTTTGTTTTGTTTGGCCACTTCCTTGATCATGCGTGCGTTTTCTTCGACGTTGCATTTTAAAGCTTCGAAGGGAGCCACGCAGTCTGCGGTGCCTTTTCCGTCGTTATTGTTATCCGTAGGGGCCGCAACCAAAGTTGGAAACTGGTCATTCGAGAACACTACTCTAATATGTTCTTCACAATTCCGATTCCATGCTGTTGAAGGACGTCGGGTTATCGACCTCGATCTCGAACTTGATTTTTCTGTCGCCCTGGAGTTAGAACGTGATCGTGACCTGGATCTAGATGAGGAGCTCCTCAAATCGCCATCAAAAAATTATGGAGAGCTTGTTCTGCTTTCCGGGTTGATCGAGACATAGGTCGTCCCCCAAGATGCCGTGCCACCTTTCTGGAGCCTGGCCTGTCTGACATTTAGAGGTGGGCGTACTGGCAATAGTTGCCTCTTGCACTCTTTGCTGGCTGTTTCATGCGGCTGGTTCCACAGCTTGGATACTGGGTGGCAATCGTGAGTAGCGTCGGCTTTTTCTTTGCCACATCTAACGCATAGCTCTGTTTTGGGGGACCAATAACCAATGTTTGCGCATGCCCTACAAAACTGAGCAGACTTGCGGTATGAACGGCATCTGGTTATTGCCCCTACTACTTCAACGTAGAAGGGTACATCAGGCCCCTTGAAGTAGAGCAAAGCTGTCGACGAGTTCCATAGCCGTCTGGCGGATACTATGTCATGCCGCGGTGCGGTAATGTACTCCATGATGTTATCAGTCGTCAGCCAGTCAGTGATTCAACCACCACTCTCGCACTCGTGCTCGGTAACTGCTTCGTGTATGGAACAAACTTGTACACAATTGTTCCTACCTGTAGGTGGGCAATGCTGGCCAGTCGGGCTTTGTGTCCACTGTACTAGACTGGTGAACTGGTTCACCAAGTTTTTTAATGGCATGTTCATCGCTTGCGCCATGGCGATAGCTGTATCCGAGTCTTTCCACCTAGGCAGTCGGAGTCCAGGCGGTGGTCGGTACACAATCTTGTAGTCCGTCCCCTGCAAAGGCGGCGACTTACTGGCAGTAGATTTCCTCCTGCCAGTTGCTGGATTTTCTTTTTTTCCCACGGAAGTGGCTCATTCCAAGTCTTGTGTACACACTGCACCATGCATGACTTTAAGCTTGCCTTCCTCTTCCTTGCTCTTCCTAGCAGCCCCTCTTCTGTGGAGTTCAGTCAGCCACTTCGTTTGATACACCGAGCTACCGCAGTTTTCATCGAAGCTTACTCGAGCGCCGCTGCCTTCTGCTCCCTCACTTGTGTCCTGTGGGCTTTCTTCGCTCATCGTGTGGTCGTTCTTGGAGGTCTTCGCTCTTTCCGCGGGCCAGCGGCAAGCGCGGAGCCGCGCGACACGAGCGCAAGAATTTCACCCGCCACGTGAACCGAGGAGCGGTGGTTGGGTGTTCTTTTCATCAGGCTTAGCTCGCTTCATCCCGCTTGCTAGACTATAACTGGTGTAAAAAGTACACGCACCAATCAGAATCCGAAGTGCCCCGGTTCCGCTTCGCTTGGCGGTTGCGATTGTGACTGGAGGCGAATAAACCGGGGCAATATTCGAGAAACGCAGAAGCCCATGCGAAGCGCTTTCCTTGTTTATTGTGATCACGATGGTTGCGACTATTTTTTTTATTCTGAAGAATTCTACATTCTCTGCTATGTCGCTGTGGAATAATAATTCCACGCCAAGTTTTTTTCTTCTCTTGGAGTCCTCTGAGAGTCTCGCAGAATAATGCCCTCTAGACAACTCCATGAACTCTTTCTTCTTATTCTAACATCGCCTAAACCTATGCTATCCCACCTCTTATCCGAGACTTCCCCTAGCAGAACAGCTGAACTTTCTTCCGTAGACATAGGTTATGCAGCGAACGTTCGCATGGTCAAGGCCAAAAACTTGGCCTGTCCTGATGAACTGATTCTTAGCACATTCAGCTGTATCACTGACCTGCCCGCCAGCATGGTGTTGTGCCAACAGCTGGTGTTCAGCTAGGACCGAAATTTGCTTTCGAGTATATGAAACGTGTTGGTCAATTACTACAGCACGGTGGTCTGATTCTTTTCTGGTGACAGACTGCTCTTTGCGAAGCACAGAGCCTTTAAACATGGGTGAGCGTTACAGGTTGAACCTTCGAGCTATCTTGGACGATGTTCACATCCGGAGCAGCAACCACTTCATACCTGAGTGTGTTTGGCACCGAGAGCCGTAAGAAGGGTATATAGTAAAACGAGAGAGAAAAGTTGAAAGCGAAAATTCAGAGAGGGAAAGAAAAGCATCGTATGTGTTTTAGTTCTCCGCAATCAGGCAGTAATACTGCACCAGAGTTCGTTTGATTATCTTTTTTTATCGGCGGTGTTCCCAGGAAATAAGAGGAGTCTCGGGCAAACCCTGGGGGGGATCCACTGGCGGCAGTTCATTGGAACACGGAGACATACGTATACGAATAAAAATCAATGTATGCAATCCAGACGTATGGTACTTCCGACGTTGCCGTACAGAAAACACTTTGGCAGCGTTTGTTCGATAACCTTTTTCCGTGCCAGCTGTTCTTCGGGGAAGAGCAGAGATGCTAGCTTCTGTAGGAGAAATTTGTTGGCTGCTGATGATTGAAACACAGAGCCGCTGTTATGTGCATAACAAGGAGATCACAAAAGAAGACCTTAAAGTGGTACACCCTATGCTTGGGTGTTATTAGTGACTAACTTGAATATTAGTCACTAATTTTATTAGTGACTAACATGCAGTCGTATCCTGAGCCGTAATTCGTGGTGCCCTGCTCTCTGCATTTCGCCGGTCTCATTGCACTGTGCCTTCATCACGCTTCATGTGATATTATGAGCTAATAGCTGCTCGATTAAGGGTAGTGTAATGATCACAAAACTGGAAGCAATGCGTGGTCGCTAAACCGATAAAACATAATGAATGGCAATAGGCAACACTATAGCTTGTAGTATTTCAATCTCCATACTTTGGCAGCGGTTTTTTGGGAACGCATACATGGCCACTAGTTTTCAGCGTTTCTCAGTGTTGATTGCGTTGCCAGTGCCTTGGGCCCACTGCTTGTAATATTAGGAGACACTCTTTCTCTTTTTGAGGCGAGTGTTACGTTAGGGACACTGCAAGAAATATGTCTTAGCTAAAGCGCAGAAACATAGAAAATGCAATAGCTATAGCTTTAAGCCTTCCAATTCCAAACCTTCTGCACCGTCTGCTTGGGAAGAGATACGTGGCGCCCAGATATCTGTTTCACACCGCTGACTGCGTTGTGCCGTCTGGCAATTCTGTGATATTTTAGGAGCCAATGGATGCACCTTTAAAGGCTTGTGTTTTCTTACAACTTCTTGCAATGTGTGCTTGCTAAAGAACAAAAACGTTGAGAAACGAAATAGGGAAATATATACCAGTGAAAAATTGGATTACTATATTTACCCAATGGTTGTTGAGAAAGGAATACCTGTGGCCCGGATATCACCGTTACGAATTGCTGATGCCACTCTGTCTTGTGACTGATTGCGCGAAATACAGATCCAGTACGGACGTCATCGTCTCGCCTCGTCTCTACAAAGAACCCACGTGCAAACAGCATGCTGGCGAAGTAAAACAACACACGCAGTCTGTATTTCATACTTTATCACTTTTACCACATACAGCAGGCTTTGTGTTTTGCGTAGGAGAGATGACGTGAGGTAATACATGCCATTTCGGATGGTTCTTCTCCGATAATAGTTGGCAGTTGTTCTTCTTACCACATTGGTGTCACCTTTCTACTTTAGTGCACGACACAAAAAAGGCACAAACGTGTGCGAAAGGATGCTTTTGAATGTAAGGCAAAAAAACAAATGGTCCGATTGCACTCTTTCAAGCTGTTGATGGTAAAATGCTAAGAAACGTAGCATGGTCACAGCACAAAATAATTTTTAATTTTACGCATATTTGGCACATACCTGTATCAATAAACCATAGACACAGAGGATGAAAAAATGAAAAAGCCTGGCACTCGTGCTCACCACACAAACACCGTGCATTAGAGCTGTGCCGCTGCGGTGAACACTAGCTCGTAGCGATGTATTCTTTTTTGCTGACGGCACAAAAGGCATCTATTATGGTGCAAAGCTAGCCATCCCGCGAGAGACTTGCAAGGCGTATTGGCTTTACGCACAAGGAAGAAGGCTGTACTAAAAATTGTGATAAAAACTACAAAGGGTAACACTGATAACAAATTAGCTACGCATTGGAATGAACCATTATTATAGACGCAAGCTTCACAAGAATATAAACTTTGGCTGGTTGGAACTTAACTCCGAGAGTACGCTGCGGTGCCGCGAATGCTACATGGAAAAATGTAGAAACACACCGAACAGTAGAGCAGAGAGTAGAGAAAGTAAAAAAAACACACAAAAGTAGAAATATAGAGAGTCTGCATTTGATACTTACTCAATTTTTCCGGATAAAGCAGGCTTCGTTTGTTGCATAGGTAGGGTGACTTCACTTTGTAATACCTGATATTTCGATGGGTCTTCCCCAATTAAAACTCGGCAGAGAGTTTTGTCACTAGCTTGGTTAAACGTTTGTACTTTAGTATTAGAAACAAAAGCACACAAACTTGCGCAAAAAGTACGTCGATGTGTTGAGTAGAATGTTGTGCTAAAATTGCAGATGTTCCGCTTGCATTCCCCCAAGCTCTTTATGGTAAAATGTATAAAACAAATATTTTATCCCCGGGCAACATACTTTTCTTCATTTTACGATTTAATTGCAGAAATACTGTAACGATACATAATAGAGAGAGAGATGGTGTAAAAATGAAAAAGCCTGGCACTCGTGTTCACCAAATAAGCATTGTGCATCAGAACGTTGCTGTTCTGGTGAACACGTGCTCGTAGTTATGTTCTTTTTTTTACTGGCTGTACAAAATGCCACTTCTATGCTTCAAAGCTAAAAACCCGAGAGAGAATTGCAAGCCCTATGGTCTTTGTGCCCGAATGCGAAACGAGAGTGCACTAAAAGAACGAAGAAAAGTTTTATACATTGCAACTGTTACGACAAATAAGCACCGCATCGCAATCAATCACTTTTGTTGACATGAGGTTCATGAGAACCTGAACTTGGGCAAGTTAGAACTTCGTTTCAGACAAACACTGCCCGGCAGCAAATGCTACGGTCACAAAATGCGGAGAAAGAAAGCGCAAATCATTGCCTGCTTTTTCGCCCCTTGTTTTGTGCTGCCCATTCTTTCGATCGAAGGCTCCTCAAAACGCAAAAAACAAAGTGTAGCTTACATGGGTTTTCAAAGATATACTGACAATCCGGGGAAGCCAGCTATTTCATTTGTAGTTGTGTTTAGAAGCGCAATATTCATGAGAGAAAGGCGATGACCGTATGTGACAACGGTCGACTTCCTTAACTCTTGAAGACTCATATAGCTGGTGCTCAGTTAACAATTCACATGGCGTATACCGCCTTCGTTCTTTCAGGGTTGTAGCTGTAGGCAATTCAATAAAATTCAAGGCTCTCAATAAGTCAGCCGTTCATGCTATACAACACAATACTCGCCCATATTGATTTCGTCCTCCACGACAACCTATGCCACAGTAGACTGGATTGACACACATGGCCTAGAAAATTGCTATTATTTTTATCTTTAAACACAAATTATCAAACAAAAACCATACAACTCATCATGCCGCGTGAGTGTGTAAATTTTGTGTTTCGTCAGTTCTCACCCTGCCAATGGACCGAAATCTTGCATCACATTTTGTATTTGAGGAATAGCGAAGCGGACGACGCTCACGGCAGATACATATCAAATATCGTTTTTCGCGCTGAAACTGAAGGCCAAAATAAAACAGCCTAATTTCAGAGCATTTTACACAAGGAAAATAAAAACATATCTTTATTTGCCTAAATTGTCCGTCGTAAATCCGTTAGGTCAAATATACACTTGGGACTCTAAAACATCAACAAGTAAGTGAAACGCACCAAGGTAGTGAATTTGAGATCTCTAAATATTATGTATGAATGCACATGAATGAATATTCAACAACGTAACGCCTCAGTTCATAAAACAATACTAGGCACGTGCATTCCTCCTCCAGGCTCCTCCCTGAGCATTCAGTTAAACAGCCAGCAAAACACCAGTTGTTTTCAGGGAGGTATGCTTGCGACATGATCGGCTCGTTTGCTTCAGTATTTGTGAAATACATGGATATCACGCCTAAGAATTCACGTTCTCTACTACTTACAATGGGGACACAAAGAAGATCTCACAATTTGTCGAAGATACATGAATACTGCTATATTTTGTGGCAGCATAGCAACAGAGCCCTGTCACATACTATGCTATCTCTGTCCAGTAAGATGTAGTGTAGAAGGACTTGTTGTTGGAGGAGTTGGTGCATTTTCTAAGAATGGGTAAACTGCACTATGGAAGACGTCACACAGAGAAGGTACACAAAGACTACGCCTGTCTTTGTGTACCTCTCTCTGTGTAGCGTTTTCCTTAGCGCAGTTTACCCCTTTCAGTAAGATGCCCTGTCAGATGCAGATGCTATCGCTAACAGATGTTTTGTTGCTATGCTTGCCCCGGGGCAGCAGAACAACAGACAGGGCCCTATCAGATTGTTGAGCCGGATGCATGGAGTGCATGCCCTCTGGACATCACTTACACTAAAAGTATGTTTACTTTAAAAAAGCACTGAACGAGAGTGCGAAGCTGGGCGAGTCGGTAGGCATTCATTATAAAAAAAAGCGCAAAGGACGGGACACTAGAGAAAACAGGCAGGGACGGGCGCTGAGTGACGACTGAAGTCTAATGAAAGAAACAGACATATAAAGGGAAATACAATGCACGTGGAAAACAAGGATGACAACATCATGAAAAACTAAGATTGCTGTTCTGTGGTATCACCAACGACAGTCACACCACCTAAATAGTTTATCTCTTTAGCATGCACAGCGATTGATGGCATGCTCACACAAGAGTCCCCGTTTTGAAGATAGTAAACGCCTCCAAAATTACACGTGAGCACTGGTCCGGGTATCTGCTCACTATCGAGGTGCGGTCGTGCTTCGGTGAGCATTTATGCTTTCTGAAATGGATTGCCGAATTGCTCCCTTGGAGCTTTTGGATCGAGTTTGCATGCTTGCGCAGGCGGTCATTTATACAACGCCCTGTCTGCCCTACGTACGACTTGTCGCAGGACAGAGGGACGTTGTACACAATACATTTCCTGCATCCAGTGTAGGCATTTGTAGGCCTAACCACACAGTGACCAAAACATTGGCCACCGCTGTTCACCTTTCTGCAGAGCCGTGAAAGCTTGTTGCGGGCCGAGAACATCATTTTTACGCCACACTTTCTTCCCGTTTTCTTCAGCTTGTGGGAAACACCATGCCGGTATGGAATGATGGCCATTCCTTCCTTTTCTCTGTTCGGATTCTTTTCCGGTCTATTCTCGCGGACTGCCTTTAGAATTATTCTGAAAAGGCTCTTATTTGACAGTCTTGGAAGCCCGCCGTCTGCAGGCGCGATTCTTGTCTTTGAAGCTCTCTGGGACAAGGTGCTTACAACTTCTCTGGAGAGCATTCCGCAAGGCACCTTGAGCAATTCCGCGCTTGACCACCTTTGAATGAGCCGACAAGAACGGCAGTAGGCTTTTCTGCGAACGGGGGTATTACTGCCAACAGACGTGTTGTGCGTGAAGCCTGAGCTTAAAGTCCAAGAAACGAAGCTCTGAGCTGACCGGAAGTGCTCTCAGTAATACCTGCCCGCTCAAGGCCGGCTAGAAAATGCCGCAAATATAGTCAACCTTTGGCTTAGACATCACACCTTCCGGACACTCGTACATGACAAAGAAATCGTCGACGTAGCTAACAACCTTGGTGACTGGGATGGCACGCAACTCGTCATTCAGCTTCCTATCAAAATGAACCAGGAGAAACGGTTGCGGGTCTCCTTGCGGCCTAGAAGATTCAGGGAATCACTGCCGTGAGACGCTTTACCGTCCTCAGAGACGACAAGGAGATTCCCTCGAAAAAATTATTCCTGACCTTTTACTGCGCAGCAATTCCGCATCACATAAATGCCAGCTTCATCCGATGCTCCATCCGGCCGTACATCCGGAAACCACGCCGTTGTTTCAAGTGCGAGCTGCTCAGGCATGGTACGAACTCTTGCGTTGCTGAACGACCTGTGCAAAATGCGCTACGTACTATCATCCGAGCGATAACTGCCCACCCGACTCCCTCACTTGGGTGAACTGCAGGGGGGCGCATGCGGCATACTCCCACAAGTGTGAAACATTTTAACTGGAAAAAAGATAATAAACATCAAGGGAACTGAGAACATCTCCTTTCCATAGGACCGAGAAAGGTTCGCCTCTTTCCCCTTCGGGAGGTACGGCGACGCAGCTCACAAGGGGGTGTTGCGGTGTCTTGTTTCCACAGGGACCCAGTTCCGCCAGTAAAACCTGGTCCTTCCCTGACACCGCTGTGTTTCTTCAGGCAGCGCAAACCACCACCACGCCGCCTGCTGAGGCAGCAGCGGTTGTGGTGTCAACCGCCTCCGTCGGGACTGTTTGCACTCCCACTCCGGGCTTCCCCTCCCTCCAGTGCATTGAGGGTGTTTGTTTGTTTCTTTGTCTTTATTCGCATTTTGCACAACGTACATGACGCTGGGAGCGAGCAGTAAAAGCAGCCAAGAATCGATAGCTTGACAGAGCTGCAAGCCCCCAAGCAATAGACCGCGTTATGGAAACACTAAATACGACTTATATCTTGAAACAAAAAGATTAAAAAAGAAAAAGTAACGAAATTACCTACCTATAGAGTAGATATTCAGAAACAGCAATGCGCACTACACGTACTTCGGCCTTACACAAACTGCACATGCTATCAGGTAATTTACAAAGAATAGACACCGGGGGCGCCCACAGCATTGGCTCCACCGCCACCACACCGCCTGTGCCACCTCTTGCGGATTAACGCCCTCGGTGGTGACGGGTCAAATGAAGGGTCCCTGAAGGGAGGCCAAGTCTGGGGAGCCTGGCCCATTGGGCGCGTTTGACCTCTGACGAGGAGATGAATGTCGGGCAGTTACTGCCTTCAACGGAGTGCAAGGAGCGGCCTTCGACTTCCAATCCTACAGAAAGACCCAAAAAGGCCAAACCTTCAGTCAAAGCCAAAGCCCCTAAATTTAAGAGCTGAAGGTCGCACTCGGTACTTGTAAAGCTTCAGCTCCAGGTAGAGACAGGATTTCATAAACAATGATACAACACTTACATGCAGACACATTTCAAACACTGCTTCACCACTACAATAAAATATTTCTTTCGGGACTCCTTCCAGGTTGTCGGAAGGAGGTCTTCCTAGTTTCTTTTTGAAAAAGGGGAAGGACCCTTCCTCTCCCGAAAGTTATCTTCCGATCGCCCTGACAAGCTGCTTGTGCAAGCTCTTTGAGAAGACTATAAACTGGAGACTCATTAACTTCCTAGAGTACAACAGTCTTCTCGAGAGCTGCCAGGAAAGCTTCAGGGGGGACGATCTACCAACGATCAACTCGTTTCATTAGAGTCGTATATCAAAGATGCTTTCCTCCACAAGCAGTTTGTCTGACAGTATTCTTTGATCAGGAAGAAGCGTGTGATACCGCGTGCCGGTCGGCATCCCAAGCGACGTGAAGTCCTTTGGCATGTCCGGTAAGATGCTAAACATGCTTGCGAGCTACATGTCTAAAAGAACCTTTCGTGTAAGAGTGGGAAGTGCACTTTTTAAGGTTCATGTGCAGGAAAATGGCATACCGCAACGCGGAGTTTCGAGTTGCACTTTGTTTATTGCAAAAATGAATTCATTCAGAAAGGCATTCCCACATTCTATTTCCAGCGGAATCTATGTAGACGACGAACAATGATACTTTGAGTTTTGTAACCTGTCCCTCTGCGAGCGCAAAGTCCAGCTTGGTGTTAACAAGCTAGCTGGCCGGGCAAATAGCAACGGTTTAAATTTAAGCCCGCAAAGTGCGCGTGTGTTTTGTTTGGCAAGAGGTGTGGAACCCGCCCGGATCCAGGCATTCAACTCAATGGTGTCTCGATTCCTGTCAAAAAGGAAAACAAATTTTTAGGCATAATCTTTCACGAAAAGGTCACATCGCTTCCACACACAAACCAACTAAAATTTAAATGCATAAAAAAAATGTCTATCCTGAAGGTTCTCTCGTACATTTCTTTCGTTGCTGACAAACAACTTCTTTTACGTGTTTTTACCAGCCTGATATGTTCACGATTGGACTATGGTAGCGTTGTTTATGGGTCGGCAAGTAAAACATCTCTCAAAATGCTAGACTCAGGGCTTCATCTGGGGTTCCACCTGGCATGTGGCGGCTTCCGCTCTAGCCCAGTCGAAAGCCAATATGAGGAGAGCCACAAATACAAACTACAGTGTCAGTGAGCATACACAGATCTCCATTATGCTTTTAAAATTTCAGCCATGCCTCACCATCCTGTGAAATCAGTTTTATGATACATCCTTGCCAGAGCTCCTTCTAAATTGACCATCGTTCTCTGCGCCCGTCTTTTACAAAGTTAAGGAGGAAGTGTCAGAGCTTGCAGTCTTCTTAATTAACACCATCTAAATTTCTGTAGCACATTCTATAGCACCGTGGCCTCTCCGCCCCGTATCATGCGACACATCTTTCACATATACATAAAAACTGTGCTCCAACTTGTGCAATTCTGCAGCACTTCTTGTATTAGCAGCAGAAGTATCAGTGTTCTGAATTTTATACCGACGCCTCTAAAACTGCCACCTCTGTGCCCTGCGCGGCACATGGGTCCGGCTTTATTGTCACTAGAACTCTAAATTGTATTACAAGTAACTTTACGGCAGAAGCTTGTAGTGTACTTCTTGTTTTGATTCACATACTTTAAAGCCACAACCCACAGTCCATTATCTATACAGATTTCCGCAGTATTGAGCGGGCATTATCATCAACAAAGTCCTCGAAGAATACGTTCTAAATCTGATCGTCAGGAGTATTATGCCTGCGCATGTCCACAAATTTGAACTGGTCCTTTGCTGGATCCCTGGCCACTGTGGTATGGCCGCGAACGATGCAGAGGATCGAATGACTGCTGCTGCTACACTCTTGAATACAGTACACATAGCCACATTATCTTAAACCAATTGAATCCACACCGCAGACGAAAACTTCGAAAAACATGACAAGGAGAGCACACTGGAGTGAACAAATACACAAGTTACAACTAATCAACCACACATGGGACCATGCACCACCGACACATGCAATATATACACTGAAATCACCTTGGTTAGATTACGGATAGGGCACACACTTGCAACGCACTCGAATCTTCTCACTGAATCTCAAAGACCTCGGTGCAGCAGGTCCGGAGAGGCCACATCCATGATCCACATCCTCATACAATGTAAGGCACTTAACACAACATGACACAAATACTCTCCACAACTACACACATGGCATACAGTCCACTACACTCGTCATACGTCTCAGGAGACGAAGCCGTATTTTCAATCAAACGTGTTTTTGAGTTTCTTACCGAAGTAAAACTTTTGCATGTCGTTTTTTCATGATTCTTGAGATACATGCCCTGTACACCAGTCATCCCCATTACGTTGTGTTTTACTTTGTTTATTTTTACCTAAATATTCTACGTTTGCTTTCATGTCACTCTCATTTACTCACTATTGCTTGGTGCTCTTTGCCCTCAGGTGGCCTTGCGCCACTAAACTCCAAACCTCATCATCATGACGAAGATTTCAGAAAGGGTTATTTTTATATATATAGTAAACTTTATTTTTCTAATAATGTGGGCATTTACTTCTGAAATTCTGAGTATGGTTTCGGCAAGCAAAGAAAATTGAACTAAATATATTTAAAATCCAGTGAAAAACATGTTTGAATATCGATCCGAACGTGGTGAACGCGTGTGTGAAAGGCTCTTGATTCAAGGAGTCTTGTTAGGTCAGTCAAACTTTGCCATCTTTGTGCTGCTTTGTTGCTTAGCACCATTATGGCAGACATTGTGGCCACTATAATAATAGCCCAAAAATTTTTTTTTTCTGCACAAGGTGTTCGTGCACTTTCTGTGCGAAAGTGGAAAAGAAAAAGGTCCATCAAAGTAGAAAAAAAACGCTTCCCTGCCTGATTTGAGTAGAACTAAAGAGCATTTCACTACTCGCTGCAAATACTGTGTTGTAACTGGTTTCTCGTACTTTTTTTTTTTTCAATGTTGATTCAGCGGTAGGACACCTCTAAAGAACATGCACAATTGGTAAAATGCACTTTATATATACACTTTTATTAGGTAAAAAAAACTCCGGTATCTCTGTCAAGCATTTTCAAGCATGGCTTGGCAAATGTTGAGCCAGCCGTTGATGGCTCCCAGGATATCTTTAATGGATGTCTTGTCCATACCTTCAATCAATCGAACCGCATATACAGAAATTCAAAGTTATTCTCAGTGTTAACCATGTGCGTAAAAAATCCAAACATCAATACCCCTTTTTTAAACCAATCATTTGACAACACACCAAACATTGAAAATTTAGGCTTTTTATTCTGTAAAAGGTATGTCATGAGACTAATAGGCATGTAATATGGTGGGCTCTGGATTCATTTAGTTCTTCGGCAGACAGTCAACACAAAAAAAAAATCTCAACACGGGCATCCTTGTTTTTTGTTGCAACTACAAATGTGACTGTTGTGTGTAAGATTACACGTGCATCCATGACCTTATCAGTGCAACGTTTTGGCCATTGTAGGCTACCGCTAATTGGCAATGTGGCCATGAGGCGAGCCCTAATTTGGGCCTAGCCTTCACATGGGCTGTTTGAGAATTCTGAGGTGAACTTTCTGTAAATGGCCACTTGCCATAAACTGTGGCCTTACAACTATTTTATCACAATGCACAAAATGGGCTAGTTGGTTTCCATTATGAAACACGTTTAAGTAGCGCGATAAAAACGGGAAAACCAACAAACCCATAGAAGACCAGTGCGGGTCCTTGGTGCTCTTTTTTTGTTGCGCCATATTTACTGCGCTACTTAACCATGTTTCATTGTTCTTCACGCAAACAAATGTTTTGTTCCGAATTTTCTGTTTGTTTGCCCAAATCAGTCGGTTTTAAGCACTATATTTATTTTTGCAGACATGCGTACCTTGCAATGATTTCCATCTGACGTCTTGGTTTCCACAATCACTCCGCTTCATTACATCAAACTGAAACGGTTACGTCTTCAAGCAATCACAAGTGTCACCCAAGCGCCTCAACTTGTCTCACACTCCATAAGCATGCAGCAGGCATAGTGTCATGGTAACACCAGTGCCTCGTTTCGCACGCCATTAACACTTAAAATAATTTTTAGTGCTTTAGTGAAGAAGCTTTTGTAATTGCAGCCATTTCCGTTTGAAGCAACGCAAGAAACAAGCAAATCAGCCCACTAGGATGGCATTGAGCTAGCGCGAAATTAACCGCATTATTCGAACTTCTGTCATCCCGCCTGTCCAAAAATAAAAATGCAGTCGGCGCTGCTGCTGCCCCGCTCCCAATCAATCGGAAATTCAATGCATAATAACTGGATGAGAAAAAGCAAGAAGGTGGACAATTTTGGGCTGAAAAATATAAAAACGGTTTTAGTTGTATTTGCTCATATCCCAGTTGTTCTCCTGCAACATTGTCCCAGAATGCAACATATTCAAGAAACTTACTCTATTTTCCCCTTTGTAAATGTTATTTCAAACTGTATAATTTCTATTGATTTCAGCACAAGACACAAATAAGACTGCACAACCGTGCTGTTTTTGTCACTATAAGAGAAAAAAGAAATGGCAAAACAAAGTACACAGCCTCCTGCTAATGAGCTTTACACGGTGTAAACTATGAAAGGTTTTACACGCCAACGATCTCGGCCATCTCGGCTATTAAGCATGCCGTAGTGGAAAGCTCCTGCATAATATAAGCCAGTTGGACATTTCTAACAGGCACCTAAATTTCGACATTTGGGAGATTTTTTAAAAAGCTAGTAAAAGGTATATTAGGAAGATTTGCTGGCGAAAATTAAGATAAGAAATGAACTGATTGACAAGACTGCAATAATAAAGACGTACTGCTATAATGAACACCGGACATCTTATTTGTTAAGTTACGCAAGCTCTTGGCTACAGAAGCTGCGCGTTCTTGACCCTTTGAAATATACGCTTACTGCATGATTACGGGACGACGGCGACACTATGGCAATAGAATATTCTTGCTGTTGAGAGTGATGTTGAGAAGGGCACATGTGCACAAAGTAAGTTTTGGGCTCATTGTGTTATCCTTCTGTTTGGCCATCCTTTAATTGCGCAGTGTGTACATTTGGTACAGGATAATCCCGCTGGCTTATATTCATAAAGCTGAGACTGATTTAAAAAGTGCATTTTTCGGACCTTAGGAAGTGGGCATAGTTGGCGGAGGAAATGCAGGATTGTTGCACCTTTTGGTGGCATTCTAAAGCTTGAAGAGGCAATTCTTCAGCCAACCTTGAAAGACTACCAGCTGCGCTTGCATCACACACTCAGGGCACGGCCTGCAGTATAAATACCAAGATTCAGTATATTGCGCGCGATCCTTTTGTAGAAAATTAAAAAAACACGATACTATTGCAGCGAAATTATGCTCCTAAGCATCTGCATGCAAAACTAAGCTATGACCCTTTGTACAGAAAGTATATCTGTAAAAAAGAGAGTACACTACCTGTGCTGCTGTGTTTCACTTTATTTCTGAAATTAGAGAAGTTGACGCAACCGAAGCCATATGAACCCCCTGACCTTAGCTAATGCACCGTGCACATGAACATGATGTGGGAAACATGAATAGATTGATGTGTTCACTCAATCCACCTGTGCATTCACAAATTGAAATAAAGCTTCCGCGTTTGGGTAGAGGGCGTCCCAGTTTTTTCATTAAACCAAATTGTACACAGCTGCACAAGTGATGTACGTTAGTGCAATTGTTGCTGCAGGTGCACGTGAGCTGTCGAGTAATGCTGGAAGCATAGCAGAGCCGCTCCACTTGACTTGTCTAACTGCTTATGAACTACTGACTCATCCTGAGTGCTCATACACAATCTTCACGAAGCGAACAGTGTTCAAATCAAATAGGCTTACCCCGTCCCATGCAGTTATAAGTGGGTGCGCTGAAGTGAAAAACATCTGTGTACTCAATTTTCTTCCTCCCAATGTCTGTGCGCAATGTTATTTAAAGATCAAGACTACTATGACGCACTGCCGACAAACAAGCATGAGAAATTTCAATACGTTTTTTTTTTGTTTTGGGGGGGGGGGGGGGGGGTTTAAAGTGAAGTCTCTTGGGCCTCGAGGTAACCCAGTAATCACGGTTTGTAAGCGCGACTGGGCTCTTTTAAGCAACTGCCACAGAGTGACTACAGACAGCTGAAGCCCGGAATGCTGAAATTTCAATCGCGTACATCGAAAAATGCTCCGATTTATCTGATGCTCTCCATAAGTACTGACTGTTGCGACCATTTCATCTTTGTTTAAAGTGGGAGGGGAACTGAGGGAGAAAAGCATCGGTGCAATTATTTCCGTTTTACTTACTAATAAGAAATGGAGCATGTGTGAGGAGACACCCTTGCGCTCATACGAATTTGCTATGAAAATGCAGACTGGCTTCACATCCGAACCGGTTTTGTAGAACTATTTAACTTTCACAGTCACTTAAATATCAATGCTTGAGTTTAAGTATTGTTACAATGTATCAGAAAGAAACGACATTCTGCTAATTTTTATGCCGTAGCTTTTAATTTATATTGAAGCGTGCACGTACACAGCCTCTGTGCGCGCAAGAGGCAATAGGTTTCACGAAATATACTGAAACTTTTCACGGAATATAAATTGTTTTCTTGCATCTATTTGGTTCGATGGGCCAGTTCTCATTCATTTCTCCACACACACAACCAAGTTTGCATGTGTGCTCGTGATAAGTGGGCAATGGGGTTTATCCAGAAAGAGGGTTTCTAGGGGGTGGCGAAATCTTTCTCGGGTATTTTTTGGGTGGGGGCGTGGGTGTATAAAATCCTGAGTAGCCAGAAGAAAGAAGTGTTCCAGTCAATCATCGAACTAGCGAGCTGTTTGCCACAAACACAAATCGCGTTTCATGCCTGAAATGACCACTTTAGACACTAGGCACAATACACCTGGCGTTTTCTTTTCTTTACGTACCACCTCATGTCGCATCTGTCAGCGAATTCATGATGGGTCCTCTTCTCCTGGTTTGACACTTTCTCGCTTGATTGGATTGGATTTGAAAAACTTTGTTCGGCCTACGAATCAAATCCTACTGCTAGGTCATCTAGATTTATTTATGTTATCTCAACGTCCGCGAGATAACCTTAAGATATGATTTTCGTGATAATTTTCAATATCTCATACCGAACTCAATGATCTGCTTACCGATCATGCTCTGTAACCAGAGCCTTCTAGCACTATTCCAGACAACACTGTTTAGACGTATTTATGGGGGTAAATCATCATCATCATCATCATCACCAGCCTATCTACGCCCACTGCAGGGCAAAGGCCTCTCTCATTATTCTCCAATTATCTCGGTCCTGTGCCAACTGTGACCAAATTATCCCCGCAAACGTCTTGATCTCATCTGCCCATCTAACTTCCTGCCACCCCCTGCAATGCTTGCCTTCTCTAGGGATCCACTCTGTTCCCCTAATGACCAGCGGTTATCTTGCCTTCGCATTACATGCCCTGCCCACGTCCAATTCTTCTTCTTAATTTCTACTAATTTGTCTTTAACACCAGTTTGCTCCCTGACCCACTCCGCTCTCTTCTTGTCCCTTAATGTTACACCTATCATTTTCCGCTCAATTGCCCGGTGAGTCGTTCTCAATTTAAGTTGAACCCTCTTAGTGAGCCTCCAAGTTTCTGCCCCGTAGGTGAGTACCGGTAAGATGCAGCTGTCATACACTTTCTTCTTCAGTGACAATGGTAGGCTGCTATTCATTATCTGAGACTGTCTGCCATATGCACCCCACCCCATTCTGATCCTTCTAATTATCTCTGCCTCATGGTAGGGATCTGGGGTCACAACTTGGCCTAAGTAGATATATTCGCTTACCACTTCCACTGCCTCGCCACCTATCTCAAACTGCTGTGCTGTCCCGAAATTATTGATCATTACTTTAGTTTTCTGCATATTAATTTTCAGGCCAACGGTTCTACTCTGTTCGCCCAGTGCGGAAAGCATGCTTTGCAATTCGTCCCCCGAATTACTTATCAAGGCAACGTCATCAGCAAATCTTAGGTTACTGAGGTATTCTGCATTAACCCTTACTCCCACCTGTTCCCAATCCAACGTTCTGAATACTTCTTGTAAGCATGCTGTGAATAAAATTGGAGAGATTGTGTCTCCTTGTCTGGCACCCTTCCTTATAGGTATTTTACTGCTCTCCCTATGGAGGATGATGGTAGCTGTAGACCCATTGTAGATATCCTCTAGTATTCCTACATAATGCTCATCTACCCCCTGGTTCCATAATGTCTGAATGACTGCTAGGGTTTCGACCGAGTCAAATGCTTTCTCATAATCTATGAAGGCTATATATAGGGGTTCAGTATACTCAGCGCACTTCTCTATCACCTGATTGATCGTGTGAATATGGTCCATTGTTGAATAACCTTACGGAACCCTGCTTGTTCTTTAGGTTTACTGAAATCTAAGGCCCCGCACGGGGCACCTTGAGTAATCTTGGTGACGGTGAGTGGCGACACCGCGTACCCCGAGCCCCCAATACTTAAGCTGTCACCTACCATGGCTAGAAGTTGAGAGGTGAAGGGTTAGAAGCCGTGAACGGTGGCCGTCAGAACCTTGGTCAAGCTCCGGCCGATGGGCTCCCTGGCTGTCTACCAGGCAGGGAGCTCCGGGACCTCTTTGACTACCAGGGTAAGGTCAAAGGAGAAAGTACCACCGTCTCCCTGGTTTCCAATGTATCACATGGCATTTTCCAAACACCCCTCCAAACGTGATCGGCCCCCGAAAAGGGGCCGCACCGACGCTACATTCCCACCCTTGCCAACAATTGCACCCCAAAAGTCAGATAACTATCCGCGATTCTTGATTGTTGAATCTCTTAACAAGTCGAATCCTACCTCCTCCCAGTCAGTGTTCCTTATCACCAAATTCCTTGAAGGCATCCTGGGCAAGTCTTTCAAAGCCAAGAAACTGAGAACCGGCGAAGTCCTGGTCGAGGTGAACACCCACCAGCAAGCCACAAGCCTCCTTACCCAGAATCGCATGGCAGATCTGCACATCAGAGTCACACCCCACCGTAGCCTCAATAGCTCTCAGGGTGTGATCTCTGAGCCAGATCTGATAAATGAGACAGAAGCCGATCTGCTCGAAGGTCTGAAAGGCGAGGGCGTGACGGCAGTGAGGCGCATCACCATGCGGCGAGATGATAAGCAAATCATGACAAAGCATATAATCTTAACATTTGACAGTTCCTCACTCTCCGAATCCATCAAAGCAGGTTTCATTTTTTGTTCTGTCCGGCCGTACATCCCGAACCCGCGGCGCTGTTTCAAGTGCCAACGGTTCGGGCATGGCACCACCTCCTGTCATGGAAAAACAACGTGTGCGAAATGTTGATCGCGAGATCATGAGACAGATAACTGCCAGGCTGAACAATTAATGTGCAGCAACTGTCATGGACCTCATGCTGCGTACTCCCGCACTTGTGAAATGTTCCAGAGAGAAAAAAAGATAATCAACATCAAGGTAACAGAAAACATCACTTTCCCAGAGGCGCGGAAGAGGTTCGCCTCTTTCCCTCTGGGGAGGTACGCCGACGCAGCTCGCCGGGGGGCGGAGCGGCGTCTGGTTTCTGCGGGGACCCAGTACCGCGAGTCGGACTTGGTCCGGGCTCCGCCCCCCCCCCCCCCCCCCTGGGTTGCCTCGGGCAGCCCAACCCTCCTCCGCACCGCTCGCTGAGCCAGCAGCGGCTGTGTTGGCAACCACGTTTGGTGGAAGCGATGCTGCATCCTCCACTTGCACTCCAGCGTCCCAAACCACAAGCGAGGGCGCAGACGAGATGGAGACGGAGGAAGTAGCGGCAGCTCGCACCCCCACCGCACCGCCTGCGCCATCCAACTTGTTCCTGAATCCCTTGGTGGTTGCGGGCAAGGAAAAGTGCGCCCCAAAGGGTTCGCGGTCCAAGGAGCCTGATCCGTCAGGCGCTCTGAGGACATCCGAGGATGAAATGGACGTCGGTCCGTTCTTGTCTGCGGTGCACCGCAAGGAACGCGTCCAGACGCCAAAGCCTCCCGACAAGCTAAAAAAGACGAGAGTCACAGCCCCGAAAGACGACACATAAACAACACAGTCCAGTAGCTCCGAACACTTCATAATGCGAAGAGAGAACATAGTACAATGGAACTGGAGAGGCCTTCTGAATAATCTTGACGACGTGTATGAGATTCTGCATAGCAATCAGCCAAGTGTAATGTGTGTTCAGGAAACACATTTGAATTCTAAACACACAAATTTCTTGAATAGTTACCTGGTATACAGAAAAGACAGGGATGGCTGCACACACTATTCTGGCGATGTGGCCATAATCGTCCGGAAATCATTAGCATGCCACCCTCTCACTTTAAACACTATCCTTGAGGCTGTAGCAATACGCTTAATAATATTTAATAGGTTGATAACGGTATGCTCTATATACATTCCTCCTTATGTTACACTTTTGAGCTCTGACGTCGAGGCGCTGGTTGACCAGCTGCCTGAACCATACATTCTAACAGGCGACCTTAATGCTCACGATTCTCTTTGGGGCTCTTCTCGTACGGATGCCCGAGGTCGCCTGATAGAGAGGTTTCTTACATTCTCTGGAACATGCCTTTTCAACAATAAACAGCCTACATATCATAACATAGGACACAACACATACTCACGTCTTGACTTGGCTATTGGCTCCGGAGTTCTCTTTCCTCTTCTCGAGTGGTGTGTGGGACCTGACCCATATGGCAGTGACCATTTCCCCACTTCATTAACGTATATAGGTACAGGCCCGAGCAGTCCATCTTCCCATAATAGGTTCAATGAAGCACGAGCTAACTGGAATACATTTACAGAGACAACCAAACTACACCTCACATTCATAGGACAGCTACACGTTGAAGAAGCTACCCAACTCCTCACGGCGCACATCCTCGACGCCGCCGAAAAGTCCATTCCCCACGCCTCTGGTGCCCCGCGCAACCAGCGGACGCGGTGGTGGAATGAGGACTGTAGGCGGGTGCGGGAGGCCCAGAACAAGGCGTGGGGTATCCTCCGTCGGTACCCCACGTCGGGTAACCTCATTTTGTTCAAACGGGCCAAGGCGTTAGGAAAACGTGTGCGCCGTGAGGCAAAACGAGAGAGTTGGCGCACCTTCCTTACATCTATAAACTCATACACAGACGCACGCAAGGTATGGACACGAATACGAAAAGTAAAAGGACCACAGACACACAGCCTGCCCCGGGTTAGTACAACAGGGGACACACTGGAAGATCAGGCTAACACACTTGCACAACACTTTCAACACGTTTCCAGCTCTGCACACTACACAAACACTTTCCTGAGACATAAAACCGCTTGTGAAAAGAAGTCCTTACGTGATAATAACAGGTCAAATTCTGGTTACAACTCTGAATTTACTCTCTATGAGCTGAAGGCTGCCCTGAGCACATGTAAACCTTCAGCTCCAGGCGCAGACCAGATTACATACACAATGATACAACACCTACACCCAGATACTCTTGAAACCCTCCTACACTTATACAACATATGGCTTTCGGGGCAAATTCCGAAATCTTGAAGGGAGGCTATTGTAGTGGCGTTCCTGAAGGAGGGTAAAGACCCGTCTTCTCCCGCCAGTTATTGACCCATCGCCCTCACCAGCTGCCTGTGCAAGCTTCTCGAGAAGATGATTAACAGGAGACTCGTGTACTTCTTAGAATACAATGGTCTTCTCAAGAGCTGCCAGACCGGCTTCAGGGTGGGGCGATCCACAAACGACCAACTCGTCGCCCTTGAGTCGTATATAAGGGATGCCTTTGTCCACAAACAGTTTTGTGCTACGGTCTTTTTTGATCTTGAAAAAGCCTACGACACCGCTTGGCGATACGTGATACTTAGCGACCTGAAATCATTCGGTGTTTCGGGCAATATGTTTAACACTCTTTATAGCTACCTGGCAGAACGAACCTTTCGTGTAAGAGTTGGTACTGCCCTTTCAAATGTTTTTGTGCAGGAAAATGGTGTGCCTCAAGGTGGCGTTTTGAGTTGTACGTTGTACATAGTCAAGATGAACTCACTTCGAAAAGCGCTGCCACGAACCATTTCCTGTACAATATATGTAGATGATGTCCAAATATCTTTTAAGTCGTGTAATATGTCAATTTGCGAACG
The DNA here is from genome assembly GCF_048455015.1 of Haemaphysalis longicornis. Taxonomy (NCBI): domain Eukaryota; kingdom Metazoa; phylum Arthropoda; class Arachnida; order Ixodida; family Ixodidae; genus Haemaphysalis; species Haemaphysalis longicornis. Next base: position 2,804,926 of record NW_027526214.1, read on the forward strand.
CCACGTCCAGCTTGGTGTTAATAAGCTAGCTGGCTGTGCTGATCAGAACGGTTTTAAGCTAAACCCAGTTAAGAGCACTTGTGTTGTGTTCTCCAAAAGGCGTGGGATCAGGCCAGATCTAGACATCAAACTGTATGGCGTCTCGATACCGGTCAAAAAAGAACACAAGTTCCTAGGTATAGTCCTTGATGAAAAACTTTCCTTTATCCCTCATATCAAACAACTAAAACAAAAATGTATTAAAACACTGAATATTCTAAAGGTCTTATCGCATCACTCGTACGGTGCTGACAAACAACTTCTGCTGCGAGTGTTTACCAGCCTGGTAGGCTCGAGGTTAGACTACGGGAGTGTTTTGTATGGTTCAGCAAGGGAAACTGCTTTGAAAATGCTCGACCCAGTGCAGCACTTGGGCCTTCGACTTGCGTCTGGTGCTTTCCGGCCTAGCCCCGTGCAAAGTCTGTACGTCGAGTGTGACAGATGGTGTCTGGGGTACCAGCGCGAGTATGGCGATTTGCTATATGCTTTTAAAGTTTCATCAATGTCTCACCACCCCATTAGGTCAATAATGAACGATACATCTACATCCCAACTATTTTTAAAGCGTCCATCTATTTCTGCGCCTTTCTCGCTCAGGGCGAGCGAGAAAGCCTTTGAGCTTTCTGTCTCGTTTTTAGACACTTTTACAACATCTCTCATTGATTCTATAGCCCCATGGCATCTTCGTCCTGTATTGTGTGATTTGTCGTTTACGCAATTTAAGAAAAACACGGTGCCCACAACTGCCGCTTTGCAGCATTTCATGTATCTTCAGGCGAAATATGGGGCAACAGAATTCTTTACTGATGCTTCAAAAACATCCATTGCGGTGTCTTGTGCTGCACACGGACCCAATTTCAGTGCTTGTAAAACCATGCATGTGAATTCTAGCATTTTTACAGCGGAGGCATATGGTATACTCCTTGTTTTAAATCAAATCAATGAACATAATATCGCAAACTCCATCATTTTCACGGATTCACTAAGTGTCGTGCGTACATTATCATCCCAAAGGTCTACCAAAAATTACATTGTCAATCTGGTTTTTAAATCTTTGATGTCGGCGTATGCGTCAGGTCTGAATGTTACCATCTGCTGGGTTCCAGGCTACACTGGCATCGCGGGCAATGAGTTTGCTGATGAAATGGCCGCTGCTGCTGCACTGAGAAACACTCTAGACATAGCAACAGTACGGTACACTGACATGAAGCCAGTCATCAGACAACACCTACGTAAAACATGGCAAACACACTGGAGTGAACAGTCAGACAACAAACTTCATGTAATAAAGCCACACTTGGGACGATACACAACTGACTCACACAACAGACACACTGAAGTGACCCTAGCAAGGTTACGGAGAGGCCACACACATGCAACACACTCGCCCTTGCTCAATGGATCTCCAAGACCCATGTGCAGCAGGTGTGGCGAAGGCCTATCCGTAATCCACGTACTCATCCAATGCAAGGCACTTGACACAACACGACGCAAACACTTCCCACAACTATACAGACAACACGTCCCGTTTAACCCATTGTACTTTCTAGGAGATGAGCCCATGTTTTCCACCAAACTTGTTTTTAAGTTTCTCACCGATGTCAATTTCTAACATCTCATCTCTTATCATCCATCATGACAACCTGGCCCTTTACACCAGTCATCTTCATTAGCCTGTTTTAGTTTGTGTATGTTTACTGAAACCCTCTACTTTTACTTTCACATCGCTGTCATGAAATCACTTTTGTTTGGCGCTCTTTGCCCATAGCTGGCCTTGCGCCATTAAAATCCAGATATCATCATCATCTGAAATCTAAGGTTAAAGAGATTCGGTTAGCAATTACCTTGGTAAATACCTTGTAGACGACTGACAGTAAGCTGATCGGCCTGTAATTTTTCAAGTCCTTCATGTCGCCTTTCTTATGGATTAGGATGATGTTCGCGTTCTTCCAAGGTTCCGGTACCATTGCGGTCATTAGGCATTGCGTAAACAGGTTAGCCAGTTTGTCAAGTACAATTTCTCCGCCATCCTTCAAGAGGTCTGCTGTTATCTGATCCTCACCAGGTGCTTTGCCCCATTTCATTTCTTTCAAAGCCTTCCTTACTTCTTCGGTCGTTACTGGTGGGATGTCTATCTCCTCTGAACTACTGTGTCGTTCGGCATTATCCTGAATGTCCCGGCTACTGTACAGATCTCTATAAAACTCCTCCGCCACTGTGACTATTTTATCCCTATTTGTGATGACATTGCCTTGCTTATCCATAAGTGCATACATCTGATTTTTCCCCACGCCAATACGTCTCTTCACTGCTTTCAGGCTACCTCCGTTCTTTACAGCGTATTAGATCCTCTCCATATTATACTTCTTTATGTCAGCTGTCTTACCCTTATTGATTAACTTCGAGAGCTCGGCTAGTTCTATTCTGTCAGCTGCGGTGGAGATTGTCATGGTTTGCTGTTTCCTGATTAGATCTTTCGTCTCCTGTGAAAGTTTACCAGTATCCTGTCTAGCCATAGTGCCCCCGACTTCTACTGCACACTCCGTGATAATGCGTGTAAGGTTGTCGCTGGCTTCCTGTGTCGTAGGCTCTAATTCCTCGTTAAGGGAGGAATATCGGTTCTGCAGCGCGATCCTGAATTCTTCTACTTTACGTCTTACTGTTAGCTTGTTTATCGGCTTCTTTCGTACTAGCTTGTTGCGGTCCCTCCTCAAATCTAGCCTAATTTGAGATCTTACCATACGGTGGTCACTACACCTTACCCTTCCAAGCACTTCCACATCTTGCACGACCGCAGGGTTATCGCATAATATGAAGTCTATTTCATTTTTGTGCTCCCCATTCGGGCTCCTCCAGGTCCACTTCCGACTCTCCCGTTTACAGAAGAAGGTATTCATTATGCGTTGGTTACTCCGTTCTGCAAACTCAACTAGTAGGTCCCCCATGCTATTTCTACAGCCCAGACCATAGTTCCCAACTGCCTTGTCTCCAGCCTGATTCTTGCCTATTTTGGCATTGAAGTCCCTCATAACTACGTATACTCTGTTTTTACTTTAGCCATTGCCGATTCCACATCTTAGAAGCGTTCCACTGCTTGGTCATCGGAGCTGGATGTGGGCGCGTAACCCTGCACCACCTTGAGCTTGTACCTCTTATTGAGCCTAATTACAAGACCTGCTGCCCTTTCGTTAATGCTATAGTATTCGTCTATGTTGCCAGCTATGCTTTTATTGACTAGAAATCCTACTCCCAGTTCTCTTCTGTCCTCTAGACCACGGTAACATAGGATGTGTCCATTTTTCAGCACTGTAAAGGCATCGCCTGCCCTCCTAACCTCGCTAAGCCCTATTACATCCCATTTAATGCGCTCTAATTCCTCGAACAACACCTCGAGACTTGCTTCGCTAGATGAGGTTCGCGCGTTAAACGTTGCCAGGTGCAGATTCCATTGGCGGCCTGTCCGGATCCAGGGATTCTTAGCACCCTCGGCTGCGTCACAGGTCTGACCGCCGCCGTGGCAGTTGCTTTGCAGCCGCTGGGGACTGAGGGCCGAGGGTTAGTTGGCGTATTCATGGGAGGTTGTGGCCGTTACTACACCAGGGTGGCCAATCCTGCTCTCGTGAGGGAGTGCATTACCGGAAATGGTCGCCGGGGTCAGGCCGCACCCCAAGCCCCTTTGTGCCATTCCATCAATACGCGGATTTTTTTTTTAATCCGGTGGGAATTGTCCGGCAACGGGTTTCGAACCACGGTCCTTCTGCACGTGAGGCGGGTGTTCTACCTCTACGCCATCGCAGCATCTATGGGGGTAAATAGATGCCCAAATGCCCCCTCACGAGAGATGCCTACTTCTACCTGTTATATGCCCTCCCCTCGTAACGCAACAGGTTTTTCCCCCCAAGAAAAATTATCCTGCTGACGACCATAGCTCATCGTGCTAAACGCAAACAAAGGTTGCTTCTTAGTAATTCTTTTTGCGAGATCTTTGAGAAAACTACAAAAAGTATATTACAAGTTGACTGTGGCACGTTTTGCGTAGACAGCTAGACGACATTATAAGTAGGTTGCTTTGATTCTAAGCTAGAACATACGTGTGCATGAAAATTATCGCAATACGCCTACACGACATCTCGTTATTAAACAGGCCTTCAACACCTTTTTCAAACGCCATTTCTTAGCTCTCTTGCAATCGAACATCATACAGATGTGTTCAATACCTAAACATCTTGCACCTCTGTTAGTTATGTCTTTCAGTTCTCCTCACGAAACGTCCTGAATACATCTTATGATAGACGCTTACTAGGTCTCTTACGAAGTTTACATCAACCAGCTAGGGCAAACGTCTCGTACACGGTGAGGTTCGTATGTCTTCTGGCCCTCTGAGTAGAATGACTTATTAACATCCACACAGAGCTCAAGACGTCGTAAACCATGTGCAGGTGTCTTGAAGCCATCAATCTTAAGACACCTTTAGATATGCGAAAATAAACTTCTTATATTGCAAGATGTCTCAGACCTTGCAATACTATGGTAGATATCTCGAACAGTATTTTCGTTCAGGAGATACATGCATCCTACAGACTCTGCATGTCGCCAAGCAAGCCCTACTCGTACCAGCCGCCGACAGCTACGTCCCATCTCAATTTACAACTTGACGTTGGGACCATGACGATGACGTTGGGACCACCACCATGGTTACCAAGCCAACCATCACATCGTTTTGTAGCAACCTTGCCAGCTCCCATCACTTCAAGGATCCCCTGGTGAAAACCTGGAAGAGTGGTCAAAAATTGGGGGGCGTCCAATGTGTCAACCGATGGGATGACGAAGAAAGCTTGATGCAAATGGTTTTCTACTTCGGAGACTGGCCTCTACACCGCTTCAAAACGAAATCTTTGAACAAATTCCAAGCTTCTGTGCGAAAACAATGAGCTGAGCTTATTGTTACAAACGCGAATCAGACACCCCAATTAAGGTGTAGTGTTCGTTAAGGAGATGAAGATGCGTTAGAAAGAGCTGACAAAGAAATGGCAGTAAAGAGGAAGCTGCAGTTTCTGATTCTTGGTGTGCAACAAGAGTTCTTCGCTGGTCTCTATCGCAACGTACCAAACATCATCGCTTAGTTCGTGACCCAGACTTCCACGATCGAGAGGACCCCTGACTTGCGTTCTAATAAGCACAATCGACCATTCAACGCGTTTTTGGAGAACCCGGCCAACGCCCCTCGATTCATGACGGAATTCTTACAGGAAGCAAACCTCGCCGTCGTTCACGAAGAACTGCGGAAACTTTTCCTATCAACACGAGCAACCGCAACTCCCCTTCCTGACCGGCGTGATCCCAGCATTACATCATGCACTGGGAACGTCTACATCATCGGTAGCAACTCGTGAGCCACAACACATGTCCTACGCCGAAGCCGTTCGGTGACCACGCGCAACTTAAACCCGTCGTCTAGAGGCCCTGCTGTACCGCCACCCACTGTCGCACGCCCGAACTTCTGTGGTCCGAAACGAGACGCCTAGGGACACGAACGTATGGCGAGACCCTGATAATCGTCATCTCTGCTACCACTGTGGAAAGGGCGACAACGTTTATTATCATCATCATCATCATGAACATCATCAGCCTATCTATACCCACTGCCGGGCAATGGCCTCTCGGACTAATCTTTTTACCCTGGTCCTGTGCTAACACCGACAGAGTTATCCCCGCAAACTTCTGGATCTCATATGCCCTTTAACTTTCTGCCGCCCCTGCTACGCTTGCCTTCGCTAGTTATCCACGCTGCTACCCTTAATGACCACTGGACTAGCAATACCTGAAAAAAAAGACAAGCAATAGTTGCCAGACCTCATGAAGTGCGACAGCGACACGTGCCTGCGCAACGGTCATTCTTCTTAGTTTCTACTAATATTTGTTTAACACGCGTGTCTTCACTGACCCACTCTGCTCTCTTCTGGTTCCTTAATGTTACACATATCGTCTTCCGTTTTATGGCTGCCTGAGTCATCCTCAATTTAAGTTGAAACCTCTTACTTCGCCTCGAAGTTTCTGCCCCGTAGGTGAGTACCGGTAAGATTCAGGGGTCATACACTTTCTTTCTTAAAAATAGTAGGCTGCCATTCATTTTTCTGAGATTACCTGCCGAATGCATTACACCCCATTCTTATACTTGTAGTTATCTCTGCCCTATGGTTGAGATCCGTGGTAACAACTTGTAACTCGGGGGAAGAATACAAAGCATGCTTACTGTGCTGGACAAAGGGAGTAGAACTTTGGGCCTGAAAATTATATGCAGAAAACTAAAGCACTCATCAAAAACGTCGGGACATCACCGGGGTTTGAGATAAGTGCCAAGCCAGTGGAACTGGTAAGCGAATATGTCTACTTAGGCCAAGTCTGCCATCGCTGCCCAAACAAGAGGCTCTTACTGCGTGGTTTATCTGTTGACGCACCTCGTCCTCTCTCTAGAGACGACAGCGTTAGATCGTCGAATATCTATGTCAAACAACCCTGGGCTCGACGTGTTTTAACCCTTCGCCGTCCGCCTAGCCATACCAGTCGGCGAAACATCGTAGCAATGCTGACTTCGAACATGGAAGGTCCCCAAGCCCAAAAGGGGGGAAGAAGCAGACACTTCTGGAGGAGAAGTTCAACAGCAGTGGAAAAACGTAAAACCTCCAACGATTCAAGGGCGCACCAAAAACCATGGTCCCTGACGTTGTCAGCCCGACTACCAGATCTAACCGTGATGTGACTCCCGAACACGACGACAGCAACACGGCGCGAAGGTTACCAGACATCATTCGTGGTAGCTACTAACTGGTAGCTGGTGTAAAGATGACGACAACGACGACGCGTAGTTTCCAATAGTTAACACGCAAAAGCCGGGACCCGACGCGTCGACGCACCCGGAACTCCAGGATGCGCCGTCCGACGTCCAGTTATCCGTTGACGGCTATAATGTAGTCGCCCGTGTAGAAACCGGAGCAGACTACTCTGTAATTACTGGATCGTTTGAATATATGCTGAAGAAAGTTACGACCAGATTGCATGGTCCGCACATACGCACAGCTGGTAGCCTTCAGCGGCAATCTCTTCACCCCGAAATCTGGCGGTACCGAGCCATCAATGAGCCCCGATCTGCTTTACGGAAGCCTAGCGTCAACCTTTTGAGGCATAATTGTGCTTTATATTTCGGCAATGAGATTATAAAATGAACTGTTTTGCATACTTGTTGTGTCCTTTCTCGAAAGATTCAATTAGATGAATACTCGGCGATGTCCGCTCTAGAAAAAAAAAAGAGCTGACTTGTCACCTGGCCAATCCCATCTACGTTGTCACGGGATGCATCAGCATCCATATCCGATGGTGCATTAGCCTATTTTTTCTTCCGCAATTCCACTTGAACTGCCAGCTCTTGGTTCAGTTTCGTAAGCGTCTTTTTGTGAGGACGTTTAACACCTGCGTTGCGGTTTTTGTGGTGTGCTTTGTTTTTCTCTGCATGCTTAACGCTGTACTTTTAATCTTCCACGCTCACTGTCTACCCATACGCAAAAATCAAATCCTTTGAATCCTCACTCGATTCTGTCAGCAATAAGTTTTGACGATTTCTCTTTAAACCACTTTAACGTGTATATGTTTTCCGATCGTTGCTAAGAGACAGTGTTATCATAGAAGCCACTTCAGATTTATCGAAGTTTCGGAGGTTCAAGGGAGGTACTCGGATGCACACGTAAAAAACTGGAAAACCGGGTTTCTTAATTCAGCGCGAAGAAGACCTTATGAGACAATGCGGACGGGGAAAGGCACACTACAAACGGATATGGCGGACGCTTGAATGTTCGGGTCACGGAAGGTAGGTGGATAGCTCACAAATATGGAAGAGTCCAAGTAAAATTCAATAAGACATTTGAATGGTTCTTCAACTCTAACAGATTGAAAGACTTGGTAGAATCTAAAAAGCAGAGTAAAATAGGCTGAAAGGGCCCAATGAACCCATCGTCATTGTCCCGTCAGGTCTGTCATAGAGTCCAGGAGTGGAAATAGAGAGTTGTGGCCCGGTGGCGATACTTCGATCATTGTAGATGATGAGTGTCTGGTGCCTGACTGTCAGGTCGGCAGCCGCAGGGCACGGTGGTTCATGCCGTCATCTTAACTTCTTTCTTTCTGATCTGCTTTCCCGGGCGCTCCCCATGACGATATTAACGATCGAGCGTCGCACTCATGGAACCACACAACGATTCCGCAGTGACTGCCCACTTTTCTTTTGATTTTCGACATCCCATCACAGAAAGAAAAACAAAAAATTTCGCTAAGGTAGTTTTGGAAAGCAGGCTTGGCATAACACGTGTGATTGTAAGTGCTAGGTGTGGTGAGAGGGGTTGTCTGTATATTTGGTAGTTATTTCTGTGGTGTTGTGTCGAATGCTTTGCATTGAAAAACAACGTAGGTCAGCGATGAGCCGTCTGCACACCTTCACCAGAGTTGTCTTGGAGATCCCGTGAGGAGGTAAGAGTGTTGCATGAATGTAACCTATCCATAACCTAGGTAATCTAACCTTCGTGTCGGTCTTTGTGAGAGTTTTGTATGCGCCTGACAGTGGCTTTATTATGTGTAGTTTGTTGTATGTGTTTTGATTTCAGTTGGCGTGCTATGTTTTGCGAAGATGTCTGATGTGTGACTTGTAGTCAGTGCGAGCTAATGTTGTTAGGTTAAGTGTACTTTTAAGAGTAGCAAAAGCTGCCATTTGATCCGTGGCTTGTTTCTGGTGATCTCTGAGTTACCTGGGACCCATCACAAGGTGTATACGACTGCGTAGACTATTGCACTAAGAACCGTAAAACAATTTGGGAAGATGATGGAATGGGGATTCCAAGATGGTATATGTAAATAGAAAAGTGAAAATTTTCATTGGCTAGCAACGAAAAACTGTTGCTTTTGACGATCACGGTGTACCCAAATTGCAGTACGTGCACAGCGCACGACACTCTAAGGCGGTTTTTAATGTGTTTCCTAAATATTCGGCACAGTTCGACTTCTCTCGATGAAACAAAAAGTGCAGCAGAACTGCAATTTTTGGCACTCTTTTTATTAATTTCAACAAGCGACAAGTCGCTTGACACGAGGGAAAGCTGGAATGATGGCAAAAAGCCGCAAAGAGTGGATTATCAAATGTCTCAAAGCTTGACCGCTAGTGTTAATGCTTCCTCTCTCACACTACGGGAGAACTGTACAGAAAACGATTCATATATAGCAGTGAAAGAGCCATTTGTTTTATTTTTATAGCTTTTGTTGTTACAGCACGGCTGGCGTCCGGCTGTGTTATCTGTGTCCCAAGCGAAGCCCATGTTCCATTTTTATTTTCATTAGGTGCGGTTAATCTCATTCGGCTGAGGAGTGCGTTTCGCCCTAATGTCATTGGCCTGTAATATTTTTGTTGATCTCTGATGAACTGGGTGTATATCGACCGTTCGAGAAGCACGTGCGGTGAAAGATGAGAGCCTGCAGAGAAGACGGTGTGGCAGTAGACTAGAAGTTCGCTACCATAAACGTAGTAGAAGTTCGCTACAAAAAAACGTGTTTTCATTGAAGACAACAGCGTCATCTTTGGCTGCGTGACATCTGGTACTGTGGTACATGCAGCCTGAAGAGTGGCCAAGTCGCCAATGAAGGCCCGCTCGTACCAGCCTCCGGCAGCAATGCCTTTAACTGAGCTATGCCTACTATCAGGCCCCACAGGGGGCATCTGCTTAAGCAGATGTTTGCGTGTAGTGTGCGACACCACTCATCCCGAGCACCCACGTTTACCTGTGCGTGGCAGTGCCATGACCGGCGAAAAAAGGGTCCCGGTGGTTGAGCCGACACCGAGTGCTTGGACCTTTAAGGCCCCTTGGCGAAGGCAACACACTACTTTGGCATCCGCTTCTCGTAGATGCCACCTCCGTTATGACCCGCCCGCGGGGAATCGGCAGTCCCGTTTTGCTGTCCTCCGAATCAACTTTCTTTTTACTGTCTTTCTAACCATTTTCCTGTCGTCTCATTCCTTCTCAGTTTCCCTCTTTTCCTGGCAGCTAGGGTTAACCTTGTGTGAAGGACGACCCCGAGTTAATCCATACTGGGTTATAGTCGCGGTGTACAGCTGGCGTGGGCAGGACTTGCTCGCGAGTTCCTGTCCCGTCTCTTGTTGGACTTCATGGTAAGCCGCTCGCACCAATGCCGATTATAACTTTTGATTTCCTGGCTTCTTTTTCCGCGCAACTGGTGCCTCTTGTAAACAAGGGGGCATTGACGCAACCGCTAGGTTTTTACAAAAAACGTTCCCAACATTTCAGGCTTCCACGTAATACACCGCAGTGACGAAGAGCAAACTGCCCGAATTGTCTCTCCATTTCTAGTCATGAGGACCCTAACTGCCACCATTGGCAAAGGCTATAAGATCAAGAAGCTGGCAAACGAAGGCCTCCTTCTAGAGCTACTTTACAAACATCAGCTCGACAAGCTCTCAGCGCTAACATAATTCGGAGAAATCCCTGTAAGTGTCAGCGAGGACCGATCACTAAATACAGTCCGCGGAGTCATCGCAGATGACGACCTAAAGTATGTGTCCGAGGAGGAGCTTCTAGAAGGTCTGAAGGAACAAAATGTCACAAATGGCTACGGTGTTAAAATCAAAAGAGAAAACAAAGAAATTTAGAGAATGCACATCGTCCTCACCTTCCCATCAAGCATCCTTCCAAAATCAGTGGAGGTAGACTATACAAGTTGCAACTTAGACCATGCATACCCAACCCACGCCGATACTACAAATGTCAACGCAGAGCCACGGCTAACTGAGCTGCCGGGCCCAACAGATATGCGAGAAATGTTCCTCTCATGATCATTTTCCTGAAAATTGTGAAGCCCAAGCACACCTTTTTGTGAACTGTGAGGGCAATCACGCAGCATACTCACGTGGGTTTTTAGCATAGAAAAAGGTAAAAGAGATAATCACGCTCAAAGTGACAGAGAACCTGACATTTCGCGAAGCACGGAGGCGACTCTCATTGGCGCAGACGACGCTATCGTATTCCGTTGTGCGGCAACACGGCGCGGCATCACTGCGCTCTTTGGCACCTGCTGAAGCAACACAGAGTGAGGCTGAAGCAAGGCCATTGCGCCCCCGGTGGAAGCAGCAAGTGATGCTCCACAACCGCCAATGCGGGCTGCATGGACCCCTTTTCGGCAGTCCCAAAGGCCTCACCCTACACGGCAAGGTCATACTCTTCAACACCCGTGCACCCTGCACGACCCTCCAGCGTCTCTGAAGAGACAATATACCAAATAGAAGGAGGTTCTATACCATCTACTTCGGAAGGGCGACGGAACTCCCTAGAAAATGGAAAGAAAAGCACGAACCGTTTCACGGGACCGAAAACCCAGTGTTCAGTCAATAAGAAAAAGCTAACATAGCACTCATTGTTAACTGGAAGTGCAGAGGACTTTTAAATGTTTTAAGGGACATCAAATACATCTTTTCCACACGCTCACTTGTGGCCGTTTGTGTTCAGGAAACAAGATTGGCCCTAAGCACAAAACCATGCTAAAAAGATACCTGGTCTCCCGTTGCGACCGAGAGCAAGCGTGCAGGCTCTCTGGTGGTGTTAGAATAATTTCCCAAAGTCGTATCGCAGTACCAGAACACATTGGAAACTAAGTTAGAACCAGTGGTTGCCAAATTCAATACAATTACAGTGGTCTGTCTGCATTTCGAACCAACCGTTACAATAACATTGCAAGATATAGAAGCATTACTAAACCAATTGCCAGAGCCGTTTTTATTAGTTGGCGATTTTATAGCCCACTCTTCTTTCTTGGGAAGTGAAAAAACTGATGCAAGAGGCCAGATGGTAAAGCATTTTATTTTGTCTAATAAGCTGGGCCTTGTGACACTGGCCAACCTACATACTGCTCTCCGAGCTCAGGAAATATGAGCTGCATAGATTATTCTTTTATTTCACCCTCTGTTTTTATCGATTTTAAGTGGGATATCATCGACAATCCATATCGGAGCGATCATCTGCCTCTACTCATCAGCATAACAGCATCACCAACAACTATCCCAACGAAGCCACACCCATGGAAACTTCAGTCTGCCGAGTCGGAGATTTTTACTTCTGAAGCAAGTTTAGACGAAGTTTTTTTCTCAAGTCCTTAGCATTGATGAACTAAACGAAGAGTTTACATCCTGTATCAATATTGCTGCAGGTTGAGCATTCCGCAGTTCACGGGAGTATTAAACAAAACCAAAAAATATGGTGAACACTGGGGTGCAAACAGGCAAACAGGATCAAAATAAAGCATGCGGTGTCTTTCGAAAATACACAACCCAAGAAAATCTCATAAATGTTAAAAGGAAAAGAGGTACGGGGCAAGGAATGTTTGCTCTAATGCCGAGAAACCCCCATGGCAAAACTATGTGTTATCCATAAACAGGTCAGTCACCTCAAAAATTCTATGGAAACAACTTCACAAACTAAGTGGCACAAACTCCCCTTACACACTTCCTCTTCTAACAGCACCGGATAAACAAACAAGCTTAACAGAACAGGCAGATATACTGGGTGTACACTTCTGGAGAGCTTGAAGTTCTGCACACTACACAGAATCATTTATAAAATACAAAAAACAGTAGAAAAGCAGAAGACCAACAAGTGGAGGTGTAAACGAATTATACAACAGTTTATATACACACGCAGAACTAAAAAGAGCCCTATTGACAGGTAAACAGACTGCTCCAGGCCCTGATGATATACATTATAAAAAGCTTGCACATTTTTCAAGTTCTGCAGTGGAAGCACTCCTAAAGGTTTTTAGAAATTGTGGGTACTTGTATAAATACCAGAAGCTTGGAAAAAAACATTCATTGTAGCATTCCTTAAATCTGGAAAGCCGCCAACCTTCCCTAGTAGTTAGACAAATAGCCCTTACCAGCTGTCTAGCTAAAACGTATGAACATATTATCGATGCCAGATTAAGCGTTGTTCTACAATCAAACTTCTTCATGTTCATCAGTGTGATTTCAAAGCAAGCTAAACCAGTGATTATCTTGTCCGCTTAAAAATACCCTACGTGAAGCATATATACACAAACAACACTGCCTCGTGGAAATTTTTGATCTTGAGAAGTCCTACGACACTATTTGGAGAGTTGGAATAATGCGCATATTAGTAGAACTAGGAATCCGTGAAAGAATGCTGAATTGTCCGAATGATTTCATGGCAAACCGCTCATTTCTAGCACGCTTGGGCTCAACCCTCTCAAAGACATTTGTACACAAAACGGGGTCCTTCAGTGGTGTATTCTAAGCGCAACACTGTTTCTTGTAAAAGGGAACTCCATAAGGGAAGTAATTCTAAAGTCAATGATGTACTCTATGTTGAGGATCTTCAAAGAGCGTGCACATCTCCCAATGTAGCAACATGTGCGAGACAAGTACAGTTGACTATAAACCAACTGACAACATGCGCAGACAAAAATGGTTTCCAGTTTTTACCACACAAAATAGTGGCTATTCTCTTCTCTCTCAAACGAGGCTTAGAGACCAATTTGATCCTACACCTCAAGAAATTCGACTTTCCTATACAAAACACACAAATTTCTGGGCATACGGTTGGACAAAAAACTCTCTTTCCTACCCCACACCAAAATACTCAAAAAGAAAGCTTCGCTTGCTCTAAATATATTTAATGTCTTATCACACATCATTAGGGCTCCGACATGGCCTGCCTTTTACAAATTTACCGTTCTGTTGTACCATCGTGCTTAGATCATGGTAGCGTTGTGTATGGCTCCGCAAGACAGTCCTACTTTTCACAATTTAGGTTTACGTCTCTCGTCTGGGGCGCATAGAAAATAACCCATAAACAGCCAATACGTCGAAACAAATGAACCACCTCTCACAGATAGGACAATGCTGACATTGTCATACATTCTAAACATCCGTTCACTGCCAAATCATCTGTCTTACCCCATAGTTACAAAATGATAGTCTAGGACACTGTTTATAATACACCCCGCGCTTTCAGACCATTGATTGTTCGTTGTGAAGATAGATGCCAAGAACAGGGTATGCTGGGCACATTAACTCAAATTGCCCAATGACAGAACCAACTACCACCTTGGTATAGTTTTTCTACAACAGGTGACTTCACATTAACACGACTTCAAAAAAATCCGACACCACGAAAACATATTTAGCAGGAATTTTATGCACTAAACAAAAAATACAATGAATACACTGCATTTCACACAGACGGTTCCAAAACACCATGCTATGTCGCGAGTACAGTAGTGCAAGGGAAATGGGAAAAGGTAATCAGGCTAACCCAGTGTTTATGCCATTGCTGTGGCAGTAGAAAGGTTCATGAAGAATAAAATTAAACACAGCATTAAAATACAGACTCCCTCGGTGCAGTCACAGCAGTGCATCACAAAAATGCAGCTCGACCTCAAATAGGAGACATAATACATAATTTAGTTACAGCCACAACACAATGACAGGATATAGGGTTGGGCTGAGTCCGTAGCCATGTTGGAATCAAGGGAAATGAGAGAGTCGATGTGTGTGCCGCACAGGTGGGCAGCGGAATAATAGAAAAAGTACAGATTCGTCTCAGTGACTACATGAAATTTATGCGGAGCAAGCTGAGAGAAACGTGGCAGTCCCCGTTCGATAACGAAAGCGACCACAAACTCCACCTAGTTAAACCCATGATAGCAGAGTGGCACTCAAGCAGACATGAAGAACGTCTCAAAGTGATTTTATGTTGTCTCCGCATTGGTAACACAAATCTTACACATAACTTCTCTTGAAACAAAACAAACCTAGATACGAAGATAGTGACCAAGAACTTACCGTAAATCACATCTTGCTCACATTCGCGAAATTTGAGGCCTCGAGGAAAAACATTTTAGGCTGTTCTACAGCTTGCAAATTCCATTTCACCTCAGCCTACTCCTTGGAGAGGACGCTGTTGTTAAAATTTTTTTCTGTCTTTAGTTTTTAAAAGAAGGAACACTTGTAAACAAGCTTTAACGAGATGAAGCAATCGCCTAATATACACAAATACACCAGAACTATTGTTTGGCACAAGATAGCCTTAGTTGCTTATGTGCCATAAAACACAACACCCTACAACCAGGAAAAGTAAAGATGGACGTCGGGGCGACCGGCACCAAGGTCAACCAAACCAACCATCCCGTTGTTCTGCTGCAACATTGGGGGCCCCCATAAATTCGCTGCTTCCCTGGTGAAGACCCAGAAGGACGGCTAGAGAGGCCGGAATGCGTTCGAAGCTTCCACCAAAGGAATTACAAAGAAACCGCGAGGCAAGTGTTTTTCTACCTCGAAGCCTCCTTCGAGTCTGGTTCGAAGACCTGGTTAACATTATAGAGCATGTCCAAAACGGAATTTTTAAAAACGTCCACAACGGTCGTGCGTAAAGAACGCCGCGAGCTGTAGTTGGAGACGTGAATGCAACAACCCAATTAGGTTGCAGTGTTCGTTCAAGAGATGAAGATGCTATTCCGACGAGCTGACACCGAAATGGCAGAAGAAAAGAAGCTTCGCTTTCTGATGCAGGGTGTTAAACAAGAGCTCTTTGCTGTACGCATTTTATACCCAACCAAAACCGTAGCCTAATTCGTGACTGCACCTTCTATGATCGAGAGGACCTTTGGCGTGCCCTTGAGGCAGTGAGATCTCACAACCGAACGCGTATTTGGTTACCCCTGTCAACTTCCCTGGATTCACAATGGAAGACTTAAAGGAAGCAATCCGCGCTTTCGTCAGGGAGGAGCTCGGGAAACTTTTTTTAATGGCGCCACAACCCCGAGTAACTTCCCTGACTGACTTGTTCAGAGAAGAGGTTAGACTGGCGCTTGGGACTTCTATGTCTTCCGAAGCACCCCGCGAGCCTCAAGGAATGACCTACTTCGTATCTGTTTCTCGACTCCGCTCTGCTCCAACCCGCCGTCAAGAGGCCGCGCCGTACCACCGTCCAGTCACGTCCGCCCGACTCTCGTATACGAAAAACAGATGCCGAGGAAGACAGACCTAAGCCCGATAATTGTCCGGTGGGCCCGTCGCACTCACTGCGGTGAGTGCGACCACATCTATCATCGCTGTCCCTACAAGAGGCTCGGTTTTCGAGGGTTCTCCGCCGATGCACCACGTCCCCTACCCGGTCCGCACCATATTGAGATCAAGGAATACGTGTCCAACACCAACCGAGGTCCAGCGCGCTTCAACCGTTTGGCGTCGCCCTACCAATACCGATTGCCAAGCCGTCGAAGCCACGCAGACCTAACCCGGGCAAGGTCCCCCAGTCTACGCTTGCGAAACGTAAACCAGCAACTTCTGGGGGTAAAGTAAAACAACGGTGGAAAAACGAAATCACTGCAACGATGCGACGATGAACCCAACACCGTGCCCTAAGCCCGACAACCCGATCTAACCCTGACGAGACTCCCGACCACGACAACAGCCAGACGGCGCGACACGTACCCGACCTGACCGAGACGGCCGCATAGAAGACGACGACAATGACAATGCTAAATTCCCGACCGTCAACAACCACAAGCCTTGATTCGACATCCCGAAGCAACCGAAACTCAAGAAATGCGGCATCTGATGTCGAGCTGTTCATCATAGGCTTTGATGTAGTCGCTCACATAGACACTTTAGCCGCCTACCCAGTAATGAGTGGAGATATTGCGTCTAAGCTGAACACAGTGACGACCAGGTGGGACGGTCCACCGATGCGCATAACAGGAGGCACAACATCAAGTGGAACGTGCACATTGCTCATCGCCATAGATAGCACCACGTACCCTGAGGCATTCTTTATTTTTCGTAACTGCGGCCGCGATGTTGTTCTGGAAATTGACTTTTTGGTTGACAATGGTGCAGTAATTGTTCTGAAGAGAAAATTTATAAAGTTTTCCTCCAATCATGGTGCAGTAATTGTTCTGAAGAGAAAATTTATAAAGTTTTCCTCCAATCATTGCATAACACCCGCACTAAATCCCGAAAACCGTGCTGCTTTAAGGGTCTCCGATGATCACGTCGCTCTGCTTCCCCGTGCAAGCTGGAAGATCACCGTTTACTGTGAAGATGCTGTCCTTGATTTCGATGCTATTATAGAGCGTCTCTAGAGTTTACTTCTCGACAATTGTGTTCCGTCGCAAGAGGGCTTGCCTTCTTGAACCAACACGGATCACCGAAGAGCGATGGCGCAGCACCCCCAAAAAAACGGACTAACGGAACGTCGGAACAAAACGATTGTGGATATGCTGTCTATGTACATCGAAGTTGAAACTGAAACTTGGGAGGACGCCCTACCACAGGTCACGTGTGCGTACAACACAACAATTCAGGAAACGACAAAAATGACACCGTTCGAGCTTCTCTACGGGAGATGGCCCAATACGATGCTTGACACCATGCTTGTGCACTTAGGAGACGACGCCCTCAACGCCGACTATGACAGCAGTGTGGTGCTCTCCGACCATAATCTTCGTTGGCTGCTAAGTTGGCCATAATCTTCGTTGGCCGCTAAGACCATGCTCGGTGGGCAACATTGCGTGCTGCTGACAAATAAACACTGCCGAACACAGCAGCTCACGGTCAGTCATTGTCACCACTGTGTTGCAGGTCGGCATTGGGCCGGAGGGTACCCCTACCCTCCCAGGTTCACAAATGCGGTCCAAACCGCCACTGAGAGCACCGAGACACCACCCCGCACGCCGGCAGCCATTACGCCATGCCGCTGTACAGGAGGCTGAGCCGTTCGAGGGTGAAGGGTCCACCTGGCCGGTCTTCGAGGCACAAGTGGGCGTGTTTTTTCGGGCGAACGACGGGCCAGAGGCAAAACAGCGCGATATTTGCCTGGACAGCTGCGGGGCCCGCGTATTCGCTCTCCTGCATGACCTCCTCAAGCCAGCCACACCGCATGACAAGTCGCTGGGAGAGCTGGTCACGACGCTGCGCTCGCACTTCAGCCCGGCCCCGTCGACGTTAATGGCCCATTCCCGCTTCAACAACCGGAGCAGCTGAGAAGGACACTATCGAGGAGTTCGTCGCAGCGCTGCGATGGGTATGCGAGCGGCTGCGCCTTCACAGAGAAAGCTCGACTCGCTGATCCTGGACCGTTTCGTCTGCGGCATCCACGACCCCACCCCCCCTATGCAGCATCAACGACCCGGCCAAGGATGCGGGTGAGATGGCGCGTGCGGCCGGCAAACCGTCGACGGAAGTGGCAGTGTACAAGATGCGACACGGCATAGCAGGTGCAGTCGTTTTAGTAGTGACGACCCCCTCACAGTGCCAGTTCGCGCAAGCGGAGTGCTTTGCGTGGGAGAACTGGGCACATTGCCCGGGCTTGCAGAGGGGGCATGGCAAATAGACAGAAGCAGCAGCTGGAGTCAAGCACGTGTTCGGCGCCAACCCACGGCCAAGTGATTCGGCGTAAGGGTAGGTGGCGGGGGCGTGTGGCAGCAGCTTCGGTTGCCAAGGCTACGATTCACGTCATGGCCGAAGAGCCACAGATTTTTTATATGTGGCACATGGACATACTTCAGTCATCTGTGCCGCGGAATTTTAAATTTAAATTCCGCGCCTGGACCTGATGGTATTACGACCAGTATGTTGGCCCTTCTTGTTGGGCACGCTTCCCCGTTTTTGCGGTCCGTGTTTAATGCGTACCTATCCCTCGGCCATTTCCCGTCGGTCTGGAAAGAAGCGAGGGTTGTTTTTCTTCTGAAACCGAACGCCCGCCGAATGACCCCTCTTCATACCACACCATTTGCATTTCATCTCTACTCGGTAAGTTACTGGAACGTATGCTGAACGGTCGACTGTACTTCTTCCTGCACACGTCCAGCCTACTGCACGACCATCAGTATGGATTCACTCAGGGACAGAGTGCAACATCGGCGCTTGCATCTCCAGGCTTGCCGTGAAGAGGGATCGTTGGCTCTGCTCATTTCATTGGACTTTAAAGGAGCGTTTGACTCAATTTGGCACCCATTCTTGCTTTACTTCCTGCGAGCCCACCGCTGTCCTTTTAAAATTTACCGCTTGCTTGAGTCCTTCTTAGATGGAAGGTCGGTGCACTACAGAAGTCATGCGGGGAGTGTGCGTGTCCAGACAACGATGCGCAGCCCCCAGGGCTGACCTTTGAGCCCGCTATTGTGGAACATCGCGATTCATGACCTGCTGTGCCTTCCTGTACCACCTAATGTGCACATTCAGGCCTACGCTGACGATACAGTAGTCGTAAGCAAGGGAGGTACACGGCGGGCGCTTCAGAATCTCGCCTACGAGACTCTAGAGAAAATATTACAATGGACGGGTGCTGCGAAGGTTAAATTGAACCCCACCAAGTGTACATGTCTGCTGGTATCGAGAGGACAGAGAGGTGCACAGCGGAAGCCGACCATTAAGCAGTGCGGCACGACTTTGCGGCAAGTCACTGAGATGAGGCTCTTGGGTGTGGTGTTCGATAGCCACTTGACCTTTGTTGCCCACACGAATCATTTGCGTAACCGCATTGAGAAGATGTCCGCCGCCCTCATCGGTTTTGCGCGTCTTCATTCCTTTCTGGACCGCAGTCACCTTCGCCTTCTTTACCACAGAGCTATTCTGCCGACTCTAACTTATGCTGCAGCGGCATGGTGGGGCGATCATCAGCACAATTTGTTAAAAGCTAAAATTCACTCCTTGATGCGTTCGTCACTGCTTGTGGTCACCGGAGCTTACACCACAACTAGAACCGCGGCGCTGGAAGTATTGGCAAACTCCCTTCCGCTGTCGATCGTCTTGGACATCGAGACAGGTCTTTTCGACTTGTTTCACCGGCGGCAATCCACTGAGCTGCATGGAACACGCATTTTCCCGGGCGAGGTGGAACATCCTCTTCTCTGGACCTGCTGTCATCCCGCTCTACGCTTGGCGATTCCACACCGCAGGATAGACTGCCGTACAGCTGAGAAGATAAAGTTGAGCCCTGGTTTACATGCGTACACAGACGGTTCTTTCACCACGACATCTGCCGGTGCAGCGTTCGTTGTGCTCAGCTCATCTGATGAGGTTTTGGTGACGCAAAGGTTTCGAATTTTGCCACTAACCAGCTCTTATGGCGCAGAAGCTATTGCCTTACACCGTTTGTTTCTCTACCTCAACAACAACAAGCCCTCCTGTCCCGTTTTCATTTATTCTGATTGTCTGTCTTTGCTTTTGGCTTTAGGAGATCCTTTCAACCCCTCAGAAACTCTTCACGAAATTCAAGTAAACTATCAATTACTGGCTTCTTCCGTTCCAGTCTCCCTCTTCCACGTTCCCAGCCACTCCGGTGTGTGGGGCAACGAGCTCGCCGATCTCGTAGCTACAAGTGCGGCAACTAGGGGTGCAGAAGTGGAGGGGCGTACTTCGAAGCGAATTGTAAGAGCACGGCTCTTGAAGATAGGTCGGCTGGAGTGGCAACGTTGGTGGAGCTCCGACAACACAGACACTGAGTTGTTTCGATGGGTACCAAGTGTTCTGGCCATACCGCCATTCTTTCCTCCGCCCCGAAGACTCGCCCAACTTTTAACCGGACATGGACGGTTTCCCCATTATTTCCACCGGGTTGATCTGCTGCATAACAATACGTGCTTCTGCGGACTCAGTGCTCCTTCCATCAGCCACTATCTCCTGGATTGTGCAAAAACAGTTCCCTTTGTGTCCAGATTAGGTCGCCTCGTTCGCCTCCCACTGGAACCTCCTTATTTGCGTCAGGCACTGGACAACGCTGAAGCGGTGAAAATGTAATAGGACTGGTGGAGTTTGTCGGTAACAGCATGCTGGACATTTCGCGACAGTGAATTTGGCATCTAATAGCCGATACCTGTTGGCTCTGCACATGACATCTGCCTTCCCCTACGACCTTTTGGGCGACGCCTGAAGGTAAAGACATGTGAAGCTTCTGGGACTTTCGTAGAGTCAACTGTGTCTGTACAGTCATCCGCTCCGTAATTCTTCCGGACGCTGCTCCTTTGTGCTGTGCTCCTTCTGCCGTGTGTTCAAACAGTGCGTGCCGTTCGCGATTTGAAAGTGGTGTTCCCGTGCATTCGGATGGGCAGGGCAGGATTGGTGACCCGCTCGTGTCCTAGTGGCAGGTCTTAAGATTTTAGGATGGTGTACGCTCACGTTTCGTACGCGTGTGGAGGGGCCAGTGGACATGCGTGGCTGTGCGGGAACGAACTGGCCGAACTGCTATGAACTGGCCGAAAGTGTACCAATATTGGGGTGTATTTAATTTTGCATTCTACAAATTGGCTTTTACTACAAAATGTATGTGTTGATTATAACCCCTGTTCATTTATTTTTGATTGGCTGCAAACCTGCCATAGCGTTGCTGGAGCGGGTGTTGTTCCCCAGGTTATTCTTTTCATTTTTGGGAGGGGGGGAACATGGAAAAAGAATTGGAAGAATTGGACATACTTCACTCATCTGTGCCGCCATATATGCTTATGGTCGAAGTCTCTAGGCGTCGCATGTCCATCGAGCTGGATACGGACGCCAGCGTGTTGGTCATGGTCGGAAAAGTTTTCAAACGCACCTTCCCTTGCGTTTCCGTCGCGGCTTTGGGCGTCATGCTGCGCAGCTACTCCAGACAGCTCCACAGGTCGAGAGTCAGGCCCAGGTCAGGGTTCACCTTGGTGACAGGAAGGCCACCCTGCCCCTGTACTTGACGAAGGGGTCGTCACCGACGTTGCTAGGCCAGAACTGGGTCCATGCGCTAGGCGTGTCTACCGAAGTACCGGGAAGCAGTTTGAATGGTTGAATACGCCCCGAGCCCCCTGACCAAGTTTAAAGCCCTGTTCCATCCCGGGGTGGGCGCATTCACTGGCACGACGGCGAGAATTCATGTCCCAGAGGGAGCCCGTCACCATTTTTTCAAGCCGCGCCCACTGCCGTTCACATGGAAGGACAGGGTCACCCAGGAGCTGCAACGGTTGCAGCGAGACGACATCCTGGTGCCCGTCAAGTTGTCAGGTTCGGCCGCTCCTATCATGCAAGTCCTCAAGCAAGACAGCAGATTTAGGATCTGCGGGGACTCCAAGGTCACCATTAACCCTGTCGCTACGGTCGAAAAGTACCCGCTGCCCGCATTGAAGATCGTTTGTCGGTATTGTCCAGGGGACAGAAGTTCACCAAGCACGACCTCAGAGATTCGGCCAGCATCTGGGGCTCCAGGAGTCGTCCCGGAAGTACGTTATTATATCACAGGTGGCGAAGGCGGTACCGAGGGCAGGAGTCGGCTGAGCAGATACACACCCACATGGCCGCCGAGCTCAGATTCCAGCAGGGCTGCCTGCTGTGGGGTTCCATGGCCGTGCTTCCAGTAGCCTGCAGTCTAGGGTTATGCAGTTGCTGCATGCGGGTCATCCAGGCGTGGAGAAGACCAAGGTGGTGCGCCATCCTATGTTGGGTGGCCTAGCCTGGACCAGGACATTGCTCGCATTGTGTAGAGCTGCCACGTCTGCCAGGCGAACCCGCGAGCATAACGTCATGTGGAGATCAACCCCCCGGCCATTCTCGGAGACACCGTGGTCCCATCTACACGTGGATTTTGGGGGCCCCTTCAAGGCCTACTACTTCCTGGTGGGGGACGCGTTCTCCAAGTGGGTTGTGGTACTGCCAGTCACCCATCCCTCGGCAGGAGCAACCATTGCGGCGTTGCGGCAAGTCTTCGCAGCCCAGGGGTTGCCGGGCGTCATCGTGTCCGACAATGAACCCGCTTTGTCCAGGGAGGAGTACTTGGTCTGGCTGACGAAGAAGGGAATCTGTCGGATGATGGTTCCGCAGTACCACCCTGCATCGAATGCTGCTGCCGAGCGGGTTGTGCAAACGGTGAATGACAAGCTCAAGAAGACAACGTTGGGGATTTCCAGACACCGGATGTGCGAGCCCTGTTCCCGTACCGGACCACACCCGACGACGTCACGGGGCATGCCTCCTGTGCGCTCCTGTTGGGCGTTATTAAAGCAGCTGAAGCAGAAGCTGGCGGCTCACCGAGGTTTCCGTCCTGGGCCTTTGAGGAGCTTGGGGCTCCGGTCTTGGCCACGAACGTCCGCCTGCTCTAGCCTGGTCTGCTAGGCACGTCGTCTCTCCTGCCAGTGCGTCATCACTGATCGTTCGCATGTTGGATGGGACCACGTGGCACCAGCATGCCGACCACGTTAGGCATCGCCTGGCAACCTCAGCCGCCCCTTCAGGAAGCCAGCAGGCAGGGGAGCCAACTACACCGGCCGCTGCCAGCACAGCACCAGGGCCTAGGGCTACTGGCGCCTGTGAGGCACCACGTGCAAGTCCAGTGCCCCCTAAATGGCTCACAGACGGTGCGAGAGTGACACAGGCAGCACCCAATGCTGCCTCACCTAGATCGACACCTGTGCTCAGGCGGAGTAAGAGACTGCAGAGACCGCGGATCGCTAGTCACCAGGGTGACAGGTGTAGTTTGGTGTTTGTGTTGGACAAACAAACTTGTGGGTAAGGAGTGTGACAAGTGTGTGGTTCCCCGGCCCTAATCTTCGTTGGCCGTTACGTTCAGCGCGCCCACCAGGCTCGGTGGGCAACATTGTGTGCGGCTGACAAATAAACACCGCCGAGCACAGCAGCTCGCAGTCAGTCACCGTCACCACCAGCCCGATGCAGGAAGTCAGTAGGCTGGAGGGTACCCCGACCCTCCAAGGTTCACAAATGATGGCCAAATCGTTACGGCGATGTCCAACGATACCCTCAGCGTGCGGAGGAGGCCCGCCAGCTCGCTCGAGTTTGTACAACAGACCAGCAGCAGGTGCATGCCAGCAGGTGGAGTGCCATTCAGGAGATCTTGTGTGGATTTGGACTCCAATCCGAGGACGCGGACACAGTCAGAAGGTTCTGCAGCGGTATTTCGGGCCCAATCAGATTCTACGACGTGTTGGCCCACCCACCTGAGAAGTGATCCCGGATGGTTATTACAGCACATCACGAGGACTCACGCGACCGCAAGTCGTCCACGTCGTTCGCCTCATATCTCACTGCACAAGATGAACTTTTTTTTGTTCCTTTACGGACAGTTCTTTTTATTCAACCACACTTAGAAGAGGGTAATGCCACGAATCATGCATTGGGTTTGTTTTTTATAGTTCTTTTTACTGCCCGGCTGGTTCGGCTGTGATATCTTTGGTGTAAGCGAAGCGCATGTTCCATTCTTTATTTTTATGCCGTGCTCAATGCTGTCATTTGGATGAGAGCGTGCAGTACGGACACCACTGCACTGAAATATTCTTGTTTCATCTAAATCGTTCTAGATGTAAATCCACGGTTCCAGATGCACTTGCGGCGAAAGATAAAGCTTGCAGAGCAGACGCCCTGGAATTCGACTCGCTGAGGCTCGCCAGCGCAAGTTACATTGTTAACTGCTGCCTTGCCACCTGTGTATTCTTTGAGTTGATAGAGGAGCACAAGTTCGCTCCAATAGACTTGTTTTTCTTGAAAACAGCTGCGTTGTTTTTGGCTGCGTGCGGAATAGAAGAAATTGTAAGGTTGGTGTGTCACAAATAAAATGTTTACAAAGATGGTGGGCGATTGAAAACGTTTTGAAGGCGTAACGAAGATCGGTTTATGTCTGCCGGTTGCCTAAGGACAATTTTTCGCCCTTGACATACAGGCTCTGTACGGGCTAGCGCAAAAACCCCCCAACGAGAGGCAAAGCCCCAAGTTCCACACTGGGTCTCGCGTTTTCAGTAATATTTTTGTTTCCTAGCCATTTCATTTCCTAACTACACTTTCATTGTCCAAGCGGGACCCCTCTAAGCTTGTAAAGACACAAAACCATAGTTGCTTTTCTCTCCACAGAATTTGTGTGAAAGTACATTTAGAATGTGTATTGTTTCAAGACATTTATGTTTGAGTTGTTTGATCAGAGGAATGAAATTGAGTTTTTCGCCTAGGACGACGCGTAAGAACTTGCGTTCCCTTTTTTGTAGGAATGCAGTGACCATTCAGTTTAGTCAGAATCGGGCTGCATACCGCGCCTCTTTGAAAAGATGATGCAGGCACTTTTCTTAAGAATAAGTTTAAAACTATTTTGATCCACCCTGCGTGCAAGCTTGTTTACTCCAATCTGGACCTTTCGTTCACATATAAACATATTACATGACCTAATAGATATCGGTACATCGTCAACATACATCGAAAAAGATAAAAATGGTGGCGATGCCTTCCGAACCGAATTAATCTTGACTCTAAATGAGGTGCAGCTCAAATCGCCTCTTTGGGGCACCGCAATCTCCTGCACGCATACTTTTGGTAGTTTTTTCCCAACACACACGACACATTCGTTCAAACATCTAACTAGACAGTGTGTTCTGCACTACTTTATATACCAAATGTTTTATGTCTTATGTCTTAAGAAAGCCAAATCGCCATGGAGTACAATTTGTCCTTTTAATATGAAAGAAAATGAAAATGCAATATTGCTTACCAAGGTAGGCGTTATTTGTGGGTTGTAATGCTACTCTTTCATTATTTATGGATAGCCGTTCCGGACGCCTGCCGGAGGGCTCTCGAGAAAACCATTGTACTCTAAAAGGTACACTAGTGTCCTGTTTATTCTCTTGTCGAGGAGCCAGCCAAGGAAGCTCGTAAGGCTGATGGACAGATAGCTGGTAGGCGAGGATGGGTCTTTTGCACTTTAAGGAATGCCACAACTATTACCTCCCTCCAAACCCTGGTAATGTGACACGAAAGCCATATTCTGTTGTAGCGGTGTAGACGTGTTTCAATAGTGCTGGAGTGTACGCGTTGCATCATGGTGTATGTGATGTCTGCACCCGGACCTGAAGGCTTATAAGTATTAAGCGCCACCCTAAACTCACGAAGTGTCTTTTCGCAGTTGTGAGCATATTTTGAGTTTCTTGTGCATCTGGCTTCTTTTCTTATTTTCTGCATAAATTTTTTGTGATGTGAAAGTGTTTCCGTATAGTGCCTAACTGGACATGTGTTGGGAGTGCTGCGCATGGTGCAAGGATATTACCCTGGTCTTCAGGTGTGTCTCATGTTGTACTAAGAAAGGGCAACCTGCGTGTTTGTTGACCTTTGAGTTTATGCATACACAAGAGATGTGCCAACTCTCTCGTTTCACCTAAAGGCGTATACACGTACCATGTGCATTTCCCTTTCAAAAGAGAAAAGGGTATTTTTCATTGGCTAATGACGTAGAATACCCCAGGTGTTGTTCTGGGCCTCTCCCGGCGGTCTGCGGTCCTCGCTCCACCAGGGACTCCTTGGGTTGCATGGGATACAGAACACCGGCAATTTGGGGGTTTTGGTGGCGTCGATGATTTGCGCAATGATGCGTTGGGCGGCTTTCTCCACGTGTAGGTATGTTATAGATGTTTGGTGTAGTTCGAATGTTTCTTCAAATGCACTTCGGTTTGGCTTAGTTTCAATCGAATCTTTATGCGCTGGTGAACTCTTTGGGTTTTTAGCTATAAATGTTAATGTGGTTGCGAAGTGGTATCTACCATATGGGTTAGTGTCTACATCCCACTCAAGAGATAGAACGTGTACCGCACGGGCAATCGCCAAGTCAATGTTCGAATAGGTGTTGTGCTCCGCACTATGGTATGTTGGTTTGTTTTGTAGGATGGGCACGCTCCCGAAGGTGTTGGAATTTTTTTGTAAAGCAACCTCGGAGATCCATGTCAGGAGAGCACCTGAGTCACGTGGATTGAGGTCACCTAAAAGAATAAGAGGTGCGGGTAGCTGGTCAACAATACCCTCGAAACGTTAATTCAAAAGCTCCAAATCAGGAGGGGTGTAAGTTGACCATAGTTTTGCTATCCTATTGCACATAATAGTACGAATGTCAATAGCATCAATAATGCTCTGTAGTAGGATAGTGTGACACACCAAAAACTTTCGGACCGTGAAGTCCACACCTCTGGAAGATCTACCACCACCAACCCTATCCTTCCGAAATATCATGTATTTATTCAGGAAATTTGTACGTCCGGAATTCCTTTCTTTTTTTGAAGACCCATCACGATTGGCTGATTGGATCACAGTATCTCATGCACATGGTCAATTAAAGGTCTCGACGGTTCCATTTAGTTAACTGTTCTCATACAATTAGTTATTCGAAGACCTTCTGAAGTGTGTATGATTACGGATTGTATTTCGGTTTTGCTCTACTTCGAAGGTGCTATCTAGGCTTTTTGTTTACCGTGGACGCCTCGGGCTGTTACTTTTATCTCGACAAAGGCCGGACTGTTCCGACATCCATTTCTTCGTCGAATGCCCTCGGAGTACCCGACTGATAGCTACATTGGAACCCGCACACTTTGCGGAGTGCTTTGTCTTGACAGCAGGCGCCGATCGAGTCAGGAACGCCTCGGGTGGCACAGGCGGGGTTGGGATCTGCCACTGGTTCTTGCGCCTGCATTTCGTTCAATCCCTGCCGCGTGGTTTAGGAAGGAGGATGGAAATTTTTGGAAGCAGCATCGCTCCCAAAAGGCATAGTCGAAAAAACAACTGCTGCTGATTCGGCAGGCAGTGTGGTGACTTTTTGGGCTGCTGAAGGAAACGTTGGACGGTACAGGAGGAACAAAGCCTGACTCGCAGTACTGAGCCCTGCTAAAACCATATTCCATTCCTCCTTGCGACCTTCGTTTGTGCATACCTCACCAGAGAAAAGAGGCGAATCTCCATCATGCGTCTGCGAAGGTGACGTTCTCCCAGTTTCTATCATTGATTATCTTTTTTTCTAGCTCAGATCTTTCGCACTTTCGGGACTATACAGCATTTCACCTCAGACGGTTCGCAATGAATAAACTTTGTGAAGGACAGTTCTCTGAGGGACGGTATGTTTGTATGCATTTCACGTATGTTAGCCGGCCACCACAGGTGTTATTGTGATACCGTCGGCCACCACTAACCCTAAAATTCCAGCAATCACTAGAAACTGGCTGCGTGCCAAAAGACTGGAAAGCTGCGCACATAAATTCATTGTTGCAATGTGGGGACAAAACGCACCATACAAATTATCGACGTATATCTCTGACTTCTACTTGCAGCAAACTATTTGAGCACATATCGTTCACCCATATAATGACCTACCTAACCCAAAAGCATCTTCTGCTAAACTAACACGAATTCCGACAAAACCTTTCATGTCAAACACAACTTTATGAATTACTGACTGACCTTCACAAATCCCTTCACATGTCCCTTGACAGCGACGCTGTTTTTATAGATTTTACAAACGCCTTCGACCGTGTGCCTCACAAACGCTTACTTGTAAAAATAAAAGCCTAAACGTTGATTATAATAAAACAAGATGGATTGGTGAATTCATAACTAACCGTACGCAGTCTGTTAAGCTAAATAACTACATTTCCCATCCTATTACCGTCACATCAGGCGTCCCACCGGGCTCTATCCTCGGGACCCTTTTGTTTTTTATTTATATCAATGACATCGAAACTGGCATAATATCTTCCATTCGTCTTTTCGCCGATGATTGCGTAATATACCGGCAAATAACTAACTCCACTGACGTATCTGCTCTTCAATATGACCTAACGCAACTGTCGCTATGGTGTGACACATGGCAAATGGGCAAAAACTTTGAAAAAACAAAACACGTAAGGTTTTGTTGTGCTCTTAACCGGCTCATAAATCGCTACACAATAAATGACAGAGATGTACAATCGGCTTCATCATATAAATATCTTGGAATTATATAACCTCTCATCTGAGCTGGAACTCACACGCAGAGTACATAACCCATTAATGTATAAAAAAACTGGGCCTCCTAAAATGTCGATTACACTCTGCGAGCTTGAACACTAAGGTCCTTGCATATACTTCATTTATTAGACCATTGTTGGAATATACGTCAGCTATCTGGAACCCGCGTTACCATTACCTAAAAAATTTACTTGAGTCTGTGCAAAGCCGTTCAGCAAGGTTTATCTTGTAATCTTACTCACGTCATCAGAGCGTACCTGCCCTAAAGCATTCCTTAAATTTCATGCCACTCTCCAGGCGCAAATATTATAATCGACT
Source organism: Haemaphysalis longicornis (assembly GCF_048455015.1). Taxonomy (NCBI): domain Eukaryota; kingdom Metazoa; phylum Arthropoda; class Arachnida; order Ixodida; family Ixodidae; genus Haemaphysalis; species Haemaphysalis longicornis. The sequence goes on from NW_027526214.1 coordinate 2,834,111, forward strand.
GGTTTTCGTTTACTGCGTACTTCACCACGCTTCTTCATCTTCCCAGTTCCACCTTCGAACTGCCAGTTACGTTTCCTCCAGAGCAGACCACTCCCGTAAAATCGAACAAATTTTTGCAAAAAAAATAAACACCAAAATTCTCCTCTTGTCCTGAGCATTACAGAATGAAATACGTTGCCAGAACACATAATACCGTCAATAAACTTACCATCTTTTGAAACGCCGCTATTATCATATCTACAAAAAGAGCACCTTGCGCAAATAGATGCACAGTTTAACTTTATCAATTTCAAGCCCAGTGTTACATGTTATTTCATTGCTCTGTCTGTGTTATGACTTGGTGTTAAATGCTCAAGTGTGTTAAAGTGTTAAATGCAGGAGGTGTTGCCTTGTTCTTTTAAAGCACATTTTGTGTTCATTGTTAGCCTGATGTCAAATGTCTCATGCAAAAATGGTAATGCTTGCCTTGTATAGGTCAATCTTCTATGTTTTTGTTTGCATACTCATCCTATTTATAATATCTGTTGAAGTTTTGCTTTTCAGATCCCCCCTATGTAATGCCCTTCGGAGCTTTCAGGGTATCTAAATAATTATATCGATATATAAAGTAACTCTGCGCCACCTCCTTTATGCCATGTCACACAAGATGCCAGTACGATTGACGTGCAACTTCTTCTTGTCCATTTTTGGCAGCTCGCCCTCTTTTTGTTCTTGGTGCTTCTCTTCCTGCAAAAGTGACTCGAAAACATCTTACAAAACAAAAGACAGAAATCCTGCTTGTTTTAGCCATTCAATGTGACATTCAAAGCTACATTGTACTCTGTGGTTACAGGATGTGTTCAACGCGGCCCTTATGCAAGTCATGGCGGCAGCTCTTTTTATCAATTTTGAGTGCGCGCAGTCCACCGGAATGAGTTGCTTGTTGGAACGCGGGTGTCCACATTTTTCTTGCGCCTTTAAACACGTGATCATGTCGAACCAACTGGCCCACATCAAGCGGACGTATGGTTGCACGAGGCAATGTTCGAAGCCTGCATTTGTTGATAAAGTAGCTGGGGAACAGTTGAAATTCATTATTGCGCGTTTTTATAAAATTTTCTTACCGCATAAACGGATCAACATATACCTCACTGCTTTCACACCTCGGTATTTATGACATTGTTTTATTCATCAGATCTCGCTGAGAGATCACACTCTCAAATCCTATTGGCTGCGTTGGGGTGTGACACTGAAGTCAGCATCTGCTATTGCAGCTTTATTCGAAAAATTTGTAGCTTCTTGCTTGTTCTTACGTCGACAAGAACTTACCAATTTTAAGCTCTTGCCTTTGCAGGACTGATCAGCAATGCCCCGAGAAATTTTAAGTTCAGAAAGACAGACTTTTTGGCAAGGATGGTTGGCGGATCCACGGATTCTATTGTAGTTGCCTTGGCTTTAGGAAGCTCGTACTTGGCAAGGGAGAAAATGGTACTTCGGTGTGGCGCCTGTCAGGGGGTCGATCTTTGCATTTAGCTAATTTAGATACCACAGTGCAAGTAAAGGAAGCAGGTAACGGGGTTACTTTTTTCTGCAACCTCACCATAAGAGCTGTAGAGGTCCAGGAGCTCCCTGCTGGTAAACTGAAAGGGAGTCTATCCACCGGAACTTTACCACGGCTACGACTGCAGTCATTCGTGGCTTCTTACCCTCCACCGATTAACACATCGTCAAGGTAGGATAGAACTTATGCTTAGGGGCTCGGTGTCCACGGTGTCGCCACTACTGTTACCAAAAATACTCAAGGTGCCCGTACGGATGAACCAAAGTTAAAGACATACTAGTTTAAATTAAGAAGTATAAATTAAGAAGAAATAGGTGTGGGCAGGGCATGTAATGCGAAGGCAAGGTAACTGTTCGTCATTAAAGAAAGCATAGTGGTTGCTTAGGAAAGGCACGCGTGGCAAGGGGCGGCAGAAAGTGGATTGCTAGATGCTACCAAGAAGTTTGCGAGGACACGTTTGTCGCAGTTTGATCAAAAAGGGGATAAGTGAAGATTTATGGGAGAGAGCTTTATCCTCCGGTGGGCGTAGACAGGCTGGTGACGGGGATGATGTTGATTATGTAGCTACAGGAAGGAAATTGCCATTTTTTGTCCTACAGGAACAAATAAGCCTAAAATATAAACAAAATCAGCCGTGATAGGATGCGGAGATCGTTCTCACGTTCTTTGCAACGCGCGTGAAGTGCGCAGCCAAGTTTGTTTGGCCCGCGACAAATCCTCTCTCGAGTGTTCACCGCAGAAGCCGAGTGAGAATCTCTCTCCTTTTCTCTCTATCTATCTATCTATCTATCTATCTATCTATCTATCTATCTATCTATCTATCTATCTATCTATCTATCTATCTATCTATCTATCTATCTATCTATCTATCTATCTATCTATCTATCTATCTATCTATCTATCTATCTATCTATCTATCTATCTATCTATCTATCTATCTATCTATCTATCTATCTATATGTTTAGTATAAGTAAAGAGTCAGATACACCGCAAGACCAATAAACAAACATGGTTTACCTACGTAGCGGCAACGGGACTTGCCTTCATCAGAGTATAGTTACATGATTGCGCTGTCATAAACATTTGGAATACATTTCTTATATAGCTGTGGAGAAAACTGTCAGAAGGAGTGGAAGATGTTTCGGAAACAGAGAGTGTGCATGCAGTCGAGCTACGCCTATGTTGCAACAACAAAAAAAAATGGGGGAGGAGAGAGAGACAGAAAGGGGTCGTGTTTAACAAAGCAGCGTTCAAGGTTGCACCTCGACGAGTCAAGGTATGCGCCGTGGGCTGTGGGCTGAAGCAACTGAACAGAAAATAGGTAGGGTCACAAAGGGTTAAACATGAATAGATCACAAAGGATTAAACATTCCTAAGTGGTGGTGGGAACGAGGCCTCCTTCCGCAGGACAAACGGCATTGTTGAGCCGCACTTCGCTAATAAAGCTGCTGTATTTAGAGAGTTTCTGCGAATTCTGATGGCAAACTCAAGGGTAGGATAAATGAACATAGTTATAAAAATTATGAGGCCGCCAATTTTATTCGAGGGGTAAGCACGTTAGTTTTTCGTAACTTTTATTAATCCCAAGTGTAGCTGACCCAAAATTATAAATGAGCTAAGATTCCGGAACCACGCAGTCGTGGTGCGTTTTGAAGGCGAATTCTAAAATAGTCTTTAAGATGTTCGAATGCATGCCCGGGACTTTTCATGTCTTGACAGGGGCAAATAAGGACAGCTTTTTGAATGAGAGCGGTGAATGTTGAGCCGTATTCGGAAGGGTGTTCCAGTTTGGACGATTTATTGTTGCCTGCAAACAGTGCACCCTGGAAGGTATACGACATTAGCGGAGTCACAGTTAAAGTTGCCTTTTATATTAACGTAGTAGTCTGAAGCCGTGCTGGTGGCGCGCTGTGTAGGGGTCATGTGTGGGCATACTTTACATCGGGGTTTGTTGCAGGGCATGCAGCCAGTAGTTTCCGGTTGGTTGATACGAGAGTTAGTAAGAAAGTCGCCTTAATTCTTATTACGCCGGCAGACAACGCGTGGAAGTTCGTTGAATATGCTGTTTAAGCAGTTACTTTGCATTAGAATATTGTGATGTATTTTTAGTACGGCTGACACTCTTGGAGTGGAGGATGAGTGGGTTAAAACTAAGTTGTTTTGCGGGTTACCGTCCGGGCCTTTTTTCTTACAGATTTCGTTACAGTCTAATTGGTTGGCTCGCACAATAGCGTCATCGATAACTTTTTCCGTGTATTTTTATTCAGGACGGCGGTCTTGAGTTCTTTACAGTTTGAGTCAAAGTCGGCTGGGTTTGAGCAAATTCTCTTAAATCGGTGGACTTGGCGGTGAGGTATTGCTGTCTTCTAGTGTCTGACATGGCTACTTCGGAAGTGCAAGTGCAATTCGGAGTGCAAGTGCAAATTCAATGCAAAGTGCAATTCGGAAGTGCACCGCTCATTCCGGTCTTTCTTTATAGTTTTTTTGAGAGCCATAATGACTTCCTGGAAAAGATATACCGCATTTCAAACACGTGCAGCATGCTGTTGTTTTACCAAGTTTCTGTTAAGCTGGCATTGTTTATTTTGTAAAACCTCTCGTTTTTTCCTTTTCCTAGGGACTTGGCCGGTTTTTTGAGCGTGCTTGCATTCCGCACGTTCGTCGTCGCCTACTCTGACCGCTGTCGTTTGAAGGTGCTCACTTCAAGTAGTTCCTGGTGGTTTTGACAGCTTTATCACAAGGAATGAATAATAATGCATCGTGGTTGCTGGTTCTCATGGGCATGTCTTTGCGTTCAGCTCGATCAGGTTGAGCTGAGATGAGGGCTTGTTCTTTTGCAGAAATTTGGCAGAATTTAGAAGCATTAGTCTCGACCGTCTTATCGCATTTCGGTAAAGACAAGAAGGGCTCACTGCGATAGTCGGTGTCGCACATTGTGTTGATGAAAATGGGAAATTCTGCCATCACCTCGAAGCAGCAGGAATGATCCCATTAACGCGCGGCACCCACGCCATCCTGGTTCTAGTTACTGAGCATCGTGACGTCGGGGCGCGTGTGATATACGTAAGCGTGATAACGCCTGGCCACCGCACCAGCAGACTTTCAGTCTCCAAATGCGAATAATCGAAATGTTAGCGCTGCCGTTCTATTTCACAATGTTCTTTGCCTATATCAGTTTTCGCTGGCATTCTGGCCAGCAGCAGCCGAACAACAGTGGTGCCTATCTCTCAGGAAATGCTATCTGCACAGCTGCGTCAGTGGAAGGTGGCTCGGTGGCAAGGCTGGTTTGTGTCGGCGTGGAAAAAATCATCGGCCAGTTATATTCCAGTTACAGCGAGTCGTCACAAGGGCCCCCTTCTCAGTCACAGTTGGTGCCACCCTTCTGCTTTCTGCCTACTCCTCCTTGGCTATGACTGGATTCTTGTCCAGTGCCAAGAGTCTGCGGCAGGATCTGCACCATGACCTGCAGATAGGCTCCTGCCCCTGGCGTTGTGCTGTAGTTCTGTGCTCTAGATGAAGTCATGCAGGCCTAAATTCGAACCCTGTCCCGCCAAGATTGCAGTAGGAAGGAGTAAGCCAGGACTTCAACGGCGTACATTCCCACGACAGGCTACGGCTAGTCAAGGTTACAGCAATATAGCAGGTATAGCTTTTCTTAGACGTAAGTGACGACACTTTGCAACTGCTATTTCGTCAGGCTCGCATATGCAGAAATGGTAGTTGTAAGTTCCCGGCATGTCACCGATACCTTATTTATTCTGCCGCGGAAGCGTCCCCAGATGAAATGCGAGTAACCTTCGCACAGGTGCTGTGGTCGGGATGCATCATGAAGGCTTTCTGCTGCAAACGACCATTCAGATTACCAGGTGAGCGGCCAGGACGTCGAAGGTCTTTACCCACCACACAGCGTCGTCCTGGAAACCTCGGAAGACCGGCTCGACCGTGTTGGGGGGTGATGGAAACGTGCAGTGATAGGTGTCTTGAAGCCGCTGACCAACCTCTCTGAGAGACGGTACCAAAGGAGTAGGGTGGCCGGAATTCACATCAGCGGTTAGCATGAGGAGGGTCAGTTGCTTTTGGCGCTAAGGTTAAGGGCTGCAGAAATCACGGGAAGAACGACGGATGCAGCGGTGAGTCCAAAAGACGAAGGCTGCACAGAAGGCTGGCTATAATCCGTGCTGGGCTTTCCTTGCGTTGGATGCCCATTCGGGAACCACGACCCTATTAATCGGGCAGCAGGGCTGCGAGGTGTGCCAGAATTTAGAAGCTGTTGAGGGCCGCCCCTGGTGTAGTATCGCCGAGAGGCAGAGAACATGAGAAGACTTCGTCGCCTCGTGGCTTAAAGGATTATCGACTGCGCCACTTCTCATGAACTAAGACCGATTTTTCGCGCGCTATAGTTATTCTTCCACTGAACTGGCTCAGCCCTCCTTCCTCCGGGTCCAGTCAGTAGCAGTCCCCATACTTTATGGGCGGGTGTATATATATATATTTATAGATATGTATATATATATGTATATGTATATATATATATATATATATATATATATATGGATATATATATATATATATATATATATATATATATATATATATATATAAATATTAATATATATATGTGTGTGTGTGTGTGTGTGTGCGTGTTTAAATAAATATATCCAGCGAGAGCAAGACAGCCTACAAGAGTTAGCAAACGAAGTAACCTCACGAAATGCACAGATAATACGGAGACTATACACAAGTACACATGTAATAAGCATTTCTAGAATGACGTTTCCTGGCGTTTTAGGAGGAATACTTTTGTGCTTCAGATTCTGAAAAAAAAAGCAGTGCTCGCGAAAAAATACGTTTAATAAAGATACGGATCCAAGTGATAAACATTTCAAGAATGAAGATTGCTGACTTTTCAGGAAGGCGACTTTACTTCTTTAGAACACGAGGAAAAAATATTATCTCCCTATACGTCAGTAAACTTCGTTTATCAAACGTTTTCGGCTGTTTCCCTAACTTTACTTACCCTACCCATACAAATGCACATACCTGAAGACAGAAAAATTTTATTTGGCGAAAGCACAGAAAAAAAAACCCAGCCTCATCGCTGATAACATTCGTGCACAGGTGAAGTAGCTAAAGCTTGAGTGAAATCAATGACAAGTGAAAATGATTACGTATAAAATTGAAATAGGTGAAATTTTGTGGCACGGAAAACTAAAGTGCTTCCACCAATTGCCGTACCACCTCGTAGAAAGCGCACGCCCGGCCGCTTATACTTACTAAGTGCGAGAGCATTCAAACGAAACAGGTGCCATATCTGTATAGAGCATGAAATGGTTTACTGCGTTCACAGATTTATAGTGAAGGGCCGTGCAGGTCAATATTTATCACACCTTACGGATAAGCCGGGGAGTTTGAGTGGTATCTGTGTGCAATGCTGACATGATGCAAAGCAGGCGAGATACTCAGCAACGCAGCTTGACACACCAGGCCACCAGAAGCGGGTTCAAATCCTATCAAACGTTTTTGACAGTCACAGTAGCCAGCAAGCTGGTCATTGTGGACAACTTGCAAGAGCGATGGCAGCAAAATGTGAGGGGCAACACGCTCGCATTTTCTCAGCAGTGTGATGAATTACGCGAAAGAGAATACGGGTGAGGAACGGGTACTTTTCAAGCTGGTGCCGTACGTGGTTGTTAGGGGACTGCGCAACCTCAGACAGCCGGTAAAATATGGTCTGGCAGTTTGGATTTGCCTATTCAATAGCCATCAGTTAGGAGCACAAGACGGTGGTGCAGGTCTTGTGGGAGCCATGGATTTAGTTGGGTGCATTTTTCGAAACATTGCAAGTGCTGTTGAATATCCTCCCGAGAGGAAAACCCTGGAAGGCCTCCGTAGCAAGATGATTTTTCCTAATTTACACTGTACATTTTTGCCGCACTTCTTAAATCACAAAATCAACTGTCCTAGCCGTACGGAAAGGCTCTTCAGCACCGGGAACCAGCACAAGGCATATTTACGGCCACTATGGTGAAGTTGCGGCCGTATAAGTACAGACGGAATTCTCGCACAGGCTTGGCGACAGCTAGACTCTTTCTGTGATGGGGTAGTTCTCTGCTGAATTTTATGACTGGGATATGCCGCAACACGCTTTCTCGATTGTTTATCGACATGGAGAGTACAAGCAACGATTCCGCCACCGCTTGCGTCGGTATTTTATAGGGTTGGGTTGGTGTCGTGGAAATCTGTGAAAACAGCATCAGGTGTAAGCGCGTCTTTGAGGGCTTGAAATAATTTTTCGATGTCTTTTCACCATACCAAAGGTGTACCAAATGTTGTGAACAAAAATTTGAAAGTTGGAAGCAAGGCCAAGGAAGCGGCGGAGCATCTTCTTATGAGTGGGCGATGAAAACTTACGACTGCGCTAATTTTCTCGGGATCAGGCCAAACGCCTGCATTTTTTACAATATCGCTGAAATCCTCGATATTATTCCTCCCAAAACGACATTGTTTTTATGGAGCTTTAGGCCAGATTTAGCAGGAAGGGTCTGCCCTTTATTCATGCTCTGCAGGAGCTAAAACATTGTGGACCAGATGACAACGATGTCAAGTTAGCACAAACAGGTTGTCTTCTTCAGGCCACGTAATACCTGGTCCATGGCGTGAGACACTCAAAAGTTACGTGCGCTTGCTTGACAAAACGCGAGCAGCTCCGCGTCAACGTTTATTAACGCGTCCGGGTACATAATGCTGTTGTCCCTTATAGTCGTCTTACATGGATATCAGCCAATCTCCCGCATACGGGATATGATGCCGAAGGAATTTAGAATCTTGTCTACCGTGTATTCACCACAAGGTATAGTCAAAACATCATTGGTGCAGGGCAAGATGGGGCCAGAGTAGAGAGTTTTCCCTTTACAGTGCCAGGCACACAGTTCTGCTTGTATAACTGAAATACTGGCGCCAGGGTCCACAAGCGCGTCTACACAAACATCTTCTTTGACGACTGATAAAATGTTTCTTTGCCGCTCTGGAGGAATTCTACATTTTCCATCCATGCGTGCAGGGAGGAATTACGTCTCACTAGAGCATACCCGAGACATTGTGTACAATTATTTTTTTCTTCCTACGCCACCACTCGGCGCGCTGTGGCAGCTTATGATGCGAGAATGGTCGGTTAGTAGGCGCAGTGCTGTGGCAGTGGTCTGGCTAAACGTCGAAAAGAAGTATCTGGACGATCTCGGCTTTATTGTCAGGCCAATAAGGAGTCGCCTCTTCCCCCTTGATGTCACGGCTGAAAATGGAAATCAGAGAGAAAATGGGCAGTTTCCGAAAAAATAGAACGCAGAAGAGTGGACAATGTGCCGATGGCAACTACACCAATGGTTTCTGCGTGAAGAGTGCAGGCAAGTAGACGCATTTTTATAGAATCATTTCTAGGCAGTAGAATCATTTCAAGGCTAGGGAAAGGCCGCCGACAGTATAAGCACATGAAACAAGTATTTACCACGACTACTATGGCCGTAGGCTGGCATTATGGACGACTAGAATTCATCCGTCACTTAGTTTATCAAAGCTAACATCAAGAAGAGTGCCAGTCCTGAACAAAGAACACTACCGGCCGCCACTGCGATGTCCAGTTGAGGAATATTGAAGCACCTGCAAGTTGGGCATATTACCTTGGTCTCGTGATTCCGAGGCAAGCATTCCTGTGATATGGTCCTTGCCGGTGATTTTATTTTCCTTCTGTACACCAGAAAAATTCCGCATCTCAAGCATTTACTGTTGGTTCAGAGCCGTTGTGATCTGCGTAGTGCTTGATGGCTTAGCACAACTGGTTACTACACCCATTGGAGTGTAAACGTAAGCGGTGTCTATAATAGACCAGCTCCTCTTAAATAACAAGATTCGGCTACAGTATTCCGAAGTCGAGATTTTTAGTGCTATCTCATACCACAAAGAAACCTGCCTAACTATGCCAATAAATGTTTTCCTTCAATCCAAAAAAGAACATCTTATACGCGCACAACAGCTAGCGATGTCGACATAATTGATGGCTCAAAAGCTCGTTTTCTTAATTTGTTTTTTTGTGCGAACAAGAAGAATATTCTATGGGAAACATGGGGGGTTTCTTTAAAAGCTTCTTTTAGTTGACATCGATGAATAAATTTCTACCATTCCGAAGAAATTCACTGTGGCAGGCCAATCGGTGCAGGAATAAAACCATATAAATGGGACAAATATAAAAAAGCATCTAGAGCAATGTAAGCAGCGCCTACCAAAAGCGCATCTTGTAGAATGGATGATTTGCGAATGCACTAAAAGACAAAATTAGGGCAGCAAAGGAGCATTATCACCAATGTCATAATAGAATTCATCATTTTGTCTCCAGTCAAGTTCCGGCATTACTTCACATCGCGCAAGAACTCTGTTATAAGTACCTGCTTACACAAAGAACCTGTTTCTGACTGCCTAAGTGATGCAGGTGTTTTGAACCGGTATTTGTGTTCAGTGTTTACTGGTGATGACAGAAACATCCCAAAGCTTTGTTTTTTTCAGTGAAGTGCCTCCCATCAGTGTCGTGTGTGTCCATGATGAAGGTGTCCTTTCGGTTCTGGTCCACCCATATATTAAACCGTCCTGAGGCTATGGGGGCATACCCAACGATTCTCTTTTGATACACGATCAGTGGTACGCGAAGCACGGTTTAACATATACCTTGAGTGCTCTAAACTTCGAAGGACTGGGTATATTCTAAATTTACCAGAATACCACAGGGGAAAGAAAACCGCTCCCACGTATCGGCATACTGACTCATTTCTTTTTCTTCCACATGTGTCAAATCTCTGGAACATATTAAATTTAGGCACATGAAAGATTTCTTGACAGCAATGAGGCGCATGAGTGTGGCTCTCGCCAGGAAGGTGGCTCTCGAACTGAGGTCCACGAACCGGCTCACCAACACTTAACAAATGGGGGCATGTGGACATCATATTTTGATATTTTGAGAAGACGTTTGACCGTGTCTCACATTGAAATTTGCTTATTAAATTTACAGGCATTTGAAAGAATCAAACTACTGTGGTGAAATAAATAATACTTTTTACACAGAAAACACAGCGTAAACATTACCGGCGCGTGTTCTGTGCCTCGTAAGCGCTTTCCAGCGTCCCTCAGCGCTCCGTTCTTGGGCCAATTTCCTTTCTCGCTTTTATTACGATATTGTACGTGAGATTCAGGTAAAACAAACTTTTCGCATATGCCTGCAGTATTTATAATAAAATTTGCATGCATAACAATCCGGTCGCCCTAAACGCATGACTAGAAAATGTACAAAAAGGGTGTACTAGGTGGCAAAGTAATCCAAATAAAAAAAAACATTTCAATGACCATTGCGCGCAAAAAAGCCCTATTAAAGCACAGGTACCAAAAGAAGACCATGGCCTAACTGAGGCATCATGTTGCAAGTATTTATGAGTTTTAATCATATCCGATCTGAAATGAAATGAGCACCTCACGTATATTCAGAAAAAGGCAAGGCGAAATCTCGGATACTTAAGGTTAATGCTACCGAAAGCTTTCCGTGATGACGAACTGCTCGCTTATAAAGCTTCTATCGGACAACTATTGTGCCTGTGCTTTTACAAAATGAATGAGAAGTTTAACGCGCTATGCATGTCATGTAGGTTTGAGGTAGATGCACTTCATTTTTTTGACAGCAGTACTCCCCCTCCGGAGCGAGCCGCCGTAGATTTGGAGTGGCGAGTTGGATAGGCAAAAAGTGTGCGCCCTAAAACAATCAGAGCTCAAAGAGACAGAACTGCAGAACAAGCAGAAAAATGGGGTACCAGCCTTCTTTTGTGCACGTGTGACCTGCTTTAAAACTCTTTTGATGCCCTCAAGAACGCATTAGGAAAACATACAATTGGGAAAGAGCGCAGACAGTGAGATGCACATGCTTACTTTCGAAGCTACCCATAGTCGAATGAAGTAAAGCATTCTTTTTGTGTTACACTAATACCATCAGATCATTTTGGACACAACCGCAACCATTCGGAGTCAAAAAAGAAGGAATTAAGAAGGGTGCTTTCTCTGCTGCGGTCTGGCGCGCAGGTGAAGGATGCTATTTCAGGGACAATTATATACTCAGCGAATAAACACACGCTCTTGATGTTCGCAGATTATAGAATGAAGTGTGATGATGTTGTTCCAGTATAACAAATGACTTCTATTGGATGTCGATTTTTCTTCAAGGAGGGTACTTTATCACTTGTGTTTTCAGAATTGGATCTTTGTAAGTTACATGACTATCTCTAGTGTATTTTCTCAGGTTATTTTTCCTCGCAAGACCCCTACATTTATTTACTTCAGTAATATATAGGCCATATAATAAATTTTCTTAGTTCCAGGAATACCGAAAGTGCTACCAACGGTAATAGTAAATAATTGTTGCGCTGACTACATTACTGGGAATACACAGAATGGCATATCCCGCAAAGAATATTGTGGAAGAGAACGGCACAGATGCCAAGCATGGTTGGCTGTACGAGATAGGTGGGTAGCGTTCTTCCTAAAAATGGTACCCTTCCAACTGTTCTGCTAACGTCTACCCGGATGCACCTAAATATTGTTTCTAAACAGTGAGTTTAGCAACTACCCATGATACTAGCACTAAATGCTGGAAGAATTCTTCTCATCGTTATTTATATATATATAAATAAATATATATATATATAACACAGAAATAAGGGTTGGCAGTCGAGAAAACCTCGGAAAGCAAAGGGGAGGATGTGGTAGATCATTGAAACAGATTAAGAATTTGGAAAGAAAGAAAGAAAGTGAAAAAAATGCCCGCCAGGTGGGATCCGAACCCACGACCTCCAGAATACCGGTCTGGTGCGATAACCACTACGCTACCGGCGGGGCGATTTTCCCATTCACTTTCTGGGGTATTTATGTTAGGTATGTTTGTTTCCTATGCTTGGGGGTGGTAGCCAGCGCCATTCGGACTAATCGGGGTGAAGGGGACCTTCTTTTTAACCCCCGGGTCGTGACTCGAGTGTCTACGACATGTCCAGAGTGGTCGACCAGCTTTGAACCCTCTTAAGCTCCCTTTGGCAACAAGACTGCCAGAACAGAGGCCCTCGCTATGCATGTAGCGAATCAGAATAGGAAATGAGGGGCTCGTTGAAAATAACACAGAAATAAGGGTTGGCAGTCGAGAAAACCTCGGAAAGCAAAGGGGAGGATGTGGTAGATCATTGAAACAGACTAAGAATTTGGAAAGAAAGAAAGAAAGTAAAGAAAAATGCCCGCCAGGTGGGATCCGAACCCACGACCTCCAGAATACCGGTCTGGTGCGATAACCACTACGCTACCGGCGGGGCGATTTTCCCATTCACTTTCTGGGGTATTTATGTTAGGTATGTTTGTTTCCTATGCTTGGGGGTGGTAGCCAGCGCCATTCGGACTAATCGGGGTGAAGGGGACCTTCTTTTTAACCCCCGGGTCGTGACTCGAGTGTCTACGACATGTCCAGAGTGGTCGACCAGCTTTGAACCCTCTTAAGCTCCCTTTGGCAACAAGACTGCCAGAACAGAGGCCCTCGCTATGCATGTAGCGAATCAGAATAGGAAATGAGGGGCTCGTTGAAAATAACACAGAAATAAGGGTTGGCAGTCGAGAAAACCTCGGAAAGCAAAGGGGAGGATGTGGTAGATCATTGAAACAGATTAAGAATTTGGAAAGAAAGAAAGAAAGTAAAGAAAAATGCCCGCCAGGTGGGATCCGAACCCACGACCTCCAGAATACCGGTCTGGTGCGATAACCACTACGCTACCGGCGGGGTGATTTTCCCATTCACTTTCTGGGGTATTTATGTTAGTATGTTTGTTTCCTATGCTTGGGGGTGGTAGCCAGCGCCATTCGGACTAATCGGGGTGAAGGGGACCTTCTTTTTAACCCCCGGGTCGTGACTCGAGTGTCTACGACATGTCCAGAGTGGTCGACCAGCTTTGAACCCTCTTAAGCTCCCTTTGGCAACAAGACTGCCAGAACAGAGGCCCTCGCTATGCATGTAGCGAATCAGAATAGGAAATGAGGGGCTCGTTGAAAATAACACAGAAATAAGGGTTGGCAGTCGAGAAAACCTCGGAAAGCAAAGGGGAGGATGTGGTAGATCATTGAAACAGATTAAGAATTTGGAAAGAAAGAAAGAAAGTAAAGAAAAATGCCCGCCAGGTGGGATCCGAACCCGCGACCTCCAGAATACCGGTCTGGTGCGATAACCACTACGCTACCGGCGGGGTGATTTTCCCATTCACTTTCTGGGGTATTTATGTTAGGTATGTTTGTTTCCTATGCTTGGGGGTGGTAGCCAGCGCCATTCGGACTAATCGGGGTGAAGGGGACCTTCTTTTTAACCCCCGGGTCGTGACTCGAGTGTCTACGACATGTCCAGAGTGGTCGACCAGCTTTGAACACTCTTAAGCTCCCTTTGGCAACAAGACTGCCAGAACAGAGGCCCTCGCTATGCATGTAGCGAATCAGAATAGGAAATGAGGGGCTCGTTGAAAATAACACAGAAATAAGGGTTGGCAGTCGAGAAAACCTCGGAAAGCAAAGGGGAGGACGTGGTAGATCATTGAAACAGATTAAGAATTTGGAAAGAAAGAAAGAAAGTGAAGAAAAATGCCCGCCAGGTGGCATCCCAACCCACGACCTCCAGAATACCGGTCTGGTGCGATAACCACTACGCTACCGGCGGGGCGATTTTCCCATTCACTTTCTGGGGTATTTATGTTAGGTATGTTTGTTTCCTATGCTTGGGGGTGGTAGCCAGCGCCATTCGGACTAATCGGGGTGAAGGGGACCTTCTTTTTAACCTCCGGGTCGTGACTCGAGTGTCTACGACATGTCCAGAGTGGTCGACCAGCTTTGAACCCTCTTAAGCTCCCTTTGGCAACAAGACTGCCAGAACAGAGGCCCTCGCTATGCATGTAGCGAATCAGAATAGGAAATGAGGGGCTCGTTGAAAATAACACAGAAATAAGGGTTGGCTGTCGAGAAAACCTCGGAAAGCAAAGGGGAGGATGTTGTAGATCATTGAAACAGATTAAGAATTTGAAAAGAAAGAAAGAAAGTGAAGAAAAAATGCCCGCCAGGTGGGATCCGAACCCACGACCTCCAAAATACCGGTCTGGTGCGATAACCACTACGCTACCGGCGGGGCGATTTTCCCATTCACTTTCTGGGGTATTTATGTTAGGTATGTTTGTTTCCTATGCTTGGGGGTGGTAGCCAGCGCCATTCGTACTAATCGGGGTGAAGGGGACCTTCTTTTTAACCCCCGGGTCGTGACTCGAGTGTCTACGACATGTCCAGAGTGGTCGACCAGCTTTGAACCCTCTTAAGCTCCCTTTGGCAACAAGACTGCCAGAACAGAGGCCCTCGCTATGCATGTAGCGAATCAGAATAGGAAATGAGGGGCTCGTTGAAAATAACACAGAAATAAGGGTTGGCAGTCGAGAAAACCTCGGAAAGCAAAGGGGAGGATGTGGTAGATCATTGAAACAGATTAAGAATTTGGAAAGAAAGAAAGAAAGTGAAGAAAAAATGCCCGCCAGGTGGGATCCGAACCCACGACCTCCAGAATACCGGTCTGGTGCGATAACCACTAGGCTACCGGCGGGGCGATTTTCCCATTCACTTTCTGGGGTATTTATGTTAGGTATGTTTGTTTCCTATACTTGGGGGTGATAGCCAGCGCCATTCGGACTAATTTTTTTTTCTTCACTTTCTTTCTTTGTTTCCAAATTCTTAATCTGTTTCAATGATCTACCACATCCTCCCCTTTGCTTTCCGAGGTTTTCTCGACTGCCAACCCTTATTTCTGTGTTATTTTCAACGAGCCCCTCATTTCCTATTCTGATTCGCTACATGCATAGCGAGGGCCTCTGTTCTGGCAGTCTTGTTGCCAAAGGGAGCTTAAGAGGGTTCAAAGCTGGTCGACCACTCTGGACATGTCGTAGACCCTCGAGTCACGACCCGGGGGTTAAAAAGAAGGTCCCCTTCACCCCGATTAGTCCGAATGGCGCTGGCTACGACCCCCAAGCATAGGAAACAAACATACCTAACATAAATACCCCAGAAAGTGAATGGGAAAATCGCCCCGCCGGTAACGTAGTGGTTATCGCACCAGACCGGTATTCTGGAGGTCGTGGGTTCGAATCCCACCTGGCGGGCATTTTTTCTTCACTTTCTTTCTTTCTTTCCAAATTCTTAGTCTGTTTCAATTATCTACCACATCCTCCCCTTTGCTTTCCGAGGTTTTCTCGACTGCCAACCCTTATTTCTGTGTTATTTTCAACGAGCCCCTCATTTCCTTTTCTGATTCGCTACATGCATAGCGAGGGCCTCTGTTCTGGCAGTCTTGTTGCCAAAGGGAGCTTAAGAGGGTTCAAAGCTGGTCGACCACTCTGGACATGTCGTAGACACTCGAGTCACGACCCGGGGGTTAAAAAGAAGGTCCCCTTCACCCCGATTAGTCCGAATGGCGCTGGCTACCACCCCCAAGCATAGGAAACAAACATACCTAACATAAATACCCCAGAAAGTGAATGGGAAAATCGTCCCGTCGGTAGCGTAGTGGTTATCGCACCAGACCGGTATTCTGGAGGTCGTGGGTTCGGATCCCACCTGGCGGGCATTTTTTCTTCACTTTCTTTCTTTCTTTCCAAATTCTTAATCTGTTTCAATGATCTACCACATCCTCCCCTTTGCTTTCCGAGGTTTTCTCGACTGCCAACCCTTATTTCTGTGTTATTTTCAACGAGCCCCTCATTTCCTATTCTGATTCGCTACATGCATAGCGAGGGCCTCTGTTCTAGCAGTCTTGTTGCCAAAGGGAGCTTAAGAGGGTTCAAAGCTGGTCGACCACTCTGGACATGTCGTAGACACTCGAGTCACGACCCGGGGGTTAAAAAGAAGGTCCCCTTCACCCCGATTAGTCCGAATGGCGCTGGCTACCACCCCCAAGCATAGGAAACAAACATACCTAACATAAATACCCCAGAAAGTGAATGGGAAAATCGTCCCGTCGGTAGCGTAGTGGTTATCGCACCAGACCGGTATTCTGGAGGTCGTAGGTTCGGATCCCACCTGGCGGGCATTTTTTCTTCACTTTCTTTCTTTCTTTCCAAATTCTTAATCTGTTTCAATGATCTACCACATCCTCCCCTTTGCTTTCCGAGGTTTTCTCGACTGCCAACCCTTATTTCTGTGTTATTTTCAACGAGCCCCTCATTTCCTATTCTGATTCGCTACATGCATAGCGAGGGCCTGTGTTCTAGCAGTCTTGTTGCCAAAGGGAGCTTAAGAGGGTTCAAAGCTGGTCGACCACTCTGGACATGTCGTAGACACTCGAGTCACAACCCGGGGCTTAAAAAGAAGGTCCCCTTCACCCCGATTAGTCCGAATGGCGCTGGCTACCACCCCCAAGCATAGGAAACAAACATACCTAACATAAATACCCCAGAAAGTGAATGGGAAAATCGCCCCGCCGGTAGCGTAGTGGTTATCGCACCAGACCGGTATTCTGGAGGTCGTGGGCTCGGATCCCACCTGGCGGGCATTTTTTCTTCACTTTCTTTCTTTCTTTCCAAATTCTTAATCTGTTTCAATGATCTACCACATCCTCCCCTTTGCTTTCCGAGGTTTTCTCGACGGCCAACCCTTATTTCTGTGTTATTTTCAACGAGCCCCTCATTTCCTATATATATATATATATATATATATATATATA
The DNA here is from genome assembly GCF_048455015.1 of Haemaphysalis longicornis. Lineage (NCBI taxonomy): Eukaryota > Metazoa > Arthropoda > Arachnida > Ixodida > Ixodidae > Haemaphysalis > Haemaphysalis longicornis. The sequence continues at coordinate 2,851,448 of NW_027526214.1, forward strand.
TATATATATAGCGAATCAGAATAGGAAATGAGACCGGTATTCTGGAGGTCGTGGGTTCGGATCCCACCTGGCGGGCATTTTTTCTTCACTTTCTTTCTTTCTTTCCAAATTCTTAATCTGTTTCAATGATCTACCACATCCTCCCCTTTGCTTTCCGAGGTTTTCTCGACTGCCAACCCTTATTTCTGTGTTATATATATATATATATATATATATAAATATATAACCTTAGTAGAGACATAGACACACGAGAAAGACGTAGAAAATAGAAATAAGTTTAAGGACGTTTCAGGAAGAGGACTTCCTTCCTTCAGAGTACAGAATAAGTTGGTTTCAGAGTGATATATATATACAGAAAATGTAGCAAGGTCAAGGGCAAGGTAAGATAAGGGAGAGTTACTACAATAGGATTATGGTTGATGGGTAGCAAAAGAATAAAGATAGAGCAGAAAAAATTTAAAAGGGATAATAAGAACACACGGTCACCCTGTACAAACATGGCAAAAACGAGAGAAGAACCAAACAGCAAAAATTAACGAGGTAATTACCCCGTCCTCCGTGCCAACAGGGGTGAAAGAGGGGTCAAGACAAGATATTGCCATGCACGTGTTTGACAAGGGCAAAAACAATAATCACGCGGAACGAAGATGGTCCAAAGCAGATATGCCCATGCACACAAAGGGCGAACATCTGCCCATACACACCCGTTCTAAAAATCAGGGTAAGGTCATTGAAACATTGAGACACTTGGCTTCTTTTGGTGGCATGCAAGGGTCACGCCCCAAAGAGGTAGGACAGGCAGTTTCGACAGGAAATGAGTGTACAACGGTATACAAAGAGCGAGGAAAAAAGGCAAGCCGAAACAAGAAATGAAAGAAAACAGGCAGGCGCACGCACGGCAGCAAGTAGTGTGAATCTGGCCGGCGCATGGCACCAGTTCAGGGAATACCAAGGTAGTCTGCAGCGAATATTAGAAAACAATACAAAGAAAGAGAACACGAAAGCAATCACTCACGCTAGCGTACACAAATTGATTACAAGGTGAGAATATCAAAGCTAACAATGGTACTGCAGCCTTCTACCCAGATCACAGTATCAAGACATGTTTGTCAGATTTGGTTTAGAGAAGCTATTGTGCTAAAAAACGTGGTGCTAGCACGAAACTATACCCATCTGTGGGAGCTCGCCAACTGATAGGAGAATATTATAGACGGAAAAAAATGAACAGGCGTAACACTAGCCTGAGAAATGCTGCCGAAATTTTAATCGCAGGAAAGACACATTAATTTCCAATAACTTTCACTGATGCCAAACGACGCTGACTTAAACTTATAGATGACGTTGGACTCGCAAACCTCGCGATCGTGATGCGTTTTAAAACTAGATTCAAGAATTGTGGCCTTCAGTTGTTCAAACGAATGACCAGGAGTGTTGGCATGCTTTAATAGCGGCAAATGAAGGGCAGGTTTTTACATGAGAACGGTGATTGTTAAACCTCAAACGAAAGGGTGTTTCAGTTTGGCCGATTTATTGTTTGCCCCATAGGGTGCATTCTAGCAGGTATGCGACGTTGACGGAATCACAGTTAAAGTTGCCTTTTACATTAACATAATAGTTTAAAGCTGTGCTGGCGGCGCGCTGTGTGGTGGTCATTTGTGGGCATACCTTACAACGTGGTTTGTAACAGGGCATGCAACTAGTAGTCTGTGGTCCGGTGATGCTTGATTTAGTGAGAACGTCGCCAAACTTTTTGCTGCGTCTATGAACAACGCGTGGCAGCTCGGGAAATATTCTCTTTAGGCGTTCACTTTGAGCAAGGGTATTGTGATGTTTCCTTAATGTGGATGCAACTTTCGGAGAAGAGACCGAATAGTTAAAAACGCGGTTTGCTTGTTGATTGGGTTTTGGAGCTTTTTTGCGGAGAATCTAGGTGCGGCTCAACTGGTTAGCTCGTGTAATCACTTCACCGATCACCTGCTCTGGGTGTTTTTGATTCAAGACCGCGGTTTTACGTTCTCTGCAGTTGGAATCGAAATCCGCCTTCCTTGTGCAGATTCGCCTAAAACAGGTGAGATTGGCTATAAGCTATTGCAGTCTTGCAGTGTCTGACATGGCTGCTGTGGAAGTGCAAATCCTGGCTCGTGTCCGTAGGTTTTCTATAGAGAATAGTCTGAAGCCTGCCCTGAGAAACTGTGACAGAAACATCGTGGACATTTGTGCTGTTCGTAGAGTAGGAATGAGAGAGGCAGATATTAGGATGCGCAAGGTGAAAGCCTTAATAAACGCAAGAAGTTCCATTTCACAGTGCTGCCATATCTTGAATATATCATCTATATACCTTTTGTAGTACAGTGGCTTCAAATTTTCGGTTTCGAGGAAGTTTGACTCTAGACATCCCGTAAAGATATTCGCTTAGTTGTGCCAGATTTTGGTCCCGTTGATGTTCTGATGACTTGCACGTAATTGACACCATGAAACTCAAAATTTTTAACTTCAAGGATAAGGAGAAGGAAAGTTTCAAGGGTGAGAGAAGGTTTGTGACACGCTGACCGCTTATACGCACATGATACAGCGGTGATTTCATCCGCATGCGGAATTTTAGTGTTAGCGACACGACATTCAGGGTAACAAGTAAACAGTTGTTAGTAATTTCTATCTACAGAATATCCGAGAGAAAACCATTTGTATCCTAATGAAGGATGGAAAGTTGTGGGGAATGTCGTGAGTTAGAGAGTCAACATAGCGCGAGAGATTCTCGGTGACAGTACCAATGCCAGAAATAATGGGGCAACCTGGGTTGTTATTTTTATGAATCTTAGAGAGAAGGTAGAATTTACCGGATACTGGGCTTAAGGGAATAAGAGAACAAGCAGTTGTTTCAGTTGTTTCCTGATTTTGAACAAGCTCATTGAGTTTATCTTTGAGAATAAGCTTATAATCGTTAGTGGGATCACTAGGGAGTACTATGTAGAACGTGGATTCTGATCGCTGTCGATTAGCCTCGTTGACATAGTAAGCTTGGTCGGGCATCGCAATGGCGCCTCCTTTATCGGCCGGTTTGATTACTATTTCATGGCAACCTGCGAGTTCTTCAGATGCTTTCTTTTCCTTGCTTTTTATGTTACGTCGGAAAGAGATTATCTTTTGGTATGCTGCTCGTCGCGGTGAACGGCTTTAATATACTTGTCGAGGCAAGTATGGCGCTGCGTGGAAGGGGTCCAGTGCATATGGCTAGGTAATGCAGTTCGGGCTTCGTCGGTTGGGGGACGGTCATGGAAGTACTCTCGCAGTGTCACATTCCTCGCGAAGTTATCTAAGTCTTTAAAAAGTTGAAATTCGTCGAAACGGCCAGTTGCCGTGCAAAAATTCAGAGCTTTTGACCAGGCGCTCATCTGACCTGGTGACAGGGTAATACTGGAGAGGTTCATCACCTTTCCAGTGAGATTTTAGTTAGCTTTGATAGCCTGTGGACAGCTGACAGAAGGGGGATAAAAATTTGGGTTTGCGTTGGCAGACTGACTAGTACCGGCGCTAATGTGAATTGGTGACTGGTCAGTATTTGGCGAATTCTGGACAGGTAATTTGGGACGAACCCTAAGATTTACCTTAAACACTACGCGGGAACTGGCAACACAAAACTACACCGCCCGATCACCACGTTTGAGGTTCACGCTGCAATAAGGATACCGCAACGAATAAAATTTTGCTAAATCTAGGCGACGCTTCTATTCAGGCACTAAACAAATTTATGAGCGATTATTGGTATACTAGCTACTTAGCACACCATTGGAAATAGTCATGATACCGAAGGCTGGGAAAAAGCTACAGTTCAAAAACCTCAGGCCTATTACTCTAACTTCTTGTTTGCGTAAGCTTCTCGAGCATGAGGTGTTAAACAGAATAAATGTACACAGAGGAAAACGACCTATACCACAACACAATAATAGGTTTCCGTGCGAAAATGTCGACCTAGTTTTAATGTTACGCCTCAGATATCAGATAATCGACGGCGAACGCTGCTCCCCGCTTAACACTACTGTGATTCCAGGTCTTGATCTCACCAAGGCGTTCGACAACGTCCGTCACGAGGCGATTGACGATGGCCTCGAGAGTCTGGGGACCAGAAAACAAGTTTAAACTTACATTACAAATTTTATTTCTGACAGAACGGCATCCCTAGTGATTGGAAACATTTATTCGAGCCAATTTGAGATGTGAAGCAGGGGGATGACGCAAGGCTCATTACTTTCACTGTTTCTTGTTAACACCGCTATAATGGGACTACCCGACAAACAAAATATAGCCACTCTAAATCACAGTCTCTACGCCGACTACGTGACACTCTGGGTCGCCAGCGGCAGCGACGGATGTGTGCAAGGTACGTTACAGAGCGGAGTAGATCCGATAATCAAATAGGTCCACCCTCGAGGCATCTACTGTTTCCCCCAAAATCTGAACTCTTTATTAAAGACCCACAAGCAGAGGACGCAAACGGGACTTTGCCACACAAAACATCCAGCTCTACGCGGGCAGCCAACTCATTCCTACAGTATCTTGTATCAGAGTGCTTGGCCTTAACAATTTTTATTGGTTACAGTAGGAAAACCACTAAACAATTAGAGAAAACCACGCAACTAATCATGCGATTCATTTCACGCGTAGCAAACAGTCACAGAGGCATGAAAGAAGAAAGCCTATTACGACTCATTCAGTTCTTCGTGCTGAGCAAAATTACGCATGTGACTCCCTTTCTCAATTTCACAGCGGACGAGAAAATTAAAATCAACGGTCTCATCAAAAAGTCTATAAAACAAGCGATCAGTCTTACCTTCAGCACTGCAAATGATCGTTTGGAAGCGTTGGGCATTCACAACACGCTCGACAAAAAATGGAGGCGAGGAGGACGGCTCTTTACGAAAGACAATGCCAGAGCCAGACCAGAAGACACATTACTGGTTCGCTGGAATGCTATACAAAACACAGCCGGGCCAGAAATAGGAGATCCCCCTGAATGGCGGGCGCACCTCTACGTTCCCCCACTACCAAAAAAAACGAATATTATGCACAACGTAACGCCGACGGGAAAAAGCACGCGCGCTGGACAAATGATGTCAGCGATGAGAGGACGTGGTCTACGTTGACGAAACCGAATATTAAGCCTCCAACACCATAACGGTAGCAATAGTCGATTGTCAGGGACAAGTACTCACGGCCGCATCGCTCGCTACGGTGCGTCGTACGGAAGGTAAAGATGTAGGTGGTCATTGTCATAGCCATATCCAACACCAGCGCAAAAAAATTGCTCGCGGTTAGAAATCGGCAGTCAGAAATATTTGAAAAGGTAGGGTATCGCCTCAAACCACAACCACACTCGCGAAACAGAAAAACTAAGAAAAAGTCAAATAACGTTGACGCCGGCTCACGCGGACCGAGGTTTATTTGCCCAGGCAGACGTCGAACCCACTTCACTCTACCTCGTCAGATCGAAAACGCATCCTATGGTGTCGTACCGAGAAATCATAGATTGTTACAGATTGGCAAGACGGAAGTACAACACCCCGCACTGCAGCCTCACTAAACGGGACTCCGTACAGTGGAGGCAGGTACAGACGAACACGTTTTGAAACTCCATAGCGCTCAGTCACTGCCATCCAGGAATATAGTCAGCAGAATGTAATCTATGCGCGAGTCGGGCCGCCCTCTACCACATGATATGGTCATGCCGCGGAAAAAAGAATCAAAACGCTGCCGCAAACGGTAGGAGCAACTCGTCTATGGTAACGAACTTAAAGCAATGGGTGAGCGCTTTCCTAAGCCCCGACCCGGAAACGCAACCTCGGGTCATGCGGATGGCCGAGGGCACTGCCAGAGAAAGAGGGGAGGAAGACGAGTGGAAGACACCACCTTCACACTGGTCTCTTTTCTTTTCAATACCACCACAGGCAAAATAAAAGTGTATACTACTACTACTTATATTGCCGGTGTTCGTCATTAATATTTTCCAATATTTTTGCTGTCAACCTTTTCTTTGTATGTGAACGTGCGGGTCGGAAGGTCCCGATGGTCATCCGTGGCTACTTTCTCTCATAAATACTGGTTTTCAGGATACATTCTTATAAAAGGTGTGCGTTATGTTTTCGTGTACCAAGAGACCAAGCTTTTTATATGAGCAAGAGTAACATCACAACTTAAGAGCTAGCGATAAATCACACCGCCGAATTGGGAAAAGTCTCAAAATAATTCTGACAAGGTTTTTGTGTTCGAGTACGAGGCCATTCCGGAATACTCGAAAAATGAGCGTACGCCCACAGCGCGCTCATTTTATAGGTGCTTGAAATGTTCGCACCAACAGTGTCTGCAAAACCCTAACGAAAGCCCAGAAACAAATCCAGCTGGAGAGTTTTTACCACGGCCCCTATATGTAACCCGAGTGCCAGGTTGAAAACTGCTAGAGTGTAGTTGGTCCGGACCGTAGTGTAAACCTCGAGCTTGTTTTACAGCTCCGCCATTAAGTATCTCACGGGAAGGAGAGCTTTGTGCTCCTCCCCATTTTAATTTCAGGACACCTTAAGAGCTAGCCTTGTCATCACGGCTCGCCCCACAGCGTAACATCGTCTCGGCGTCCCCAACAAGCTTCAAAAAACAAGCAGTTTATATAGTCGTATTCGATCGAGACTTGTGAAAACCTGGTTCTTTTATTACATGTCTTCGTTTACCTAAAAAAACCTGCAGCTACAATTCAGGGGAAATTTATACAAATACCTGCCTGCCCCAAGGTTCAAATACATAGGAATACTCGTTCTACTTGCTGGAGTGCAATAAGAATAAACAAATTGCGCTTTCCAAACGGCGGAGTAAGGTGCCTGGGCCTGCGTAATGAAAAGCAAGCAGATTGAAAAAATCCCACTCGCGCTGTTTCATTGAGGGGGCGGCAACCACTGCGACAGTATAAAAAGTGAAATGCGTTACGCAAACGTCCGTTTAATTCATCAGGAGAGAAGTGAGAGTGAATGCGATGAGCGTAATGTGTCGTAGCAGAGAACAGATCACGCTGCTGCGGCGCATTGCGGTGAATCACTTCTCTGGACTATCTACAGCTGTCAGGTTGAGTGGAACAGCTTTACTTTTTTGTGCCTAGGCAGTTCCGAAGTATATAAAAAATTTTATGTATAATTTTTGGTTAATTTGTTATATACTGCGATTCATTTACGGTACAAGCGGGAAAGGTACAGAAATTTCGAGGGTAAAACAAAGGTAAAACAAAGTTACACCAAATTGTCACTAGGATACAGATAAGAAAAACGTGGCAATCACCATCCAATTTTACTTGTTTCCGTAGGGCTGAGTACACCCACTGCGAAACAACCCATAAGCAAAGCATCACATTCGTAGGTACACAGCATGTTGTTAAATGAAAGAAGTATTGTGAAAGTCAGGAAAGAATGCGCATTTTGTGGTGGAATGGAAAGGAGAGCAGACTTTTGCGGCAAATTCCTCAAAGTGATTGATTTCGGGAAAAAGCAGTGTAGGTATTAGTTCTCGCGAAGATTGGCTTGATGCTGCAGCTATGTTTGGGTCGGGAAGGCCTGGAGGAATCTTTACTATGCACTTTTGTGGCTTTATTTCTAGTTGGGAAAAATATATTAAAACGAGTAAGTTAAATCGAGCAACTCGTCGTCTGTCCTCAAAAGATTCAAGATTTTCCAGCAGCACCATTGCAGAGGGGGAATCGGAAGTCTAAACCAACTGTATATAGAACGGGCTGCCGGGCGCTGAATTTTTTTCTATCATTTGTATGTTGCTTTTTGTGTGAGGGTCCCACACTACAGAGGCGTACTCCAAGGACGGTCTTACCATTGTTTTGTAAGCTTTAAGCTTTAAGGAAGTGGGGGCATTAGCTAATACATGCTTTAGAAACCCTATGTTTTTTTTTCTGAGGTAGAGAGTGCATTTACTATATAGGTTGTCCAGATGAGGCTTGATGTAATTGTTACACTCAAATATTTATATTCTTCAACTTGTGTAATCTGTGGCCCTCTATATTTGAAATTATACTTGTTGAGTTTGTTGGTGATACAGAAATGAGCAGTTTTTCTTGAATAATTTCTATGTTGCACTCTGAACACCAAGTTGTTTTTCTGCAGTCGAGGTTATGACTTGGAAAAGAATTCAGTTGTATGCGAAAATTTTAACTGATACGCTGGCATTTATTGCTTAAAACAAGTCATCAATTTAATTGTTAAATAAAACAGTACCGAGTACGGACCCCTGCGGTACTCCGGAAAAAAACGTCTAAAAAACGCGAGCGCGATCCCTGAATCTCTACGTACTCTTTACGGTTTATAGGTAAGATGTGACCCAGTTTGTTATATATTAGGTAACGCCAATTGACTTTAGTTTATATATTATATTTATAACGAGCGTAATTTAACGGCTTCGAGAGGTCAAAAAAGATCAAGTCAACCTGGCTATCAGCAACTAGAGCCTTGGCAACTTGAATAATTGTAGTTATAACCGTGCAGTAGTTAAAACACCTCGTCGGAAAACGTGTTGGTGTACAATCACAATATTTTGCGATTGAAGAAAGTTTTTGATATATTTTGAGATAACACGTTCAAGCAATTACCCGATAGTTACAAAAATTGAGACCGTTACCCTTCTTAAAAACAGGAGTCACATGTGCAATGCCCCAATCTTCACGCATCGCACCAGTAGAAAGGGATTTCTGAAAAACGACTGCAAGGAACTCGGCTAACAGTGTAGCATAACGTCTGAGAAGGGCGAAAGCATATCCCCAGGGCCTGTGGAATTTGTGTTATCCAATCGCAAAACCAATTCGGTGATGCCTTCGAAAAAAATCCGAACATCACTGTAGTGAAGGGCCAGTGCATTGTGGTGGCCAATCCACCGAACCAGGGGTGTAGCCCTGGCCGAAGGCAACAGGCCAGAAGGGAAGATGAAAAAGAAGGACCTCGGACGCGGTAGAGAAAGACGACAGCAGGACGGCGCCCTCGCGGTGTAGCCCCGAGGTCTGTCGCCGGCGTTTTCTTCCAGTTTCCGTCCGTCGCGGAGTAGACCCGACGACAGCCCTGGACACGTCCGGGAGAAGCCGAGGTCCGTCTCTAGAGTGAGCAGTCTGCCGGTGACGCGGAGCGCGGGCAGCGAGGTCTTGTTTCGGGCCCAGGCTATTTCCTCCCGCCGCTAGTCATCGGCACCACCACAATCTCCGCCATGGAACACAACGCCGGGTTGAAGCTCCTCGGCTCACACATCATGTACTGCTGACAGAGTACCACCTCGCGTCGACTCACCGAAGTCACCGACCCGTCCGCGTTCCATCCACCGTGCCAGCCCCAGCGAACTGTAATGGACCAGTTCCTCGCCAGTCTTGTAAATATTGTCTTCCCCCTTCCGTACCTGCCTGTTTGCATGGCCTGTTTAATATAACGCATGTGTTGGTGTAGAGAGTAGTCCGGCTCACTGCTCTGCACTCGGTCCGGCCCAACATTCATGACTAAAAATGGCGAGCCTGCCAGGATTCCATGAGTAACATCGGCAGAAAAGGTGAATGATGTGAGAACACGCAACTGAAGAATAGCATGAATGTGGAGAGACTAGTGGCGATCGGGATGCATCTGGGTCTCTCGGGACTAGAACTTCGCCCGTGGGTCGACACCCAGTGGGCAGAGCAGCGTGCGGAGAAAGCAGCTGATACAGAGGCACTCCGTGAAGCGGCAGAATGAGAAAGAGAGGGCAGGCGAGAAGCTGCCGCGATTGCAAAGGAAGCTGCAGAACGGGAAAAAGAAAGACGGCGAGAAGCTGCCGAGATAGGAAAGGAAGCTGCGGAGATGGCCAAGAAACCTTCCTAGAGAGAAATGCAAATCCTGCAGTTGAAGATTCGCCTTCAAGAAGGGTCGCAAAGCACCAACGCCGTTACTGCCGGGAAGGAAGCCAACCCAAATGTGCCCGTCGTAAATCCGAAGAAACTCCTGCTCCTGTTTGATGAGAGAGGTGACGATCTACACGCGTATTTGCACGGATTCGAGTGCGTGGCGACTGGGCAGGGGTGGCCGCAGGACAAATGGGCCGTCGGCCTCAGTATGTGCTTGTCCGGGGAAGCGCTGACCGTGATTGGCCGCATGACTGCAGAGGAGTCGCTTGACTACACCAAGGTAAAGAAAGCGTTACTCCAGCGGTTCAGATTCACGGCACAAGGATACCAGGACAAGTTACGAAAAGCTCGGGCCGAAGATCGCGAGACGGGAAAGCAGTTTGGGGCGAGGCTGTCCAGCTACTTCGCCCACTAGGTGAAAATGGCCAACATTCTCAAAACGTATGAGGTACTCGACGATTTGGTGATTTCGGAGCAGTTCTACTGTTGCTGCCACCCGAAGCTCATGGTCTTCTTAAATGAATGCGAGTGTGCCACCCTGGGTGTCCTGGCCGATGTCACGAACCTTTTCTTGGAGAAGCAAAGCCTTGCGAACTTGGGGAAGGCTCCAACTGACGCACCAGATCGGTCGAGGGGTGCAGCCAACACATCGCGAAAGGCAACACAGAAGTGCTTTGTATGCAATCGTCCTCAACACCGCGGACGAAACTGTCGCACTGTGATCAGGGAGCATGAAAACTGCTCTAAGTGTAACCGGCCAGCTCACAGCCCCAACAATTTTGGAAGCGGATCAGGCGACAAAGTGATCGCATGAGCCATCTACGAGCCTCCGAGGACAGTCGTGAAAACGGAACCACTGCAGAACACATGCTTCAACGTGCAACCGTCCTCGTGCACTCAGTTCAACCGAGTTAGACTACCCCAAAAGCAGCGCAAGGACAACACTTTGAGGTCTTGTTACCGAAAAGTTGGCAGGAAGTATTAGTCCGCACGATTGCACCACGACACTTTCTTGGAAAGGGAGGCCCTCTTATACAGGGAGTGCCAATTTGCGAATGGGAAGACAATGAAGCAGGTGGTAGTGCCGAAGATATTTGGGAGTTAATTCTCCAAGCCGCACAGCACAGTGTCATTCCGCGACATGCGGGCATTCGCAAGACGGCTCGGAGAATTCTAGAGGAATTTTACTGGCCGGACGTGCAAAATGATGTTAAGCGTTTTGTGCGCTCTAGCCCCATGTGCAGGCGGAGAATGACCTCCTTGAATGTTGCCATGGCATGTACGCTCAACGAGCTGGTACACAGCAAGCAAGTGACTTCCACAGTTTGAGTACGAACTTTACATCGGCTTTCATAGCCCTGAGCGTATGAAAAAGCAGCGACAAGCCATCGTGCAACTGACTCTTTCTGACGGCATGCTGTGCATGAGTGCGATGTGATCGTTATCCGTGGCTGGGACTAGTAGAAAAGTTGTTTGCTCCCCTAACAACTTTCTTAAGGTGGGGGTGATGTGATGAATTTCCTTGTGAGTGATTGGCCTCACAATTGAGCCAGCCAGAACAACAGAGAAGATGACAAGGAAAAGGAGCACGCGTCAGTGATCGCGCAAGCTGGAACGAAAACGGCTGGAAGCCAAGCGGCGGTACAGGGCGCGGTCGGTGGGAACTACCCCTGGAGACGTCTGGGCAACCTTAAACGGGAGTGCCGCTACCCTCCGCCAAGGCTCGAGAGCTCGTCTGGGCGCCGCCATTGAGGTGCTGGTGCGCCGAGTGCTGACGCGCCATTCCGGCGGTTGGGTGCTGCCGCTCCTGCTGTTGAAGTGGCTAGAAACGCGTCGCGACTGAGAGTGAGCTGACTTGCCTTTTGGGCATAGCTCTCGGACCTTGTGGACTGCGAGGTTATTTTGGGATTTTGGAACTGTGGACTGTGTACGTGTGACCCAAACTCATCCTGTCTGTTACGTCCCGACCTCTACTATGCTCACGTCGTGTGCTTGTTCTTCATTTCGTAAACTATTGGGTCAACGTGTTAAACAGCGTTCGTCTCCGCCTGCGTGGTCCTTAGCCCATTCTTAACAACCACAATCACTTTTTTCACAAACAGCACCGTTCAAAGGATGTGTCGTTAAAAATACACTCTGGAAACTCTCAATAAACACCTCAGCCATTTCTCTTGTTTCAGTAAGTACACGATCACCTTTTTGATTTGATGAAGGCTCGTGCCACCGTTATTCGATAAAAATTGCCCAAATTTAGAGCGGCGTTCAGATACAAATTGATTGAGTGTCACATGAACTAGTGATTCCTAGAAGCAGCTAATTTGGACTTTAATGTAGCCTGTAAATCAAACATGTCTTCGTGACCACCATTAAAAAGTTTTCTAAAGCGTTTTAATTTGCTCTTCGCGTGAAATGTTACCGTTTTATTCAGGAATCCGTCCTTCGAACTTTTTCACTTTATCTTGAATAACACGTTGTATACAGAAATGACAGTGAGCTTTAAACTTTGCTTTAATGTATTAACGTCATCACTATCACAACTTTCGTTAGTAATATCAGTTATAGTTCAGGAGCACAAGAAGAGATCTACGATTGAAATTGTAGTGTTTGTCGCCCGACTGGGAAGCGAAACGGTTTGAGTAAGATTAAACGCCAAGAGCATGTCAAGAAAAATTTCAGAATTCGGCATGTCTGTGGGGCCTCAATTTAGCGTTTCCCAATTATTACTTTGTTGGTTGAAATCCCCAACAATTAAAAGAAGTTCTTCGCGATCATAAGCTGGTCATAAACTTACCAAAACATCTGGCTCAGCATTGGAAGGTCTGTACACACCTACAATGGTGATTTCGTTTCTTAAAAATTCACATTTGCAAAGCCCTCTCTCGTGGTAGATATCAATCTGAGGCCATTCATACGATGGCACACCACTTTTGACAAGAACTGCAGTGCCACCGCCCCGTGTTTTACTATTCTTACGATCGCACGTATATGAAGTCGGAAACACGCAACTATCTGGATCGTAAGGGGGCAACAAGGTTTCTGAAATGACGGCTATGTGAGGGTCATAGGAAAGCACAACGTGTTCAAACTGTTCTTGTTTTTACGTAGGCTTTATGCGTTAGGGTTTATCAAATGAAGCCGCCTGTGTGCTTAGCTTTTCTCGTCATCGTGATGTCGATCTTCCTAGAGTTTTCTATTGTTTTCACGCTCATCCCATACGTAGACTTCATCATTGACATATAGCTTATCATAAACTAAGTACGTCTTACCACCCTGACGTCTGTTGTTCTTTACTGTTTTCCCGAGCTTTTTTTGTAGCTGAAGTGTTGCTTGCGAACAGTTGTGAGATATTGATACACCAAAATCTTTTATATGCTACACTTCTTGAAAAGGGCAAGTTTCTCGTGGTAATTGTATAACCGCACAATGGCCGGCCTTTGGCGTTGTTCATTCACCCGGCCAAGTCTTAGGCTTGTTTTTCTGAAGAACGTTGGCGTGCCCTCTCATATTAAACCATACCTAATACTTTTAGCATATTTTCCTAATTCTCAATATGTTCTGCAAACTTTTTCAACTTACGTTTTCTCGCAGCAAACAGGAAAGCTAATAAGGGTTACATACCATACCTTTCTCGTTCCGGAGCCGAACGCAAACATTTAAAAATGATGATTTCTCTTTTTATTGTGTACGTTTTCCTGGCCGCTTAGAACATGTTGAATTTAAGCAATCGGCTTGACTGCGGCTTCCTAATTTGAGGGCCCGAGGTTGAATAGCAGAAGCGGAACGCGCTTTTTGCACTATGGCGTGCATTTTTTTACAGGAGTCATCAGAGAGAACAATAAATCATCGCGATGCGGGAATATTAAGAACTGAATCGTGGCCGTAGTGCCGGAGCGACGTGTTTTAAAACACGTCGCTTCAGCATTGCTGCTACGATTTATTACGGAATCGCACCGCATCGCTTAATTTTTTCTTGACCAACGCACTCCCGCCTGAATTAATAAAATTAGCACTTCAGTAAAAACAAGAAAAAACGACGCGCCATTTTACCATTTACTCTCCCTTAACGGGACCGATACCAACCTAAACCAACTAAATATCTGCCTTAAGGCTGGCCGTGCAGAGGAAGTCTCTTTGCCAACTAGATAATTTCACTCGGCGTAGCCCATTACTACGCTTCGTTTAGGAACGACGCGATTGATGAAGCCACGAGCCACAAGTGCATCTTGTGGGCAAGGGGCAAGGAGGGAAACGAACCTTGCTGGTAACGTTGTGGGCAGCTATGGGAACAAGGTCGTAGCACCCACGGTTCAAATTAGGTTTTTTCAAAGCGAGAACTAGAACCTGCGCAGTGTTTCACATTGCTTCATACGTACAATCGCATAAAACACGCCAAAGCATACGTCATTCAGAAAACCAATGTACAGGGGTGGCAACCATGGATGTCGTAGATACTAGCAGTATCTGCAGTAACATACAGATGAGAATTCAAAGAAGCCATACGGCGGCCAGTCCTTCAGGCCATGTCAGATGTCCTTACCTGTTCTACGTCGTCCCTTTCGAAAGTGACTTTACATACTAACTGTGCTAAATGGAACAATCGTTTTCGTAGATGCGACAAATTGGAAACCATTTCAACAGGAAGAAAAATATCAGTCATGTTGATGCATCAGAGCCTTGGTCTGTCCGGATAATCTTAGTTTTACTTCATTTACATTCTTAGCGGACGTTCTTTCATCTAATGCCCTCCTTGTTATAAAGTAGCAGTGTCACAGATATCTTAGCTGGTCTTAAAAAATAAAATAAAGTTTAACTAAAATACAACAGGCTAGGTACATTTCTGGTATAAAAATTGAGTTCAGCTTCTTTATTTGTGGCATCTTGTAGGCCTTACATGAGGTAAGTAAAGTTTCAATCACTTCTGTGCCATGCGTTTATGTCAAAGTGGCATTAGCACCCAACATACGAGTGAGCAGATATATGAGGACGGTTGTGCGTATATTACTTGTGGATTTACAGATTTTGTCCAATATGCCTCCCACCTACCGCGGGGGCTCAGTGGCTACGGCGTTGCGCTGTTGATCATGAGGTCACGGGATCGATTTCAGGTCGCGGCGGCCGCTTTTCTGATGGTGGCGAAAAGCAAAACCGCCCGTGTGTACGAGATTTGGGAGCACCTATAGGTTCCCAGGTGGTGATAATAATTCGGAGCCCTCCACTACGGCGCGCCCCATCGCGTGCGTTGTTTCAGAGCGTTAAACCCTAGAATCAATCAAATCAATACTTGTCGCCGTAGAGGTGATAGCATTCATGAACTACCACTTCTTTTAAATACTACCTCTCCTAACGTAGTCGTGTCGTAAAAAAAATGGCTTGAAAGTGTTTCATTGCGAGGGTTAGAAAACAAACTGCGCGAAGATACTGTCTTCTAATCACAGCACAATCAGAAAAAGTGTTATTTTTGTGGCTCTGATTCAAAATACAAAGAAACATCTTTATAAAAATAAAACGTCCTCCTACAAAATTTGTGCGCCTGTATGTCCCCCACAAGCAGCGCGAACGTTTCTAGGGCGAAATATCATCAATATTATCATAATTTATTTACTTTTGAATGTCTTTCTCGGTCAATACATAACGAGGGGGCGGCCCGTAAGTAAGCAAATTATCATAATTTTCACTAATATACACTACTACTACAGCAATAACAATGTTACATAAATGGGAAAATGCTCTCATGATCTCAAAAGGGCTCTCAAAAATATATTGACTCTGGAAATCATAAATGCTTTAATGAAGATAGGGAGATTTTTCTCGTTTGCGAGCATCGTGCTCTGACCAAATTGATGTGTTCTGGAAAACAGAATATCTGAGAAGTTGCCTTTGCTTAAGTGGAAGTAATTCTTTTATAGCAGTGGAGCTGAGTTATAAGGTGTAATATCGGTGTTGCAGAAAAAATGCCAAAAAATGTGAAGCGCTCGAGAGCGCGGGATCACGGTGACTGCCCTAGGTTCGCGACATGTGCAGTGGCTGTAGACGAAAAAATTCTAGCAGTGCCGTAAAGCTCTAGCCCACATGTAAATCTTTGCAAGATATCACTGCATGCGATGGTAAATACTACTCGCAGAGCGCTACACAACCGTAGGAAATGTAAATAAACAATTTAAACTATCTACCAAGATGCGATGATGTGTTCTTGAGTGCTCACGCATAACATCTCCGTTCCTTTCGCTATGGTTCACGCCTTTCTCGAATTAGTGCAACTTACGCCAGTTGAGCTCCTGGAACACAACAATGATGCGAATGACTATGTACTTCCCACTCTACGGAAGAAGACTACAGCCTAATCCATGCTTATGTTCATGATTATGTGCCCTGTAAGCAAACGTTGATAGCAAAATTTAACTGTGCCGGGCGATTGTCACATGCAACAGCTTCGCAATTGAAGTCTAGCACGTGAGCAATCGCTTCTCTGTATTTTTTCATCCTGCAATTTCGAAATCCTGAAATTTTAAAATTCCGCTCTTTCCTGTAGCCATTTTCAGTAGAATCCCTTCAAATTAGATTTACGGAAAGTGAGATGAAAAACATGCTAGCCAATACAAATTACATAGAATATAGGCCTGAAGAAATATTGAAAAATTTATAAAAACCAGAAATAGTTGCTTATTAATTCAAACGTTTTTCTCTGTGGATCCCATTAGAAAATCCTTGCACAACTGTGTTCATACATATGTTGCCTATATTACCAAATAATTGTTGGGTGTTATATAGGCAAATACCGAATACTAAAATTCACCTCCTAGTTTCACAGGCCGCGCTAAAAATTGGCGCTACAAAGAACATTGTTTTCTTTGGTGTTTAAAATATTAAATTGCGAAGGGAACCATGTCCTGGGAGGGACTGGTTGTCATTCCTTTTACCGATATTACCCTTACTGCATACTTATTATCTCCAAGCGCCACAGTGTTTCTCGGTAGTTCAAATACTGCCACAATGCATCGGAACTTGTCTATGGCAACCATATTGGCAGTTGCTACTAGCGCTGTCTTTCGGGCAATCGTCAAATTTGATGTCCTCGATGACATGTCCGCAGATCACCGCCATACGTGGGTGGGGCACAGTTTATAAATTCATAAGTGACTTAGTTCTAGAATATTCCACCCCCTCCAGGTTTTCAGTGCCTACTCACGTCTCCGCCCGTTTGTTAGCTCCGTTTGTTGGTAGCGGAGTATATGTTATAGTTTGGCTTTCTTTGTAACCTTAGTAAATCATGATGTCGGGCTAGTTGGTGTGACATGCTCTTGAAGGTAGGTTGCGCTTGTTAAGATAACAGTGACGAGCACACCGCCTGCTTGTCAAAGTGTTGTTTTTTCTTGCTGTGTCCGTCTCTGTTTCGTAACAAGCTCAACTTACCTTCAAGGGCATTATGTAGCTTGATCGCAATGTGTCTGAGTTTCATTTTGTGTTCCCGGTAGACTTATGTAATTACGACTTACACATTTCACCACACAGAATTAGATGCAGGCAGGAGAAATTGAGGTACGCTCGGAAGCAACGCAGGTTGCTGCATTTTGCTTCTAGTTTGAGTGGCTTTTTTTCCCTTGATATACAATAGGTATTACGCATGGGCTTCCCCGAAGCACAGAGGGCAACATTCGTAGCAGAATTGCCAGGATACGAATGATCATTTTATGGTTTTTACTTCGTCACACCATTAAAACATCAAACATCAACTAATCATCACAATTCTGTGAAGTTCTGCAGACCATCACACTAATTTCTGAGATTGCGTTCCCAGTATTAGATTTGTTTCTTCAAATACCCATAATGCCGGTTATAAGAGTGTGTTCCAAAGTAAGCATCTCTTAAATTTGCTTCTTTCCTTTACTTCTTACAAAAGAGAAACAAGTATAACCAAATTACAAGAGACGATATTTTCCGCGGTACCAAAATGCTAAAGCCGCGTGTGCACTTATCTGAAACAAAAGCCTTGCCGGAAGAACAGGCTGTGGGGTTAGTAAGCGCCCAAAGTCCTGGGCGTCAATGTGGTTGTGAAACATTTTTTACTGATTCTTGAAAAAGCAGCATAACTAGTGTTAACTAATTACCTCCGGAAACGTTTCGCGGTCATTGATAATGATTCGTCGCCAATGTGCGATGTCTCTTCCGGAGTGCTGCAAGGCAGCGTGCTCGCGCCGCTGCTATTTTTTGTCTATATTGTTACGTTGCGCAGTACATGAACCATGAGACGCGGACGATCTATTTTACAATATACATAGCGGCTATCACTGCGCTCGCCCAGCCATTCCCTCGTCTTCGTGGATGGTGGGACACCGGCAATTATCCACCTGTTCCGTAACGTCACCCCCGGCCAAAGACGACCCCCCCGGTCGAGCTCGGTCGCCGTGACTGAGCGGGTGCGGTGAGGATGAGGTACGAAGCGTATAAACAGTGAAGTCCTTTCTGACGCGCATGACATTGGCGGTCTTCGATGACGACTGGTCCCCGAACATCAATGCCCGCAAGGCCACGAATAATGGATGAGGGTGCCGGGAACCGTGCCCGACGAAAAGTCTGGGGATGTGGCATGGGCGACATGTCTTGGCTGGTTACATATCGTCGGGTCTAGGTTCTTTATCGGCTTCTCACGGGCGGGGAATCAGATGAGCAAAACCTAAAGCTCCGTGAACCAACAACGACGACGACGATGACGACGTGCCTGGCGCGAACCTTGCGCGAGCTGTGTCCTGGCCGCTTTGGACATTCTGTATATAGATCGCTTCACTCCATCCCACTGTTCGTCTCATCTGTGTCCTACCACCACGTGACAATACAATGACTTGACAAATGGGGTTACATCATTCATACGTTATATTTGCCGACGACTGCATAATCTACCATACTATCAAACCTTTTAACGATCACTACGCACTACAGAAAAGTCTAGACGTAATTATCAAATGGTGCGAAACTTCGCAAATGGTTTTTAACGCATCAAATTGCAAAACCCTCTCTTCCAGTCGTAAGCGTGACACCTCCATTTTCTCGTACCGTATAAATAACGAAGTGCTCTGTCGTGTTTCCGCGTGCAAGTAATATGGCGTACACCACACACAAAATCTTTCATGATCCTCTCATATCAATATTATCAGTACGAATGCCACGAAATCTCTGGGCTACCTACGTCGTAACGTACATTCTTCCCCCGCTCACGTCCGCAAATTGGCTTACGAAACTTTTGTCTGAACACAACTTGAATTGGCCTCACCACTGTGGTGCCCCCACCAAAATTACTTAGTTGACATGATTCTGGCAGTCCAAAATAAAGCAGTGGGATATATTTCTCGTAACTGCGATTGCTGCTTCAGTGTAACGTAGCTTAAAAGAGATTATTCCTTTCAATCATTACCACTCGCCGCAATATTTTTCTTTTATGCCTTTTTCATAACTACGCAAATAGTAGTAAAATGACCAGATTTTCTATCGAACTACCCTCCTACGTATCAGCTAGACTACAAAAGCAGCTTAGCTTTTCCCGAATGTACAATAAAACAACCTCTTTCAACACATCCGCATTTCCTCGAGCCATCAAGTTGGGGAATAACTGGGTATCAGAACGCAACCCAGTTTCCTTCCGCAACAAACAGGTCTTGCAGTTCAGCTGATACGTTAAGGTTTCCGCACTTTTTTCTTAATTGTATACAGCACTTTTTGTGTTCTGCGAAAGTTTTTTTATAGATCATTTTGCCCACTCATATTTTTTGTTTCATTTTTGTTTTGTCATACCCTATCTGAACAACCTTTTCAGATTTTCTGTTAGCGCTGTTATGACATTTCCTCTTTGTTATGTTACATTCTTTTGTCAACGCCAGTTACAGATATTGTATAGTTTTTCTAATGCTATGTGCCATGAGGTGACGTTTATGTGGTTCGGGGATTATATGTGATGTGATGTGAGCCACGATCGACGGCACGAAGCCTCGAAGTATTCCCCACCAACATTGGGAGGATTGACTTACATTTTGCCCTGCTGAGCACGAGGTCGTGGGTTCGATTCCCGGCCGCGACGGCCGCTTTTCTGATGGAGGCGAAAAGCAAAAACGCCCGTGTGTACGAGATTTCGGCGCACGGTAAAGATCCCCAGTTGGTCAAGATTAATCTGGAGCCCTCCAATACGGCGCGCCTCATCGCCTGCGTTGCGTCGGCGCGTTAAACCCTACAATCAATCAATCAGTATGTGATGTTCACTTACAGATATTTAGTTTCAGTTTCCATGTTATGTTTCGCGCTTATTTCCTGGCTCTTTTTACGCATTTACTTGTGGGAAATAGTAAATGTGGTTAATGTTGTGGTATTTGTAAAACTTGCACTCTGCCTTTTTTAGCCATCCCTTATTCAATGCCCTTGCTAATGACCTGTATGGTATCTGAAAATAAATAAATAAGTAACTACAGCGCAAGAAGATCAGCCCTGTTTTGCTCATGTCAAATTCTTTTACACCGTTGTCAACGTTCCATGCGTACAGAAACTCAGCATAAATAACTTGAAAGTCTAGGTAAGGGTCTCACAAGAGACTTAATGTTTGAATCTGCACCTCCCTTCCGGCACAGGCTAGGATTACATTCCTGCTTGGCCAAGCCTGCGCTCCTCTTCCTCTTCTTGCAATGCACATCCATCGTCTGATCAGTACTAAAATACGATAATATCGATTCGGCTTCATGCACAAAACCGCAAGTAACACAAGATAAAAAAAAGACAAACAAAAGCTTTGAGTTACAGTCGCAGCTTGTAGGGACCTACACGTTGGCTGTGTAAATAGTGTAATTAAAACAACACGCTCAGAACGTACTACCGCACTACACAAATACTCATTCAGCAAAAACAGCGCCAGGTACTCATTATTCTACATTGCAATCGACACAAGTGAATATTGCTAACGGCAACAATTTGACCAATACATCATCACGGGAGTTTGAAACACTTGTCAAGTTAAATTTTGGCAGTGAAAGGAAAAACATTTTGTTTATTTTAATTCACATTTTTGCATACTGAATTGAAGAGGAGTCATCAACCCTTAAATTCCTAGATTATGTTCTAACCATAGAATAATTTTGAATAATACTGTTTGTGTAAGATGTGGCATAACCAAAGTCTTCACAATTAGGTCAAATGAAAGCATGTCTTTTTAGTAATAAAAAGCCTGCATAAATACACAATCTCATGGACAAGGTTAGCACCTGCAAAAATTATGCATTAATATTTTGTTGCCATTTACCTTTTGTTGTACAATTATAGTAACTAAAACCACACGCTCAAAACGTACTACCGCACTACATAAATACTCATTCAGCAAAAACAGCGGAAGGTACTCATTTTTTTCACACAGCCGTCTACACAAGTGAAATATTCTTCACGGTAATAATTTGACCAATACATCATCAGGGAAGTTTGAAACACTTGTCAAAGTAAATTTGTGCAGTGAAAGGAAAAACATTTTGTTTATTTTAATTCACATTTCTGTATACTGAGTTGAAGAGGAGTCATCAACACTGAAAATGCTAGAATATGTTCTACGCATAGAATAATTTTGAATAGTACTGTTTGTGTAAGATGTGGCATAACCAAAGTCTTCACAATTAGGTCAAATGACAGCATGTGTTTTTACTGGGCAACCTTTCATCGACTCTGCTTTTTGATGCCCGTTCACCATTGAAAATGTTTCAGATATGAAATTCTGATCATTATATTCCAACCATTTTGTTGCAAAATTTCATTAACGCATAATTATGTGAAACCTGACGAACGCGCCTTTCCTGTTGAAATCTTTAATAAGTGGCAGTATGCTTCAGTCAATAATAGCATCGTAAATGGTCAATGGCCGGTAGTTGCTCTTTTTGCTTTTTCAATGTAGACACTTTTAGTTGTACAAGATAATTGGAAATCCTCATCTTATTAGGCTTATGCTACCAGTTGTAAGGGATACTGTAAAAACTGCACAGGAATGTGGACTGAGGGTTACACTGTATAGAAGAAGGTGTAATTACTGTTCTGTTCGTGAACCTTTTTTTGTAATATTCTGATGTTGTGGAATTTTAGCTTCTATATATTGTAAGTAAGGTTCCCAACTTCATTGCGAAAACGTTTATTGACAGCAAATGAGTGCATGTTGTAACGTGATGCCTAAACTTTGCAAAACTCCGTCTCTGCCCGCTGCTCTAAATGAACCTGCATATTCAGTTCGTACTATTTTTTGCATGTATTTTATTAGTGGAAATATGGGTAGTTGTTTTGTGAATTGCGAAACACTGAAGTGTCTTTTTTGTGATGCCGGTCAAATAGGCAGTCATAAAGAATACGCACTTGGGAAGGAAGTGCCACTACTATTAGAAGAAGTGGTCTTGATACCTTGACAATTCCCAGAAGAAACCTGATCACTTTGCAAGTATTATTCGAGTGAGCTTATTTTAACATAGTATAAATTATAGCTGGAAAACCGCGAGGAGAAAGGAAATGCAGGAAAAAACGTCTGGTAAATGCATCCTCATGAGGCCTCTCACACATTGACGCGAAATTGCGCCTTCGAATATTACGTATGCACTATTTATAGGGCACACTTGAAAAACATAGCTTGAGGTACTTAAGGTACATAAAGAAATTGTGGAAGGTCTCCTGCGGTAGAAATTGGTATGAGAGTGCCAGCACACTCACAATGCTTCATAGACAAGAAAAAGCGCAGTAATTACAGTTACGCGAAATCTCAATTCGCGTTTACCACAATAAATGCGAAATTCACAAAAAGACCAATGAATTTGCCATTACCTTTTCGAAAACACCCTTCGCGATCTGGAAAGTTAAAGTTCCATTGGAAGTTGTTCTGCACATGTTGTGATCGCCACCATTACTTTGTCACCACCCTTGTTGTGCTAAAATTTTATTCATCAAGAGGAGTTCGTGTTCAGTGTTAAAGTGACCCTTTTATCACCAGTATATCCTTGTCTTCGCACGTGGCGTGAACTTATGGTTGACGTTCATGGGCTCGAAAAGAGTTCGGAATTCCGCTTTTTATTAGAGGGTCTTGTCGCCATCAAGAAAGGTGTTTAACTTCAGTACCTCAAATGCTAAACACAAATTTTGGCCCCGCAACTTTTTCTCCATCTTTTCACTGTGTCTGCGATTGGTTAGGAGTGATGCTGCCATGTCGCCTTGGGCATGCTGAGTAAAAGAGCCAGCTGCCAAAAAAAGCCCACGGCGCATGCTCCTCACGGTCATATCAGCCACCTTGCAAGACCTCTTGCGAAAGCACGGAGATATGAAACCGGGAATTTGGTTTATAACTTTTCACTAGTCTACACTGGTGACGTCGAGGAATAGATAACCACCGTCGTGTGAGTTCTTTGATTTTATTGGGACGATTCTTGCAAACGACTCAACCAAGCGACATCGACATACCTAAGCGACATCGCAATGACCGAAGGAAATATAAACAACTATCCCCATCTTACCACTCAGCGTTCCTTTTTTTGAGTCACGTTTACCACGCTAAGACGACGCCAAAAGAAATCCGGTCGTACGTGTTATTTATCACGTCCTAAACTGACCACCAAATCACCAGGCTTTAAGCTCCAAGCATTCTGAGGTCAACACAAACCGCCAAAGCGGAGGGCGTGTTACGATAAACGAGAGCTGCTCCTCAAAAGGCTGCTCCGTAAAACTTACCTAATTATCCAGGGTCAGCGGTAATAGCGCACTCGCACTCGCAACGAGTTGATCACGACTTTAAGAATGTCACTTCCAGGCAAAACATATCGTTTACGTATTTACCGTTCTTAAAACCTGCCACGTTCTGCTCACAATTACAACAGAAATGAAGTGCAAAAAAGGCGAAAAATATGTCCAGCCTTTCGTCAAACGTGCCATAAATGGTGTTTGTGAGATTCTATTTTTATTTGTGGTGAATTGTATATCGGGCAAAGCTGCCGACGCATCAATGACCGCCTGAGAGAACATGTCCTATAACTAAAGATTGGAACTGGTTCACCCTTGCAGCAGCCTTGTCAGGATAGCGATAGTGCTCGTAAACATGACCATAACAAAACAAAAATAATCAAAACAACCAGGAACGGGACCGCACGTGAGGTTAGGAGACGTTTTTTTATTAAAATAACGGGGCACATGTCTCTGAGTGTGCCGTCGCTTTTCGTCTATGATAAATAAGGCGATTTGTAAAAACGTTTTTCGGATGTTTGCGCTCTGCCAGATTTCAGTGTTGAATCTTTTTTTCTTTCTTTCCATTTTTTTCAGTGCGTGCTTATATATATGTACTTGGCCTTTTACAAATAGTCAGTTAGCAGGGCCTGTCTCACCCGCCGCCGTTCTCGTATTCTTTGCACTAAGCCTCTGATCCACCTTGATATAAGTAGGAAATATAAATTACAATTTCTACCACCCGACTTGGGGATATTAGGATCGTAGTATCGATCGACCAATTTCTTATTGTAAACTGCGATCTATTTTCGTTAGCACGCTGCTCAGATTATGTCACACCTTTTTCAGGAATGTTATTGTAAACGACATCGTTGCACTTATCACAGATAATTTGAACATCGCGGAAACAGCCACGCCACCGAAATCTTTTCATCTTTGCCAGTACTTTGGCCACACAAATGACTTTTACGGTACGGCTGTCACGTTCGGTTCCTCCTCAGTAAACTTGGGAGTGCCACTTCATTCAAGCAGATTCGGACCTCGTCTTGACTGCTTTCAATGACATACCGGAGATTTCTCCCCCATTTAGGAAATACATACACTTGGTATGTAATTTCTGTGAATCCTTGCTATTGCAGTGAGTGCGGGTAGTTTTATTCCTAAATAACCACCCTGCTTCGCTCAGTGATCGGGAAAGTTGCCGGAAATATGTCTGATTCGTTTTTTCTTTGGAATGCTACTGGCCCTTGTCAGTCAACCAGAAAGCCTAAGACCTCTGATACCCCCTAGCAGAACACAGACACTCTATCACATCAATGCCCACTATCAACGAACAAAACTTAACAACAGCCTCAGTAGGAGAAGACCGCGCAATAATTCCCCAAGAAACGAGCACGCACCTCATCAGGAAACCATACAAAACTGACCGTATGAGGAACTCAGCGCTAACCCTTAATTAGTCGCTCCCCAACGCGTACGCGAGCATGGTTGCCATTTCCGACCAACGACGGGGACTTCTGGATGAACCACTTCCTTCCACACGCTACAAGAGCAGTTCCACTTCATTGAATATACCCTCAAGCTCAAAATCACTCCAACCTTTGAGTCGCGATTATCCAACCGCCCATAAATCGAAGAAGAGACACAAGCGCAAACTCCGGAACAACCGTGTCCCTGCCCCAAGCCACAATAGGATTGCTGCAGGGATTTACGGTCTAGCAATGGAAATAACACAGATGCAACAACAGAGGGGTGTGGCACAACACATCACCACAATACCAAAAAAGCCATACACCATGCTGCTGCACATAGCGGTGCAGGCGACCCCTACCCTCGGTGGGCGTCGCCAACACGTTAGTACGGCAGAAGGATGGGGTGTCGCACGTTTGTCTGGAAAGGGCTCACTTAAGTAGAGCACCAATTTAAACACGGCCGCAGCAGGATGAAATACACCTTGACCGAAATGTTCCAAAGCAAACAACAGAAATCCATCAATTTGGTCAGCAACAACCACAAGCACTACACAAAAATTCATGAGCACATTACAAACCACCAGCCCCTAGCTAAAGACAACACCTTGCTGCTCGTAGGAGATATTAACACCAGCCAGGAAGAACTAGGTTAAGTACAAGCCAAGTAGGGTGACCATTTCTAAGATACCATGGGCCACCACTCTACCCTGATCCTATCAGCACACGTGATACCGTAGCAACAGACACCACACCATTTATTAACCACTACACGGGCAATGTAACACAGCCGAACACCACCGTCAAGCTCGGAAGCGACAACTACATCCTCAAAATTACGATAACCAACCTATTTCAGGGCAAGACCAGTGGGCTGACGTGGGCGACTTCCGTAATGGGCGCCCTATCACAGCACTATGCATCATAGGCATCGAAACGTGCACGGCTGGGCTCCGTGATGGAGTGAAATCAGCCGGCAAGGACGTCGAAACAGACAATGATGGCATTGCCATGGACAGTAACCTGGCCCAGCGGCAAACGCAGCATCGCAACTTGAGAAAGAATGTCTCCCAAAAAATTAGTTTCTTTTAACATCACTGCGAGGTCTTGTGCCATCTGCAGTAGAACAAATCTGCAACCAAGCTTATGGGAAACTGCATCGTGGGCGCACCTTGAGTCTATTTCGGCACTTTCTGCACAACATCAGGACAAACCGACACAGCGCGGCCGCCTTGTACGCCTCATGGACGCCCCCAAACAACATAAAAATACGCAATCAGAAACATACCCGCTCTACGGCGGGCGGCCAAACACTCTGCTAGACCAATAAATTAACATGTCAGAGGTGCGGGTAGCACTGCACGAGCTTAACACAAGCTCGGCAGCCGGTGCGCATGTCGTTAGCAGAAAGATGCTACACGACCTCGACCCAGCACTCATGGAGGCCCTAACCCAAATGCTGGGTTACCGACAAGCAAATGCTCTGGTTCCCACAAGCTCCCGAGACAATTTAAAACGACAAGAACGATCCTGATACGGAGACTGGGCCAACCACTTGAAATTGGCTACCTGAGTCCCACTCATCTTGCTCATGTTCTAAGTGGGCAATGTGCTGGAGAAGGTGGTAGCCAAACGGAGGCAAAAATACCGGAGGATGAAAGGCCTCTATCCGGACAGATGATAGGCTTCTGGCAAATACTCTGTACAAAAGATGGTGTTACAACTCAAAAAAGAAACTTTTTGCACCAAACACACTACAGCAAGGTTATTGTGGCGCTCAATTTACAAAGGACGTTCGATGCAGTGATATACTTAACCATATTAGCACAAGTATCAAGACTATACATGCAAGTAACGAGTTACAGTGACATGCAAGTCTTCTTGACCAACCGCATGGTGAAACTGCACACCAAAATCCACAGCTCCCAGAACGCATGTTCGGAAGCATGCGTACCCCGCTGAGTGTGGTCATTTTGCCGCTGTCCGTGAACCTCATCACGCCAGCATAAAGCAACAGTGGCAGTTACTGCCAGTGACCATCTCCTTGACGCCACCATCCTACTGTGCTCGCCATCAAAATTAGAGCTGGTCGTCCTTATACCTCTACGACTGGGAAAGAAACGTTGACCCCCGGACGTGCAATGATTTCAAGATCTTGACTGCGTCGTGGCTACGCCAGCCCGACGTTCGCGATGGCAGGGTCCTGGAGCCACTGCTAAACAAGAGCGACCGGCACCTAGAGAGTATCAACAAGCTCACAGCGATGCAGTTGACACCATTCGGATTGCACATGGTCTCCTAACGCAACGAGTGGGCATACGTAACAATGTCGCCAGATAATTTCGTCTTCCCAGGAGGCGCTGATTTGGCAGGAGGCCGTCATCCTAAGGCAGATACAAACCGGTTGACTCCCCGCCCCTGCTGTGCTGCAAATGCTTCCCAGAGAACACTATTTCAGTGGTCTGTGCCGCATTTGTGCTGTGGACCCTGTGGAGGAATATCACATCATGTGGGATTTCTCTAGGTACCGTACCCAACCGAGCTGCAGAACATGCCGGGCCAATTCCTAGGTTCAGTGCAGTATACAGACTAGAACACTCAACGATGGGTGGTACAGCCGCGCCAGGGTGCACTGCAAAAGCACAAGGCTCAGATCGCGCGGACATGGGCCAAATGGGTTACTGTACAATAGGTGATATTTACGGGTCGGTACTGCGGAACGTCACGACGCGTGAAAACATCAGAAGAAGGCATTTTATCAACCGTAATTCTATTATAAAAAGTGCGGAAGAAATCTTGTTGTAGTGAAATGTTTGGCCAAAATGACCTGCCTCTTGGAGAAATCTTAATTTGGCTGGGCGGCTGAATCGAAGAACCGACATGTAGCAGAGCAAAACTTTTGTGTAATGTAGCTGTAAAAGACATGAATGACAAAGGAGGCCGATCGCCTAAGCTATTAGGTGCTGCCCCATCTGGAGCAGCGCATGCAGGTAAATTTTTGTCGAAATGTGCAATAAAGTGTTGGGCACTGCCCTCGTAGCAAGGAAATATTTTTGAACATAAAAAAGTCTCTGGGTAACCATTCGCTATGTTTGTTAGTTTACAAAACATCTATTGTACTTTCATGCAGCAATTTGTATTCCCATTGCAGAAACGAATAAACCACCGATTTCAATAAATGCTCTTAAAAAATGGCCTCTAGTGTGTCTTTGTTAAATAAATGAATTTAGGTAAATGAATTTGTTAAGTAAATGAATTTAGCTACTTTTATTTTGATATCAGCTGGCTCTATTGAACGGCTTCTAACATAATTTGTGTATAGTAGTAGGCTCATCTCGGTCATTATGAGCTACTGAGGAAAAGGCTACTGGGTGTACACACTGGATTCATCTTAGAATGCGGAATCCCCTTGCTAATGGCCATTTTGCCTTTAACAACTGTGCGATGACCAAGCAACTCCATCTGTGGGTTTGAAGACAAAACATCTGATTTTTTTTGTACTTTAGCTTTTACAAGTGGTGAGTGCTTTCTAAAAGATATTACCTATTTTTCACTGTATTTCTCCTGGTTTTAATAATATTGCCAAAAAGACACCATTTAGGCCATGGTGTCGACGTGGCACCGAACCGAAAACCTGAATGAACCGTTATTTTTCTCTGAACTTAACTTGAACTCGCACCCTACCTTTTAAGCACGCTTAACTGGAACCAGAACTGAACCGCCAAAGTTAAACAATGGTTACTGGTTCATGATGGCACGGTTCAATCATTGGATGTTTTATATTGCATTAAATTCTATATGCGTTTTTCTTCACCTCATCAACTCCATAGCCTTTGTGGTTTTTTCCCATTTCAATAAATCAAAACACTACCATTCCCCTATAGGTCACAACAAAAAAATGCAGTCGTGGCACATTGCTGCTGGTAGCGCTAACAGAGTGGAAAGGTGGCCAAACACAATGTCTGATTTCGGCAAATTGCAGGCGATTTAAATTGAATTCCATTTCTTTCGCTGCCGCTGGGCAACAGAAAAGCGCCACGGCTGAATTCCAGAAATGATTTGCATTCCGTTATTTTTCAATAGTGCAGTGCACAGTCAATGCATAGTGCACACAAAAAATCACAGAGAAGTTTAACAAAGCGTGCCCAACAAAATCAAGATAGTTTACAAAGGAGACTACAAATTAGCATAGCGAAATATGCCCGCTTGGTGAAGCCCAATATAAATTCATTTTCCTAATTAACAATAATTTCTCATTGCAACAATGATTATTTCTTGAAAGAGAAATCTCAAAACCATTGCGCTACGAAAACTTATTTCATTATCACAATATTCCAACATTGAATATTTGTGAGCGCCACCTTTTGACCTATCGCTGGAGTGACCATTTTGTTTATTCATATCATGCAAAATTACGTATATCTTCCGCATGATTATCTTCAACGTTCAAGCGGCTGTACCTTTCACATCCTGTGTATTGCACTACCGTCAACGTCAGCGCAAGGTATGCTAGTTGCTTGGTTCACAAGGGTGAAATAAACCGTGTCTCTACTTGCGTCTTTGTTTCTGAACTGGTACAGTTACCTCGCACGCTCGCACTAGCGACCGTATACTCCTTTTCACATAGCGTATCTGGATACAATCTTCGCCGATACATCAAAAAAGGTGGGGAGATTCTTGCGGTCCCAAAATTTCAACATAAATTCTGAGAAACTGCTATCGTGAATCTCGCCTTTTCAATGACGTCGTAAAGACGACTTCGACGACTAGCTTGCGCAGTACAAAAAAATAATTAAGTTCAAAAGGCTTGAGAGAGAGAGAGAGAGAGAGAGAGAGAGAGAGAGAGATAACTTTGTTAAAATAAGGTGCCCCTAGTCCGGCGCTCAGTGTATGAAGCTGACGGTCAACTCTGCCGTTCCGTAGGCTGTCGCTGGCATTGAGCAGTTGAGTCGGCCAGCCACTCCTACTTGGCGAAGGTGACGTGAGGTATGGGCGGGAGAGCGGGATTCTGTGTGCATGCGCAAAGTGTGTGATACATGTCCGGGTATTCCCGCAGTGGAGACATTCTGCGGTACCCTCCCTGTTTTGAATTTGTGTATCATTGTAGCGGTGGGAAGCGTCCGGGTCTGTATTTGTAGAAGTATAGCTGAGTGCCGTCGCGTTAGTGTGCTGGGAGGTGTCGCAAACAGCTGTCTGGACAGGCGTGCTGGAAGGATGGAGGGCTTTTCTAATCTGCAAAAATGTTTTCTTTCTAGCTCACGTGAAGAAGACGTGGATACTCAACCACAAAGAAAGGAAGAGGGACTCGGCTAGCTAGAGGTATCTCCTACGCCAGATTTGTGAGAATACACACGCTGCTTTTTGTCTCGTCCTTCCGTTGTTTGCTTTTTTTCTGGTGTTTTCTGAAGTTATAATGTGCTATGCAATGATTATGCCATAGCTAAGGGCACTTTGTCAACAAAATCATGCTCCTCTTACTTCAAGAATCTTACCGTTCTCTTCTGCAAGTTAGAACGAAAATTCCAGATCTGAAAAAAAACATCTTGCTCACGTTTAGGGGGTGGATTTATTTCCATTTCACTCTGAAGTTCTTTACAAATCGATGCGAGTAAAAAAAGTGTGCCTCACAATAAGGGGTGGCTTCATTCCCAATTACCCTCCTACTCTTGATAAATTTATGGGGGGAATCTATGTCCAAATTCTTTCTATTACGAAGAGAAACAGCGATAAACTGGGCGACGTAACAAAACCACAAAAAACAGGAGTTGATGAACAATGGAGCGCTTTATTGCAAGGCAGACTGAGCACAAAATTTTGGAAGTTCTTGATATAAAAAAATGGAAAAATGTGTGTAAAAGAGTAGTCGGTTGCATTTCTGGAAAACAGAATAATTTACTTATCATGAACACTTGACGCTGTATCGGCACGTGGTTGAAAATGGTTAGACAATGATATCCTTTTAGAAATGACATCCTTATCGTTCTCTTTTTTTGTTCTTGTATTTTTGTATAGATGTTCTTTCTCAAAAAGTGCATGTT
The DNA here is from genome assembly GCF_048455015.1 of Haemaphysalis longicornis. Classification (NCBI taxonomy): domain Eukaryota; kingdom Metazoa; phylum Arthropoda; class Arachnida; order Ixodida; family Ixodidae; genus Haemaphysalis; species Haemaphysalis longicornis. The sequence goes on from NW_027526214.1 coordinate 2,882,548, forward strand.
GTGCTTACTCACATTGTCCAGTCATTTCCGATGTTTTTATGTTGTAGTACAATTTAAAAACTGGCTCATAAAAAAACATTCCTGCCTTTTTATGTTTCAAGCATTTCAAGTATCCTTTTCCTGTAACGCAACCCTTTGTCAACTCGCCTCGATGAAGAGACAAATATGTGTACCCTGCCACCTAACATCATGAGTGAGCTCCTCCAACATTTTAACTCACTGTATTTGCCCCGTCACTAAATTACCCCTAGACGACTTTGCGTTCAATAAATGTCCTCCAGATGTGTAATATGTTGACCTACTATATCCGTGATGTAAAACTCGGACGCTGTATGCAAGCCACCTTTATTACTAGGACCTCCATAACTAGCGTCTTTACACACACATACTCCCATCACCCTAACAAATCTAGTGACAGAGACGTACGACGCGCACTTGCAGCCATGTAGTCCGTTTTTCTCCGAGTCCACTGTCATGAACAACCCCCAATTTTGTGTGCGCCGACATCCACCTATGCTGCTATTACAGCCGGGTTTATTGCCACATTTCTTGCTTTTTTCGACTATGCAAGCAGGATGAGCCGCAAAGCTAAGCTACTGATGAGTGTGTATAACACCAACTTTGCTTACGGTTCTCAGTGCAACTGGGGAGTTTCTGCCCGTGGCCGTCCTCACCACATCGCTACTAGACCCATTGTCCTCACAACGATCGCCAGGAGTATGTCAGTCATCCTAGTGGTATAATCGCTTACTGCGCCTATTGTTGTTTTCTTCCAAGCCGCTGAGTGGGTTGAAAAGCCAGCGCTGCAGGGCCTGGAAAAAAGTACAATATTCAGATAAACAAAAATCCACCGCCCGTACGTCCAACATTCCAGAGGTAGAAGCAAAAGGGGCGTGTCGTGATGCACCCATAGATAATAAAATCCAGTACATCTGTTTTTTACATGTTATTCAGTTTGCGTTGCGAGCACAGGGGCTTCCAAAATATTTAGGAATGATATCTAGCCATCAACGTTAGCAGAAATTTTATGCTGTAAACCACATGTTGACCACACCAAAACACACATTGACATTGTATGAGACGCGCCAGTGCAGCTGTTGGCCATTTCCAATGATTGCGTTCAGGCGTGCGGTGATAAAGCTGCATTTTTTGTGTTCTGAGACAATTCTGACGACAAGAATTTCCTTGGCAAAGAAGAGTCATATTACTACCTTGTCTCGTTAGCCTTCTTGGCGGTTTGCATTAACCGCTGCCGGAACGCTTTCTTAGAGTCTATTCTACTTCATTAGGCCTGTACTGCTTGCAGTATTTTCGAGCACTAGGTTGTAGCTCCTGCCCATGGTTCGCTTGGTGATTCTACTAAGCCTGTGTGATAGACCTGAAAAAATCATGACTTTCGTCTGGTATAAACACTGTGCTCTACCCGAAAAAGACTGGAGCGCTTCTGTCGCTGACTACAATGTCAAAGTAGTTTGGCAATCCCAAATAAGATAGGCTTGACTTGGGGCATACAAACAGATTTCAAGCCTATTATACGCCATTGCCCCTAAAGGATCTAGGCTTGCAAATAAAACAATATTGCAAACTTTTTTGATGTCATGCTATAGTTGTATACCTTTTATCCTCCGAAAACTTTATTGTCACCGCTAATAGTGTTGGTTCAAAAGAAAGGCACTCTTTGGCTTTTGTAAGTACTATGAAGCCCTTACAAGACTAATAAAATGGTTTTCTCAATGCCCCAAATGATATTTGTCTAGATACCATGAGCTGCGCAGAATACGCCTAAAGCCTTAATCTTCGGCGAAGATATTGCACAACTCAATTAGCGAAGCCTACAAAGAAAGCACAACTCTCGTTATATCGAATGGGCTATAAGAGTGCTGCGGGACACAATCAAAAGTGCCCAATGGTCAAACTGGACAGGCACTTTTTCCACTTCGTTTATTGCTTCAAATAGAAGAATATTCTCTACTTTGAAGACACCAACTTCTTTTTCTGCTTTCGTTGAATAGTTTCAATATGCCGACGAAGTAGTACAAATATATTTGCCAACTTTCGTTGAACAGGTTCAACATATTGACGGATTGACCACGCTGACCCTGTCTTAGCCACACTGAGTTTCTGCTCAATAAATAAAATTTCGTGCCACCTGAATCTATGCCTTCGGTAGCGTTCTCTTCAAAATTGAAATATCCCTCAGTCCAGGTAAGATGAATTGTGTTCTTTGTTTTTCTGAGCCACGCCTTTTATAGAAAGTTCGCGCTGTCTTTGTCGATGCTCCTGGTTTTCCTCAATGTTGGTATTTTTCCGAAAATGCTGTCACATCGTCACAAACTGTTTCAACATGAAAAACATTTGTTCTTGCTTGATGACTACGAAACAGCTTCCTAAACTCGCACAGAATCTTTTATATCCGCACCCTGGACATTCTGTTTAGATGAGTGGGCACGAAACAATAATAATACTGCAGGAAATTGGCATAGCCGGGATGTGGTACTACAGCGCGAGCATTCCCCTTCCGTCGGAGCCATCACATACGCAAGCTTCCCTTTGACACCCGCTGAGCAAACCACTCGTAAAAAGGAAATGTTTCTCACCATTCTCTTGGCTCTGCAGAAAATTGGACCTTTTTACAATGTTTGCCACTTTACTTTACTTTGTTTTTTTAATGTTTCATTTTATTTTATATTTACCTACCCTTTTGGTTACCCCCTCTTAAAACCCTATTTGCTTGACTTCTCTCCTGTTCTCCTTTTACACGATACGATCTTCCTGGAACATAGAAGTGTGCGGGAAGACACAATGAAGCAGGAGCCCTTCCACGCCGCCATTTACCGTCCTCTTCAAGTAGCTCAGTGACACTCTCATCTTTGCACACCGTGGAACATAATGATCTATAGAACCTTGTATTTAGGCAACACACCGCCCAAAGTGGTATTTTTATAGTCTGTTTAACCCGCCAGTAGCCCTTTTTATATATTAGGTCTTCCAAAGTACTCTATTTTAAACTGCGAAGTACCAACTTACGAGTAAAATGGGATACAGTCGCTCTCGCCGACTTCGAAATTGTTGTTTTGGATGCCCACAGTTGCGCTATGGCTGAAAATCTTGCATTCAACAAAAAACGCAATATACGAGTCCATTCAAACGGGCAGCGTCTTCAAACAAGTGATGCTGAAAGCATTGCGGGATGTCCTTCGTGGCAGTGTTGAACTCACCCGACCTCACCTCCAGTAGGTTTGCCGCAGCCTTTGCAAGCGTGCTCCATTCCAATTGTTTGGCAACGACATCCACGGACCTTTGCCTCTTATTTAAATAGTGACCAAGGTATTGCAGACGGTTTTTCATTCGTCTGTATTTATTGGAACGGCCCTTCTCAATGAAGGCACCACTTCCTAAGCCCGAGATTTTTCTGCAATATAATGTTATACCTAACATCCGCCCACATATTGTTTAAGTCACCCCGGATGCACATTTCAGTGAGTCATTCTTTATGAAAACTTTCATATTGTTGGTACCATCCAAAAATCACGTTGTAATATCAAGTCTAAGGAGATATCTTGTAGAAATGCCTTCGCAACCTTGTGCCGGCCACAAAAACGCAGATATCATCCTTACCCGCTTCACATGCGCCTATAAGTGCGCCATTCAAAATATCGTCAGCATATACAAGATTTTTATTGTATAAGGCTGCAATCATATTTTTTGTGGTACAACTTCCTCTCCGGGCCAAGTTTTTCAAACAGTCAGGTAGACCAATTTTTTGCCAGACCAATTTCGGTGTCATATCGCGCATTGGCAAAACCTAGCCCGGTTGAAAGCCGAATTGTAAAAAGAATCGCCAGTTTTGCTGCAAAGAGACTTCTGATAAGTACCCTTTGAAAATGGAGAAGTGTGTTGTTCCATGCCTCAAGGTAGTACACGAGTGGGTGAAAAATGCGTGCGCAATCTACTAATCTGCTCCTGTAAAACTCTTCACTGATCTGCTTGGTATTATCACAAGCGGTGTGACCAACAATTTGCTGTGGCATTGAAGCTGGAGAGTTGGCGTCTGAAACTGATTGTTCAGCTGTTCATATTACATTTACCTGCAATAAAGCTTTCCGCTCCGATACCTGAAAATTAGTAGATCGTCATTTTTCATTTCTATCTCCACACATCAGCCTAAACCAATGTTATCAGCATCATTTTCATCCTTGTGGCAGCCCCTACGGCTTCACATCACTTGCCTCGCGGCTTCTTTTTTTATTGCAGGCTCTGGTAATTTGATCTAAACGCCAAACTATTATAAGCAGTATCTTCTTGTCCGTGTCTTTCGCCACGTACGTGGATACAGTGCTGCCCGCAATCACTTAGGCCCACTATAAACTTCACACCTACACGTGAACGTGGACTTAACACTTATGTCTGTTTTGCATAGGAAAAAAAACGAAGTTACTTTTGAAGAACTTTATGATAGCCAAGGAAGCAAAAAATTCTATTACCCTTAAAAATTTAAGATTGCAGTTTTGAATGGCGCAGCTCCGTTGCAAAATTCACGCACTCACAGCAATTTATTTTCCTAAAATACTCTGCAAAAGCTGCCAGGTTAATCTAAGGTTCTCAGAATTGGCGCACTTGCCCAACAAGTCCATCACTCCAGGATAGTCATAAATGAGCTGGCCTAACAATGTTGAAACAAAACACGGAGAGTTTATATCCCATATGTACATATGAATTTGGCAAGCCGATGCCACATAAAACGAAGGCCACAATGCTCACGGGGATTGTGCAGTTTAAAAACATCTTACGCTTGTTGTGGCACAGTTGTTTTTAAAAAGTACTCTCCACGATAGGCATCCGCACCGCACGATGTGCCCTCAATTACATTTGCTTCCCCTCTCTAATTGGTTTTTAAAAGAATTATCTGATTTTTTTTCGGTACGCATAACTTAATAAAAATCCATTCTTCTGTCTTATGTCATTTAAAAAAAGATTGCCGTTGCCCTTCTCGTTCTAATATCTCAACAGGTTTGTCATGGCAATGTCTTCACGCAGCTCGTGTGCAGTTACAAACATGTGGACAAGCATATAATTTGTTGTCGATTGAAAGCCCTCCTATGACTTTGTGTGGCTTTCCATATTCACAACTTCTGATTTAGGCATGACATCAGGCCAGTAGTTTGTAAGCAAAAATGTACAGTAAGAGTTGTTGGTTTGGCAAATACTTTGCAGTGAAAATTAGGGTGAAAATATTATTTGTAGTACGCCTTTTCTCACCAGAGTAGCCAGTTATTATGTTCAAATTTAATCCTCTAATGCTGAACCCAGCATTACATTTTCAACCTCGAAAACATGAGTGTGTATAAAACAAATATTTTTCGTCAAAGGAAATAAGATTCATTCATTAACATTTTTTTGTCTAGCACGACTCAGGTTCCTTTTTAGAAACGTTTGAAAAATCGGCAACTTTTTGTGGTGACGATTTTGCAGATTGCTGTAATTGTAAGATATTTCAGTACTTTTTTTTGTGGGAAGAGGTGCATGCAAATAAAAATTAAGAGACCTAACTGTGTTTTCAGGTAAATACAAGTGTATTTTATTGGTGGAGCGTTTAAGGTTTTTTGTAAGGAATGTACTGTGCAGTTTACTTGATATCAGACTGTATACATTGGGGCTTTTTCCCCCAATCAAATACTGCTTCAGGCCAAATGCACTGCAATAAAATAGAACTTCTAAATGTTACGTACATTTGCAAAAAACTTACATGCTTCGTAAACGTGCACCCACAATAAATTTCACTACGAATACTGCAAAAAGTTCTACCTAGGAAAATCTTTAATTTTTTCAGTACAGGAAACTGTTTCGGTCAAACAAATCAGCCACCCTCCTCTAATTCAGGCTTCCGTGATCTTTGATGCGGGGCGCTCTTTTAAATTCACCATTATCTTGTAATATACCTTACCGCAGGCCAAATGGTTCAGGAACTTTTAAACAATCACCACGCCTCATCAAATATTACCGAATTCACTCTACTGTTTATCACCAAGATGCAGGCATGCACCACATTGACAGCGAAGGTGTGCAATTGTTCGTCGTGTATATGAGTCTTTTTCCCAGAAAAGAGGGTCGTGGATATATAGGCTTCTAATAGGTTAAATTTCAACATCGTTTACCGTTGATATATTTCTTGTACTTCAGTCATGGATGTCGAGTGATAGAGCAGCATGGTTTAGTTTCGTATTGACGATTGTCAAATAAAAAAAAAATATTCCAGATGTCTATCCAATGCCAACAGCCCATGACATCCGGGAGAGCCACCAGGTACAAAACATTTTAAAGGCCCTGACATGAGTTGCGGCTATTGGCGAACACCATTGCAGGACTAGACGTTGCAAAGACAGTGCGTGCTCCTTCCGACGGTCGATATGTGCCTATGGTTATGCCATTGTGGCTCTAAAACGCTGTGGAAACATGTTAATGGGTAATAAACTCAGTGATCATACAGCTGAAACGAAGACGCTAATGTCTACCTGAGCCACATCACTGGATGCTCGTGGTGTTTCTTGAACATCCCAAGTGCCGAGAGGAACTGTTAAACTATACTGTGCCTTTATAATGGTAAACCTCAGCCTTATATAAAAATAAACCCAACCCAAACGCATAGAAACCAAAAAAAAATGGTACAAAAACTTACCTTTTTACATCAGTAATCCTTGTAAGAGAAAAAGGAATGAGGAATCACAAAAAGGAGGATGCCGACAGCTTCTTCAAAAAATGTGGCTATTGTGGCGGTCTCACACTTTGGTTTTTCTATTACCCTTTCAGGCAACTCCTCTAAAAAGTTTGTTACGATTGCACTGTTTTTACGACAAGTATGAGGCCAATGCAACTAGGCAGAATAAGAACAACCAGAAAGCTACTTGCAATTTTTTGATAGCATGTGATGAAGGAGGATTTACAAAAAGGTCGCGCCGATGGAAGTACAAACGATGCAATGTCTTGCGTTGCAACAAACCCCCAGGAAACTCCTATTAAAATATGGTTGATCTACCACGGTGCTAAAAGTATAGGTATTGTGAATGCAAAAAAAGATAAACACCGAAAAAATGGCCCTTCGGGGAATGCTTATTTTTCGTAGGGGAAGAAGCTGGAACGAGAAGCGGCGGCGATGGCGAAAAACAAAGCACTGTTCACTGTGGATATGGGATCACTCGTTTGAACTTATAGTCTAAGAATCAACTCTTTGAGCCTATGGTTTCACTTCCACACGTATTAGGCATATGCGCAGTTGAAATACAAAAGGCAGAGCCAACACCGTAAACGAAGTGAGCTGTGAGAATTGTGCGATTCGTTATAGGTAAAGAAGGGGAACGAAATTCGGCATTGATCAGGGGAAGTTTACAACCCTGTCCGCTGTGTCTTAATGACTATGCATTTTTATTTGTTCCCTTCGTGGCAACTCCAGAAAGCACATTGCGCAGCTTCTGCACATGCTTAGGTAATATTCAAAGCGAGTTTAGACCATAAATAAAAATACAGCAAGTGAAAACCCTGGGAGTAGAATGGTCACCAGTCAGTGACAGAGTAGCAAAGAAAAGAGGCAGCAACAAGTGCGAAATTAAGGCACCGGATGGAGGATAGTGTGACAGCACGAGAACGAGTTTTATATATTAGGCTTACTGCAGGTTATTTTCGGAATGGGTTCCGCTTACGTAAGGCTACAGAATGTGCGCAATGGGCCTGCCAAGTCTTAAAAATTATATTGGCATCAATGTTATTGGTGGCCTTCGCATATTAGCTTGCGGCGACGAAAAACTAATAGCATATGCGGTGATCGGTGCCAAAACAAATCGGTCTCAAATGTGGCAACATGCAAATTTCCTTGCGGTATACCCTAAGCCTAAACATTTTCAAGAACACGTTTGTGATACGTACGCCTCAGGAATGCTGGTAACGAAAATGCAGAAAGTGATAAATATACCCTAAAGATTGTTTCAAGCGCAAATTTTGGGATCTCCTTTTTGGTAGAAAGGCACAGGAAAGGGTCAGTTATCTGTAAAAATATGAAGCACTGTTCACTTTGGAGACATGGTACTGCGTTTTATTCAGTAGCGTTTGCCATAACTCTTGCAGAAGTATGGTTGCCCTTACACATGTCGGAAGAGTATAAGAACGGCCGATAGAAAAGATAAAAATAAAATATAGAAAGTTACCCATGCCGGTTCCTCTAGCTGAGTCACTCCTTACGCCCGGGGTATAACGCGTGACGAATGGTGGTGGACATTAGGTAGGAGAACAAAACATTTTCCCTAATATTGTTGCATGAGAGAAAAATTTTTATCAGCCTTAACCAACGTCATATAAACATTTGGTTGCACATCCGTACGCGTGAAAATCTTCGGAGCAAATGCAAAAAGGGATGAATGCAGTAAATGAAGTTGTCTAGAATGCTATACGCCTCTACTAATCATTCAAGTGCGTGAAAAATGGCGAGTGATGGGTTGAACAAAGAAGGTGCCACTACGGCGTCACGAGAGAACACTTTACTTAGTAGCCGTAGTGCAAGCTCTCTGAATGAGGCTTCAACCCCTAAGTATATACGCAATGCGAATGCAAAACAAACAAGAGATATTGCAATTGTAGAGACTTGTGGGTATGCTATGACTTGTTTTGAAGGACTGAAGAGCATGAAAAAGGGCCAGACTTGGTGAAGATCGAACATATGTAACTTCTATGACATGCCAACGAAAAGAGGAGCCACTCATACCAGAATATATTCGCTTTTCCAAACGCATTATAAGTGTTTGTACCATGATAGCAGAAATTGATAACAGTAAACAAAGTTGCCTTAGAGGATACCACGTTATTTTCCAAAGGCAGGAAGGCAGCGGTAAACTGGCAGCAATCAGGGGAATGATGATGCTTTGGCCATGGCGGCTGCACCATTTCGGCGTTTTATTAGGCAGCTTTGCGCACGTAGCTCAAAAATAGGGCCTGGCTTTGACACCTCTTGTTATGATTTTTAATATTTGCAGCGCGAACGCGGACCATAATCAAAATTACACCAAACAAACTTCGCTTAGAGATTTATCATTATCCTATGGGCGGAGGAAGGGTGACGAAACATTGTTGCGGTCTGCGATAAAACAAGCACTGGCTACTGTGGGGCACAGCAACGCTTTATGTATTGCTTCCCCCACAACTTTTAGAAGAGTACTATTTTGCGTCCACACATATCAGGAAAGTTTGCCATGCCAAAAAAGTAGAGTACCAGTGATAACGCTATTACTCCTCATGAGGACAGGAATAGAGGAAACCGGCCCTGTGATGATTGGGTGAAAAAAGCACTAACCTCTGCGGCGGCTGGAGAATGCGTTTCAGGTGGTGGCCCGAATACACGTCATTTGAACACTATTTTTAAGCTTCCCCAACTAGCCCTTGCTGACAGAAAGTAGAGGGAAAATGAAAGTAAAGTTGCTTTAGTGAGTCTGATACTTGCTTGTGAGGAAAGACGGAGCGAAAAAAAGCGGCGGCGATCGGTGAAGGATTAAGCAGGAACTCGGCGGAGGCACGAGAAGGTTCATTTAAATGCCTTACCACATGTTTGGGAATGGGGTTGAGGTTACAAACGTACGAGAATGTGTGCATTGCGAATGCAGACAAAGATAAATGAAGTGGAGGAAATACCTTACTTAATTTCCTGACACCGCGCAATTTCCTGACACCGCGCGAAGAAAAAAGAGAAAATATAAGTAAAACAGTATAGAAGATTGCGATAAGTACAGAAATTAAACAGTTACACAGTGAAGGCAGGAGAAAGTGTGTTGGTTAGCGGTCTTAGAGAAGTATCTTTGAAAAAGTTATGCGTTCAAACGTATTAAAAATATGTCAATCGCGAATGAAGAAATGGATAAAGAATAAAGTAAACCAAGTTCGTATAACAGATTCTATGTTTTATTGAGAGCGAAGGATTAGCGATGTAAAGCACTGGGATCAGTCGAAAAATGAAGGACGGGTAATGGTGGTGACCTGAACCGTGTAACATTATTAGTTCGTAAAATTAACAGTAGAAATATTTTAGTGTTAACAATATAGTAACCTAATTACGACGTATTGATAAAAATTTGGTCATTATAAATAATATTTCTAGTAGCTTACTAAACAAGGTTGCTAGCTTCGAATGGCCTATTAAAAGTCACCAGCCCTCAATTCTTTGTGTCACCAAAAGGTGCAAATGATTCGGGCTTAGATGTTTATATGTTAGCCCCGGATTATGTAGTGTTATGCGAAGACAAAGTAAGTGGTCGTGGAGTGGTTGTAGCACTTTTTATGAAAAATTATATTGAACTAATTTGCTTCCTCATCTGCCAAAAACCGAATCTATTTGGTGCAAGGGAAAAATTTGTGGCCAAGCTATTCCTGTGGGAGCAATTTATCGTCCTCAACACAAACTTCGGACGTGTTTTTTCTTATATTGCCAACATTGTAGATCACAAGCTCCACCTAGGTAAATCAATTTTGAAGGGCGATTTCAATGCCCTATTGATTGACAGGAATATTTAGCATTCTACGGTAGTGACAAAAAGATTGTGACTCACTTGTTAATATGGCACTATCATTTGACCTCACTCAAATTTTCAGTTTTCCTACCCGTGAAAATTCAATACTTGACGTTGTCTCCATAGGCGACAAATTTTGAAAAAGGGTATTTTAGTGAGGTTGTCATAGGTTTGTCTGATCACATTGCTGTAATTACGTGCCTAAATATAGTCTGCACGCAAGATCGTGTGCATGATTTTTACCGTGTGCTTGATTTTAGCCGTGCCGATATGAACTCTACAATCAGAACAATGGCATCTTCTTTTGATGATTTTTTCCAAGCCAGGAACACACTGATGTAAATGGACTCCTTGGTTATTTTCATGGTATTGTCCAGGACCATATCAAAGTTTCTGCCTGAACGTTCCTTAAAGCAATCCAAAACTGCATTGGTGCACAAGGAAAATCATTTTTACTTGAACAATACATCGGCACGGTGTATGGTTGAAAACGCGACCCCATTCTGGAAATCTACCAAGCCGAAGTCATCTTTTCACTCTTGTTTCCCCATAAATGGCCAATCATGCTGCAATTTTCAACCCATTTCAGAATGCTTCAACGGGTATTTCAGGTCCGTTTTCTCTCGTAATAATGTAATATCCTACATTATGCTTGCAACTTTGCTGAGTTTATAATTCTAGACATCACAATTTCTTGTTCAGGCGTTCACAGTTTGATACTAAAATTAAGCGTGAATAAAAGTTCTGTTTTCTGATCGCGTTCCTAATACGCTCTTGAGGCGGTACTCTGATTGGTGCGCTCGTTATTTGACAGTCATTATTATGAATCGCTTGCGTCGGCCACTGTTCCCATACTTTGAAAAACAGGTAGTGTTGCCCCATAATTCAGATCTGGCAATGAGCAGTTCCTTCCAAATATTAGGCCAATTTCCCAAGTTTTAACAGGCTGCAATCTTCACGAACATACTATTCATAAATATCATCATCCTCACCACCACCACCAGCAGCCTCTCTACTGTCACTGAACACTGTCAACGCAAGCATTATCATTCCAGTGTAGGTTTATTTTAAGTCTTTTCATATCAGATCTTGAGAGTAGAACGTGATATTCGCACCCATTACCAAAGAAGGCTCCGATCTCGGTGCTTTGACCTTGGTACGTCACCTTGGTTTTTATCCACTCACCATTAGTTGTCTCCTTCGAGCAAAGCCCTGTATTTGTACCGGTCTCCATTTAGGAATATCTTTTTTAGACATGAGTGACCTGTTTAGAATGAACAAGGAAGCGCCACAATCAACTGGTGCTGTGACGCCGTTGCCGTTAAGTTTAAAAATATAAAAAGAATATGTTATGTGGTGAGGTAAACAGCCTGAATTTTTGTCACCAGTGGGCCTGTTCACCCTCATTTATAATTTTTTTCCTGGATTGCTAGACCGCTACTAGGTACTTCCACTTGACGGGACTCATCCAAGGGTATATCGTCACTGCAGGAGGACGCTAGGTTTATGGCCAGTCTTGCAGTACTCGACAGGGCTCCTTTTGAAGTCCAGGTATTGGTGGTTATCTGTCGGTTGCATATAAAAGGAAGTAGAGAAGTTTCTCCAGGTATTTTCATAACCACATCGGGAAGGTTAAGTTCGGATGCCGAATACAAGCGGTGAAATGAAATGTGGTTGTGAAAGGGTTTGAAGGCCGTCATCATCATCATCATCATCGTCATCACCAGCCTATCTCACGCCCACTGCAGGGCAAAGACCTCTCCCATTATTCTCCAAAACCCCAGTCCTGTGCCAACTGCGACCAATATATCCCTGCAAACTTCTTGATCTCATCTGCCCATCTAACTTTCTTCCACCCCCTGCAACGCTTACCTTCTCTAGGGATCCACTCTGACACACTTAATCACCAAAACCTATTGTTCAGTATTTGGACGCAAAAAAATATCTCTCCCTGTGCAGCCTGGCTTCGGAGCTGGATTTTCTAGAACCCAGCTCCTAGAATTCACCCATGACATTGTCACGTCATAACAAAATGGGTTAAACGGACCAAATTTTCACAGGCTACTTGAAATTATTCCACAACGTGTGCCATAAAGAAACTTCTCTTCAAACTTAGCACCCCTCTCATAGACTTTAAATTACTCGGTTGAATCACGAATTACTTGCGTTCTCAATCTTAATGTGGTACTTGCAACCAACTGCAGTCATCCCCTATAGAAATTACATTCGGTGTGCCGGAAGGCTCTGCGCCAGGGCCTGTCTTTATTATATTTATTATGTTCTTATTGTCATCTCTGAAACACCTTCATATATACGTCTGTATTCTGAAGATTGTGTGATGTGTAACTGCATTACTACTTCTCAAGGCCAGTATATGCTCAATAACGAATTCCCGTTGTTCTGCGATTGGAGTTGCACTTGGCAAATGCCCAATATTACAAGAACAATTTAGCTATGACTTTCCCCAAAAAAATCAGCCTTTAAGTTTCAGTTATAACTACAATGGGTACAAACTAGCACGTGTGATCGAATTCAATTATCTCCGTGTTAACTTTTCAGCCGACCTTAAATGGGGCAAACATGATAACCAGATAAGTTGACAACCTCTAGGGAAAGTTGGTTACTTCAAGCCTAGATTTAAAAAATAGGCTGAAGAATACAAGTTAACTGCACACCGGACTTTCGTGAGATCGACGCTCGAGTAGGCTTCGGTGGTTTGGTCGCCTCATCTTGAGCAAGACAAAAACAGGTTACAATCTCAGCACAAAAATGCTATACGGGTAATTTTTAATTGTTATGATCAAAACTTCTCAACGACTTAATATTCCCACTTGTTGTCACTTGGTTAAGTGGAACATCGCCGTACGCGTGAGAAAGTTATCTTGTTGCCGAAGATTGTGCACAAAACAAAGCCACATTCACACGCCCTTATCTTTTACTGATGTACCAGTGCGCACAGGCATTGTTTCGATGCTCAGGTATTGTCTGGATTGTTTCAAATTCTCTTTTTTGGAGCACGTGGCGGAACTGTTGAACAAACTTGATAGTGCTTTGCATAGCCTAAACAGTGCAGAGTTTAAGAAGAATACTATGTAATATTTACAAAATTGTGTGCACTGTTGTTTGCTCTGTAATATTGGTGGATTTTTCTTGTTAGTTCTCATGCAATGTCACAGCCATGGCAAAGCAGTATTTGGTAAAAATAAATAAATAAATATAAATAACTAAATTACAAATAATTTAATAAATACATAAATAAATAAATAGGCTTGCCTTCAACTCCTTTCGAAACACAGCTCGGTTTATTCTTAAAATACGCGCATTCCAAACGCAAAAAAAAGGATTATTCCAGTAGGCATAGATACTTTTGGGGTTACAATGATTCCTTGTGAAGAAGCAAACGAGACGAATAACACCAGTCAACCCTAGAATAATGAAGCCCTCCGCAGTATCCCACATGAGAACACATTTTACTTTACAAGTTACGGCACAGCCTAAATGTTACGCCTATTACATTTTTAGAGTATGAGAACGGATAATGTAGAGAGTTCCCAATAAAAGAAACAACGTTATTTGGGGAAATGACTTCACCCTCAAAACCAAAAAAAGGCCCGGAATAGGGCCGCCGATGTCTGACAGAATAAACCACTGATCAAAGTTGTGGCACGAGGATGCCTAAGTTTAGTTGTTTTAGTGCAAAGTGCTTAGGAATAGTGCCAGGCTGCACGGCTTTTACGAATGTGAGCGCGGTTAAAGCAGAAATTCATAGAGTAAATAGTTGCCTATGGTAAAGCAATAATCAGTTCTGAGAACAGACTGCAATTTAGCTGTAGCGATTTTTAAAGAATGAAGCAATGGCGAATGTAGTGGTCCGAGAACGCGTTTCGTTTGTTGACCTCTAATTCGATCCCCAAAAAATATTTTAGGGTTCACATTTATTAGCAGGAATGTCTAAATTATAAAAGTAGCGCTAATGTAACACAACAAATACAGTGAACGGAGTAAGCGGTATACATTCCTGGAACACTTCTTTGTCCACAATAAGCAATAAAAAGAGCAACGATCAGTGGGAAAAAATGTCCCGACCACTGTGATAGCACAAAAAAGTGTTTTTTTACTACCCTACCATCTGGTGCTCTAGGTAAAATTGTATCGTTTTGCCCGTTATAAAATATAGGCAACAGAAATGTCGAGAGTCAAAAACAAAAAAAAAAGGAGCTCAGCTGATGGAAATCAGTTATCCCTTCTGTATGCGCAAAGAGTGAGAAAACATGCAGGTGATTGGTGAAAGAAGGAAGCTCCAGCCACCCTGGTGGCAGAATATGGGTTTTCCGATTTTCCCTCAGAAATACGAGGAGGTAGGCTGGGAGTAAAGGCTACAAAGCCTTACAGAGGCCACAGCCCCAATTGCTACAGTACAATTAAAAAACAAAAACAAGCTTGAAATTGCAATGTTTGAGGTATAAAAAAACAAGCATCATGTACAGCACAAGACATTACACAACAATACAGGAAAGGTACAGTAAAGTAAATCAGATTACAAAAGAGTAAGGTAAAACTGAGTACAACTGGATAGTCAGGGTATAACTATGACTGTGTTATCAAGATACACATAACTACAACAACTGCGCTATAAACAAGTCTAAACAACATCCACAGTTCCAGCCATTAAGGCAGATATTATGATTTAAGAGGTATTCTTTTGCTAGTGTTTTGAATATTTCCATGCACGTGAAATGTAGTTTGGCTAATCTAAATCTCCTGCCTCCAAGCTGAAGAAGATGAGCGGGTATGTTAGAAGAAGAGAAGAAAGAAGCTGGTACCTATATACGGTTTGGACAATAGGAGCACCACCTTTTTCCTAAACCTCAAGAGCCAACGTTGTGCGCATAAGCCTCTGTAGTTTGCCTCTGCGCGGTGATAGCCATCAGCAGCAAACGGCGCCAATGGCCAGTTGGCATCCCCAACGAGAACGACAAGGCTTCTGGGGGAACGCCGATGAAGACGTTGAGGAGTGGCTGACACACTTCAAGAGGGTGAGCCGCTACAACCGCTTGGACGCCTTTTATCAGATCTCGAATATTGTGTTTTTTTTTTAATGGAACAGCGCTCATGTGGTTAGAAAACCACAAAGGGAAGCTTACGATTTGGGCCCGATTTGTGGAAGAAATTTTAGCCTCTTTCGGCGACTCCCCCTCAAAGAAGAAGAAAGCAGAACAGACACTGCTTCAGCGGGCCTAAATTCCTTGCGGGATATGTATCACCTATATCGAGGAAGTATTAAAACTATGTCGGATCGTCTGCTCACAAATAGCCAAACGCGTCTACCATTTTCTGATAAGCAGGGTAAAACTGGAGCCTGCGGCAGAAGGTAATCCAGCAATGTCGTACCTTTGAAGCAATGAAAACCCACCGTATTGTCCCAAATTTCGGCCGCTTGGCCAACGTCACCATTATCGCAAGTGTTGACGATAACCCTCCACGTCACTTGGCTGACACTATTTGCCGCATGGTGCGCGAAGAACTGGCGTGCCCCCACGCATACCAAGAGAATGTCGACCGCGAGTATACGCGTGAAGACTACTTTAACCAAGAGGTGTAGGCGAATATTCTCCAGCCCTCCAACGCCGGCTTCAATGACCGGAACTTTGTGACTGTAAGAGAGAGTTCTCGACTTGTTCGTGACCACGAGTCAGCCAGGTACGATCCCGAGAATTTCCGTCGCCATCCCCAACAACCAAATCATCCTTCACGTTTCATTGATGCGTATAACGAATACACCGCTGGCCGTGGGTACGAACCCCTATTTGCTACAAATGTGCCGTGGAAGGCCACATACACATATCCCGCTGCTGCCATCGTCGGCGCCAGGGAACAAAATACGAGCCCCCTTCACCCCCCCCCCCCCCCGAGTGCTCTACCGCTCTCAGGCTGGGGATTCCAACTACAATTACCGCTGGCCGACGACCTCATTTTATGGGGGACAACCGCCGTCACATCACAAACACCCGGCACGCCCCAATTCAACGGCTCAGACCGCAGCGGTATAGAGTATAACCTCCGCAAGCGATGTTCACATTACCCTCGGCGTAGGTCACCACCGCCAGGTAACCAGATGGCGCGACCAGTGGAGGTGAGGTCGCTGGGCAAACCACATCTGCAATACCTCCGACCGGACGGTCTACTATGGAATTCACTTCGCCCATTCTCATGCAGTAAAACAAAATTAGAATTTTGGCTTATGGTGTGAGAACCATGGCTTTAGTTGATACCGAGGGTACAGTTTTTGTAACGAGTACTGATTTTAAAAATATACTTGGAATTTAGGTGATATTTAGTTGGGACAAGGTGGCTACATTTCTCGGTGTAGGGGGTGAGTCGCCGCGACATCTTGGCATAGGCTCAGTGAATGATTCGCAGGCGAGTAATTCACGGTGGAGTTCACAGTGCTCCCACGCTCAGCCCTGGACGTGATACTTGGGATTGATTTTTTGAAGCAGTGTAGTGCCAAAGTGGACTGTAAAATTAGCGAAGTTTTTCTTCATGTGGCTGCTTTATCTTCACTGGTTGAAGACACTGGTTGCCATCAGAGTGAACTTTCCGCTGTAAGGACACAATCATTCCCGCGCAGTGTGCCCTATTTGTGAGAGTTTTATGGCCGGGAACCCCGCTGCGTGATTTCCACGCTGTAGTAGACCCTACAACCCATTATTGTGCAAAGACGAACGTCCTTCTTTCCCGTGCAATCATTTCAGTTGTCCGCGGTCAGTCACAGTTGTGGACAGTGCACTCTTCCAGTGAACCAGTAATGTTACCTCGTGGTCTCAATGTTGTCCACGGAACTGAGCATACGTTAACTTCGAAAGCCGTTTTATCTGTAGAGTCGGGCTCATGAGTTCACACTCGCCAAATGGACCCATCAAAACTTCTCATCTCAACATAATTAGTAACTCACCTGAACCGGATGAAGGCCGCACCCTAGTCGATGTTCTCTCCAAGCACACGAGTATTTACGATTTTTCGCAGCAGCAAACGTGTCTTGAAATTGCCGCTACCCGGGCTCACCACTCAATACATACTGGGGCAGCAAGCCAATTTCGCCAAATATTTACCTGTTTCCCCGTTGAGCGACGAGTAATCAACGAACAAGTTAAGGATATAATCAACGAGTAATCAACGTACAAGTTAAGGAGTCTACATACCCTATTCGAGTCTGCTAGTAATGAAAGGAGAGCTATCCGTTTTTGCGTACGTGACCGCCTACTTTACGCAAGCAATTACTCTGGTGTTGGTTGCCGCCTTCTGCTGGTGGTACCCCAAAGTCTTCAAAGCAGTGTTCTCAATTTCACACACGACAATTCCACATTTGGCCACATGGGACTGCCGCAAACACTGCATCACACCAAACAGTTTTTAAATGGGATGTATAACCGCTGGTCGTTAAGGGTAACAGAGTGGATCCCTAGAGAAGGCAAGCGCTGCAGGGGGTGGCAGAAAATTAGATGGGCAGATGAGATCAAGAAGTTTGCGGGGATAAATTGGTCACGGTTGGCACAGGACCGAGGTAATTGGAGAAGACTGGGAGAGGCCTTTGCCCTGCAGTGGGCGTAGATAGGCTGGTGATGATGATGATGATGATGATGATGCATAAAACCACACATTATGAGGCAGCTTGCACACAATGTCAGCGCACAAGCTTCCCACAACCGTTCCGGCAGAAATCCTTCAGCCGCAGCATCGGCTTATGTCTCCTTTCGAAAAAAATCGGCATCGATTTGCTAGGCCGCTTACCGCGCTCATCGAAAAAAACACCGGTGGATTGTGGCGTGTGCGGTCTATCTCTCGCGCTACTCCAAGACCACCGCACTTCCATCTGCTGCTGCAGCGGAAATCTCCAAACATTTGCTCCGGCGTATTCTACTTTGTCATAAACCCACTCGCTACATCATACGTGACCATGGTCGTCAGTTCACCACTGACATCGTTGAAGAGTTCATTCGCCTGTGTGAAGTGCAGTTTGTATCACGAAACTTGCGCTTAATACACATACACAGACGAAGGAAGACGGACGATGCGCAACTCAAAACTATTTATTTGCAGGAAAAGAAGTTGCCTTATATAGGCTGGCTTCTAGACGACAGAAAAAACGCATAAAAGCAGATAGTAAAATCGATAGCAACACCACAATACTCTGAGCCCGCCAACCGCTTGCTGTCTAAAAAAACGAAACTCATTGCTAAAAAGTGATAATGATGGTTCACTGATGCACCCCTTGGGATTTTTTTGAATGAAGTACGATTCTGAAAGCTCACGCGCCACAGTGTCATGGCTTCTGTCAATGATAATGGTTTCGTTTAGGCGCGGCGTACAACAACAATCACGGGAATGCATGGGCAAGTGTGATCCAGTTGCATTGCCGTGATTGTGGTTGTACGCCGCGCCTAAAAGAAACCATTATCATTGACAGAAGCCATGAAACTGTGGCGCGTGAGCTTTCAGAATAGTACTTCATTAAAAAAATCGCAAGGGGTACATCAGTGAACCATCATTATCACTTTTTAACAATGTGTTTCGTTTTTTTAGACAGCAAGTGGTTGGCGGGCTCTGAGTATTGTGGTGTTGCTATCGATTTTACTATCTGCTTTTACGTGTTTTTACTGTCTTGTAGAACCCTATATAAGGCAACTTCTTTTCCTGCAAATACATAGTTGTGAGTTCCGCATCGTCCGTCTTCCTTCTTCTGTGTATGTCTATTAAGCGCAAGTTTCGTGATACATAATGCACCAACTAGCCCAACAGTACGTTATACTGAAGTGCAGTTTCGTCATGCAAGCCCATACAATCGTCAAACGAACGACCTCGCCGAGTGGATCAATCGCACAGTGCCAAATATGATCGTCATGTACGTTGCCTCCAACGAAAAAAAATTGGGACGACCTGTTGCTTTTTGTTACGTATGATTATAACACTCCAAAACACAAAACTACCAGCTACAGCCCTTTCTTCCTTCTCTATGCCTGCAACCCTCACAGATGTCTCGACACCATCTACCCTTTCGAAGAACACGACGAGCCTTCGGTGGCTAAGACACTTCGGCTTCCAGAAGAAGTACGTCGCCTTCCGCACCTACGCACGTTCGCTTACCAAGAACGCTCGAAGCCCCGGTATGGTGGCCGCCACTCCGATCTCTTGTGGGCCCCAGGTGACTTCGTGTGGCTCTGGAACACCTATCGTAAACAAGGACTGTGAGGAAAACTTCTTCCCCATTACGTGTGTTCCTTCATTGTCCTGAAATGCTGCTGCTGCTGCTAATAATGATGATGGTTGGTGCTTAATAGCGCAAAGCCAACAAGGACAAAGAGCACCACTTGTCCCGAAAAGCGTGAGTGATGTTACTTAGCTGATATTACGTGTAACCACAAGTTGAAGATCATGCAAGAAAGCACAGGTTGTGCTCGTGGAACGCTTGAAAACGCTATACCTCAAATACAACCCATTGACTACACATAAGGGCTTAGTTTGCGACCGGGAAATAGCCACGCATGTGAAATGCAGTTTGGGTAATCTCGTAACTTCAGCCTCCAAACTGAAGAAGAAGAACGGGTACGTTCGAAGAACAGACGAAAGAAGCTAGGACCTCCCGACGGTTTGGACAATCGGCGCGCCAGTTTTCCCTCCGCCTCAAGAGCCAACATCTTGCGAAGAGAACAACGCTGTGGTATGTCCATTGGGCAACTTGCATTTTTTTTTGCTTTTTCTTAGCAAGGAAACTGACCCCGTCGCGTAGAAATGCTAATTTTGAAGCATCCAGAGCCGCGGTAATCTCCCACCGATTAGGTAAAATCCAATTCAGAAAGCAAAAGAAACCATTCGCATTCTCATGGTTTCCTAAAAAAATAAAAGGAATTAACCGCGCAATAATGGCATTGCACATTGGTGATTGGGGGGTGGCCTGACCCCGGCGACCATTGCCGGTAACCTACTCCATCACCAGAGCAGGTTTGGCCACCCTGGTGAAGTAATGGACACAACCTCCCATGAATAAGCCAATTAGCCCAACTGACCATGGCGGCGGTCAGACCTGTGACGCAGCACATTGTGCTACGAATACCTGCATTCGGAAAGGCCGCCATTGGAATCTGAATCTGGCAACGTTTAACACGAAAACCTCATGTATTAAAACGAGTCTAGACGTGTTGTTCGAGGAATTATAGGGCATTAAACGGGATGTCATAGGACTTAGTGAGGTTAAGAGGTCATGTGAAACCTTTACGTCCCGCAGGGCGCATCTGCTAAAGCAGACGTTTGCGTGTACTGTGTGACACCACGGACCTCCCGCACCCACGTTTAGCCGTGCGTGGCATCGCCGTGACCGGTGAAAAGAGTGTGCTAGTGGTTGAGCCGACGCCGACTGCTTGAACCTTTAGGGCCCCTTGGCGAAGGCAACACACCATTTTGGCCTACGCTTCTCGTAGACGTCACCCCCCTTCTGACCCGCCCGGGGGAATCGGCAGTCACCTTTTCCTGTCCTCCGCTTCACCTTTCTCTTTCTTGTCTTCTTTCTAAGAACTTTCCCATCGTCTCATTTTCCTGGCGGCTAGGGTTAACCTTGTGTGGCCGACCACCCTGAGTTCAGCCATATTGGGTTATAGTTCCGGTGTACAGCTAGCGTGGGCAGGACTTGCTTGCGAGTTCCGGTCCCGTTCCCTTGTTCGGATGCATGGTGGGTGGCTGGGACCCTGGCCGAATATAATTTTCATTTTACGGCTTCTTTTTTTCGCGCAACTGATTCCTCTCGTAAACCAGGGGTCACCGACGAAACCACTACGTTTTTCGCGAAGAACGTTACCAACTTCTCACGCTTCCGTGTAATACACAGCAGGGACGAAGAGAAAACTGCCCGACATGGGTCGCCTTTTCTAGTCGCAAACACCCTCACTGCCACCATTGGTGAAGGCTATAAAATCAAGAAGCTTGCAAACGGAGATCACCTACTTGAACTACTTTACAAACATCAGCTTGACAAGCTCTCAGCGCTAACATCTTTCGGAGACATCCCTGTAACTGTAATTGAGCAGCGATCACTAAGTACAGTCCGCGGAGTCATCTCAGCTGACGACTTAAAGCATGTGTCCAAAGAAGAGCTTCTAGAAGGTCTGAAGGAACAAAATGTCACAAATGTCCACAGTATCAAAACCAAAAAGAGAAAACAAAGAAATTCAGACAAGGCACGTTGTCCTCACCTTCGCATCAAGCATCCTTCCACAATCTGTAGAGGTAGGCTATACAGAGATGAAACTTAGACCACACATACCCAACCCACGCCGATCCTACAAATGCTAACGCTATGGCCACAGCTCACTGAGCTCCCGGGGCTAACAGACATCCACGAAATGTTCCTCCCATAATCATCCTCCTGAAAACGGTGAAGCCCAAACACACCTTTGTGTGAACTGTGAGGGCAATCACGCAGCATACTCACGTCGTTTTCCAGCACGGAATAAAGAAAAAGAGATAATCACGGTCAAAGTGACAGAGAACGTGACATTTTGCGAAGCACGGAGGTGACTCCCACCGCGCCCTCGGTGGAAGCAGCTAGTGATGCTCCAACACCGCCAAAGCTGCTGCACGGACCCCTGGTTCGGCAGTCTAAAGGCCTCACCCTACACGGCGAGGTCAATTCTTCAACACCCGTGCGCCCTGCACGACCGTCAAGCGTCTCTGAAGAGACAATGGACAAAATAGAAGGAGCGTCTAGACCGTCTACATCAGAGGGGCGGCGGAACTACCTAGAAAATGGAAAGAAAAGCAATAACCGTATCAAGAAACCAAAAACCAAGTTTTCACTCCATAAGAAAAAGCTAACATGGCATTCATTGTCCACTGGAATTGCAGAGGACTTTAAAAAAAAATTCACTTACGTCAAAGACATTTTATCCACACACTCAGCTGTGGACGCTTGTGTTCAGGAAACCAACTTGCGCCCTAAGCACAAAACCATACTAAAAGATTACCAGGTCTTTCGTTGCGACCGAGAGCAAGCCGGCAGGCTCTCTGGGGGTGTTGCAATAATTGCTCAAAGTCGTATTGCAGCCTGAGGACACATACTGAAAACTACGTTACAAGCAGTAGCTGCCACAATTTTAGTGTTCAAAACAATTACATTGTGCTCTGTGAATTTCGCACCAACCCTCACAATAACATTGCAAGGTTTAGAAGACAAACTAAACCAAATGCCAGAGCCGTTTTTCTTATTTGGTGATTGTAATGCCAACTCTTTTTTGGAGGAAGTGAGAAAACTGATGCAAGAGGCCAGATTTTAGAGGATGTTATTTTGTTTAATAGCGTGTGTCTTATGAACACTGGCTAACCAACAGATTGCTCTCGAGCTCAAGAAAGATGAGCGGCATAGATTTCTTTTTTAGTTCACCCTCTGTTTGTAGGGATTTTGAGTGGGATATCATTGACAATTCATAAGGGAGCTATCACCTACCTCTACCCATCAGCGTATTATCATCACCAACATTGATCCCAACGATACCACACCGGCGGAAACTTGAGTCTGCCGAATGGGGACTTTTTACTTCTGAAAAAAGTTAAGATACGTTAGGAAGAGTTGACATCCTGCATTATTTATGCTGCACGCAGAGCCATTTCGCAGTCCACGGAAGTAGCAAAACAAAACCACAAAATATGGCGGACACTGGAGTGCAAACAGGCAAAAAAGTAGCAAAATAAAGCATGGGGTGTCTTTCGAAGATACGCAACACAGGAGAACCTCTTATATTTTAAAAGAAAAAGAGCTAAGCCAAGGTATATCCACCGCAACGCCGAGAAAACCTCATGGCAAAACTATGTGTCATTCATAAACAGCTCAGTCAATTCAAAAAAGGTATGGGAGCAAGTTCACAAACTAAATAGGACATACTTTCCCTACACACTTCCTCTGCTAACAGCACCGGATAAACAAACGAGCATAGAAGAACCGCCAGATATACTGGGTGTACACTTCTCGAGAGTTTCAAGTTCCACAGACTAATCAGAATAATTTATAAAATACAAAAAAGTAGTACAAAAGCAAAGACTACCAACAAGTGGACGTGCAAGCGAATCATACAAGAGTTTAATACACTCGAAGAACTAAAAAGCTCCTTTGACAGGTAAACAGGCTGCTCCAGGCCCAGATGATATACATTATGAAATGCTGGCACTTCTTTAAAGTTCTTCTGTGGAAGCACTTTTAAAGTTTTTAATAAAACTTCGGTACTTGGAAAAATACCGAAAGCTTGGAAAAGAGCATTCATTGTAGCATTCTTAAAACCTGGAAAGCTGCCAACCTTCCGTAGTACTTACAGACCAATAGCCCTTACAAGCTGTCTAACTAAAACGTATGAACGTATTAAACATACCAGATTAAGCTTTGTTCTACAATCAAACAAACTTCTTGATGTTCACCAGTGTGAACAGTTTAGGCTGTTCTACAGCGAGCAAATTCCATTTTACCCCAGCCTACTCCTAGGAGAGGATGCTGTTGTTAAACGTTCCTCTGTCTTTAGTTTTTAAAAGAAGCATCACTTCTAAGCAAGCTTTAACGAGATAAAGAAAGAGGGTATTATCCAGAAAAAAACACCCAAACTATTGTTTTGCTCATGATTGCCTTAGTTGCTTATGTGCCATAAAACACAAGGCAACACAACACAAGCCTTTATGGTGCTGAAAAATGCACACGTCCTATGTTACCGTGGTCTGGGAGTGGGATTTATAAGAGAACTGGGAGTGGGATTTATAGTCAGTAAAAGCATAGCTGGAAGCATAAAAGAATACTATAGCAACACGAAAGGGCAGCAGGTCTTGTAATTAGGCTGAATAGGAGGTACAAGCTATAGTTGGTACAGGGCTATGCCCACATGTAGCCACCATGACCAGGTAGTGGAACGCTCGTATGAAGATGTGGAATCAGCAAAGGCTAAAGTAAAAACACAGAATACCATAGTTACGGTTACTTCTATTCTAAAGTAAACAAGAATCAGGCTCGAGACAAGGCGGTTGGGAAGTGTAGTGTGGACTGTAGAAATAGCAGGGGGGACCGACAAGGTGAGTTTTGCAGAACGGAATAACGTACGATTAATAAATACCTTCTTCTGTAAATGGGACAGCCAGAAGTGGACGTGGAGGAGCCCGAATGAGGACCATTAAATAATTGCGATAACCCTGGCGTCGTGAAGGACGTGAAAGTGCTCGGAAGGGTAAGATGTAGTGACCGCCGTATGGTAAGATCTCGAATTAAGCTAGATTTGAGGAGGAAGCATCCAAACTACTACGAAAAAAGCCCATTGAGGAGCTAACAGTAAGGTGCAAACTAGTAGAATTCAGGATTGCGCTGCAGAACCGATGTTCAGCTCTTACCGAGGAAGCCGAGCTTACGACAAATAAAGGCAGCGACAACCTTACACGCATTATCCCATAGTGTGCAGTAGACGTCGGGGGCACGATGGCTAGACAGAATACTGGTAAACTTTCCCAGAAGACAAATGATCTAACTAAGAAAGGGCAAACCATGACAACCTCCAACCCAGCTGACAGAATAAAACTAGCGGAGGTTTCGAAGATAATCAATAAGCGCGAAACAGCTGATATACAGAAGTATCTAATGAAGAGTATCGAATACGCTGTAAAGAACGGAGCTAGCCTGAAAGCAGTGAAGAGGCGTCTTAGAGTGGGGAAGTCAGATGTATGCACCTAAAGATATTTAAGGCAATGTCCCCACAAGTACGGATAAAACAGTTACAGCGGCCGAGGAGTTCTAAAGCGATATGTACACTAGCCGTTACATCCTGGATAATGCCGAATGAGAAATTAGTTCAGAGGAGATAGACATCCCACCAGGAACGACAGAATAAGTCAGGAAGGCATTGAAAGAAATGAAAGGGGGCAAAGCACCTGGCGAGGTTAAGATAACAGAACTATCGAAGGAGGGTGGAGAAATTGTACTTGGAAAACTGGCGAATCTATATACGCAAAGCCTAATGACCGCAAGTGTACCAGAAGCTTAGAAGAACACGTATATCGTCCTAATTCATAAGAAAGGGGACATGAAGTACTCGAAAAATTACAGGCCGATCATCTTACTGTCAGTCGTCTACGAGGAACTTACCAAGGCAATCGCTAACAGAATTTCTGAAACCTTAGATTTCAGTCAACCAAAGAACAAGCTGAGTTCCGTAAAGGATATTCAACAATGGGCCATATTCACACGATCAATCACGTGATAGAGACATACGCTGAGTATACTGAACCCCTATATATAGCAATAATAGATTATGAGACAGCATTTTACTTGGTCTAAACCTTCGTACTCATTCAAGCACCACGGAACCGGGGAGTCGATGAGCATTATGTAAAAATACTGGAAAATATCTGCAATGGGTCCACAGCTACCGTCATCCTCTATAAGAGCAGTAAAATACCTATAAAAAAGGGCGTCAGACAAGGAGAGACAATTTATCTAATATTATTCACAGCATGTTTACAAGAAGTGTTCGGAACGTTGGATTAGGAAAAGTTGTGAGAAAGGGTAATGAACAATACCTCAGTAACTTCAGATTTGCCGATGTCGTTGCCTTGATAAGAGACCCGGGGGTCGAATTGCAAAGCATGCTTTCCGGACCGGACAAAGAGAGTAGAACCGTGGGGCTGAAAATAGTATGCAGAAAACTAAACTAATGATTATTAACCTCAGGGCAGCGAAGCAGTTTGAGATAGGGGGCGAGGTAGTGGGAGTGGTAAAATAATATATCTACTTAGGCCAAGTGGTGACCCCGGATCCAAACCGTGAGGATGATATAATTACAAGAATCAAAATGGGGTGGAGTGCATACGGCAGGCAGACATTCTCTGATAATAAATAGCAGCCTACCATTGTCCCTAAAGAAGAAAGTGTATGACAGCTGCATCTTATCGGTACTCTCCTACAGAGCAGAAACTTGGAGGCTCGATAAGAGGGTTCAACCTAAATTTAAAACGACTCAGCGGGCAATGCAGCGGAAAAGAATAGGTGTAACATTAAGGGACAAGAAGAGAGCGGAGTGGGTCAGGGAACAATTACGTGTTATTGACATACTAGTAGAAATTAAGAAGAAATGGACGTGGGCCGGGCGTGTAATGCGAAGACAACATAACCGTTCGTCATTAAGGGTAACAGAGCAGATCCCTAGAGAAGGCAAGCGTTGCAGGGGGCGCCATGAAGTTAGATGGACAGATGAGATCAAGATGTTTGCAGGTATAAACTGGTCACAGTTGGCACAGGACCGCGGCAATTGCGGAATATTGAGAGAGGCCTTTGCTCTGCAGTGTGCGTAGATATGCTGGTGGTGGTGATGATGATGATAAATAAAGAGTTTATGCTGCTGTTGTCGTTATATGTGCCATAAAGATTTCCTTTGTGCATAACTCGTAAAAGCTTCATTTAAGAAATTTGGTCAGCCTTCAGCATACTGTACTGAAGAAATAGCAGACACGTTCGAAAAGCGCCATAGTGTCTGTGAAAATTTGCAAGTAGATGGAGAACTCTTTTTAAGGCGATCGGCCATTTGTAATTTGTTTTGTCGGTTGTTTCACATGCTTATATACCGTAGCAAAGTCTAGAATAAACAAGAGTGTTATAAAGCTGTGTTTAAGGAAAAGTAGTATTAAACCTCATAAAGTGAGAATTACAGGAAAAGTTTTAATTTTCACTGCCTAGGTACTCTCGCAACCTTGATAGTGTATACCAACAAAGCATCAGAAGAAAACACTACAACAGATTGGATAATGTACACTGTACACACAATGAACACAAGCAATTGTGACATGACACCACCGAACAGATAGACATCCTGGTGATTGAAACAAACAGTTTTGTATATGAGACAGACATGTCAACTTGAAACATTATTCCTTAACATTCACAAAAAACTCCTAAGCTTCTGTTCTTTGATTTGGCTGATTATATTGCTCCGATATTCAATACGATATCGTAATCTATATTCCTAATAATTTGTCTAAAATAATATTGTTAGTCTTCGATGCGTTAGCTGCAAGTTATTTTCATGCAACCACTTTGACAACATTTACAAATATTTATTTATATAAAACTTGACTTTCTCTATTCTGCTACTGGAGAAATATGCTTGGGTCATCTGCATACATTGAAATTTGGGATATGCTTAGGTATGTATTGAATATCATTCACATATATTAAAAAAAATAACAATTCCTCATGCTTTGATTCTTGCGTACACCCGGTTCTATTTTCCAATAACTTCAATGAAAAACCACTAAATTCAACTAATTGTTCGTGTATTACCTCAAACCCTCCTTAATAAGTCCGCGCCTACTCCACGTATTCTTGATTCCTTCAGTTTTGATAGCAATATTTTACGTATAATAGAGTCAAATGTTTTTTGTAGGTCCAAGAATAACCCGAGTGTAAATTTTCTCTCTCTTATTTTCTATTATACTTTCTTTATTATTAAGTGTACCATGCTGCATCGACTTGTTTTTTTTTTTCAAAGCCGTACTGAGACACCTAAATAAGCTTGTGTGTGTTGCCGAAGTTTGTCAGTGTATTATCTAATACATCTTCAAATATTACTGAGAAGACAGTCAACGCAAGTATTGGCCTGGAATTGGACAACTGATCTTTCTCATCATCTTTGTGAATAACCTTAAGTCGCGCTACTTTCAATTTGTGAGGAAGAAATGTATTAAATATTGTCAAATATATTAAAAGTTAAACCAATTATTTCAGGGGCTAGTGATTAACAGGAAGTGGTGCAATATCATAGATACCGAATGCGACGCTGTTTTTTGTATTTAAGAATAAACTTTTGCCCCTGGCTTGCTTTTTTTTTGGATTGAAAAAGATACAATTTAGGGCATCCTTTATCTTCATCGATCTCCGAAATTTAAGACCTTGCGTTGATGAAATGATAAGTCATTGCGGTTGCCATTCCGGCGAATTCTACCTGTCTATCGTGTACGTGAGCAACATGCCAATGCAAACACTTCTTGCGGCCCCTTAGGATATTCACTGTTTCCATATCGTTTTTTAATCGTTCCGTATATCTCCAAAGAGGCATTCATACTGTCTGAGCTTAACAATTTGCGGTTCCTGTACAGTTTGTTTCTACATACCTCTTCAATTCTAGAAGAAAGTTAGGGTCCCAGGTTGGAACTAAGGAGTGATTAATTTAGTTTTAACTATAATTCGTTTTGTTGATCTATCTAGGGCTTTCGCATCTTTGGGAAAGGGCTTCCGCATCTTTGTGCCACTGGTTAAAACGGTACGCCGCAGCATGCTAGTATAAATCCTAAAATAGTCCATCAGTTTGCTTAAGTCGCATTGATCGAAAACTTGTTCAAGGGGAGAACTCTGACGATGTTTTAAAGTGCTCCAGTCCCCAACTGGTTATTCTATGCCGAAAAAGTCTTTCATAGCTACCGCCACTTGAAGTAATATTCATGTTGGCAAAACAAAACACTGGTAAATGATCACTAAGATCACCAAAAAGCGCGGCAGCCTGAATCTAATCGATGTTTATAGTACAAAGACGGATATCTAGCATGATAGCACTACAAGAAGATACCACAATCGGTAGTTTGACGAGATTTGTATAAGCATGACATGCCAATTATTTCTGTAGTTCCGAGACCACTTATCCACTTAACTTATGTCTATAATAATAACCGCCATATTACATCCCCCCAATACGTGTTATTGCTGCTACGAAACTGAAGGAGTCACTAAAAAGATACTGAAGTTTGCCTGTCACATTCTTAGGGGTCTATAAACTAGTTACGCTGTGGTCTTTCCGAAACAAGTTCTTAAGCACTCAACAACGTAATACTCGTACAAAAGTTCTTAATGGATTCCTTAATGTAAACTGCAACGCCATCCTCCTCCTGGCCTACCTGAAAAGGTGTTTCGATCGCTATCCATTAAAGAATGAAATGGCTTATTTTTAGTTAACTGACTTTCAGAAAAACACACCAGGTCAAGTTCAGGCCTAATTTCTTGCTTGCTTCTCAAGGTCCTGGCATTCATAAACATCAAAGCTAGTTTACGTCAAGCGCTAACGCTTCGGAAAAACTGCCAATGTGATAATGAAAATTACCGCTTTTCATAGGTGTCGTAACGAAATGCGAGTGGCCAAGTTGCGTCTATACTACAGTTGGTGCTTTCCTGACGAAAGCCCCAAACCCCGCTTTCCCGACATTTTTTGTCGCTTTTTCCACTCTGTCCTTTTCTGTCGTTCAAATTTGGAAGCTTTAGTCACACCAGTAACACACATGTAAATATATATGCACAATAGAAGCTAATTAATGGCATTTCCAAATTTCCAACTATGAGCCTACTCACACATTGACAAGATGCGTTCAGCCTCCTCCGCGACGCGCCCTAGGTAAGTCCGGCAGCCGCGGAAGAAGGCATGGCGCATATCAATGCCCTCACCACTGTCGTTGTTGTGCTTCTTGCACAGCCATTCGGAGGGAGGCTTGGTGCAGCCTTCGTAGTGGTGGTGTTCGGACCACCTGGAACATCTGAGTCATACGAGCTACAGTATTCCTCAAGGTGGGCATCGACTGTACAATTGCTGCAGCGTGGTAGAAATCTATTGTAAAAAACTGACAACTTGTCTATGAAATGTTCAGATGAGTTTTGCCCAGCCGGGCATTATATGCTTTCTTCTTAATTTTCAGAATGACTGTCTGGCGGTGTTTCCCCACCCACGATGCCTTGAACTTCAGATCCTCCTCCGAGCAGTCGACATGGTTTTAGTTGATGAGACATTGTGGGATCGAGTCATAGTCCATGTTTTCTTCTATGCCGAATATTTTAAATATATGGGAGCTTTCCTTTTGGAACTTTTGTTGTTAACTGAACGAAGTTTCGTCGTGTACTGCCGTGTACTTACCTGAAAACAAAGGAAAGAAAGCTGTGGCGACATAACTTCGTAAAATGGGCTTCTGATTTTCTTCAAATATTATCCTGGTGCAACACGGGATAAGTACATGCAAACATTAACGAAAAAAAAAAACTCAAAATGGGTGTACAAAGAGACCAGAGGATATTTCTTCATCGTAAGTTGAGGAAGCAGAGCGACAATGGGCGGCTGTTGTAGTAAGCAAAACAAAATGTGTGCAAATCAAAAGAGGCGACTCGTTTGTGTACAAGACTATGCCACATGTATCCCAGAAAATATGGTGCATTTACAACACGCTAATGCAGAAAGTTATATATGACACGAAATATGCTGAGAAAAAGCCGCTTCATTGGAAGAAGAATGACGAATTCCGGCTGTGATAGCTGCAAGAACAAAACACAGGCCCATACAGCGAAACGAACACGGGTTTCACCTAGTAGACTTAGCTATAGTTCCTCCATGGCTACGGTCGCACTTCTGGACGACTTAGGTATATGCGAATGGAAACTCAAAAGAGTGATATGAATAGGTACGCTGTTTACCAGTGCAAATTTCATTCACCCCTGGAGGAAGCAGAGGAACATAAGTGACTGCAATGGGGAGTAGAACGAAGCACTCACCGTTGAGGCTACACGACAACTGGATTAAGTATGTAGGCTTACCTACAGCTTCTCAAAGAATATGGTTCTGGTTCTCCACGTAGGTATATGAGACACCGTAATAAAAAAGGGTGATAACAGGTACGCAAAACTACCAGCCGGAATACAATAAACTTATCTCGGGACGACTAGCTGTGGCGTAGGCGGCTACATTGGCGGTGAAACGAATGAAGGGCATTGTATCGCACATCAGGTTTTACCTAACGAGCGGGGTGTGTTCAGATAGGGACAGCGAAAGTGGTGCGATGACCATTTTTGTTTGGGATGAAACTTTAATATTTTGTAGATTATTGCACCTTCAGCATGGAACTGGCATTAGTTTAGTGAGAAACACCATCGTTCATTTAATAAAAAAAATATTTAAAACGTGATCGGGCCGGGCTACTTTCCACGTTGCTTGGTGTGGCAACTTTGGGGACCTGTAAAACAAAGCGAAAATTTTTCCGAATTTTCATAATTTCCTAAACAAATATTTGCAAAGTGTTCTGCTAGATTCTTAAAAATGGTATTTGGACTATGTACATTTTATGAAAAAATATTTCTAAAACTTAGTAGCGAGAGCAATGTTGTTCAGAAGTGGCACTTCTAAAAAAAATATATTTTTACACATCGCCCTAAAGGCTAAGCTGTCTAGTTTTTTATACGTGTTTACAACGGGCTGCCGAACACCACATACTCTGCTAAATGCTCTAGAAAAAAAAATTCTCAAAATACCGCTTCATAAAGTGCAACCAAAAATTAAAATTTCCAAAAAAGGCCCACCTTTAGAAGTCATTTAAAAAAAAACATGTATCGCAATTTTCGCGATATTTGCACAAAATGGCACGCAATTCCTGAGTAATCTAGAAAGCTGAAAAGGTGTGGCAATACTCTTGTTCCAACTTGGAAAAATGAGGTCACATTCAACCCATTTTTTATGTCCAATCAACGGTTGCTTAGCAGCTCGCAGTGAGAAAAGACAAATAATTATGGCCGTTTTTTAAATATTTTAAAAATAATGCCACTGACATAAAGAAAATTGATCATATTAATGATATTTACCCATTGTTCAACTTGTTAGTTGCGGAAGGCATTAAAATATTTGTGAGGTTTCTCAGGATCTGTCTCCCACCAGGGTAAGGCTACCACTTTAACAATATTTCTTTATCGCCTTGTCTTTGAAGGGTCAGAAACCCATATGTTCTATCTCTAAATCTGCTTACTCGCCCATTATTGGTAATTTACGCCAATTATAAGGAAGTAACCTCGCGGCTGGCGGAAATATTTCACATGCGATCGTCATGGTCAAACATGTATTTCCATTCGACCTGGTACATGCGAGGTGCTAACTGCAAAACAACTTCGCCTTTCCAACTGTCCGTCTTTCAGGTTCTCGGGGATAATAAATAGATGTGCTTCTTGAACATTTAGTATTTACTTGTTGGAAAGATAAACTTCTAATCCCGCTACAAAATCTGAAAACCTTTACTTCGGACACTTCAATGTTAAGCAGAAGGTGCCGATTTCTATTTCCAAGGCCCTTCAAAGTTCCTAGTTCCAAGGCCCTGATTCCGAGTTGGATGTGGTGTACCTTCAATTTATTTCGCTTCAATTCACGATTTCAGGGAGAATACGGGATGCGGAGCACCGGTGGAACATTTTTGCTTATCTCTTCTATGTTCTCCTCAAATGTGGTGAGATCGCCATCGTCAAGATATAGAACGATGAAATTCACTTTTCCAGGATGCCGTTCACGAACTGTTTCGTACTTTGTGCAGCTTCCCTGGAAAGTCAACGCAAAATATGCACAGCAGCTTGATACTTCACAAGGTCCCCCGCGCCGTCTTACGCACTTTTGCCATGTCCGGTTCCAGACAAAAGCCACTTTGTCACCCTACATTCGCTTCTGTGCACCTCGAGGAACTGATATTTATTCCTAAATTGGGTGGCACCACCATTATTTATATAGATTATTAAAGTGTATATTGATGCATGCTCTTCTAGAAGTCGCTTGATTTCGACTAACCTCAAACATGCATGGGCTGAATCAAGACAGCGCTCCTGCAAAGTCGTTGTAGTCTTTCTCGACATGGCGACGCACGTGAACACACTTCTTTGCCTATGCGGTCAATGGTATCATCTACCTTCATCGGGAAGTATTTCCTACAGCACAAGCAAAGCTTCTCACCAATGTAAGTCGACTCTTTGAATGTCCGTGGAACTAGAAATCTGCACCTTCCGTTTAACCTTAAGTGTCCGAAGTAAAGGTTGGCAGATTTTGTAGGGGGATAAAAGTTTATCTTTCCAACAACTAAATATTAAATGTTCAAGAAGGACATTTATTTATTATCCCTGTTAAATCTCCCGCTGGGTATGCGCCAGTCACGATCATCATCGTGGATTTACCGTGCGAGTAAAGTGATGAACCCCGTAACGGGCAGCCACGGCTTCTGTCTCGCTTCGGTCGTTCCTCCGTTAACATTTTGGTGCCGTTAAGCCCGGGAGAATGAACACGTGCGGCGAAGGAGACCATGCGACGTCCCCTCCGGCTTGAGGTTCGTAGAACGCCGTGATTTTTTTTTTTACTGCCGTGGACCGCCGTTGCCCCGCCCTCAGCCGGAGGTCGCCATACCTGGCCCTGACCGCCTACTTACCAACGGGATACAGCGGGACACAGATACGCACCGTCACGTCCAGGGTACCACGCTTGGGATCAGATGTACGTCCCCCGAGTACCAAGCTGGGGACGACCTGGACGCCCGGCGTTCGTTGAGGAAGGTTCTTCGAACTGCCGTTACGAGACTTCTAAAGGCAGCGACCCAGCTCAGTCAAGCTCCTTCACCGTCTGCGTTGGACTTGATTGAGGCAATCAACGAGCTCGATCGGAAAGACACCGAACTTAACAAGCTGAACGAGGCGATAGGTGAGCTTCTTGAAGGAGACGAGTTTGAACTTGATTTTTACGACGTAATGCAATATCAGGAAAGGGTATGCGGGGCCCTCAGTCGGTTGTGGTCGACCTTGAGCGACCTGCGGGCACCCGGCTTTATATGTACCCGCAAGGGCACCTCAGCCTATCCAGACGACCCTTCCCACGTCGCTCGCGTACGTCGACCTCGCGAGTAGTTCTGCCTAAGTTGATCGCGACGGTCCACAGACACCTGGACGTTCCCGATACTGACAACATGCAGAAGCCGGATACGTCGATGTTCACGTCTTCCACGCTGTCTGCAATGTCGACTTCGGATAGGATGAGATCAGTACGTTGGTTGGACTACAACTTCTCTAGGGTGGAAATGCAAGCAGATCCAGTTCCGTCTAATGCGATGTGCGACGCGGAGAAGAGTTTCTTGCTCCATACAGAAGGAGAGAAGACATTGGCTCCACCGTGTGAGTTCGAACATGTCTTCTGTTCATACATAACGAAAGGCGAATGCTTAGCAGAAGTTATGAAAAGCCGAACAACTCTAAGCGACGAAGTAGTGCGGTCGGTTGTACCCAAGTGCCAAACTGAGTCGTTGCATTTCACTAATGTTGGAAAAGCTGAGCAACCCTTGCTCACCGCTTCTGCGCTATGCCAGGAGACAGTGAGACCTGGTCGAGAACAACCAGAACTGTACAGTGACCTGAGAGCGAGCACGAAAAGAAACTCGTGAAGACCAGAAACTGAAAGGCCGATCCGAGGTCGGTGGAAGACTGTCGTAAGGACGCGGCTGGACTCGCTACACACGAGCTACCATCCCACCGAGACATTTACTGTTGCCCGACAACAGCTTTCCGGCAATGGCTGCAATGCTGCAAGACATCACACCTTTCAGGACGTAAGGCGCAGAGTTTGGTTGACATCCGCTTCACCTTTTCGAGGCCAGGCTGCAATACTCACGGTGGCAAGACGGCGGAAGCACGGCTGGAGACGAAAAGGGAAAGCGTTTGCCGGCAGCTGTAAAAGGAATGACCTTCTGGACCGATAATTAGGTTTGTGGACCTGTTGTTTACTCACCATGAACTATCTCGCAGGCCTGGGAGGATGGTAAAATCTCCCAGCCGGGTGTTGGCCGTGCCGCAGTGCAAAGTTTCAGAGTTGTGTTGCTCCAAAAAACCAGATTCGCTTGTTCAAGCTGCGTCGGAGGGCTGAGATATTCAAGAAGTGTCAAGGTGAGCGCGTAGTGACCAGAGCGGAGATGTTCAAGAAGTGTCAAAGCGAGACATCAGCGCGTAGTGACCAGAGCCCATATGACGCTCAAGCTTTCCGATTATCTGTGAGACTCTCTGCGCGTATATCATGCGGAAAGACACGTACTAGAGGGCTAGGAATTGTAATTTGGCCGATACGCGATCGTGGTTCAAGCTGGAGAAGCTGTCGACAGGGCAGCAAGTACAGTAGCGCACTTGTACAGTGGCAGACACGAACGTTGCGCGCGCGGGAGGATGTTTAATCACCCGCTGGCTATGCGCCAGTCACAATCATCATCGGGGATTTACCGTGCGAGTAAAGTGATGAACCCCGTAACAGGCAGCCATGGCTTCAGTCTCGCTATGGTCGTTCTTCCGTTAACAATCCCCGAGAGCCTGAAAGACGGACAGTTGGAAAGGCGAAGTTGTTTTGCAGTTAGCACCTCGCATGTCCCAGGTAGAATGGAAATACATCTTTGACCATGACGATCGCATGTGAAATATTCTCAGTTGCAGGCGCGTGGTTACTTGCTTATAAATGGCGTAAATTACCAATAATGAGCGAGTAAGCAGTTTTAGAAATAGAACGTAGGGGTTTCTGACCCATCTAAGGCAAGGCGATAAAAAATTACTATTAAAATGGCACCCTTTCGATGGTGGGAGACACAACCTGAGAAACCTCACAAATATTTTAATGCCTTCCGCTACTAACAAGTTCAACAATGGGTAAATATCATTACTATGATCAGTTTTTTTTATGTCAGTCCCATTATTTTTAAAATATTTAAAAAACGGCCATAAATATTTGTCTTTTCTCACTGCGAGCTGCTATGCAACCGTTCATTGGACATGAAAAAATGGGTTGAATGTGACCTCATTTTTCCAAGTTGGAACAAAAATATTGCAACACCTTTTTAGCTTTCTAGCACACTCAGGAATTGAGTGCCATTTTGTGCAAATATCGGGAAAAGGGCGAAACATGTTTTTTTAATGACGTCGAAAGGGGGGCCTTTTTGAAAATTATAATTTTTTGTTGCACTTTATGAAGCGGTATGTTAAGAAATTCTTTTTCTAGAGCCTTTAGCACTGTATCAGGTGTTCAGCAGCCCCTCGTAAATCCGTATAGAAAACTAGACAGCTTAGCCTTTCGGGCGATGTGTAAAAAGATTTTTTTAGAAGTGCCACTTTTGAACATCATTCTTCTCGCTACTAAGTTTCAGAAATATTTCCTTAAAAAATATAAATGTTTCAAGTTTAATTTCCTAGAATCTAGCGGAAATGTTTGCAAATATTTGTTTAAAAAACTGTGAATATTTGGAAAAATTTTGGCTTCGTTTTACATGTCCCCAATGTTGCACACACCAAGCAATGTTAAAAGAATCCAGGCCCGATCGCGTTTAAATATTTTTTTTAAAATCAATGATGGTCTTTGTAACTAAACTAATGCCAGTTCCATGGTGAAGGTACAATAATCTACTCTATAATAAAGTTTCATATCAAACAAAAAATGGTCATGGCACCACTTTCGCTGTCCTTTTCTGAACACACCCAGCGGTGTGTGCCACAGGACGACTTTTATTATTCTTGCACTTACACGCGTAAGTATATCCTATACACCTAGGCAAAATTGAAAAGAAATAGGTGCGCAGAGCTACGAATGAAAATACATGACATTGGTGGGTAAGAAGAGTTATGTTAGGCGGCGGATAATTACGACATGTTTTAGGGAAACCATATGTATTGAGGAGTTATGGCTGAGCTGTAAAGCAGTAATAATAAATTCCTACGCAATACGCAGGGGGAAGGTCACCATCCCTTGTTGATGAAGAAAAGCGAAGATACGAACTGCAATAGATGGTAGAAGTATGCACTTGCTATTGTGGTGACACGATAGCCTGTTTTATTGACTAGGCTTAGCCAGTGGTCCTGTATGACAATTGCTGTTCTCCAGACGTCGTACGTTTATAGAGAATATGCACTATATACACTAACGCAAAACGTAATAAGGCACAGGTTAGCCATTCTAACAAGTGGGAGTTTTAGGGGGGGAAGTATTGCCGGAAGAAGGAAGTTCATTAATGGCGGAAGTAGAGCGACAACAAGTGGCTCCGATTGTCAGTAAAAAGACGCACTCCCATGCATTTCAAGAAGTCTTCTATAAACATGATTTTGCTTTCACACGTATGTGGGACACCCTAATGTGAAAGTAATATTAAATAGGTCCACCAAGTTATTTGCCAAAATTGCACGATCTGCTGGGGGAAAAGAAGAGTGGCCAGAAGTGCTGATGACGGGCTGTAGCACGAAGCACCGGCGATAGCGGCGACACGAAACAGGGTATTACTTTGTAGCCATAGCCATACACCCTCAATGAAAGCGGTGATTGGGCTGCGGGGTAATTGGAGAATAATGGGAGGGACCTTTGCCCTGCAGTGGGTGTAGATAGGCTGGTAATGCTGATGATGATGAATGCGGTGGATCTTCTATAGTTCATTAGTGTAAGGGAAGTGCTAAGGCAAATAATATTATGATATACGTACAGAATGTTACCTTGTGGAAATTTCATGATGCTTCAAGGGGTAAGCATGTGACGAGAAGTGTCTTACGGAGCCCGACGAACGAAGCACTGGGCATTATTTTTGAGAACACATGGTGTTTTGGTTACGACGCACAGCCACAGGTCATTTGTGAATATATTTGCACGTGTTTGAACAAACCACTGCTCATCGTGGCGACACAAAAACAGATTTTAATTAGCAGCATTAAACATAGGTCCTAAATAGTTTTTGCGTGCTTCCACACGCAACAAGAAACTGAAAAATTCCTCTAAACACTAGGATTTACACATCTCGCAAAGTTACCTGTGAATAATTTAAGATTGCTTGTGAGGGAACAACCGCGACGAGACGCTTCTTCGATAGGAGATACAACGAAGCCCGGGTCATAGCGGCGACATGACATCACGACGCCTAACCACTGTTTTATGGCTAAGTTTGGGGACTATATTTTGTAAGTGTGAGCAGCATGCGTGACTTCATAAAAGTTTCTGTAATAGGTACACAAAGTTGCCAGTGGAAATTCCATAGTTCCTTGTAAAGGAATAAACGTGACGAGGATAGGCGGGTGTGAACAACTGTAGAAGTAAGCGTTAGGAATTATGGCAAAACAAAGCAATGTCCGTGTACGGATAGCCACAGGTTCTTTATGAACGTGGTTGTGCTTCCGCACCTCGTAGGTATATGGTTCAGGCAAATGCCACTAACGATAACGGGAAAAAACTTTTCAGTCGGATTCAATGATCCCTTTAGGCAACGCAAAGTGACGACAACCGGGTGCGATGGGGCCGCGATAGGATAGGGCTTGGGCGGCAAATTGAGAACAGATGTTACATAGTAGGCTTCACCACAGCTCCTCTATGAATGTGGTTGTGCTAACACAAGTCATAAGTACATTTGAAACGCTACTACAAAGTCTCATAATAAATAGGTACGCAAAGCAAGCAGCGGTAATTCTGTGATATCCTTGCTGAAAACAAGAGTGAGGAGAGGATGCAGTAAGTTGTGGTTGAAGCAGTTTATTTTGGCGACGCATTACAACAGGTTTTATTGGTAAACTTACCAAAAGGTCTTTTATTATTATCGTTACACTTCCACACGTTTAAGGAATATGCGGAATGCCAATGTAGATAGTGAGTGGGTAGGGGTGCACATAGTTTCCAGTGCCAATTTCAAGTTCTTTTCCGGCAGTACAAGAGCTATGAAAAGCGGTGGAGATAGACAAAAAAAGGAGGCACTGTTTTTTGTTGGGACCAGACAACAGGTTTGACCGTATCCATTTGGGTTGTCTTAAGGCTGCCTTTCAACACATGTCAAAGTTGTGCAAGCAGGAAGTGTAATACCGAGAACAATGTCACTTGTTGGAATTCTGGTATTTCTTGTTTGATGAGGAAAAGCAACGGGAAGGGGCGGGATTAACTAGATATACGAATGCATATAAATATAAAAAATAAAATATTGATGTGAGTTAGATTACTATTGTAGGAATATTTGAATATATATTTGGTATTTATTAGATATGCTTAGAGATACATAGAGGAATACCGTAAAAGCTCGTTAATTCAAACACGAAGGCTACCATTTTTGTGTTCGTCTGGTGTTTTAATTAGGCTGTTCTAATTTAATTATTTTTTGTTCTAATTAGGCAGCGTTCGAATGAATAGACACCGCTCCATCGTGCATGGGCCTAACACAAAGAAGCCACCTGTGGACTAGTTATCGCAAATTATGTGCTACTATACGTTTGGTACAGGTGATTTTTAAGTAATATTCCTGGAGCTCGAACAGAGAGAAAAATTCATTGATCAGGCAGTTATATGCCGGAGAGAGGCACCCGCATGCATCCATATAATGAGCGAGCCGTAATGCTATAATAACCACCCTGTTTATACTCGAAAACAGCTTTGTTTACATGGCAGTGTTGAGGAAATCAAGGCTACAGCGGAGGTCGAGGGAAGCAAGATCGAAGCTACAGTTGAGCTTGTTGTGAACGCAACATGATTGCAGCTGCGAGCAGCGATCGCGGAACGAAAAAAACTTACAATGCATGCGCCATGAAACTCATGCCTGTGGCGCGGCGCCCCCTCCGGATGCGAGATAAGGTGTCGCAGCAGCGTAGCGCTCGCGCAACGCTCTTGTTTTTAGGGGGGAAGCTCCTCTTGCTCGGGACAAGTCCACCGTCGTGCCGTCGCCATGTCCACTACTTCTGGAGGCGACCGCTGGAGGCCCAGCTGCGCAATTTTTCATCGGTCGCCCGCTAGGTGATGCGCCGCCGGGAGCGTTGGCGCGTCACAAGGTACGCATTATCAACACCTTAGAAGCAAAGGCAGCGGTGCGGAGAGCTCGCCGTGCGGCTGCAATGCGGACCCGCCACCAAGACCACGCGGTGAGAGCTCATGAGGGCGAAGAAAGACGCCAGCGTCGGCAGCATTTGCAAGCCATCACCGGAATCGGTATGAAGGCGGCGGCAGCGGCGAGGGCTCGCGCAGCCGAAGCAAAAGGGGCTCATCGACAAGCGGATCCCTAAGTGAGAGCCCGCAAGGCAGACGCGGCACGCAAGCGCGGCAAGAGAATCTTTAATTGTAGCGGGGCGGGGTAAGTGCATCGCTATGTAAATAATAAACATCGTGTATGTAAGTGTATATACAATTACCCCTTTAACAATGTGTGGAGTCTTTATATGATTTGTGGGCGAATGTTTCACGGTTTTACCGGTAAGCATTCAAGCTTCGCCCCACTCATTGCCATTCACTTTGGTGAGATGGCGGGATTTTTCGCTTGTTTGTTCTATATCTCTAGTTAATTTGGTTGGGTATTGATTTGTAACCCAATGTAATCTCTCTTGGTTGGCATATTCTCCAAAGAGCAATGAACACCAAGGGATCACTGTTTGAATAAACTGTCCGGCCCATTTAAATCAACAGGCATGGGCCCACACCAGGTGTCAGTTCAAATTCCCTGTAAGTTCGAATTCAGCGAGTTCGAATAAACGAGATGTTACTGCTATATATGGTATGACACTTTACCAATACGAGATATGCTGGAAGATATTATATCATGCGAAGGGCCAGTAGGATGAATGACAGGAAGAGTAAAGGAGATTGATTGTTTTCAAAACATTGAAACAATCTCATACAAAGGACCTATCGTGCCACGCAGCACGCTGCACATATATTTTTTTTCTTATAGACGAGACCTGCGAATGGATTATTCACTGCCTCTAGTTCTCTCTATTACTTTGGCAGCCATTTTCTACTTTGAGTATTTTCGGGCCATCCAGGACACTAGAACTAACATGGCGGGAAAAACACTAATACTTGAAAATTGAAAACAATTAAAATTTTCCCTCGTAAATTTATTTGCCAGTTTTCAACTTGCTAGGAACTACATTCACGGCGATGTGAATGCAATAAAGACTTCATTGTGTTTTTTAGAGTTCAGGTGGCGAAAACATTTATATGAATTGGTTTCTAATGATGGCGAAAATAATTAGAGTATTTGTATGAGAAGTTTTTTTGGTGACAGCTGCCCTTGTCTCCTTTCTGCCTGGTAGAACACAAACCAAAACTTGTGCAATAAATCCCACTGTATCAGTTGAGGTCGTTAAGGTTGGCCGTGGCAAATTAGGTCGCTGCACTGGGCATGTTTTTTGGCGGTTACAAATTATTCCCTTCGAGAACTTGAAATGTAGTGATGCGCTGAAGCCACCCCCGTGCCCACCTGCTTACACCACTGTACATATCTACTTAGAAGAAAAAAACAGCATGCGGCGTTTAGCAATGAACGTGATTGCCGTTTCCATATAGATGATGCGCCTAAGGACCTCGTCAATATATAGTCGCATTGTGTCCTTCGTGGGTGCAAACAGTTATAAAAGTGCAAGAGCCGCTGCAAGCGTAGTTGGGAAGTTTTCTGAAATATTTCTTCTCCGTATGCAGCCCTGCCGATAGCTATGCAATGCGTGGGCTTGTACGAACCACAAACTTGCATGGGCGTGCAACCCCCTTCGGCGGGGTGGAGGAAAAGTGCTCGTCTTGCTTCATTCATTGCCTCTACCAGTAGCAATGACTTTGAAGGCAGGAAAAAGAAAAATGTGTTGTACGAGATGGCGACGAGGATTTCGGGCAGGTTGGGGTGGGCTTATTGTTGGCGTGGAAAATATTCTCAGAGTGCATCGAGCCGTCAGTGTAACTCTCAACGCTATGACGACAGCATCGACTAGAATCGAACCCGACATCACGTCGTTCTTCTCAATGATCCAGGACACCGAGGCCTGCACAGCTTCTGCCGGGGCCAGGCCTGCTGCCACCGCAGTCCGCAACTCTCCGTCAGCACCCCCCCTCCCCCCGCCGACAAGTGGCGCTGCCAGGCATAGCGTTGCTCATGTTGCGGGGCATCTGCAGCGTCCTGGAATGAAAATGGTGAACCTGGGTGCACCGGCCGCGTTGTCACCCGGATGTCGAAGGAGCCTAAGGGTCTTCGGCCTACTTTTCGATTCCGTGTCTGCCGAAAGAAATTGTCCCAGGAACACGTTGCAGGTTTGAATTGCAACCCTACTAACAAGCCCTGCTTTCTTTGCTTTTCGGGACAAGTGCGACAACCCAAAGGTGAAGCTGTAACGTGCGACAACACTTTGAGAGATTTAAAGCATGATCCAAATATTTTCCGGCGCGGAGTGGGCACAAATGGTGAACGAGTACTATAAGCTTCTCCCATTGTAGGCGATGGTGCATTGGTGAAGCCTCAGTCTAGAGGTGATAGCTGATTAGCTCAAGATGTGACCGTGGATAAGTGGCCCCGGTGAGGTTGTACAGGTACCGGTACAGACCCTGTACCGGTACCGCAGGCTGGACAACAACCGTCGCCAAGTGATCGGTGACAGCGTCGACCTTGGAGGAGTCTGCGGTCCTTGGGTGGTCGGCGTCGTCTAGATGAGAACCGGTGAGTAACGCCTTTTGAAGGTTAAGTGTATGGAGAGTAAGATACTGGGGCGGCTCACCCAATGGAAAGTGCTGCCAGAAACGTTGGTGTGGGCGGACGGGTAGTCTTGCTACCTCTGCGTGCCATAGCTGAGCGACGGCGCCGGGCGCATGAGGCTGAATCACGAAACGGGTAACCGTGTGGAGAACTTGATGGATCAGGTTACCGGCGCCAGCAATCAAATGATTGAACAGCTGTGGCATCAGAACAAGCGCTTCTTGCACGAAGGCTGCTGCCGAAATTCCACCTTCCCCTTGTGGCTGCAGTAGTTTTCCTCGGAGTATCTCAAGGGCCGCTACAAAGGCATGGACCCTGTCTTGAGGCTCGCTTATGCCATCACCCAGCAGTTCCTCCAGTACTAAGACGACCCTTTTCGAAGAACACAAACAGCCCTTTTTAGGGCCACCAATAAACTCCATGGCAGAGGGGCCGTCGCTGTACGAAAGCTCGCCCTATGTCTTGTTGGCACAAAATTCTGTACGCAAAATATTTTCGTTGCGAGCAGCCTACATTACAGTTATATTTCTAAGTTAAATATAACAGATGCGCACAGAAACAATCTTAATTTATAGTTACAAGACCTACTTGAGTTCAGATTAGTTATTAGAGTTGGTCAAGAGTTAATAATTATTTTGTTGTGTTCTGAATTATCAATGTGGTACGGTAACATAGCAATCTCAAACTATACCTGTCGAGACACAGCCCGCATGCGCGAAGCGCCGGCGCAAGCCAGAAGGAAATTGTACAGCCGCGCTGAAGGTTACGAACGAAAAGCCCCCCCCCCCGTTATTCCGATGGCTGATAAAATACACTCTCAAACATCACGTGACATAGAGCTTGGCGGACGCAGCTTGCGCCCGCTATCTGTTGTGGCGGAACACTTCCAACACCGGCGGGTGATAACAGCACATCCCCCTTTCAAAGACAACATCTACACATCCCCGTGCACCATCTATAACAGCACAATACCCGCAAGCGAAACTTCAGACAAAATATAATAACAAGGGCGCCAATATTTAAATAGGAATCTATATTAGGAATTTGCGGCTACTCGGAACCATTTAAGCACGAACTCCACAAAACTCACACATAGCCCATATAAAAACACCATGATAGTGATTCGTATCCTCTAATTCATGCTCATACACCAAAACATAACTCATATTTGACAACACGAACATCGGTAATGAATACCTATAGATTGCGTGCGTCAAATCTTAACATCAACACACTCGCGAAGTCCTCTGGGGGTGAATCGAAAAAAAACTAACAAACCCGGGCCCCAGCCTTGGTAGTCGCGCGAGCGCGGAGCGGTTTTTAACCAGAGCGAACTGACAGATTAGCGGCCTTTACGGCCATTGTACACCTGTACTACCCGCGAATGTATGATGCGAGCTAACCAACACAGGTGCTCCTAGAACTAGCCCACATGCCACTTTCGTTCCAGCTAATGTGATGAAAGAAAAAAAAAACACGGAAAATAAGTACAGCGGATGCATCGCGCACGCAAGCCCCAAACGCAAGCGTATTCCGCGAGACGAGTCGTGCGGATAGGAATCAGCAGTGACGGCACTACAGAAACAACGGGAGTGG
Organism: Haemaphysalis longicornis; assembly: GCF_048455015.1. Lineage (NCBI taxonomy): Eukaryota > Metazoa > Arthropoda > Arachnida > Ixodida > Ixodidae > Haemaphysalis > Haemaphysalis longicornis. The sequence goes on from NW_027526214.1 coordinate 2,926,992, forward strand.
AAGAGATGGCCGGGGAAGGGTGAGCAAGCTCCGAAGAGAGAGAACAAAATAGTACCCTTCCACTCTGGTAAGAAGAATGATCTACAAAGCTGTACGCAATCCACCGAGTGCACAAAACAAAACATAATTATCATAATTTGCGATGGAGCATATTTGCTAGCAAATTGCCTGAATGAACCTCTGACGGATCCAAGCTTTGTTTTTGCAGATAACCATGGAGCTCCCTGTGTCCCTCCTGCATCGTAATCATCTTACTGTTTGTGTAAGGCCGGGTTCGGACTGTTGCCGCATGTGTCATAATAACTTTAAAAGAATGACGTCTTTTCATGTCTCAACCAACCGAACGGCGTGGCATGGTATTTTTTTTACGTTCATAGATAACGATACAGGTTCTGCGTCGGTCATCTGAACATAGCCTAACGCATAAACCCAATCCGCTCTACCACCAATGACTCAGGAAAGGTCCCATTGGGCCGTTCAACGTCCGCTTTTAAATCTCGCATCAGCACAACGGACATGCCATCCATCAGTACGGGCATGAAAGCTATAGCTGCGGGTGCACGTTTCATCTCCCCCCTACCACTATTCGCCACTAAACACCTGCGCACGCATAAACCGGCCACTGGTCATGTGTGCTTGCTTGTAAGTGACATAAGCCATCGAAAATATCCCCCGAAAGCCCTCCGATGAGCTTATATTGTCTCACGCCGGCAATTTAAGCACGCAATTTGCTGTTCATCCGGGAGTGATTCGCCGCTACACCACGAGCTGAAGATGAGGTGGTAACTATGGTACAAGAAGGTTTTCTTTGTTTTTGCAACCATTCGCTCTTGTGTTGGGGCCAACACTTCGAGGTTTGCTCTTTCTCGAAACAAACGGCATGCATTCGTTCCATAACGATTTAAAAACTGGAAGCCCTTGAGCGCTATTTTTGCGTACACACGTGTGGGTGACCGTTTTGTGTCCCCCTCGTATGCATCTTACTAGGTGTGTAAGATGTCAGCGTAACACACCAACCCACACCCAAAACCACTCGATTGAAGAGGGCTGCCAACTAACCGCTTTCAGCCATGTAACCTCGACATCTATATACCAGCACAACCGGCACTTCATTGCTAGAGGCCTCAAGCCTTGCTGAGCGTGCACGCCTTCCTTTTCCTAGCCGGGAACCGTGCATGCTTCAACGAGCAACCGGTGATGGCGCATTCTTAGGCGAGAAAGACACCGGCGCAATTGTCTCTCGGAAGGGCTTCTCAGCTGAAAAGGAAATATAAGCTGAAGTGAGTGAACAACTTTAACGGAGCTTCAAATAAAGAATGGTGCGCGCCTGCACCAGATGGGGTGGTTTCCTATTCGCCTTGAAGCCGGAGTTCGAACTGGGGAAGTTTCTTTTCTACTGGGAGGGATTTGCAGCTACTTGGCGAAGTGAATTTCAACAGAAACAGCAACTGCCAATTTAGTCGTTCTAGGGGCAGCCCTGTGGCAGCCATTACCTCGGCTTCGCGGGAGCGGCGTGTGTGTATGCCCGCGTAACCGAGTGAGCGAACGCAGCAGCAACGACAAAAAGAAAACTTAGGGGTGCCTCTAGCAGAGATTGAAGTAGAGTGCAACATGTGCGGACACGGCATTATCTCTCTCACTGGCTTTCCCTCACCCATATTTCATGTAACGCCACAAAGGAGTGCCCTCCCCTAACATTTTCCCCAGACGCTGTTCCATTCTCCCAATTCAAAACCACCGCTTAGAGGAAAGATGCAGTAATATTTATGTAGTTTGAATGCATATAATACCTATATTACCTTGTATTTATTGGGCATTTATTCTGTCGAAATTTCTGATGCATTTTCAATACATTTAAATGTATTTAAAACGTACCCCTAAAATACATAAGGAGTGTATCAAAATATATATGCAACGTGTTTTAAATGCATTGAGAATTCTCAGAAAATGCAATAATTAATACGTGCAAAATGCATAATTTATTCAATTTAAACGCACAAAAAACACTGTTTCAAATATGTTCAAAATGTGTTACTAGTCTATACTAAATAAGAGCCTAAATACATTGACAGATGCCATTGCAGTGTGCCTTAGGGGGAATTGTTAACGTTCAACTAGAAAATTTAATTTTGGGTTTCGGAACGTTTAATATACCATCCTTAAGATACGACACATTGTGAAAATGTAAACCGGCCATGCTCTAAATGCGGGCCAGCAAATGACTGAAAAGAACCGCATGAATGCGCACAGATTAAGTTTGATAGTGCCTTTCAGCCGCCTCTGTAACCAGCGAAGATGCAGCATTGTGCATTTGAGTCTTCGTACTTCAGATTCTCTCCCGCGGGAAATTTCTCCAGAACCTGCAGTGAAAAGAAAACAGTAAAAATATCAGTGAAATACTTCTTTTTTTATTTTTTAGAGGCAAATACATGACAAAACAGACAGGCCTTTTCTCTAGCCTTGCCAACGTTTTTCGTGAGCAAGAATTACTTTCCCCTCCAAAAAGAAAAAAAAAACAGTAAAAAACAATGCCCCTTTGAAGTACACTAGACAATTTATGTATTGTTAAGCATAGTTTATACATTAATGCGGCATTGGATCTTCAATAGGACTTTACCAAAAGGCTGGTTTTGGGTGGGGGGAAGTTGTATGTTTGGACATAGGCTAGGGATAAAAATTTGTGAGAATTAGGGAAGAAAGGCACAGCTACGATAACAACGTTACCGATCATGCAACAGAGTTCTTAGCGTTACGCTACTGTCTTTCTTTGGCGCTTCAGATAACTTGAAATGGTGGCCATTCTAGTTTTCTAACTAACTTGGACCAAAGTAGTCTGTGATCCCTCAGGAAGTTTATAAAATAAGTAATAATCATATAACTATAAATAATATTATGTGTTCTATATTTCGAAGCCACCTTCTTCGGGGATTCCGTTCGAAAAAATAGTGCGCAGTGAAGCAGTTTAAAAATGCATGGGCAAGAATGTACTATAAGGCCTAAATAAATGTCATTTGATTGGCGTGTGCACTCAACATAGCCTTCAAGGAAATGAAAAAGTAAGTTTATTTCGAAAAAAAAATTACAATCACTCCATAAATTTACAAGCTCTCATATGGTAGACACGTAACAGAAGCGACTAAAACAAAAGAAAAGCAAGGAAAAGTCCATTTTTTGCTTACACACATGTAATTTTCTTGCTCTCTGCCACACCTCACCGGTGATTCTATACTTTTTGCTGCACAACGCAGACAACGTAATCACGTAATTAGGGAGCAACGGGGAAAATAATTGTAACTGCTCGTGTCTTCAACATACAAAAAACATAGAAACACCTGTTAACGACAGGGACCATCAATTAAAAAGTTGTGGCTTCAATATTAGTCGAGACGCCTACAAGAAATTTGTTTAAAAACACCTTTTAGACGCAAATAAGCAATTTTGGTTGCTAAACGCACACAACCGCTAAGCAGCCTACGCGAACCAGCTCTAGCCTTGCTGCTTTGCTGTGCCTTTGGGCACATTTTGAAATTCTCAGTGGCCACGAGCGTCCGAAGGTCCCCTCGGAACGCGCACACGTGTTTGTGAATGCACTGCGAAATGAATAAAGCAAGGAGCTTAAAAGTTGCTAGGAAACACAATAGAGGAAGGTTGGAACATCCTGAAGTTTCAGGAAATTTTGGGGGAGCTATCGAACGACCAAAAGGAGACGAACACGGCCATAGGGAGAGCGGTACCGGGAACCGAGGGGTCTCGTGAGCGGAACGGGTTGGCCACCTTGCAATCCCCCCTTCCTCCTCCTTCCTTCACCGTACTTCCTTTGCTGGTTCTTGGTTCTGGGTTTCGGTAGGAACGGAAACTGATTTTACCCAACTTGCGGCTCTCACACAGCTTGTCTTATGTGCAAATCTTAGGGTCTTATGTGCAAAGTCCCTGGGCAAGAAACAGTTAGTGTCGCTACAGCCCCTTGCACCGAGGATTACGTGGGTCGCTTTTAACACGTTTGGTTAACTCCAAGCAGACGGCGTAAACTCTTTCATGGCTTTAGTTGACAGAATGGCGATGTGCGACCGACAAAAATGCGAAAGCTACTCGGCTCCTCGCCGTATGACCCGGCCATGCGAATTAGTCTGATGCATGTATGCCACAAACCGGATTCTTTCCCCGCACGACGGCTGCAGTGAACATGCAGCCTTGAGCGGCTGCTGCGAACCGAAAACAACAAAAGAAAGCTGCATCCCTTGATACACTTCGCAAATTTATCAAGCGCGTAAACTCGTAGCAACAGTACCCCAGCCACTTAACAGGATCCGATCTGAAAAGTAGGCGCAAAAAGGAAAGCAGCAAAATACGTTTCATTTATTTATTTTTTACGTTTTCTTACTGTCGTTGAGTTGTGAGTACATTCCCTTGCAAGAATTAGTGACGGTAGAAAATCTTGCTCGCAGGTGGAGGTAAGTTTAAGGACCATGTGCTGATTTCATAAAGGGCGTAAACACTCTTCGATTGCAAGGCATACATAGGTGGATCATTAGTTGTGCGACACCGCACACGCAAACAGACGGTAAATCGTGCTTACCTTGGCTAAACGCCAACCCTTAGAAAAACGCCGCTGCATTGCGCCGTCCAAGCAGACACTGCGTCCGCACGACGACCGCACGTTGAGGAGTTCAATAACTTTTAACACCACAAGGCAGCCCAAAGAAACGCAGCGAGGGCAGACAAAACGTGAAGGAGGCGTCGGCCGCTCTACCCGCGCAATTTTGAGGAGGAGGTAGTGCGCGGCAGTGAGTGGCGCACAGCGGCTCCGCCTGGCAAGAATACCCTCCGTTTTCCATCTAAGGCCAATATTTTAAAGAAGAAGAAAATTTTCAAAGCCTCCACATCGATACCGTCGTAACAACGCTAGCACAGGGCAAGTCTTTATATACACATATATACTCGTTGAAATAATGATTTTGCTGTGCCGATTGCGCTGAACCACCGCCGCTTACAAATTTGTACGCATTGTTTCCCTCAAATATGCAGAGTTCATTTGTAAGCCTGTCTAAGACAGCGCAATAAACTAAACCATCTCCCTAGGTTTCTTTTATTATAAGGTAACATCGAGAACAAAACATTCTGAGTACGTTTATACATTTCAGATGTATTTTAACCTGCACCTAATATATATGCTTTACGTGAGCCTTACGAATTACCGCCTGTAGTGTACTCGAAATGTATTTCAGCAAAGTTTTTTATACATTTAAAATGTATTTTCAATAAATATTTTTTCTGCATTGAGAGTGTATCTTTACCACGTTATTTCCACAAAAGTAAAAGGCATTTGAAATTTATTTCGAATATATTCGGAGTATAGTTATAAGCTTCAGCATAGTTTTAGATCATACTCAGAGTTCTGCTTTAAATATAGTTAGGGAAGTGCATTTTTATTATGTTTACAGTGCATTTACACCGTGATCGTTTGGCGAGAACAACTCCATTTTCAATATATTCTGAATGCTTTAAGCGCACATTCGTCAGTTTCAGGGCATTCTTATTCTATTTAGAGTTACTGAAAACACTGAATTTTCTCCGCATTTCTAATAAATAGTTTCAATATTTACTAAAAATTGAGAAAGTACAATTTTTAACGCACTTGAAATACATGCACAAATGCAAAGCATATTTGAAGTGCACTTCAAGCATACTCGTACGTATCTCAAACGTATTACTTTTCGTTAAGGGACGTGAAGTTTGCGCTGGAGGTCAAAACCCGGTATGCAACAATATGCTCGCTGCTGCCTTATGGGGTTCGAATGCGAACCACGGGACATTTGCGCAAGGGGTTGAAACATGATTTGCAACATGCTGGCCAGAGGCGCGACGTAATGCGAGGTAATATCAGAGTCGCGCACGCCGCTGTACGTTCGCCGATGACGTTAACACGTCCTAAGAAGCAGCAGAAATGCGCCGTCACCGAGAAGACTAGTTCACGTGACGCACAAATTTTATATTAGGGAGTGTAGTAATTTTCAGTGGATTTTAAAGCCCATCTATGCTTCTGTTTATTTTGGCAATCATCTCATAACCGCATACCACAGTTAGCTGCCCACTGCGCAACTTTCCAAATTGGCATCGGTGGAGGCGAGGAGGAAAATAGTCGTGAAAGATTTGTCAGCGGTGATGAGGAAAAGCCCCGGCACTGTGCCGAGTACATTGATGACACCGGAATAAAAACTGGGGCGGGCGGGGGGAGAGAAGAGACAAATACTGCTTTGCAATTAAAAGGTAGTGTAAATTAGACGAAGGTATTAGAAAACTGGCGACAATCTCTCGCCACTTCTTCAGCCGAGCGGGCATTCCTCATCTGGCACTTATGGTAGCCCGGCGCAAAAAAGGGGGGAAAATATCTGTATACGCCAAAGGAAATGCTACTCGCGCGTGTCCTGCTTCTCACATCATAACCCCTAAATTCATATTTCTGGAAGTTTTCGTACAACATTGAAGCCGTGAGTTTTGTTGTCACAGGCTCAGCGGTTGCAAAACTCATATTCCATGGCGTCATTTGCGCCTGTTGAATTTCTTCGCCATTTCTTCGGTTTCAAACCTTATTATAAATTTTTGGAGAAAACAGTGCAAGTGCACTTCTATTTGAATGCTCATAACTGGTTGCAGCAGTTACGGTGTCTATGGAAAGATATGCCACGCACTTATTCATCGACACGTGACAAGCGCAATTCACCAGTATGGCTTCGTGGACTAGATGGGCATGCATATTACAGGGTTACCAGCGCATGTTGACGGGAACACGGAAGGAAGAACCATTAGTACTATTGGACAACAGGACAAGAAACGATAGCAGGTTTGAAACTACCTCAAGTAATGTTAACTGACTTAGCAAGTTGCAAGCGCAATTCATTGTTTACGTTTCCACGGAAACGCGTTAACACTACCGCAGCGACGCGCGCTAGGGCTACACAAGTGTGCGCCCTTTTCTTTGAGTTTACCCCGTCTTCTGACTGCGGGATAATTGGACACAGGGAGCAGCCCTTCCGTGCCCGGTACTTAGGTTTCCCGTAGGCGCCAACGGTGTCCGTCAACATCTGCCTAACCGACAGAGCAAATTCTGCAGAGAGGCGGAAATAAAACGAAGATAATCGACTGCTGAAATTGTAACGTGTGGGCGACACTCGCAACTATGGCGTCATCGCTCTCATTGACTTCCCGTCACATTTTCATCCTGTACTGCCGCCAAGCAGCACCCTCCCTGTTGCACTTTTCGAGACTCCTTTACCATACGTGGTACAACGTTACACTAGAGATCGAGATTCAAACACTATATTCAGTGACGGGATCGCCGGTGATGCACCCACTCTGCAAAATAAGAGCAGGGTAGGGCGCCCCGCTGAGAGTTCGCTGATCACCCGATCACACACTGAGATGCTGGGGATATATTCAGTGACCGAGAAAACTGCAAGCTGCGCGAACATTTTGCACTAGGAGGTGTAGAAATCAAAAATATATTTATTCATATACAACAGTTATTTCTCAGTGACTGAAATGGTTCTAAAAAATTTGGCCTCTCTCAAGGAATAGATGCGGTTTCTCAATTTATGCGAAAACGTTTTTACAATTTTGTTTCAGCACAATAAGACAGTAAGTACCTTCCAGAAATATTACAAATTCCTCAAACACATTATAAGTACACATGGAAATCCCTCAGCTTTTGGGGGCTTCACAACAGTTGGCACCCCTTTTATACAATATAGAAGTGGCGGGAAAAAAGCAAAAGTTTATATACTGTCTGGTGTTAATAGAAAATCTTTTGTGCCAAACAATCATACCAAGGTTTTTGCCGCTCATGAAATGGGGGATTGTTGTATTACACAGCAACTGTGTAAATGATGTAGGTGGTGTTGTCAGTGTCAGCTGTTTGCTTAAGAGTTTCAAATTGAGAAACGAACAGGAAATATTTACACTTCCATCGATGGCGTGTAATGCTTTGACAAAAAAAAGATTCCGGTATCTACAAAGGGTGCCGTACACACTAAAATCTCTTACAGACACCACAACTTGTGAATGAAATAATCACGCTATCCACTTCAAGAGAGTGTGTTAGCGCGAATGCCTCTCATTCATACTTTTCAGAATGAAAGGCAATCGGTTTGTAAGGGTTTTAAAAGATAATTTGTGCGCCGGCGTGGAACAAGTCACACGTCAGTAGTGTGGGTACGCTGATCACATTCCTTATTTTTATTATTAGTCAGAGGTTTTAAGCTACCTTGGAATTTTTTTTTTGAAAAAAAAGGAAGAATAAAATCCCCAGAAATGAGAAACATATTTTGCACTTCTAATCTGATATTTCCGAAACAGGCGAGCGGTTGTGTGTGAGTACGCTACTTTAGATATGGAGCGTACTGCTTTTTTTCTATAGCAAATAAAATAGTTTAAGTTTGAAATAGTACTGGTTCCCCAAACTTGTGTTCAGTAGCATAGGTCGGACGCTAATAGAGCATGGGATATTTGTAGTTTAGCTTTTATGTGGAAAAAATATCGAAATCGCGAATATGCGCTTAACGCCGCTGACAATGACATGTGAGAGATTCAATATGGCAAGACCAGAACAAAGTAGTAGAAAAGGCCACCCTAGATATTTTATACCTGCGGACAATTTCGATGGGCAGGTTGCATAATTTAGGTCCATATGGGTGCACGCATTTTCTTTTCAGCTTGGAACAAAATGGCCTTCGAATTACTCGCGATTATTTTTATAGCGTTACCGTGAGACCTGTTGTCGATCTACAGAAGGATGTCTGCCTCTTTTAGATTTAGGTCGTGAGTGTCGAGGCCAGAAAACAGCCTCCTTGTGTCAACGGCGCATTGTAGAATGTTCGTGCTTTTGTCTAAATAAACAATGCTTTGACAAAAAAATTGTAAATAAATGGTCCGAATAGGCTTCCTGGAGCTATACCAGTGTAGTTCCACAGAAACGAGGAACACTGTCCTCTATGGCGACACACTATTTTCTATCACTTAGATAGGACTAACGTAATGAAAAGGCTACTCCACGAACACCATGTTAATCAATTCCTTCAAGCAACAAGCCACGGTTAAGGTAATCGAATGCCGTGTAGGCTCATTATATTCTATATTTTCTCTTATGATTTCCTACAGTGTTAATAATGTCGTTTCAGCACACCTTTCAGTACGGAAGTCTTGCTGACATTCCCTTTGCAAGGTATGCTTGGTAAAAATAATGTTTAAACGCGTCAAACCAATTTCCTCTACACCTTTCCATAAAACAGGGATTATCGAAATGGGACGATAATTTGTGCGCTCAACTGTGTTCCCGCTTTTGAAGATAATTGATAATTTTTCTCTTTCATTGCACCGGAAGTGATCCGCATGTGATAACTAGATAGAAAATGTATTCTAGTTGAGGGAAAATGATACCAATGACCTATTTTACAGGCCCAATTTGAAACTCAATAACGTCAGTTGATTTGATGTTTTTAAATTGCTGAATGTATAGCGAACCATTCACATCCGTCGGCGACAAGAAAACAGTGTTGGTTACCGTACGTAGATTTTGTGGTTGGTATAAATGATGAAGCTCTGGTGGCGGGCTCGCAAAGTCTTTATTGAAGTGCTCCGCTAATGCTAAACCTGAGAGCTCTCATTATTTATTGTCAGCTGGAGTGTCGTTTCGCTTTGTATTTTGCGTTTAAAAAAGTTCCTAATATGCTTCCAAACGCTGTTGCGATGCTGCTCTGTTGCATGTAAAAAGGCTTTCCTTTTAATTTCTGAGTTGAGTTTGTTACGAGCTCTTTCGAATACTGCGAACGTGGCAGGATTTTTTTCTGCGCAAGAACGCTTGTAAGCTTACTTTTCTCTGTAATCATTTTCATTTCACTGGGTCTCACCCGCGACTTTCTAAGCCGTTTGTTCACCTCATTGCAATTTATTGCAAATGATTCATTCCAGATACTCGTAAAAATTGCCTGAAATTCATTATAAGCTTCATCTACATTTTCTTTGTCGTAAAAAGACGACCGGTCATGCTCGAGAACTATGAGTTCGGCAAGAATACGTGCTATCACTTGAAACCAACCTTTAGGTGGAACGGGGCTCCTCCCGAACAAATGGCAGCTCCTTGCATGAAAGAGAAATAAAATTGTGGCAGTGATAAATTAAATCACAGCCTATAGAACCAGTACTTAGGACAGGTGTATCTATATTGGCAGTTAAAATATCAACGATTGACTACACATGAATGTTTTACGGTAGTAGGCGCCGTTATTACATTAGAAAAACGAGAAGCACAGATTTTGTTTTTAAGTTCACATGAAACGTAATTGCCTTTTTAGATATCAATATTTGCACATCCTCCAATCAACAGGCGGTATTGGTTTGACGTAGCTTATTCTAGTAGTTCCCAAAAGGGAAAAATATGCGCCCGAATTATACGATGGTGGACGTTACACGGCAGCAAAGAGTTCATTATTGAGTTGAACGCATATCATCTCGTAAACAGCTGTGGCGCATTTGAATTGCCTGATGAGCTCACATTGCACATGTCGGCTGATGTGCACTACCACCCCTCTACCACGCATTACACGCAGTGCATGTCTTTTCGGCCTTACTCAAGCGGTTGTACTTTGGCCGGTAAATTTCTATCCAGCCTTTTCCCGGTAGACATATTCGGCCCGTGTACAAATGTGGGTATTTTCGCCGAAAACCACCGTACTCCAATGGTTATCCAAAGAAAAATCTCTGTAAGGCAGTCAACCTTCTTACGTTCATACTGCCACGTACCGGCTATAGGGGTCCGGCCATTCGAAAGCCACTCGTGTACGGCTGAAGTACAGCCACCAGACATCAGCCGAAATGCGTTAAGTCAGAATCCTGTCGTAAAAAAGTTGCTGGAAGTTGGCCCAGACTATGGCATTGGAGTTCAACCACATTACGTAAGGTGTACTTAGGCCCGTCGACGACCACTGCATACGGCGTAAGCAGATGACTCAATCGAAATGTGGAACGGCATGAAACATTTTGGGTCCACTGCACGGACAATAAAGTGGGCCCTTGCGCCACCACCAGCTGTTAAGCCTTTAGCGCAGCCCTGCATAGAGATCAGCCTTACGGATCAGCCAGAAATTTCACTGATTAAACTTGGCTTCCTGCAATTTCCTTGCCTTTTTTACTGTCGGGTAGAGAAAGTATTCATTTATTATTTTCTATAGCCGGTATAGTTGTATGTTCCAGGTAATGATATCTTCAGTGCTGTGGCCAAACTGTAATAAAGAGGGGCGCCGGGAAGCAGAGGGCGCATACGTTAGTGGATTGAATGTCCCAAATGTGAAAGTGCTGCTTTTAACAAATTTCTTTAGGGAAAATATTTCTGAACAATTACATGCTCTAAATGAACTATGATTTAGAGTGTGTTGTTGATTCGGTGGTTGACTGGGTCGTTGTTGACTCGGTGGTTGTTGATTCTCATTCTAAGCGGATTCTCAGTTTGACCATACTGGGCGTATTGTATGGTGCATTCAATAAGGTACGGTGCATTCAGGAAGGCGTGTGAAAATGATAATTCGTTTAGAATGAGAATCAACAACCACCGAGCTCATATAAAGTCGCTACCACGACTTCCCCTATCTATACATTTAAATAATCTAGGCCACCGCTTCCATGCAGTCCCAGCCACGGTTCTTCAGTCCAATTTGAAAACGCATTATGAACGTGTATCCCGTGAATCGCACCTAATTTAAAATTTTAACACTGTCTTGAGCAGCATAAATGAAAACATAGTTTGATTGTCTTGCTTCCCAAATCAGGCACCGGAGAGGGCTGATGCAGCGAGAACTGAGAAACTTTGTTATGAAAGAGAAGCGTTTTTACTTCTTTTTTTCTCTCTGTTTTTAATATATTTTTATAGTGTACTGTGTCAGTGTACTGCTTCTGTATGGCTGCCGTACCGTGTGAGCAGAGATGTACATAAATTTCACATTGTAGCCCTTGCTTAATTTTATTTTTGTTTTTTGCTATTATTTTGTTTACTTTTGCACTGAAAAACTGCTATCGGGATTAGTGTATTGCATGAATGCTCCTCGAGAACTTCATAGGGCGCTTTAAATCTCCCTTTTTGTTGGTCCCTTTGTTGGTCCTGTTGGTCCCTTGATCGCCCTTATGCCCACTTTTTAGGTATTTATGGGCTCTAGCAAAATTGGTGTTACTTTGCATTGTATTGTTCTAGCTTTGCATGATGTTGTGTTCCTGCGTCCTTCTCGTGAGCGGCTGTAAAGTTTTACGCAGGAAGACGTTTCCGCGATTTCACTTCGTGTGAAACCACGTGTAGTGTCAGGCTTTCTTCCAACCTCTTTTATCCCCGCTTTCCCCGCTGCAAAACCCCTTCCTAAGTTCAATTCCCCTCTTTCTTCCCTTCTTTTTGTTGTTGTCGTAATATGTATTTATTAATACTGTATGCACTCCGTGCCTTGACATTTGTCATCGCCAGAGGGGGAGATAGGGGAAGGGAGTTTTAGGTGTGTGTTTGTGTGTTAACAGTTGCACTAGGTGTCCGTAATTGACTCCGGGCTCTCCCACCCCTTTTAAGCTAACCAGCCACTTTCCTTAGATTCTTTGCAGATTTCTGCATTTTAAACCTCCGTACCTTGGCAGCTACATGTGGGAGAAATGTTTGAAAAAATAGCGGCAGTTTCCGTACCAGGTACCTGCCAGCCGAAGCAGGCCAACAAACGAGCAGGAAACAAGCCCCTGCTTAGTTTCTCATATTCTTGCTTTCCCGTTGTGTTTTCAGTGCCACGCAAGGCGTTTCTTTTTTCCGATAGCCTCACCTGTCTTGATTATGCCCCCTTTTCCCTCTCTTCCCCTACACCACTCAGATACTCTTGCGTTCTGGGGCTTTGGATGCTTCTGTGTCGCGTAGAGCCTATGTTGTGCTTGATACAGCTTCTGACCCCGGCCACAACTGAAATGTATTTAAAACTGAGTCATCTGCACTAGTTTTTTCTTTGAAAAAGACCAGCCCGCAGTCGAAACGGTAAAATAAATATTGTTACGGGGCAGCAGGACACAGAAAGTGAACAATAAAAGATGCGAGCGATGAATTTACAGCAAATACACGAGGTTTGCCATGAGGTAGGCCACGCAGCTCGGTCCTCTTCTTCTTTTCTGCAGGTTTGGCCGACAGTTCTCTTCTTTTTCTAACACATCCCCCTAGTTTAAAGCGACCGTCCCAGTTGAGGCCTTAGCAAATGTACAGGTGCGGTGACGATGCGCGGTGAGAGGAAAAAGGGAGTCCTCGCCGCCACGGATGAGGATGATTGGTCGTGATGAGCACTGGCACCTCGGTGAGCACCTCGTAGGGGCGCTGGAGTTCAGGGCAGGGGAACTGTGTTGTCTTCTTCTGAGGTCAGGACTGCTCACGTCGTTTGGTTTCGGCAATACGGTGCTAGGGAAGGGTGCGTCCATGTCTCAGATGGGCTGGGGCAGGCTGAAGCAATCCGGGAGGCTTCGAGCAATGTTCACCTGCCGAGACGGGGGGAAGTTGATGGGCCAGGCAGGAAATCACAAACGCAACTTCCACCAAAACATGCGACGTGGCAACAAGGCGAATGCGACGAAGCATGTAAGATGTGAGCGGTATATTTACATGATGGTGCCGCAGACTCTTTCACTGATATCTCGTGACTTTCATGTTACTCAAATCGATTTTTTCGTGTAACTTTTAGTGCCACGCCAGAGCCTTCTCGTGGAGTTCCGTAGCTTGTCAAATGCTAAAATGTGCTTTTGGGAAGCCACACTGGCCCATGAGGCATACAGAGACTGGGTTCCGTGAACTGTAGAGGCACAAATTTGCGCCACTATGTTTCCCACTTGCATAATGGGTAAAAAGGTACGGGTTCTGAAGCAGCAAACAATATGCCTATTGTATGCAATATGCCTAAAAGAACACCTGAATTTCAATTCAGGTCAAGCAAACGGTTTCTATCCGGTCGTTGTTTCTCCATTTTACCTCAGTAGATTGACATTCCGGCTGCCTTTAGTACCAAAAGCCTCCAGTACAGCCTCCAAAGCAAACTTGTAGCAGCATCCGCAACAGCACAAGTGTCATCGCTATGCGGTTGCGTGGTCTAATAAAGAAGAGAACGAAGTTGGCCACCGAGGCTCGAACGCCAGCACTGCGTGTGCGTCTCATTACTCCACGGCCCTGGCAAGGCGGCCACAGGTGCCGTGCCGAATTTGTGGGCGCGGGCGGCCCGCCTCACGCGACGGCCAGCCCAGCCTACAAAAGGGGTGACCCGGAGACACCGGACTCAACACAACCATGCATTCAACGCTGGGGTATCAGCGAGGCTTCTACAGCGAGCCGCCATCTTCGCAATTCCCTCCTATGCCACCTTTCAACCCCAATGACCCGGAGGTATGATTCGCGCTCATGGAGAGCCACTTTTACATCCGCGGCTTGTTTAGCCAAGCCACAAGATACAACATCACGTTTCGGGCTCTCCCGAGCGAGGTCTTTACCCAACCCCTTGTGGAACCATCGGGACCAAATCTCTACTGCGACCTTAAAGACGCCGTGCTAGAGTGCTTCCGCATGCTAGTGGTTCGTCTTCCGCCGCTCGCGACCCAACCGAACTCACCCGCTTCCAAAGCACAACCGCCAGCGCATATGCCGAAACTCGAGCCTCCTACCAATTTCCCCGAACTCAATGACAACGCCGCTGGTATTAAAACGTGGTCAACTGCGAAATCGTCGTCCCCATCGCTGCCAATTACCGTGACTTATCATGAAGACGTTGAGACCCGTTCTATCCTCCCCAAAATGGTGACGCCCAATCCACCGCCCGGTACTGACACTTCAACGAGTGCCTCCTTGACACAACCTTGCGCCATTGATTGCGCGCTCACTCATCTTGAGCGGCACGCTTCTCCCCCTGAAACTATAGAGCCATTGTTCACTCCTGATGTGAGCTCCACAGTGCCTCCGACCGTCCTCGGAATCCTTGCTCCACCAAACGAACGAATACAGTTATCTTGCTGAGCGCCAGTTACCTTACCCTAAGCACTGACATGCGCCTCCAACGATCCTGACCACAATACCTCTTCAACTGCTAGAGGCCAGCGTAGAACTCGCGCAATTGGTTTTGGCATTGGCAACTGCGGTCTCCAATGCCCAGCGTATCAGCCAAATGTTGCTCACACGAGGTTCGCGCCAGTCCCTGAGCCCCGTTGCGCGAAGAAAGCATTCGGTTTGGCGGCGAGGCAGATGGCACGGCGTACTAATCGCCGTGTGTGGCATCGACGCCGTGGTCAACCACCACGCCACCACGCCATCACTCCATCCCCACTTCCAGGTCAGCTTCTAAACGCACCCACGTTTGACATCGGCACTATCCCACACCCAGGCTTCTCCTTCTACGTGCCGACTCTCGAGCTGGCACCCGCATCATAATCTTCTCTCCAACTCGTCCTACAGTCTCTGTTCACACACTTACGCACTACGAACTCCGGAATTCGTGGAACAGCATCATCGTAACGCGGGAAGATATCTGCCGCACTCCCAGCCCACACCTCCTGAATTCCCTCTGTGGCTACCGGTGCTACCCCGACTGGGCGTGAACATTGGAAATACCAATCTCGATTGAGAAGGACATAATTTGTACATATCTGTTCTTATAGCGCTTTCATGTGTCATCTCACTTGCACATAGTTAAGGCTTTTACGCAGTTGTGTATACGGCTTATGTTCATTCTCAGCACTTTTCATCGCCAACTTCAACCTGCTCGCTAGGGGGGAGGCCAACTGTAGCAGCATCCGCAACAGCACCATTGTCATCGCTATGCGGTTGCGTGGGCTAATAAAGAACAGAACGAAGTTGGCCCCCGAGGCTCGAACGCCAGCGCTGCGTTTGCGTCTCCTTACTCCACGGCCCTAGCCCGTCGGCCACAGGCGCCATGCAAAATTTGTGGGCGCGGGCCGTCCGCCTCCTTACGCGACAGCCTGTCCAGCCTACAAACTAAAACACCGGTAACGAAATGCCTTAGCAGGGCGCTTGGTTTCGTTCATTGACTCATTGTCCTAGTAGGCACTTTTGACCAACAAATGCAACATGCTTAGGCAAAAGAGCTTACAGATATTCTTTTCCCTCTCTTGCAAAATCTCACCCGAAACAATAAAATCTTTGAGCCTCTGCCCAAAATTTACCTGTCTGAACTTCACGGAAATCAACATCGTCGCGCCACCAAAACTGGCCAGCTTTTTCTTTCTTCGGCAATCGGGAATGATTATTAAAGGAATTTTCGTTTTGTTCGGGCGCCGCCAAATAAATACCATCTTTAAAGAGCCCTTCTCTGGGCTCTCGAGAGGGGGAGATCGTTTTGTTCAACGTACGACTCGCAGCGACTTCTCTCTGGAGCTCTTCACAGTTGGCCGCATGCCGCAATCCGCTTTAACCATGCCCATTGACCCAACCAATCCTATGGCCAGCCCACCAGGCACTTGTGTTTCTACATGGACCATCACCAGCCTTCAGCAGTAGCCGCCTTGCGTGGCTGGTATCCGAGGTAACGACGTGAACAACTGGCTCGATAGTTACAAATGCATCCGTTCTTTTAACACGTGGTATGAAGCGCTGAAGCGGAGAAACGTGGACGTTTAATGCTATAAAGTTGCCAAAATCAGCTGGTCCCTATTCAACACCGAACTGGAGAAAATGCTTGTCACTCCTGCCTCACGAATTTGTAGAGGCCAATACCGAAGTAGATCAACGACTGTAATTTCCACGGCAATCCTGCACGTCTTACACTGAAGGTGGCTGGGCCTTCTTCTGGGCACAGTATCAATGCCAGAGTGTGAGCTCAGTCCTCACCTTGTCTAAAGTCGCCTTTATGCTCTAGAAAAACAGAATCCGACCGCTGTCAACGATATTAAAACCATTCGTTAGTGGCGGTAACACCTTCACTCTGAATGCTTCCAGTCCTCAACCGAGTAGGCCAGTGCTGTTGTCAATGGTGACGTGCGGCAGCCAATCCGAGCTATGATACGAAAACAACTACACGGGCGAAGATTGCCCAGCTGTTCAGATACTTAACCTCATTTAATTTTTTCGTCGTGAGAGAGAGAGATAATTCGTGAGGACCTGGCATACATGACATTCATCGTGCTGCCTAAATGCTAAAATGTGAACTCGAGTTTTGTGCTATGCATGCCATTGATGCAGCGACATCTGTGCATTCTGACACTCCAGCGGTGCCAAATGTTACGATGCCGCCCTATCCCCCCGAGCGTTACCACACGTTTGCCGCAAGGTATCGCCATAGCAGTCACTGAATGCTTGACAACATCCCGTCAAACTTGCCACTACAACAGGATCACAGGCCACATATCTAGCTTCTTCCATAAGCGGCTACAGGATAAGAGGGAAGCCCACTATCCCCAGCGAGAAGACAATTGCTTTACTTTGAATACGAGAAAGCACACCATCCACAGGTGACTGCGCCTCCATGGCTTTCTAATGTCTCCTTCTGACGGTGTTGAGCCTTACCACAGCTCGCCGCCCTGACGACGACGTTCCCCTTCAAGTTCTCATCGTTCTTGATGTAACTAAACTTATGTTCTGAGACCCTCTAACGCGGGACAGAAAAATGGACGCGTAGTTTTGCAGGTAAAACTCAATAACACTGATATACTGGAAGCTCTCCTTAACTTTTATGTAATATGCACACTGTTTTAATTGAAGGGATTTGTGTAGAAGCACTTGAGGACTCTGGCACCACCATCACTATTATGCATATATATTTGGGTTTGCGACTACAGAAAGGTGAGAACCCTTTTGTTGGCTGTGCTTTACGTGGCGCCAATAGAGCTGCCAATAACCGCTGTGGGTGCAGCACCCTTCGCGTCTTCATTGACGGCATCCGGTACTACATCTAGTTTGCTATATTTTATGCTTGTGCTTATCCACTTATCTTAGGCTGGTATATTTTTGTCATCGGCGTTCGTGGTTCTATTATGTCTTAAGCTGCACTCCACGACACCTGAACGGACTTTAGCTCGGACACACTAGATCTCCACTTGGCAGCAGCTGCAGGTTATTTCTTGCTTCCTTGTGAAGACACTATAATTGCTGTGACTACTAAAAAGGTAATGTACGCCGTCGTTTTCATGCCACCAAAAGTGTAATTCGCCTTAAAGGAGTTACGGGCATGCTCGGTTCATTTTTCAAGGCGGTCAGAAATTATAGCAGCAATGAACAGTACTTCAGAGCCTATTTTACGGCCGCACGACGACACTGTTGAATATTTTATAGCGACGACGCCCTAACTTGCCCTATCTTTTGGCCCAGTCATAACTGATTTACACACTTGTGATTCTAGAAGCTTGCCTAAAGATTGCTCTTCGTGGATTATCCCAAACCTCACCCTGGAGCAGAACGATGCGCTCCTGTCCTGGTTTCTCAAGCACAAAGATTTGTTCAAGGTTATGTTCTGGTCTCTGGACAATGCTTCCGGTGTGTCACATCGAATTGAAGCGTATTTCTGAAAAATCTTACGCCGTCACTCTTACCATGTCTCCTCACGAGAAAACAAGATAATTCAAGAACACGCCAATTACACGCTCAGGCGAGATATCGTCACACCTCAGCAATCTCCAAGTCATAACCCATGGTGTTAGTTTGGAAGACGGATGTGTCTCGGTGGTTCCGACCGTTCTACCGGGCAGTGAACACGATAACACTAAACAATGTGTACCCGATTCTCCTTATCTATGATGCTTTACACAGATTACATGACGCAGAATATTTTTAGTCTAGACTTACGATCTTGGTATTGGCAGATTTCTATACACACGTAACCCAAAGAAAAAAACAGCTTGTGGACCCCCAATGGCCTTTAAGAATTGAATGATATGCCTTTTCGTTTCCGCAATGCTCCAGCAACATTTAGGTGCATCATTGATAATCTTCGTTCAAGCCTCCAGTGGAAAACCTGTCGCTATTGTCTGGACAAAATTGTTATTTTTTCCAGTATATTTGCTCATTAAATATTGCGCCTGGACGAAGTTATCATGACTTTCGAACGACTACCTCCAGCTTAGCACAAAGAATTCTAGCTCACTATCAAATATTTAAATACTTCTTCATGTAGTCAGTCAAGGTGGAATTAGCCCAGTCCAAACAAAACTTCGCCTCACACTAAATTTTCTTCTGTTTTAACGTCAAAAGAAATACGGAGTTTTCTGGGCTTAGCGGCGTACTTCCGGCGCTTTAATCGGACTTTTGCTACGATTGCTTTACCGCTTCACAAAGTGTTTACAACTGACGCTCCGTTCATGTGGCCACTACAGTGCAAAACAGTGGTAGAGAAGGTGAACAAAGCCCTAAGTTCTGGACCCATTTTCTGATATTTTAGTTCACAGCTACAACAATGCTCTATGCAGATGCGAATGGTCACGGCATTGGTGCTGTTATTTAGCAGCGCTAGGCAAATTAATCTGAACGAGTCGTCAACTACGCCACCCGCGTTTTAAGAACGGCCGAAAGGAATTATCGTATCCCACAACAGGAATGCTCAGCCATTGTCGGATCGTTAAGACTTTTTGGCCATATCTTTATGGGAACCATTTCACCATTGTAACAGATCACCATGCTATTTGTTGGTGGTCGTCCCTCACAAAAATATTATGAGCCTTGAGCGCTGTGTCATTAGCCTGCAAGAGTTTCATTACGGCGTTGCGGATCTGGAAAATCATATGTGTCTACGCACATTCCCGCTTTCCTGTGTTTTGGCCCATTCACGTTGCGCTACCACACTTTCAAACTTTTATTTATTTTAGAGAGAAAGAAAAACAAAAAAATATATTTCTTTGAGCACTAATTATAATACCGACGAGTGGTGACCAACGCGTGGAAGGTACCAGACACCTAATCGGCTCCTTCAGCAAGTCCCACCTGAACTTGAGGGCACGAGCTGTCCAAGGCCTGCCTCCCAGTGGTCCTCTGAAGAGCTGAGAGGGAATGCGTTGTGGGGGCACTTCCAAATGACATGATGGACTGTTTCGGAGGAACTCTGCCAACAGGAGATTGGGGAGAGGGGAATATACCCAGGCAGCACAGCCCGTCCGATTCTTGACTGGCCAACCTGTGGCGGTTCTCCGGAATGCTCGGCCATCGGCAACGAATTGGCCAGCGTTGAAATTAAGATAAACTGTTTGAAAACAGCCACCAACTTCTCCGCACGTTTTGGGCAGCCAATGTTCTTAAGTTGCTCAGGTGTTGCTCGTTAACAGCAAACACGGTCTCACGTTGCGAAAGTTTCTCAGAAGTTATCTGGCGGTTCAACCCCCGCCAATGAACGGCACTTGCTCTAGCAATGTTCAATCAAAGGCCAGACGGCAGGTTTATTGCCGCCGAGTTCTCGCTTGTTGCTTGAAAGTGGGTTTACAAAAGATGATCAGCTTATGCTCGGCCAACAGGCGACCAGTTTGTTTCCGATTGCCGGGGAACACGTGATGAATGGCTGTTATCCGGTTCAAGAGTACTCGCGTTTTGTCAGCAGCCATTGTCCAAAAGTTGTTTTGGAAACGCACGTTTGCCGATCCACTTATGAATCTTCACGCTTCTGCTCTTCGAAAGGTGAACGGCTGATGTCTGTCACAAGTCTAGCGCTGCCCGTGCCCAATCATTGGAATTCCAAAGGTCATGCGTAAACT
This sequence comes from Haemaphysalis longicornis, assembly GCF_048455015.1. Taxonomy (NCBI): domain Eukaryota; kingdom Metazoa; phylum Arthropoda; class Arachnida; order Ixodida; family Ixodidae; genus Haemaphysalis; species Haemaphysalis longicornis. The sequence continues at coordinate 2,947,710 of NW_027526214.1, forward strand.
TGCGCTCAGCCACCGAACAGTGTGCTGTATATACATATACATTCATAGACAAAGGGATGAAAACACCAAAATATAACACGGAACGTTCTAGGCGAAAGAATATGGATAATGAATGCAAAATATTGGCTCGCTAGTGGTATATTTGCACAGCCACATTTTGAATCTTTGTTACTGTTTTGTAGCGGCCGATTATTTGACTTGCATGCAAAAAAATCGCGCTCTTTGTGTGTTCTGGTTCATATTTTTGTGTTCGCGTTTTGTTTGTCCATCATACATTTTAGGCCATTCTTCAGACTACACAAAAGGCCATTCTTTGGACTACACAAAAAGTTGCGGAAAAAAACTTGTGCTTTGCGAGCCTGTATAGACAACGACCGTATTGGTGTAGACGGTGACCTCATTGGTATTGTAATTTTAGGTGGAAGGTAAGAACGTAAGCTTTGTGACAAACCACGACGCCGATGAGGTTAATGATAAATGCTCCGGGCGCACAACCCATATAACCTAGAGTAAAAAAATCGCCCTTTTGGCGGTCTCTGGGCATTCTTTTTATCTCGGGACGTCAAAATCACTGTACGCCGAACGTTTTTCAGCAAGTTTTCTTCCCCGCACAAGCCACCTAATACTAACTACTATGCGGCAATATGTATTCTATAGTGTCTGTATTTGGGAGCATTCATCGCGATAGCAGTAATTACATGCAACCTGCCCATTTTGAGCCATCAAGCAACCCTCTTCGTTCGCCGTCTGTGTTGATGAAAAGAAGCAAAAATCGTATGTGGTATTGAACGAGATCCTGCCTTTAGCACCCAAGTAGCAGTCAAGTAATGCGCTAACATGGGTCCAAAGAGCGGTGAAAGCTCGTCGCTTCGTGGACAAAGAGAAGGCCACCCACTGTGCTGTTTTTTATTTTGTCTGTTTCAGTGAAGTTTAGCCTGCACAAAATGTGCCGCTCGGCGGAAGCTAAATATGACAGCAGATCTATGTACCGATAAGACCTGCTACTAAAAAAAATTACCGAAATTCAGGTTAGAGACAACGTATTTTTTGCGCGTCAAGCAAAAGAGAATTTCACCAGCCGAAGCCATGATCGCAGTCTGAATATGAAGGCAACGATTCAAGATTTAGACCATGTGGGTATCCTAAATTTTAATTCCCTCATTGTTTCTGCAGAAGACGAAGTGTTCCCAATCTTATCTTTACAACCCCTCAGACGTGACCAGTAAGAGCGGTGCATAATTTGAGAGTATTTTGTTAGAGCCATGATAAAAATAAATAAGCTGGTACGTAAATTTCTCTGTTTGTTTGATTTATTTTTGATTATGTGGTTTAACCTGCCCATGCTACGCAAGCGACGAGACGCGCTGTAGTGGCGCACTCCGTATTAAGTTCGGTCACTTGGGGATCTTCAACATGCGCCGAAATTTCAAACACACGGGCGTTTTTGTTTTTGGCCTCCATCAGAAGTATAGTTTTATGACGAAGACTGCAATGCAGTTTCAACGTTTCAGGTTAGCTAGCTATATATGTTTGATTTCCAATACTTTCATTGACAGCATATAACTTCATTTACACAATACTAGCTTAACCAAATGTACTTGTTGAGAGGAACTCGTTCGTTTGGGGGTCTTTTACCTAATATGCGCAATTACCGGGATAAGTAAGCTGTCACGCACACACAAAAAGCCACAGCTAGCCGCCGCTGCAGCTACAACTGCCAACCGGCCACTACAGAAGTGACCCCGCCTGGACTTCCCAAATGCTGTATGGACCAGATCCAGTTAATTTAGCATGACCTATGGAAACGTGAGGAAGCCTCAACATCGCTTTCGGCAACGATTACCTGCATGCGTAAGACGAGACGACTATCACCTCTCTGTCACTCTTGTAGTGTTCGTTAGGACATTGAACCTGTACTCTGTGCTGAAACGCAGCGTTAGAATAGGCTAACAGCACTCGACTGCGGCTTCGACAAGGGCTGCGAAGGCGTTCCATTTCCCCCTGACCGCGCTTTGGCAAAGTTCTGTGAACGTTTACACTGTGTGCGCGTTTGTGCGTCTTTCAGATTTGCGTTTCTAGAACTGATAGTGTATGTGTGCGTTTTTCTCAGCTGGTGTATTCATTCCTTTTCATCTTTTTCATAGATGAAGCCATCTTGTTTCCAGGCTGACTTCTCCTGATCAAAAGGTATTCCTCCCTCCCAGTTTTCCGCACAGACGTTACGAAGAAAACACCCGAAAAAAAAAGAAATGCTAGTGAATAGTCCTGTGTGAAGACAGTAAAGCCTCATATAAATGCTGTACGAGAAGGTATAGTTTTACCAACCAACACGGTTGAAAACGCGTTGGGCGAACGATACCTGCGACAAAGATTTCCCTCGCTATTTATTACGCACCCTGAAGTCTCAGATCGCAGCTTGAAATGATTGATGCAACATCACGATCCGCAAACGCATGAGCCGAATGCTTGAGGAGTCCCGTGGAAGCCTTCGCTGAAGCAAGCCGAACGCCGAATTTCTCCGAGCTGAACAGCATTGTTAGGCACACGTGACTTTTCATTTGCCTCGTTATGAACGAGATGGGTCCACGAGACCGCGTACGGCGCACGGAATCAGAGCCAGAGATAGCGGCAGGTAAGACCGAGGGAAAATAAATAGCTGAGATAGGTGAAATGGAACACATCGTCACCCCGATTCAAAGACTTTTACTCGTCATCATCATCCCCGTTCAAGGTTTTTTCAGGGCGCTGCAATGCGCCAAAAATACAGCCTGATTGGCTTAGATCTTCGGGCCAAAACTGTCAGCCAATCAAAAGTGACTGGGAGCAAGAAGGCAGCGATCGAGAAAGTTGCAATCAGGATTCTAATAAAACGGAAATACTTGTGAACACAAAAAGAAACGAAAATTTTGAATGAATGATTCCTTAAAGATTGACAAATATGGCAATGTTGTGTGATCGCTTTGCATGGAAATAGAAAGAGTGAACTCTGCTCGTGCGTATGGCGGTGCGGTTGTTTCCGATCAGGATTCTTTTTAAACTGGAAAACTTGTGAACACCGAAAGCAATGACAATTTTCATAAATGATTCTTTGAAGATTGAAAAATTTGGCAATGTTCTATGGTCACTTTGAATGAAAATATAAAGTCGGACCTCTGCTCATGCATTTGCCAATTCGGCGCTGAAGTAGCTTCCGATGTATTTTTTTCATCAATGAGTGCTGACAGCGAGGTCGATGATGGGTGCGAGTTATTCACGTTGTTGTTATTCCCGTTTTTTGTGTGAAGTACCGTCGTAAAATGCGTTTCGCCTTTGTGGATAGAGCCTGCTTGCTACTTTGGAAACACGTGAGTCTAAGGATAAGCTAAAATACCGCGGCAAACTTTGGAAGAACGGCGGCTTTTTCCTGTGCCCGGGCAAAAAGTAAGTTCTTTTTTTGCTGGACCTTTTTTTAGCGTGACTTAGGTTCTGTGCAAGAAACGTGTTATTGGCTTGATTTCTCGTTTCCCCGTCAGTCTCATGCTGTGGTTCGTGCTAACTAAATGCAATTTACTGACGCTGACGCTGCTCTGTATGTCTAGCGTTGCTGACGGACACGTTGTGAGCGCAGCGGAGGGCCACAGGAAGCTTGAAATAATTGCCGCTGCTCTTGATGACATCGTGAGGAACCGAGGTGTTTTTGTACCCTATGCGGTTTTTATCACATTCGGTCTGTTTCTATATGCGGCCGTGCGATTTCACAGCCCTTTTGTTTTATTTCGATAGCTGTGCCCCTTTGACAAAAGCAAAATACAATGTGCGACTGCTCAACTTACCGGTCGTAAAACGTTTGCTGCGAAAAAAGAAACCGGAAAATGTTCGAAAATCTTAACTTGGCAATAAAATTGTTTGGATGTATATTTTATTGTCTTGTTACGAGCTGAAAACCTTTGGTGACCCTTTTTCGCGTTCTGTTTGTTTGGAAATTTTCTTCTATTCAGTTTGTAGTTCCGGAGCCATCAATTCTGTGGTTAGGTCTTTTAACATAATTGTCTTGATAATAAAACCGTCATTGAGTGAGTGTTCTTACATCTCGGAATGTGTAGTGTACTGTGAGCTTTTAACTTTGGCAGGTAACGACGTTTGTGCTGATGTACCTTTTCTTTGCAACCTTTTCTTTATATGTGGCTGGAGCTTCAGGACGGGGGCTGCCTGGCAAGATGAAGAGCAATACTGGTACGTACTGCATTTATGTCACCGATATAGGAACCCAGAAATAGAACTGTACCTAAACGTATGCGTTTGAGTGTGGCAGGGCCTTTACAACAGTAAGTGTGCCCACCTACCTTGTAGGAGTTTTTTTATTCGTGCAATACCACAGGAATAATAATAGTAGGTAGCCCTTTCAGCGGTAGGATGCTCTGCATGATTAGGACTTTTATAGTATGTTGAATGTATTTTTTTTATCGTGCAGAAAGCGAATTCTTGTGTTACATATTTTTTTGTACACGGTATAGTGCCTGTGCAAACCAGGTTTTGTGGGTGAAGAGTCCCTTAACGTCTGCTTTAGGCTGGGCAGCTGTTATGTAATAATGCTTGTAATGTGAGCAAGCACAAGGTCTTGCAGGTGCAGTACCAGTGCCGCAAGAAGTAATTGGAATGCTGGAGCGGGGGCCAAACTGGGGTCTGTGTAGCTGCACCAGTGGTAACTGACAGCAGCATATGATATACGCATGCACATAGGCCACAATAACCCTTGTATACCTATGAACGGTTTTGTATTACCATGGCACTGAGCATTATGCATTAGATGTTCGATACTGCGCCAGTGAAGTGATGGTGCTCTTAGCTGACACTTCTGGCAGCATAGCCTGCATGCTTCCAGTGAATGTGAGCTAGTTGAGCTGAATCTCGTGTGGATACAAGAAGGCACTGTCCTTTCCGGTGAACACAGACTCCTGACATCCTTTGGGGCTATCTGCGCACTGGTTTTACATGGGTTCCTTGTCGGAGGTCAGTTAATCAACCGGCTGTTTGGAAATGGGTCAAGCAAACTAAAAACAATGGGAAGGCTATGCTGGGTGTGCGTGCAAGGTGCCGAAGTTAGTTGTGTAGTTGAGTTGTGAGTTGATCTTTCGGTTCAATTTTTTTTCCTTTTTTGGCATTCAAGCTCCCCCACCCCTTTCTCTGAAATAAGATTATGTCTATGCTACTGAGCTGCACGTCTTGTGGCGAGTGGTCTGAGGCATCTTCATGGTTCATTTCTTAATGTCGACTGCATACACTGACTGCTCAAAATGCTGTAAACACAGTGCTTATAAGCACAGACGGATTTGTGCGAGTTCAAATTTATTTTAACCAAATAAATTTTTCTCGGAGGAAAATGAACCGTTATGCTTTATTTGCCATATTTTGTTTATTCTTGCTCATTAGTAAAAATATAATTTTTATCTATATAAAATAGCTTTAGTGCCTTTAAATGTGTGCAGACAAAAGTTTGCATGTTGGGTTTTGTTTTTTAATGAGCCATAGCCACAGGCTACTCAAGTTCATCAGTTCGCTTTCTGGTATCATAAGAATTGGCGATTAAGAATTGGCGATTTCATTCTTTCGGCCCAGTAAAATGACCGCACATGTTGATAGGGTGGTAATTCTGGCGAGGCATCAACCACTTGGTTATCACATTGAACATATATTTGGCTAGATAGTGTGCGAAGGATGTGAAAAAAGAACAAATGGCACCAAAACAATGTAAAATAAGTGCAGTCAAAAGTTCGGTTCTTTGCACTATACGGTAATGTTAGTACCTAAGCAGCATTTACTGTGTTCGCAAGCTTGAGACACTGACAACATAATGCACCCGCATCTAGGCTCAGTGGATAAGGTGCTGTGCTGAGCCCATATATGCAGGTTTGATCTTTGCTGCGGTGGCTGCTTTTTCTGATAGAGGCGAAAAGCGAAAACACCCTTGCCTCGGGATTCAGCATAAGTTTCCCAGGTTCTCAAAATTAATCTTGAGCCCTCCACTACTGCACGCCTCATAGCTCATGTGCAGCTCCAACGTGTTAAACCCTGCAGTCAGTCAATCCGGCGGTGAACGTAATCACATTATTTTTATCAGAGCCTGTTGGTGAGATGAGGGGGCAAACTTTGCTCATAGCCCTTGCAAAAAAATGCATCCATTGTACGGATGGGTACATGATGATGATTGAATAATTGATTGTGGAGTTTAATGCGCCGACGCAACGACGGCGATGAGGCGCGCCGTAGTGGAGGGCTCCGGAATAATTTTGGCCACCTGGGGATCTTTACCGTGCGCCGAAATCTCGTACACACGGGCGTTTTTGCTTTTCGCCTCCATCAGAAAAGCGGCCGCCGCGGCCGAGAATCGAACCCGCGACCTCGTGCTCAGCAGCGCAACGCCTTAGCCACTGAGACACCGTGGTGGGTATGTATGCGTAGGTTTATCTAAAGTAGCCCTTGCTGGCTTGTGCTCCTGCATGGTCTACTTTAGGTAGATATTGCGGCAGCAAGGCAGTGTTTCTTAATGATTTGGCCGCCATCTCCCTGTGTACCAAGCAGGGGTACCTGAAACAGTCCTTCATCATTTTTTATAGCTCAAAAGATTGTCTCTCATTGATGATCGGGAACAAATAGGATTTCATTTCGTTGTTGCTTATAGTCTTGCTCCTATCAAGATCGGTCTAAAAAAGCACAGAGAACATTACGTATGCTAATTTTGAATTTTGCGCTTCCAATAATAATGCCCAAGGCAACCATGTACCGTGTTTACAGAAAATAATGTTACCACGATTGTAGCGTGAGGGGTGAGTTCATCGCATCCAGAAAGAAAAATAAAACCACTAAAGTAACTCTAGGGGTAACTTTCTTCCGCGCCAAAAAAAGAAGAGCCGCCAAATTACTCGCGTCAGGCCATTGGAAATATGGAAAAGCACGATTATTTTTCAAACTCTTGGGCTTGGCGCCCACCTTTGACAATTATAACTTCGCAGAAATCCCATCTGTCGAGCTATATTACTTGTTTGGAGCTGTATCAGTTCAACACTGACCGCCAAAAGGCCGTTACACTGTTTGGTGACGAAATCAGCAACACCCTTTTATAATTCGACATGGCAGCTGTAGCAAGGCCCTTGGAAACGTTTTGGGCAGTGTTTTCTTGTAACAAGGCGCTCCCGTAGTAGCTGCCATCCACAGACGGTCCATGTTGACTCTTCGGGGAGCTGCCAATTTGCCGATTTCTTGAGCCATTCAAATAACATGAGTCATACTGAGTGCAACACGTTGCCATAACTAAGAGAGCTTACGAGGTGTTGAATCACTTCAGGGCAATGAAACTTACCTATGCCTCAAAACAAAATACAGCGCAAAAACAAAGAAAAAACGGTCCGCAAGCTGTCAACCACCACAGAAAAAAGCAAGGAAACGGAAAAAGTCGATTTGAGCTTGCAGTAGACCCGAACAACTCTGGCACATCTTGCTGACATAAATTTCTAAATGGTCAAAACTGTAGCCATTGATGAAAAATGGGTGCATCATTGCAATTTTTAGGCAACTTGAGTTGCGGTATTCAATTTAACCCGAGGGTTGACTTCAGGTTGCAAAAAGCAAACATGTTATAATCGACTAAATACCGTTATATTCCTATTTGTATGTAACTATTATAATTCAATTTAAGAAAAGTATGATATTGGTTCACCTCGTCTATTGTTTTCATTGTTCAGCATACTTGAGCATGACATCATCATGTGACGTTTTCAGACTGCCTAAAGATGAATGAACTCATGTTGCTCATAGCAGTTTGCAGAAGCACTGATTGAAATTTTGAAAAACTAGGGACATTTTGACGCGTCAGTTTGGTCGCATCAGACTATAGACCACAATTTTCTAACCCTCTTAGGGTGGTGCCATTTTCCCGGGATTGGTGTGGAGCCATGCAGGCGTTTCCCGGTGGGACAGCGGGGGCAGCGACGGCCCCAACCACTTGCCTTCAGCCTCATTGAACTGAGTATTGTGTCGCTGATTAGAATACCTAATTTGATTTGAAAATTGGTAAGTTCATACTCAACAGTTTGCAACCCACAGTTCAACAGTGCTGAAGAAAGTTGGTGAAAGGCGATTGAAAGCTAGTTAGTGGCATGAGAGGATTCGTATGGTGTACACTGGGTGCAAAGGGACCTTGCTGTGGGTGGTTCCCATCGAATCGCGGTTTGTGGAACTATATTTCGCCATGCAAGGCTTTTTCCAGTCAATTGCTGCACCCGACTCTTATACGCTACGAATTAGCTGTGCGCTCACCTTCCTCGCATAGCTGAGCTGTAGCATTAGAAAAGGGTTGATTTTTCTTTGTTTCTTGTCTATAAAATGAACACAGCTAACCTGCAGGGAACCAAATTTAGCGATAGATAATGGAATGGGAATCAATAACTGTAGTCTAAAAACAGCGTACGACAGCGCGTATTGTTGCAAAGGTGCTACTTTTAAATATGTTCAATTAGGTGTGATAATCTTTTGCCAAAGTACTCAGGGACCCCCAAAATCTTAGTTATGGTTTTTAATGCATACCAATCTTGTGTTTGTTATTTTTTGTGTACTCGTAAACTGTGCAGTAACGCTCAAACAAGTAGCTTTTGCACATTGTTGATTTCACCCAAGGCAAGCCGACCTGCATGCTGGAGGGAAAAACAGTATGAAAAATGTGGGTACAGCTTTATTCAAGAGGACTGGCAGGACAAAATATAAAACTCAGAGGCCATGAATCTGAAAAGACAATATGCGGGACGGTGCATTTGCAGCCTGTGCACAGCATGAGAAAACCCGCCGTGCAATTAGTTCTCGCTCACCACGAGTGCGCTCTCTAGTGCACTGTTGAGCTGTAGTGTACTGACTCGTTGAATAAAATTGTAGTTGCCAAAACCTTGGTGCTGAGACAAATCGGCTGGAATGCAATTGAGTAAGCACTGTTTGATGGTAATGGCACTATCTAACCTCATCGGTGGTCTATTTTTAGAATATTCATAGCAACATCGAAAACCGTGAAAAAATCAGCTTCTGACACAAGTTCGCGATGTGTGCTCTGAAATTGATTCTGCACCTAAAAACTTCCCTAGTGGGGCCAGCTGGAAGAAACATAAATTATAATCATACTAAGAACTAAATATTGCCAACGTAAATTCAACAGCAATTCGTCTTTAGTGTCTTTTAAGCAGCATTTATTTATGCTTCCTCAGAAACTTCACTGCAGCAACCAAGCACAAGTTCAGAATTTCTTGTACTGTGTAGAGAAGGGTTGCTCAGTTTTTTTTTATTATTCTTTCCTGTGCAAGTTTCTAACCTCTGCTGTTGGCTATAAGCTTACTGTGTTAATCACTATGGAATAGAACAAGCTGACAATGTTCCTCTCACTGCTGTTGCACTAGCTCAAGAGGCAGCGGCTTTTTTGCCATTCACTATGCCGATGTGGAAAAAACCATGTGTGCGTTTCTTCTGGCAGGTCCCTGGAGTCTGTGGGGTGGCTGAAGTAACGAATCAGTGCTGAGGTAGATAACGTTAAGCAATTATTACAATACAGACCACGATCAAGAGCTTCTAAGAAGTCTTGGTAGGTATCGGTTTTTAAAGGTCCAGTTAGATAGTAAGAAATTTAAGCGCATTTTTTTGCACGAAAGAAAAAAAGTGTAATTTTAGATGTGATGACATTTCTCAGAATATTTTGCTCTAGGAGCTTGGAGGCATTTTGCTTGCAAACGATGGTGCGTGCATGCTTCCCAGCTTTGGAGAAGTGAATCGGCCGCTGCTATTCTGTGAGCACCGCAGCAGAGACGTGAATACTGCCGACTGGTTGTTTTTTTTTATTGGGAACACAGTACAATGCGAGCTTTTAAATGAAGGTTGCAAAGCTTTCTTAGAAAGCTAATATAAAAAAAGAAACATTCGAGCAAGCCACGTTTCTGCAGTACAAAGACACCGCTGTTCTGGAAGCAGTAAAGATGATGCTGAGGGAAACACTGCGGCGAATAATTTGTTCTTCGCAAAACAGTATTTCTGGTAGAGAACTTCAGAATGCAGCCTCGCTGAAATTTTAGAGCAGTCATAGTTAATAAGTGAAAGAAGCCGTGGCTTTCTACAGTGTTGCGAAACTCTTAAAAATAAGTCATCAGTGAGCTTGGAAACCGCTGTACTGCTAAACAATGAGTAGTCAAATGCATTCATGCATTTTTTTGCAGGAAATAGTTTTCGTACCTTTAGTTGTAACACAACCGCTGGTGGCTTTTGTGAGCAACTACTGTTGGACCCCCGCCTCCCTACATACAAAAACACACCTTTTCTGGCATCTTTCTTGGTCAACTACGACTGCACGCGGCAATTTTTGTGGCTGCAAAACTCGTGCGAGCGTACTGAGTTTGTTTCCTGCCATTGCCATGGCATCAACAATATTGGGGGTGGAGAGTTTTACAATCTAGGCAACTGACCATTCATATCCGAAGTGCCAAAAAATGGGCCTGTTTGTTTCTTATTGCGTGCGCTTTTTTTGAGGTTCAAAAGTACGAAGACACCTATGCCCAGAATTTTTCTTCGTGTGCTTCATGCAATACCTTTTTTATTAAACAACCCTAAAGAGGAAATGCGGTACTATGCCATAATTGAAAAAAACTGAAATAAAGCCAACAGTGTGTAGGCTGTAAAAAGTGCAATAATTTAACAGGTCGAGGGTTTGGATTTTAATGATGGAAACATTCCTTTCCCTGCATTCGCACAAACTTTTTTTACTCAGTGGCTGCTATTAGGCTTTTTGATCTTAGTGATTATTCCAATAAATGCTAATGTACTGCAGCACGGCTGAGTTGCACTGCTTAATTCGATAAAGTTACAGGTGGGGAAATGTAGTATGATGCTTAATAATGACAGAACTGTATCAATAACTGTTCTCAAAATACACATTTCCTGGGATTTGTTTTTCCAACTGAGAGATTGAAATGGCCTTTTGTTACACACTTCGGTTGGTTATGTGATGACTAAAACTCACCTGCTAGTTTCCCACAGTGGACTGGGACAGTTATACCCTAGTTACACAGGCACAGTGACCGCGCTAACTATAGTTAACGCCAACTGAGCTTGGCCACCACAGTTCGGTTACGCTAACCGCGTTTGCCGCTGCCTCAGTGTTCAAAAATTGCACAAGTCACTTTGGACACAAGTGCCGGCGCATCAGCGTGGACGAAAACATCACCTGGCGTTTGCAGGAGACGAGGGCCTTAAATAGCGGAAGCCCCGAAGCTGCCCCCAAGAAGAGCTTGTGCTCTTTGCGTCACTCCCGCAGTCGACACGAATGCCCGTGAGCAGCAGCTCATTTGCCGGTCCACCCGATGAACTATGAGAAAAGCCTAAATTTGTGAATTCCGCTCATCATTTGCCAAAGAAAATGGACAAAGCGGGCAATCATAAAGCGTTTTCAGCACTCGGAAATGATCCGCGCACAAGTCAACTGTGCCTGCAAACACGCCGGCGCGTCTGTCCGCACGGCACTAAAAGCGGCTCGAACCGGCCCAGACCACGGCAGCAACAGCTTGCACCCTTCTTCGAAATCAATCTGATCGCGGAAAAGTTCCACATGCGACAAAGTAGATGTTACTGTGGTGAAAATTGTGCTATGTATTGTAATTCGAAGTTGTAGAGATAGCGCCGGTCAAATATTCACCGCGATCCCAAGTTCCCAGCACCGAACCAACCCGAGAACAAGCCGGTCGCGAGCTCTTGGGGAAGCCCCTTTTTCGCCGCGCGAGTGGTTCGCGTTTGGCTCTAAAGGAACTGTTTTGGGTCTAAAGCAACTTTTTAACGATATTTTTGTCTACACTGCTTCGCCTTTGGTTTTTATCGTGAGGTTAAAAGTTTGTTACTTTTTTTGTTACGCTCACAACCAAGTGACCGCTGTAACAGCCGCATGTAACAGCCAAATGTAACAGCCGCATGTAACAGCCGCATGTAACAGCCAAAACCGCAGTTTGCAAAAACCGCGGCTAAAATTAATTAACCACCATTACACTTAACTGCAGTTACTTCCGCCATGTAACTAGGGTATTAATCTGAAATAGGGGTGCTGTGAGGGCAACCAAAATATTTGAATATTAAAACAGTTTTGTTGTCTTTTTGCCAGAAATTCTAGGGCTCCATGTCAAAATAAACAATATTTTCTAATGATACCATGAAGGACAAATAGCTACAATGCAGTTGAATAAAGAGAGCAGCATAGAAGGAAGGAAAGCTGTTTTGCAAATGGTAGGACGTTGCACCATCCTTTGGATGGCTCTTCACCTGCATGACAGGTTTTAAAGTCGAAAGAATTATCGGCAAATCATGTTGCCTGGAATTCCCTTGGAACTCCCTGAAGATTCAGGTGAGCTTTCGTCGCCTGCTTCTACTCAGAGTCAGCGCCTTAAGCAAAAAAGAACACCATGGCTATAGCATTTTGCACTTAAAACACTGGTAAGCTCCACAATGTTTTATCAACAATTCCGAAGATTTGGTTTCATCACAATGGTGTGGAATCTACTTTGCTGACTGCCCATTTTATTGCTGCTGCCTTGCAGTGTGTCCCAGGGCCCTTGCCACATTTTAGTGTGTGGAATAGTGAAAACTTCAAAGGAATGCTGGCACAAGATTTCAAAGCACAGATGACTACATAAAAAGCTTTCTTGGTAAATGGCGGTACGACTCAGGAAGGTTAACCCTTAGCTGTTCAGTAGAACATATTTTAAGTCCGTTTTAATATGTGCATACCCAAAAAAGTTCAGAACAGATTCCCTTTCGTCATCGACATCAGTGTGATGCTATGTGTGCCTTTCCCCAAACTTCCTATGTCAGGGCTCTTATGACGTATTCAAAGTGGCCTACTCTGCCTGATCCTTCTGAGAAAACGCAGATCCTTCAGTGATGGCGCCAGTGTTTTCAATTGAACTCAATTGTCGAAAGCCATGAGCTACTGCCCATTCTTTGAAAAAATGTGTGCTGTCGTCTTGGGTGAAAAGGAAGAAAATTCCCAAAACAGGAAACACAAAAGAAAAAGAAATAAGTACAAACAACAGCACTCGTGTTTTTCCTCATTTCTTTGTGATGTATCTCGCCCATTTTGCAGTCTTGTCTTTTTCAACTTAGAATCAACATGGCCTGGCCTCAACCATAGCAAGGCTTTATGGGCCCCTAATTGAAATTACGAAGTGTTTAATGGGTCTGTATGCTTGAGTGAGGCATACAAAGGAGAGATCTTACCTATTTTCATTCACTTCGACTTGAACACAAGCAGTGACAGGTTAAAAATTTGCAACTTTTGCTGAAAAGCAGGGGTCAGCAAGCTTTTCAGGCGGAGAGGCGGGTTTAATGCAACAGATATGGAGGGGGCCGGAGGGCACATTGGTTGCGAGAGAAGGGGGGCTTTGGAGGCAAATAAATTTTTGGGGGAAATTGGAAGCAGTGTACAAAACTATAATAGCAATCCTTATCGTGTTTAATTTTAGCACGAAGGTCACGAGCTTTCATGCCAGTTGAGGTGAAAACTGCCATGTCGGCCTTCAGGTAGAAAGTGACAGAGGAGACGGGGGTCTACCAAATTGCCGGGGGCAAATAATACTGCCCCATGGGCTGCGGGTTGCCAATCCCTGATTTATAGCATTTTGGTATATCGTCTGAACATGAAGCACTATAAACCCTAGAGTTCTCAGTTCGTGATGCCTTCACTTGTGACAGGGATGGGTGGCTCTATGGAAACTTTCTGGGTGTTGCGAACCACTCAAGGCAGGTTTTTGTGGGAAGATTGACAAGCATGCTCTCATCAGGTTGCAACACTTGTGAGAGGGAACCCCTGTGTCCGAGGACGTGTTTACAGACTTGTTTTCTGGTGCAAACAAATTCCAAAATTTTTATGGCTGCTGCAAAGATTTTGTTTTGGTTTTTACAATTTTGTAACAGTTTGCGACCCCGCTCAAGCATTCAAATTGCTTGCCCAGTTTTCTATTCGTTTTGGTCGCTTGTTCATTTTTCATTTGCAAAGTACAGTATATTATGTGTGGTCTTTTTATTTTTTTTCTTTGCAGTGCCTGGCATGAGCGCCTTACTACTGATCCTGCCACGAACGCTGTGGACGAGAGTGGGCGAAATCTGTCCGTCACTGCTGCTAATCTCACAAGGTTTGTGGGATTTCTGCATCCTAAAATCGAGAAAATTGACATGCAGTTTATTAGGCTTTATACAATACCTGCTGTTAATAGTTACTGGTGGGTTCTTTGGCATACCCATGGAGCACAGTATGAATGCTTTGTGTTTAAGGTAATTTCACCACTTCATTCAAGCTTAGAAAGACGTGTTGGGCGAGTTCGTGCATCTTAAAGATACTTGAACTTGGCGCGAAATATTGACAATCACAGAAAGTAGCTGGTGAGAACAGGCAATGACTAGCAACTAACTTTTAGGCAGTGTAAGAACACATAATTGAGGGCCAAAGTTACGTGGCCTACTTGCATGCAAACACCTTGTCATAAGGAAAGTTCACAACCTAATAATTACGCTCTTTCATATGAAGACCCGTCGAAATGTCGCTCACACAATCGCATCAGTTTTTTTTATACGTGGTAAGCTTCCTGTATCTCCCTTTCTCATGTATCACTGCACCTGGCCAATTATCACGTGCTTTAAGAGTGTTATGCATGCGCTTCCAGAGCTATGGATGGGGGGATGCCCACTTGTGCAGTTCTGAACATAGAGGTTAGGTTCATGTTCACGCAGTCGCACGTTCACAAACCTTCCAGTGTGCCCTATGTAGACATTTCAACATGAAAGAGATATCTCATGAGCAATGTCCCTACACAGCAACTTGCGTAGGCATTAGTGTGCTTTTTCCCGCACCTTGCCTAACAAAGGGACCCGCAGCATTTGGCCTCGGCTACTCGGAATGTATTTTGGGGTAAAGTGTATTGCCCCAGCAATCACCTCCTTCAACAATCATGAAAATCTGTTCGCTATGATGGCAGGAACATGCGATGCGATATTGCACATAATCATTCCCTCTCAACTCATTGCGCACACGTGAGACAAGGCGATGAAAGCTGTGTGCGGTTTCACAGAGAACGGGGTGGGTCGCGGTGTGAGGACCTTCAAAATATCGCAGGCTGGGCAGTTTTCTCCTTTTCTCCATAACGTGGAGGGGTGTATTTCCGGTCTGGATCAGCAAAAAAGCAGGCATGGCTACCTGCGCTTAAGCGTGCACTCACGCTTTTCCAAGCAATCTAAGTTTGTTTTCAAGGGGTCTGACTGGAAGGGAAGTACAGTTGAACCTCGTTATAAGAGACATGGATGTAAGAGACAAATGGGTATAAGAGGCACTATTCACCCACATCGCTGGCTGCCATATTTTTCCCAATAAATTGACCTCTTTTATAACAGGCATTGGACGAAGCAGACAGTTGGTTATAAGGGACAAGTCATCCTTGAACTTTAATCAATAATCTCGATTGTAACAGATATTTTAATTTCAGATGCAGTGCCACCAGTCATTAATGGCAGTTGGTTCTATTGTGGAAACACAGGGGAAGGACAGAAGCCTGCAGTAGCTATTTATTATACCTTCCCCAAACACACAGTGCTTCAGTCAGCTATGAAATGACGATGAGAAGCCCTGCCAATAGAAACGGAACTCACAGAAGTGGTTGAAGCTTACTGCCATCGATTGTAGCGCGACCGTACAAGCGGGCTCTCCCACTCGCGTAGCTCCCAATCAAGAAGCATTGCAGATGTTGAGTCCTGCGTAATGAATAGCCTGAGCACACAGCGAAAGAAGCTGTGCGCTCTGGCTATTCATCAGGCTTATGGACTCAACATCTACGACTCATCTTCCACAAACAGTGAAAGGAAAGAAAGCTTGTAGAATCGGTTGTAAAAAAAAACACTGTAAATAAAGTGATTATGCAAACAAAGATTCAGAACTGTTTCACAAATGTTGGGGGCCAAACACAAATTAGAATGAATCTTTTGCAACATGCTGTAGCGTTCTTTTTAGCCCATTTTAGTAATACGGTGCCCACATTGAACTAGGGTGTGATGCGTAAGTGAAAACAAGCTTCCGTGCCTATAAGAGACATCTCATGTAAAAGACAGAAACTGCTCCCCGGTATGTGTCTCCTAGAAAGGGGTTCAACTGTATTGAGTTTGCCACTCACAATTTGTGCACACTCAAAGCAAAAGAAACGCTGGAATGTTCGTAGAGGTTCAGGCATAAAAAAGGTTAGCGCACAGCGCCGATGGCAGCAGAGCGTTACAAACAACAAATAGGACAGCCATGGCAGACATGACGTAATTTTAAGGGTGCCAGTGGTGCATAAATTAATGAAAAAAATTGAAGAGAGTGCGGTTGGTATTTCAGAGTCTTTTACAGTGATTTTCGTTTTTGCTGCTTCATGTGCCGTGTAATATTTGGCACAGGTATTCTTCGCAGTGTAAGCGAAACATCGCGTAGGTTGTTTACTGCTCAATGCAGGTTGCAGGGTTCCTTTCATCTTTCTTACACTGCCGGCGCACGTTTCTGCATGCTTGTTGGGTGCTGAAAACACAACCTCAACTCCTGTAATTCATTACCCTTATGGTAAGGGACATATTTGGACACAACTACTTGGTTTTTACTTTCCCGCTCCTTTTCAGTGTTACTGTTTGCATTTTCGGTTCTATTTTTTAGTACTCTATGCACTGCTGCAAACACAAATGACTTCGGGAATCGCAATTCTTTTACCCTGACAACCTTCACGCCGAAGCGGTCCTAACTTTGTGGAGGGATGACTTGCACTCGTTGGCGGAGATATGGAGTCCAGTACCCCTTAGCGCAAGAAAAAATATGGTGTTAGTGCAGCGACATGCATTTGAGGAAAACGCAGGTGGCTTACCCCATAAGAAAAAATATAATTGTGTCAGGAGGCCTGTGTACCGGAGAGATGAAGTATGCAGAATCGCGTATTGATTGAGAAGGGTGGAAACTTTCCTTATGACAATTCTTTTGTGCATGTGCATGTACCTCTGCTGGTGTGCTTGCATTGCATTATTGTAGATAGCCACTATTGCGCTCATTGGTAGACACAGCTAATGCAAATATTCAGAGGCAGCATTGTTCAAATAAAGCGTGGGCACTAACAGGATTCTGTGTGCATGAAAAGACAGGATTAGGCACAGTGAAAGAAAGGGAAGTTTGGTTTTGAACAGAATGTCTTCAAATTTGAAGCTCACGAAAATGTAAAGGGGTCGTGAAGAGAATACACATTTGTCTTTGCCTAATTTTGTCTACTTGAAGGAATTTTTAGGAACATGAATCTAAACATCTTCACAATTCCCTGCTTCAGCAAATTAGGAGACAACTTCTAAATTTTTGCTTTGAGGTGCATCGCAAAGGACTGTGCGTGCATCGCCAGTCGGCAGCGCACCTAGCAGTGACGTCACAGTAAAAACAGTCAAAAGGGTAATGCTCTTTGTGCATATTGTTCTGTACAACTGCAAACCCAATATTTTAAAAATATTGAACTCTTTATTCGCTACGCAACCAGTTTTCTATTGACGTCACCAGCTGTCGCTACTGCTTGGGTCGTGTGGCAACCATTGTAACAGAACTCAGACATAGCCTCCTGTTGAGGTTATGACTCAGACCTACTTGCTGTTTGTACGATTTGTAGCCAGTTTTCCTGCTGAAGTTCACGTTTTGCTGCATTCTTCAAGGAATCGTACCTGTTTTATATCAAATGGCAAAAAATAGTCAAAGCAAAAAAAAGTGCCCATGTGCGATTAGAACTTGAGGCTGCCGGGCCAGGCCAACGTTACGCCTAGCCTGAATTGATGTCGGACACTTTACCCACTACCTTATCAAACGCGAGAAGCACACGCAACAGAAAACTGCAGCATAAAAGCCGCTTCACATTTGAAACCCAGCACTCAGGTGTGTTTTCTTATATTCTAGTCAACTTAGAGCTTTCACCGCCAACTTACTGTTGAGTGTTTCTGCAGTGAGCCAAAGGTAAACCAAAGGTAAACCAAAGGTAAACCAAAGGTAAACCAAAAGGTAAACCAAAGGTAAACCAAAGTGAGCCAAAGGTAAACCGAGACATACGGGAGCTGGGCAAGGAGCTGAGTTTCGCTGTCGTAGACATCAACAGGGATGTCCGATGGATGGGCCGGCAAAGGGCGTTCCAGCGTGACGGAGTGCATTTCAGCGGGCAGGTGGGAGCAGCCATCGGAAGACGACACGCGGCGCGAACTGTGGCTTTTTTAGGGGGCCCACAGGCCTTTGCGAAGATGGCGTAGACAAATGCAAGGAGCAAAGAGAGATAGCGGGGCCGGTGCAGATCGGTGCAGACAAACGAAAGGGACGACGACGGCGTGTAAAGAAGAGAGGGGGAAAACTGAATATCGCGTACGTAAACATGCAGGGTGGCAGGAAAAGAGAGAAGTGGATGGAGATTACTAAGCAGCTAGAAGAGGAAGATATCCAGGTATACGCTGTGACCGAGACGCATTTGAGGGACTTGGAGGAACCTCCGGTAATCGGAGAGTATGTATGGGAAGGTTGTAACAGGACGGCTGGATTGAGAAAAGGCGGAGGAGTAGGTATGCTGGTACGGCAGGGGACTAATTGGAAGGGAGTGAAAGAAGACTGTAAAGAACATGTGTGGATGAAAGGGATAGTGGAGGGTAGAGAGATGGCTTTAGGGGTGTCTTACCTGTGGACGGGTAAGGATAGCAAAGAACAAAACGAAAAACTGGTGGCGTGTCTGAAAAAGGACATCGAAGATTTGAAGCGTTCTTGGGAGGTACTATTGGTAGGGGACATGAACGCCCACATTGAAGATCTAGACGGGTACACCGACTTCAACGGAAATCTAATGCTAGATAGGTGTGAGTACCAGAAGCTGATCATAGTAAATAGGGAACAAAAATGCGAGGGTCAAATAACGTGGGAGTGTGGTAGGAGACAGTCGAGTATTGACTACTGCCTTATTTCAGAGGGACTTTATGAATGGTTGGATGGCATGACCATAGATGAGGAAGGGGGCCACAGTCTGGGCAGTGACCACAAGCGCATAAACCTGAGTTTTGGGAAACTGGGTGGCGAAAAAACGGGTCGACCGGAGCAGCGCACAAAGTTAAACAGCAAACAAATTGCGGATATAGCCAAAAGCATTGAGGCTGACATAGAAAGAAATCCTGGAGAAGAGTGGGAATATGACAGGCTCATCAAGACTATGCAGGAAAAAATAGTCAAGGCAGAGGGGTCCAACCGATGGAGAGGAAAAAAAAACACCCAAAAGCTGGTGGAACAAAGAAATAAAGGCGGCGATACAGAGGCGTAAACAGGCGTCTAGAGAGCACAGGCAGGCCAAGAGGATAGGGAGACATCAGGAGGAGGTGGACCTAAAATGGGAGCAGTATAAGCAAATGAAACAGGAAGTGCAGCAATTAGTGCAGGCGAAAATAAAGGGGGACAGCGAGCGATGGGTAACGCAAATACGAGGAAGGGGTAGAGACGCGCCGAGAAGGTTTTGGAACCATGTGCAGGCATTAGGGAAACGTACGAGTCCCACAGAAGGCGGTACTATAGAAAACGAGCAGGGAGAGATGCTCAAGGGAGAGGAAGCATTAGCATACCTGCACAAAATCATCACGGAGAAGTTCGGTAAGGTGGATGAAGAGGCCCCGCAGCGACACAGAGATGTCGCGGCGGGTAGGCCGAAAGGTCTGGAGATAGATGGGGACAAGCTGAAATGGAAAAGAGCAGAGGAAAAGGTCCCCAAGAATACCGCGGCAGGCACGGAAGGGATACCGATGGAGTTGATTAACCAGTTAGGACCAAAGAGCAAGGGAAAGCTACTGCAAGCCATCAGAACAAGGATAGAAGAAAAGGCAATACCAGCCGCGTGGCAAATGAGCAGGATGAACTTAGTGTACAAGGGCAAAGGAGTCAGGACAAACCCAAGCTCGTATAGGCCAGTAACCGTCACGTCAGTGCTGTACAGGTTAGCAATGCAGGCAGTGAAGTTCGAACTAGAGCAGTGGGTGGAAGAAAATAGGATATTAGAGGAGCTTCAAAATGGGTTTCGAAAGGACAGAAGACTAGACGACAACTTATTCGTGGTAAGCCAATGCATAGAGGTGGCGAAAATGCAAAACCGACCTTTGTGGTTAGCCTTTCTGGACATTAAAGCGGCTTATGATAATGTAGACAGGGAGCAGCTTTGGAGTATCCTGGAGGACGAGGGAGTTGGGGCAGAATTCATTAGCTTACTCAGGGAGCTATACCGGGAGAACCAAGTGCAAATAGGGTGGGAGGGGGTAACATACAATAGGCCTGTATACACCTACAAGGGTCTGAAACAAGGATGTCCTCTCTCTCCGCTGCTGTTCATGATCTACATGACGGGGTTAGAAAGGAAGCTAGAAGTAAGCACGATGGGGTTCGACTTATCGTACATGAAAAACGGGCAGGTGGTGGAACAACGGGTTCCGGGACTAATGTATGCAGACGACATATTGTTGATGGCGGACAACCGGATAAGTATGCAGGGCTTGATGGATATATGCGGTGAAGAAGCGACGCACCTAGGGCTATCATTTAGCAGAGAAAAATCGGGGATCATGGTCTTTAATGACGGCGAGGAGCACAAAACAGTATCAGTGCAGCAAGTAGAAATACCATTGGTGAAAGAGTATAAATATTTAGGAGTATGGCTGAACAACAGCGAAGATTACACGCAGGTGCATGAGGCTCACCTTAAGACGAAAGGAAGACGGAACGCGGCTATAATGAAGCATAGAGCCCTCTGGGGATACAGCAAATACGAGGTGGTAAGGGGAGTCTGGAAAGGGGTCATGGTACCAGGATTAACTTTCGCTAATTCGGTTCTGTGCATGAAGTCAGAGACCCAAGCGGGCCTGGAAGTAAATAAGAGGGCGGTAGGCAGATTGGCCCTAGGGGCCCACAGTAAAACTACAAATGAAGCGTAACAAGGGGATATGGGCTGGTCGTCTTTCGAGGCAAGGGAGGCGCAGAGCAAGATAAAGTTTGAGGAGCGACTTCGTGACATGGGGGACGAAAGATGGGCCGCGAGGGTGTTTAAGTACCTGTATTTGAGGAGCGTGGACACGCGGTGGAGACGGAGGACCAGACAGCTGACCAAGCGGTACGGAAAGTCAGTAGGGGAAAGCGGGGTTTACACAACAGTTAAAAAGCAGGTAAAGGCAGCAGAGACGACGAAGTGGGCAGAGAGAATGGAAGCGAAAAAAACCCTGGAGACTTATAGGACAGAGAAACAGGAAATTAAGAAGGAGGGATTCTATGGCAATACGAGAGGCAGTGCGTTGCTCTTCGAGGCACGGGCAGGGTGCCTGAGAACCCGGGCATACACGGGTAGCTACAGGCAGCAGGATGAAACGTGTGCATGCTGCGGCAGTGATCGAGAAACTATAGAACATATTGTCAGGAGCTGCACAGGGATACGGCCACCGTGGGGTGAGGGGGAAACGACGCTGGCGGAGGCTTTGGGATTTGGGGCGAGGGGGAACCTCAACTTCAAGGCCATAGAGGTGGCGAAGAGGCGACTGGAGTGGTGGTGGAGGAAAAGCAGGGAAGGGATGGGTACGCAGGTTGAGTAATCATGCGGACGAGAATTTAGAACAGCGAGGGGAGAAAAAAGGGGGATGGGGGCGAGTAGTTTAAAACAGAAAAGAGGGAGAAATGGGAGGGAGGAAGCAAATCTATAGGTTAACCTGGGAGTAGGGCATGTAAACGTAATAAAACAGGCAAGTCGATTGCTGACAACCGACGCCCCGATTCAAAGGGAAAGCCACTAATCATCATCATCATCATCACAGCGTTCCCGGGCAGCACAGGACTGTTCGGCCTAAAACAGGCCGGTGTACTTTGGCCGGTGATTTTCTGTCCGGCCGTTTTCCGGCAGCCATGTTCGGCCCATGTCCAAATGTGGGCCTTTTGGCCGTATACGGCCGTACTCCCATGGCTGTCCAACGGCCAGTGTCCGTCGGCCAGTCGACCGGCTTACGGTCATGCGGCCAGATTCCAGCCGTAGGGCTCCGGCCATTCCAAAGCCACCCGTGTACGGCCGAAGTACGTCCGCCGGAGGACAGCCGAGATGCGGTCGTCGGACTCCAGCCGGACTACAGCTACCGGAAATACGGCCGTGCTACGGGCATTGGAGTTCAGCCACAGTACGTTAGCTGTACTGAGGCCGGTCACTGCATGCCGCGCAAGCAGATGACTCATTCGCGCAGTGCAGAAGCAGCACAAACCCAGCATTTTGGGTCCAATGCAGCCACATCAAAGCGAGCTCGCGCGCAACCACCAGCCGTCAAGCTTTCAGCGCAGCCTTGCTTAATTACCAGCCTCAGTAGACAGCAAAATTCGTTTATTAAACAGTGCTCACAAATTGTCGTTCCTTTAATTGCTGTGCCTCTTTTACTGCCGAACACAGAAAATATTCAGTTCTTTGTAGAGCTTGAATAGATGTATTGTCCAGGTCCTGATATCCTCTGTGGGGCGGCTTACCTGTAATAAACGGGGAAAGAGAAGGGGGGGGGGGCGGAAGGCGCATACTTTAGTGGGTTGAATTTCAGAGAGATAAATTGCGCCGCTTTTAGCCAATTTCTTTTAAGGCAATATTCTGGAACACTTTCATGCTATGACTACATAAACTATTTTTATAACAGTTGCTTGGCCAATTTTGATGTATATAAAACCGGCGTGAATGCCTTTACGAAGCGTTTTGGTTCTCAACAAAACACTCAGGAGCATTTATTATAACTCCTTCACAAAAAAGTATGTCCAGTTTTTGCCCATTTTTCTTGCAAAGACATTTTCTACTCGATCAACTTTTCTGATGATCTTGCGCAGGGCTGATCCTAAGAAGGAGCGAACAGGTACTTTCATTTTCAATCTATTTTAATGTTGTTTTCATGAGTATACGTCCACACCACTTAATAGTCCAAAAGAGCTTAATTTTCTTCTAATGTCATACTACGTTCAAAAAATTCTAGACGCGTCGCGAATGACGCCCTGCTTCAGGTGGCTGCAGTTGTATCCCTTTGTGTTCACGCAACGAAAGGCGTAAAATTAGAGTTACATAATTTGTTTCAAACCACTAACATAGCAATGGTAGCGTGTATACAGGAAACCTTGCATACTGCAACGAATAGGGCAATAAATATTTTATTGGTCAAGGTTGAATGCGTAGGGCTCTCAACCCGTCGGAGGCAAACTTGCCCCTCTGGAATTTTATTTATTTATTTTTTATTTATTTATTTATTTACTTATTTATTTATTTATTTATTTATTTATTTTTATTTATTTTGATTTATTTATTCATCGTTTTATTTATTTATTTATTTATTTATTTGTTTGTTTGTTTGTTTATTTATTTATTTATTTTTATTCATTTATTTATTCATTGTTTTATTTATTTATTTATTTATTTATTTGATGCCTGCTTGCCTTTGCATGCATTACAGGAGGGAGATACATAACACTAAGGATTAAATATGAGACAAAATAACAAAATAATTCTACAAAGCGCGCTGAAAATCGTCAATATAAACAGTTAATACAATCATACGTCGAAGATAATTACACTGCAGTATTGATGTAAAATAAAATGAATAGCGCAAGGCGTCACCTTTAAAGGAAAGTTAATAATTCGCTTTAAGCTAGCGGTCCCACTTTGCGATATGTAGAATGGCGCTTGGACATACTTCTCCCCTTCTACAACAGTTTTCGAATGATAGATATTACGAAAAAAATTAAACCTGTGGTTTCGTCTGTGATCTTTCACGTCTTGCATTTCAGTTTATTTTTACTTTCTCTCATGCTAAGTTGAGCGTGCCAATTACCTAATACGAATCGCACTGAAATATTCTGTATGTTTTCGAGCGTATCAACGAGCTCTTTGGGGTAGGGATCCACGAAAACACATGCGTACTCCAAGATTGAGCGCACATGAGTTAAATACGGTTGTTCTTTTCAGTTAGATGGATGTTCACTGAAATTTCGTCTCAGAAAGCCGAAAACATATGCAGCTGTAACTTTTACGGTGTGCACCTGCCTATTTAACCTCTAACCACTCCCTAAATAAACTCCTAGGTATTTATATTCCTCGGCCGTTGCACAGCAGCATAATTTATGGTATACGTATGCAATTGGAATGAAGGTTTTCTTGTAAAGGTGCCGTTAACAGACTGTTTAACATCCAAAAACTTTTCTGAATCAGCACACCAGGATGTTATTAAATGCGAATAAAGCTGCAGGTATACGGAATCACGTTCATTCGCTATAGTCCCGTTAACTACACAGTACTTTTGAACAAAGCTATAGGACCAATAGTAATAACAATGCAAAAACCGATTCATTCAGTTCATAGGATAAAATGTACTACGCAGAGGGTGATATGCAACACCATCATTTGCTTTTCTGGAGTCCAAGAATATACAGTCAACCACTTTAAGCTTATCTATTTCAAGAGCCAAATCGTGCGTGAACTCAACAATCTGCGTTGAGCGAGAAAATCCTGACAAAACCCGTGTTTGCTAGGATGCTGGCGATTATGTTTACCCAAATGGGTCATATCCGAAGAGTAGCTAAGCTCACCTTCAAACATCGGAACTAAATGAACAGCTAGGCTTCGTCAGTGACAACGCTCTGTTGTTATCGCAAATTTAAAATATTTTTTTTTTCTAAATAGGCAGTCATAAAATCCCCTGAAGTAACATAGTGCAGGGCATGAAGTTGATCCTACCAATGCACGAGCGAGTCTCTTCTACGTTTATCACCAACAACATAGTGCAACATTGCTTGTCGCAGTTTAATTGTAAGCAGAATAACTTGCGCTTTTCCTCCCACTTACCTTTCTTTGGTGGGGAGTCCTTGACATGGTGGCGGTTTAGCTCCTGCGTGGTTGCCGCTTGCTCGACGCCCTTGAAGGCCAGTTATTTTGGTGAACCATCTCCATCTCGGATCGGATATCTCTGGCGGATCGGTGTCTCCAATGCTCTCCATTTCTTGAGCGGGCGAATAGCCTCGAGATGATGCGTCGACGAAGCCGGCGGCAGAAGCGTGGTAGCGGCGATGACTGGCGAGGCTTAGCTCACCCGTCGGTGTGGCACAGTCTTCTTGTCGCAATAAATGACATTTCGATGGCCTAAAAGGTTCCCTGCTAATGTCCAGTGAGTCCATGCACCTTGCCCGTTCACCGAGAACACTCATTACTGTTTGACAAACGATGTTCGTTCATTTAAAACGTAGAAACACGGAGCGGATGAAAAACGCGTCCCCGTCGTTCGGCTCCCTAACGGCTTTTTGTCCCCCCAGGAAAAAACCGGTCGGTCTCCTTCCAAACACGTCTGTGCATGAATTCTCGGCACCCAGGCGCGAGCCGTTGTTCGGCTGTACGCCGTTTGCCGAAAAAAGGACGTATAACCAGATACCTTACATAGGCCGGTCTCCTCTTGAACACCGGTTGCCAAATATTCTGTTGCCATTCGCTTGCCGTAATTCGGCCGAGGACAGCTAACCGAATGCAAAACGTATATTCTGGGGCCGTACGTCCGCCGGACGCGCGGTTCACCGTTGAAACAACGAATGCACGGCAGCCGCGCTCCGGCCGGTCTCCTTTCGAACACCAACTGCCGCAAGAATACGCATATTCTGTGGCCGGTCGCCTGCCGTGCTTCGGCCGATTACCGCTTCCCGAAGAAAAAACGGATGCCCTAAGGCCGTACTTCGGCCGTTCTCTTTCTCAACATCGGCAGCCGTAAGAGAACTGAATATCTGGCAGCCGGTTAGCTGCCGTTGTGCGTCCGGACACGGGCGGACGGAAAAATGCCGGAGCGCTGGTTGCCGAATGTTGGCCGTTCAATGCATGATCAGTGGCTGCCAGAACCTGGATGCTGGCCGGACATGCCAGAAAGCGGCCATAGACGGGCCGGTCTTGGGGCACACTTTCTGTGCCGCCTGGGTTAACACCATTGTTTATTGGAGGAAACAGCAAAGCAATCCAACTGCGTGACGGTAGGACTCAGCGCTGTATCCCTGCTTCTCGCTAGTTATTTTCGTGCTCTATGAGAAAATGACGGGTTGGTTTTAAGTTTCCACTACTCGACGTTCCTATGATGAACGCGTTAGGTAGTAAATTCTCATTTTAAGCTTTTGGTCATTTATCTCCTCAGGTCAGAGGTTTCACGTTCGTGCAAGTCACATTACAGCCTACGTGAGACAGACGTCTGCAGTTTAGACCCGTGCGAAACAGCGTAAACAGTTTACAAATACCCAGTTTACTTTCAACCTGCTTACCTGTGCCTTCGTCACTCGCCTGCATTGTTAACTGAAAGTTCGACCATGTTGATCAGTCGTATCAAAGATCAGACATCTCCCGTTCAGTTGCAAGTTGAATTTCATTATGGTGCAGATTGATCTGACACTTTACGAGGCCGTTCCGTGCCAACATACGCACACAAGAGGGAACTGTGATTGGCTTCTTACCAAGACGTCACTTCACAATTTGAGGAGGAAAGCCTCGGTATAACATTAACCGCATTTTTTTCATATTTTCTAATATCGGGCAGCAGAACCGTTATGCATTGTTTAATAAGGTTCCACAGTTATAAGTACCCACACAACACAACTTTTTTAGAAAATCTCTTCACGACCCTTTTAATGTGCTTCTGCTGTAAGCACTATGCAGTTCTGAACTTGAGGCTAAGTTCTGTTGTTGCTTTGTTTGTGTAATTTCAGGACCAGAGAATTTACCACTCATAAAACACTGCGTGGTACTAGATCCAGTAGGCCTGAATAAAAGTGGTGGGACGTGTGGGCAACCTCTCCAAGTCATCCCGTTACATCTTAAGTTATTCATGTAGGCAGCCAAAAACACATGAAGTACATACCGGGTCAGTACAGATTCTTCCAGCTGCATCACCTTAGCAGACTTCCCAGTAAACATTTTGCTCTTGCTGTTTCCTTTGAACTGCCCAGCGGTTAAGCCACGTTTCATCAGAGTTACCATTTTTTTCCTTTAGTTAGTAATTATCTTAGAAATATCAACCACATCAGATTTTTCTATTTTTTTTCTGGTCAAAATCTTTGTGTGCTTCTTTTTAGGCACACTATAAAGATGCAAAAGCAGTTAGCTTGTTTCATCGAGTATTGAGGGAAACAGGAAAGCTTTTTTATTCCTGCAACAAAAATTGGTTTCTTGATTTTTAATACAAAAATTAAGTTAGTGCAATTAGAAGTGCAGAAATTTTATGCAGACCAGCATAATATTAAGAAAAGTTTACTCATCATTTGCAAAGGTGAGCCTGACTGATTTTGTCATGTATTCATTTGAACGACAGGTTTGTTGATTTGTAGATGTAACAGTAAAAGAAGAGCAAGATAATGTCATTGTTGGTGTACAGTTCTCACAGTTAGGTAACTGGGAGAAGGAAGCTAAAGACATTTTGTACAGGGATGGAGAAAAGTTGAATCATGGATGCACCTTTTCTGGCTAAAAGATGTTTTAGGTAGCTGTTCACATGCATTCAGATTTGTTAACGGGGCTGTTGGATTGCCTTGTAGTGGAAAAGTCATCTGTATCACTACTCGGTATCTGCTATATGTAACTTAAAAATGAGGCCTGCACTCGGCACATTTGCAAAGAAATGAAATTTTCAGCAGTTTAGGTATTAACTCAGTAATTTCCTTGAATTACAACAGAAAAAGCAATTCACCATCTTCTTATTTCTTGCTACACTTGTGAAGTTGTGGTACAAAAAGTGTTGGGTGAGCTTGTTTTTCTTAGTGTAAATTTGAAATAGCTTGCGCTCTCTTTCCCAATTCCTGTTCACACTGAATTTTGGGTCAATACGCTGGCACGTTAGCCTATGGGAGCAGGGTGCCTCTACGGTAAAAAATTTACTTTAACAGCCTTCACTGTACTGTAGCGGCACCAATTGCCCAGCTCCCTTTATTATTGCAGCAAACTTGCATAGTTGGAACAGCTGAATAAACTTTTTTCCCCGAACCAACAGTCTAGAATTTGAAGCTGTGGCACTTGTGCTCAAACAGGTTTAAAGTTTCTTGAGAATGAAGTAAGGCAGTTTAGCTTTAAAAAATATATTTGGAGCATATGTTTCTTCTTGGAGTTGCAGTTGGTTTGTTAACTACAAATAAGGCACAGCCATCGCAATCGTAAATAACTTGTAGGAGTGTATTGCTTGTTGTTTAGGCCAGCAAACAAGTCATTGTCAGTGAGCTCACGTCAGTATGGACTACTTGTGTACCGACTGAAATGTTTTGGCAGCACCCACTGAACTGTCGGAAAGAGCCCAGCTGTGCATCATGAGTAATTCTTATGGATAAAGCATGGTTTATATGATAACTATAGTTTAAATTTAAAAACTGTCAGCTTTGTCTTAACTGAGTGAGGCTGGGGAGCCCGGTCTGCTACAACATTGTGACTATTGCTACTTTGTATTATTTTCTCTGTACTGGTTCACTTTTTTGAACCAGCCCATGTTTGAACCAGTTGTATCTTTGAAAAATGAGTTTGGGCCATGCATTGTTTGAACTTCCCCTAAAGGTTGTAGAATTTTTTTGTAACTTGACAACAGGCACTGGGAACTCAAAATTCATGATAAATGTTCTTTCTGGAATTTTCGCATTCTTGAAGGGACCCTGCAGACTTACCATCGAATACTTGGAAGTTATTTTGGGGTAAAGTCTTTGTCCCCGCTATCTCCTCCTACAAGAAGTATAAAAAGCTGTTCGCAATAACCGAAACTACACGCGATGGGCAATCGCGCAAAATTGTTCCCTCTCAACTCGACTGCAGACAACGCGACGAAAGCTGAGCGCTCTCTCCTGGAGTGGGGACAGCTCGAGGCATTTTCCCTGGGTGCCTTCACTGTTTCACAGGCCTGGAGTTTTCTTCGTTTCTCCGCAACGTGGACGGATATTTCCGGTCTGGTGACACAGAAAAGCAGGCATTGCGGCCTGCTCTCGTGCGCGCTCACGCTGGTAGGGCATTTTTAAAGCAATGAACGTTTGTTGTCGAGTTGTCTCGTTGAAAGGGGAGTATTTAGGCCATCACTCAAACTCCGCGCACTCAAAACACAGAAGAAACCCCAAAACTGTGCATACAGGTTCAAACTTACAAGAGTTTGCTGTAGAGCACTGACGACGGCGGATCGTCACAGGAAATGCGAGAAATAGGTCGTGAAGTTGACCAGCAGCAGCCAATGGGACAGGCATGGCGGCAATGACGTCGTTTAGGCCATGCCAGGGGTGCACAATCAGGAAAATGAAGTGCTCAATTAGTTTTTCTGCGTATTTCATAGTTATTTGTGCGCCACTGCTTCACGTGCATGTGTAATATTTGGCTCAGGTATTTCTGGCAGTGCAATTTAAATGTCGTGCAGGTTTAGTTCCACTGCTGAAAGGGTATTGCAGGGTCCCTTTAAAGCAAGATGCATTGCACATCTGCAGTTTAAATATCTGTAGGGGCCCCGAACTTCCTTGCTGAGTTTTGTGACTGTGGGTAGTGCAGTGTTGTAACTTGTCCTTTTTTTCTGTTTGTTCCCTGCAGCAGGCACTCCTGAGCATGACAGCTGTGGTTTCCATTGCAGCAAAGCAGCCGCACTCTGTCCATGATCACCATATCGGTTGCATCAAATGGAGGCAGCATCACTGTATGGGCAGCAATTCAGGCAGTAAATCTGCCCCACATTTTGTAATAAACACAGTCTTTGTCAATTGACGAATTTAATTTTTCCCTTAAAAGCACGAATGATTGCTGTTTACAAGGTTATAAATTCTGCACTTGGCTGGAGAAACAGCTTGGCTATATGCATTCTAGGGCTGGATGAGAGCTGCAACACCACAATTAAAACCCCTGCTTCAGTGGAACTGCCGGACGAGTAAGTTGCACGGCTACAGTTCAACCATTTCTGAGCAGATATGGTTTGACAGCTGGCCTCCTCGCTCGGATGAATAGCTGTGGTCTGTGGAAGTTGAACGACCGTGGTTGCTAAAGGTTGAACTGCCGTCAGCCAACAAAGCAACGGTAGGACAGCGGCGAAGTCTGGCGGCCGAAGGGCGGTTGTAGGCCCATTGGGAATCCGTTGGTCAACGGTGAGCAGCTGTTCAGCTTACACCGGGGAACGTTCAGCACATAGCCAAGGCCCACTTTTGAGTATGGGCGTTACACTCTAATGGGGAAATGGCCGTGCAGGAATTACCTGGCCAGAAATGGACAGCTCATTTTCTCCGTACATGCGTGTGCTGCTTGGATAGAGGGATATGATTGAGAAACCAGACAGGAGAGCGCTGCCGAAAACAACGCAATGCCGTCCTGTCCTGTATACTTCTCGTTCTTTTTTTGTGCCGTGTATTTTCCGCGCTGGTTTGTCAATCATGAACGTTCACCAACTCGCCCAAATCACAGTTGTCTTAAAATAGAGGCAAAAATTGCAAGTAGTCGGCCGCGACAAGGGGGAAGGTTTGGAGAAGGCGCCAGTATTGTTCCTTTGTGATAGACAGTGACCAGTGGGGTTGAGAGTACTGCCTGTGAGAGATGAGGTACAGGAGGTAATTTGGTGGAAAGATAAAACGCTCTCTTTGGTTGGTTGTGCGCTACGGGAATAGGTGAGACTTTATCCGTATTTTAAGATACACTTTTAGGTGTGGATACAGAAGCCAACAATCTTTGAAATAAAGTTGGTGGCGCCACGCGTACACCTTTCATTGAAAGATCATCTCCTTTAAGAACTTCTAAGCAGAGCTCCTAACTAAACTTCGTAGTACCGAAGGCTTCAACTGGATAGACCACTTTATTAATTGCATTGGTAAAACCACTGTGGGAGTTCGGGCACCCTAATTTTGTTTACACGCGCGAGCAGATATTAGGAACATTGGACACCGGCATTGACTTAGACAACATCGCTTCGTCTCCGCAGCTTTGTGCGTGAACTTACGCGAGTTGTGCAACGTCATGTACGACGAAAAACCATCACCATACTCGCCGCTAGTTTAATCCATTACAAAATTTCGGCTACTTTTCTTTTATGTCGGGGCGTTGATCCAAGAGCTCAGGCTTAATTTTTGCAGCTGCTTTCACTGACTACCTGGGTGCTGCCGCCAACAGTACAATTGACGACACTGCGTCGTTTTCGAGCTCCCACTTCTTCAACATTCGGTACTACTTCGCCTCCAATATCAGAAAGGTACGCTTTCGTGCAACCGCACTCTCAAAAAACACTTGTAAGTACGATCATTTGCTGCAGGGGATGTCTGCAAAGCACGCATTTATTCCTTTAGGATGACAGCTACGAAAAATATTATCACGTTTTCGTGCAAGCCGTGGCACTACGTACTCAATAAGACATTTTCACCACATTTTTTTCTCATGCATGAAATCTCACTCATGTATGTTCTCAACCGCAACCGCAGCACACACTTCCTTCGGTTTTGTGTTTTATACTTTCTTTTGATTGTTACCGACTCAAAACACATGAGCAAACACCTTCAATTACTGGTGCGAGCGCAAAAGTTTTCGCACGGCTTTATTTAAATTATCGTCTGCTTCACCGGACGGCCGAACCGGCCAAACAGCGACCAGCAGGCATCGAGCAGGCGACGGGTTATGGAAGCTGGCGAGACGGCTCGGCAAGAAGCCGGAAAGATCCGAACACCTCCGAGTGGCCGGAGCTCGGGCAGTGTCTTGTCTGTGCGCTGGAGGGCGCTGCAGTCAACGGCCTCAGCGGTGTCACTTTGGTGACATGGTTCAACCTACAAGTGCACGAATGTTTCGCAATCTGTCCTCACGTTATAGTATAGCCAACACCGTGACTTCACCTAGCTCGGAAAGTATGCGCTCGAGCTGGTTGATTTGCCGCTTCGTTTCCAGCAACCCCTCATGGGCAGTATTCCAAATTTCCTCCTCGTGGAAGTTCGGACGATTTCGAAGAAGAATTTGAGGAGCCTGACAAGAAATATTACCACGGGCAAAATTTCGTGGCCATTTTTGATTCAGAGAACACTTGTTCGGATAGGCCACTGAATCACCGAAATGGCAATGGCCTCTTTTTGTTTAGTGGCAGGCGAGTGCGGTAAGATAGTTATTGGTAAGGGGGTGCTTTGACATGAAAGATTGCGGTGACTGCTTAAGCGCCGTGGTTGCGATACCTAGAGGCGCCCATATATGCAGTGGTGGGCTTCATAGAGCATGTACGGACTAGCACGCTTGCGTGATGTTCTCGCGTTTACTTTGCGCTACGTGGGCATATAAAGTGGAATTGTACGAACCACTAGGATAATGTGTAAGTCGGAAGTAATGCATAATATCGCGTAAGAAGATGTCTGGAAGACGCTCGAGCAAATGCAAGATTGTCGTGCAAGGAGGAGTTGTAAAATGGACGGATAGTTGAATAACAGAGTGAGCTTTCGTGAGCTTCTCTACGGTATTATATATGCTTAGACATTCCTGTGGTGCAGGACGGCCACACAGAAAGATTAAAAGCCCTTTTTATTGTACTTGCACATGAAGCAATTTGCCGTTTACAGTTATGTTTTAGCTAGATCAGACTATGAGAGCGAGTTTGTGATACGACCTATCATAAAGGCATGAATGAGTGAGATGGTCGAAATCTGCCATTGCCTCGTTGCGGACGGTTATGCGACGGAGAACGCCAACTGTTTGATCGACATGACAGGCAAGTTGGGAGATCTATCGGGCGTTGGCTGTGTTGCGTTATGTGATGAAGCCTAATACTTTAGGCATCGAGACATTAGGCACGGAATATTTTGAATTTTTATTGTTATGTCCAGAGTGTAGCATGACTGGCCGGGGGGAGCAGCTGGGGTCATGGGATCCGACTTACTAAAGGGGCCCTCAAGACCCGCGAGTACCGCTCCTGCGGCTACGATGTCTGTGCCTTCCTGAAACAGCTCCTCAAATTGGGCATCACTACACCTGGTGCTGCAAAGAGCGCTGCCATCGGCTTACAAAATATATTTAACCTGTGAGATATCAGCTAAGGGTTTATGAAGATTAGGAAGAGCCAGATTAGGGACAGAGAAGTGAGAGGACTCCTCCTACAGAGGATCCAACCTAGGGCATGCGAATACTATCGAACACTAGTTCGCCGACCTGGATTACAGCAGTACGATCAGTTGGAAAACTTTTTATTGTAAGGGTAAAGTTGTTGCCCTGGGCTAGGAAACGCCACAATATGTTGAGAGCTGTGGGTGATGTTCTGAGGCTTTGGTGATGGGTATTGAATTAGAATAGCCCCCAAGTCTTACTAAGATGGTGTTACGATGATCTCACGTTGGCGTTGGAGGAGGTCATCCTCCATCGAGAAACATTCCGTGAGACCTAGCATTGTGTTTGGAAGTGCATTGGTGTGGATGAGATGCTGAACTAGTCGGGTATAGAATATGTGTTAAGTAATTTTTCGTCGTTGGAAATGAGAGATGTGGGCCTAAGATATAACAGTTTATTTCTGGTACCAAGGTTGATTTATCGTGTGTCCAATGAATGGGGCGAAGTGTCTGTCTTCCAAGTGATCGCAAGACTGTGTAAGAATGGAGAAGTTGTCTTCAGAGTTTAGGCTGAGTTGATTGGTGATACCAGCCTTGTCAGGTGCCGTGACATGCAGGAGATTTAAAAGTGCTGTTCTCACTGATTTCTGCTTTTGGATCTTCCTGTCCAAATGCGAATTACCATTGTCCTTGCAAGCGGGGAGCTCTAAGGCGTCCCCTAGTTCTGTGTAAAGTGTAACAATCTGTTCGAGGAGTTGCGTATCCTCCCCAGAAAATTGCTGAATGATTTATAAGGCGAATATTTGTAGCTGTGAACGAGTTACTGGAATTTAAAATGTTTACAAGGAGGGACACAGTTTACCTGATAATCAGAGTTCTAGTCATCTCGCCACATACTTGGCTGCAGTCTGCTCGGGCGAGCTCAGAAGTACAAGACTCGATTGTTGTAGCATTGGTGGGTAACCTTAATTTATTGCGTCTTTTTTATTTTTGCTTAAGCCATTACGCCATATGCAGCGATAAGCCTCCTAGAGATGATGCAGGTTGGAGGGGTCGGTGTTGTTCGTCATTACTGAGTCCAAGAGAGGGTCGTGAGCGCAATCATATTCAATAATTTTATATACCCATGACTGACTCATGTCTGAAACAACCTCGGTTCGCTCCAAAATGTGCACTGCACATGTTTTCGAAAACGCATCCCAATGTGTGAAGAATTGTTTGCGGGAAAGTTGAGAAATTTCAGATTGGACTCGTAGGTCGAACTGCAATATTGAATGGTTGCTTTCTTGGGTGTGGTGCGTGCAGGTTCATTTAATGCCGATGATTCCGGCTAGAACAAAAGGTGCGGGGAGGCCTGGGTGAGCTCCCGGAGGAGACGACACTAACAAGTAGTTTGTCGACTATTAGCCGAATATTAGTAGGGGTCATGGTTGTGAAGCCTGAATAACAAGGGTAAACAATTTCTTGGATAGGTTTCAGTGCGCAAGGGGCTGCGGTATAGGTTTTGTACGTACAATTGGGAGGCTTTCCGCTATAGAATAAAGGATCACCAGATCATGTTGAACAATAATAAAATAAAATTTTAAATCTCCCCGAAAACGTTACGTTGAACCTTCCCCACTGTGTATGGGTTGTCCTGGGATTTTATGGCCTGGGATTTTATCAATTTTATCCTGGGATTTTATCAATTCGTCGTTCGGTACAAGGTTGTGTGTGCTGTCGCAAGAGCACTTTTCATTTCTGTGGAATGAAGTGACTCTAGGTTAAAACGTTTGCGCGTAAAGCCTTTGCAATGCCGCTGCGAAACAGAACATGTAGAATCCGCCTTATTCGCGGTCAAATTCACGTAGTGGGAGGGGAAATTTTGGCAATTTTTATGTCATCATTAGGGGGACAATTTCCCTAATGCGATAATGTAATCGGCATATTTTTTTCTTCTGGTGCGCAAGACCTCGCTTGAATGCAATCTCGATCTCAGCGTGACCATCGTCTGAAGAGGAGGATGTGTAGGAGGCGTGGCTAGCCGTGGGATCGCTTCACGTGGGGTTAGTGAAAATATCCTGGGATACTCCTGCTTCTTCCCGCTCCTGTTGAATGGGGGGAATATCGGCTTGATTGTGGAATTGTTGCCTTAAGAGTCATATTTCCGCCTTCAATGCTGAATTTTCTTGTTTCAAGGCGAGGATTTTGGGCCTGTTAGCTTGAAATTCTTGAGGAATTTGAGTTTGTATATTGGGGCAAGCTGAGACACGCAAGAGTAATGATGGTGTTGGAGAACTGGGAGGCGAGTGCTAACAGCTCACCTTTGTTCTGACGGTGCCGGATGCATCGTGATGGAACGAGGCGTCAAAGAGGATGTGGGCATCCTAAAGGAACACTTTCCGAGGTCTTGCCAGGTTGCACCAGAGGAAATCACTTGCCACGAAGCACTCAACGGAGAAGCTGCCCCTTAAACATAGGACAGGGCACGTCGGCACATACTCAAAATCGTCCACGTCCCGCTACTGAAACCAATTGTAGGACGCTCTTCGCCCACCAAAATCGCGGCGTGGCCCCCAATACCGCCGCTGCATGAAAGTGTGAGCGTTTGCCGAATTTTAACTCTTTACCCCCGACTATAACCGTCATCAGTTCACTCTCACACTTGTCATCTTCATTTTCATTCCGCGGGTGTTAGCGATCATCATCAGAATGCTAGCTTTACTCTTCCCTGGCAGTTCCTCGCCAAATAAACGCCGTGTACTAAGCCTTCTTAGCTGGCCTCTTAAAACAAAAACCACCAGCGAAAAAAACATCCAAAACATTCGCAAAG
The DNA here is from genome assembly GCF_048455015.1 of Haemaphysalis longicornis. NCBI lineage: Eukaryota > Metazoa > Arthropoda > Arachnida > Ixodida > Ixodidae > Haemaphysalis > Haemaphysalis longicornis. Next base: position 2,983,616 of record NW_027526214.1, read on the forward strand.
ACAACCAAAATCAATTGTGATTATATAGAAAAGAAGGTTCCTGTAGTAAATTCACACGGCCGTGCTGGTTTTTCTTTTGAGATGTTCTTTGGTCGTAGTGGTAGTTTTTATTTCAATATTGTATACACGGTCTCCCAAGAAATAGCACTCCTGGCAAGGACAATATCTTGACAACACCCATCTGCTCGCAGTACATTATATCTCGCTCTCCCTTCATCCGACTATGCGCCCCTGTGGAATCCTGATTCAAAAGGTTTTACAAGATTGGTTTTGCTCAAGCTTTATTTTACTATGCAGAGCTTTTTCCCAAGGTCTCGCTCATTTATCAGCTGAGCCTCTTTTTGTATTTTCTTAAGTGTTCTATCCTGCTGTTTATTATCGGCCAAAAGTGCCGGTTGTGCTCCTCTGGCAGGAGATCCTCCCATAGGTATTCACTGCCCCAAGGTTTCACTGGAGAAGAGCCTTACGACCGTTCCTGTGCCCTGCGGGATTTGTTACAGGGGTGGCTCCATCGATTCCGCTGCAACTGCTGGCTGGGAAACATACTTCCTCTGTCACCAAACTTGCTTACAAAAGCGACTCTGACACCAGGCTTTCGACTCGTGCCATAGCAGCCCATGTTTCCTCTAAGGCGAGCTCTGGCTTGGAGCATTTTTTTAAAATGAACCAGCAATCAACATCTCTTGCACGCGAAATTATTCTTTATATGTCTTTTCACTGTAAGGGGGGAGGGCTTCTATGCCTTTCAAGGCAAGGGTGTCCCTGCTTGCGATTACACCATCCATAAATTCGCTGCCTTAAACTCGACAATGCCCATTGAGTGTACATGGGGAATTAATCCCCGGTTCCTAGTGTTGCAGCCGACTTAGTTACGACTTTTTTACTTCACCACATGTCCAGGGTCAGACAAGAATCAGGTTAGTGTGCCATCAGTAGAGTGCATGTGATGCACGCGAGTGAAAGAGGTGCACACCACATGTGGAGAACTGTTACTCTGGTACGGCTCTGGCCTGAAGTCTCGCCACTCGTTGTCCAAGTAATCCTAACAAAAATACGAAAAAATGGAAAAGAGAAAGAGATGCAAACACATTGGTAAGTGTGGACAGGTGAAGCCGTAATGGTTTTGCTTTGATGCGCATAATAGACTTATGTCTTTGAAGAATTTCCAATGCAATGGAAATGCGGAAGTTTTACTTTTGGTAGGGCGCAGAAACTTGGATGAGATCACGAAACGTGGTTTTCTTGCTGTATTTGTTTACCTTCATATGTCTGGAAGTTCCGAAGTACGAATGAGATGATTACAAAATACGCCTTATGCATAGGTAGGAATTTGGAGAACCTGGGCGTTTTCAAAGTGGGGAAGCGGAAAAAATACTTTTGTTTTAGGTTGGCGTATTCTTTCCGTCGATTTCATTGTTTGCGCCACCATTGCATGTACTGCAAAAAGAATATGCAGTAAATTAGGGTGCAGATGTATTGTTCTGTACGTCTATCTTCTCTGTAATTTCTGGCAAATTTTGGCAGCCTCCACTAACCGAAAGCATCTGCCCAAAATAAGTACCCAAGTCACTGCAGAAACTAGCTACGGTGACAGACGCCTATTTCCGGTTTAGACCAATATGAAGCTTGTTTGAGTGAAACCTGTTAGAATTGGCGTCAGTATGATACCAGCTGAGCAATCTTTCAAGTAAATCAAACGCGTTTTATGTCAGTGACTTCTGTACTTCAACGTTATTCTTTCCATTTCCAGCAGCTATTTAAGGGGTCCGGTGCCCTGCATTACGCCCACTGGCTCATAATTGTTTCTTGTAAACGGCTTTTTATTCAAAACTTGTGCCCGCGCGACAAAGAGCAATAAACTATACCTAAATAATTAAATCTGATGCCCCCACTGCATTCCGCAACAGACACGTTGGGATGTTTGTTTCAGATAACAATAAAAAATTTGTACACAACTAACGTGCAAAAAGTGTATATATTGTTACGTGGTGGCAGGGAAAAGGGGAGACGAATTTTCAACAATGGTACAGCAATGGATTTAACAGGGTGATCTCTGTAAAAGCAGCCTTGAAAGAAGCCACCTCTTTGTCGTCTTCCGTTACACGTTAAGGCCCTATGGGGCATTGTCGACATACATGTACCAAGACAATATAAACGCTTCTGTGTATCATTGCCTGCACAAACTACAAGACCATTTCATTCCACAAAGGCAGCAAGTGAGCAGTCCATACGGAATGGTTGTTTGGCCTTAATGACCGCTCCTAGGCTGGCCATCACCAGAATTTGCAGAATGAGTCGAGGTGGTGGTGGTCCACCCCGTAGAACGCAAGGTGTTGCGAATTTCCAGAACAAAAATCGGGGAGTTAGTGCGAGATAAAAATTGCCGTGAGGCCGGAATTCCAACAAAATAGTTCTACACACGTATACCGGTGCCTGACTGAACCAAATTTATACTTTTCTTTGAAGCCACAGTATATGTAAGTGTAAAACAATCAAGGTATTATAGGGCTGCTGTGAAGTAGTTTGGAGGTCCTCTAATGTACTTCAGTATACTGTGGCGTCACAGTACGGCAGGTAAGCGGTCAGTACCCGTGCCATGAGAATAATTTTTGCGAGGGAGCAGAACCACGACAAAAGAGACAAGGATTACTGAATCTGACCAACACTCATTTTCTTTATTGTACAAAATCGGCAGTGCATATTAAGTTTGGTTGGAAAGTTTTGTAAAGTAACGGTGTCCGAATATGTACCACGACCCATTTGAGCCTCCAGGGCAACCGGCACTACATGCTTGGCGATGAACTGTTCAGAAGCATCCGACGCTGTATTGTATATAATATGTCACGCAGGAACTCCGCCACCGATTTTTGGTCCTCCCAGCCCGTGAACGGTGGCAGTGTGCTTCTTGGGTGGAACGACGGCACTTGTGGCATCGTAAGGATCGTTGCGTACGGCGGCGCATGCCCTCAATGTGCGAGCCCAACCTGCATATTTTTCAAACGATACACGAGATGCTCACAGAGGTGTGCATCGGGCCGAAGGTAGTGAAGAGTCCCGCAGCGTCCGATCTGATGCAAACATCGCGAGTTCCGGCCGAGAGGCTCCTTCGGGCAGGGCACGTGGCGCCGTCATGGCGAACACTGAACTTTATGATGCGGTCCCGCCCACCGTGGAGCGACAAAAAGCAGACACAGTGATTACCATCACCGCCTTATCGCACAAAATTTCCCCATTTCCAGAAAAAAGCTATACAAGACTGTCCGAAAACTTTACCCCCGACGTCAGCGTCGCGAAACAGCTACAGCCTAGATTAAAGAGGAAGAACACCGCAATGATTTTCCTATGACCCGACCGTCCACGCTCAGAGCGCCAAGTGTGGTACCAGGTCATAGAACCCATCCGGGGTTCTCAAGAAAGACACCGAGTCTTAGCAACCCAAACCCTAACAGGGATGAGAGTCTATCTTTCAGGTCGGTTCTTTCAAAGCTCAGGCGCACACTTCCAGTCACTTTGCTCGTTCCACGTGCACACGCTCCGCGACCCCCCATTGCCTTCTTTCTCGTCCCTTCAGCTTAAGTTGCCACAGATAGAGAGAGGGAAAATTCTTTATTAAAAAGGAAAATGCAGAAAGGTTAGCCTACATCAGTTCGCCGGAATGCTACTCTCCGAGGAAAGGAGAAGAGAAAAAAGGTAGTAGGTGTAGTAAAGGAGAGGAGAGTAGTAGTAGAGAAAAAATAAAAATATGATCCTTCTTTAGGATATTGAGTTCAAAGGTTCTTCAGATGGAGCAACGGCTACAATTTCGTGGACACACCAATGTTCTGGAGGAATTCAAATAGCGCGGACAACAGCTTGCGCTGAGCGGAGGGAGAGGGCCATATCCCAAGTATCAATCCTAATTTCAATCATCTAGGGTGGAGGCAATCAATTTTTTTGTTGTAAACAGCACCTTGAGTCAGCATAGGCAAAGCATTCCAGTAATACGTGTTCAACAGTTTCAAGCGAACCACAATTATCGCAATATGGGCTTGGTTTTTGGCCGGTCTGCTGTAGATATGAATTTGCTAGGGCTGCATTAGGACGAAGCCTATGCAGCAACGTCTCTAAGTGGCGAGGTAGACGCTCTTCCAGCCGCATTTTGAGATATTGGTCTAAGGAATGTAAAAAGCCGTAATAATGCTGCCTCAAGGACCATACTCGGTTCATTTTCCCACACAGCTAGTGCTTTCGTCATTGAGGCGGCATCATGATTCGTGAAGAAAATCTTTCTTTTTCTTATTTGTAGGCTCTGCAGGGTACCTCGTCCACTTCCTCGTTTCCCATGATGCCCCTGTGACGTGGAAGCCATTGGAAGGTAACGCGATGTCCAGCGACGAATGCGAGACGGTGCAAATACTTTAGGTCACGCTGGACATTTTTGTGAAAGCTGAAGCTGCTATCGCGTTGCATATTTTGAAGTGCTGCCCTCGAATCAGAGAAAACGGCCCAATAAGTCGGCGGCAGGGATAGAATGTACCGAAGTGCATCTCGTTTCCTGTAGAGCTCCTCCGACGCAGGCGACGTCGGTCGCTCAAGCCGATATGACAATGGTTTTTCACATGATGGAATGAAAATGCTCGAGGAGCTGCACTCAGGTGTCGCCGATCCATCGGTATAAATGTGAGTAGTTGCCGAGTAAAATCTGTTAATATGTGCAAGCGTCATCTGCAGCAGGTCATTGAGGCATATGGTTTTTGAATTAATTCTACGTAGGAATGATTTTATCCGGAGAGGCGTCAGATTGCAGGGCGGGACGTTCCCTGGCATGTTCGGCGGTAGTTGAGTTGGAATTGGGGTATTAATACTTTTTATTGTTAGACCAAAACTAGAAGTTGGATTTTAAACCACAATATGGGACACGAATTTTGTTATTGCATGTAGCGTATGCCGTAAATAAACGTGGAGTGTTTCTTGGAGCCGTAGCACATCCAAGGGAAGGCAACCTGCTTCAGAAGATGTCCCAGAACACGACGAGTCCTAGGCATTTTCAGAGGAACCTATTCATCGCCGCTTCGAGCTGACTTTTGCTTGTAGGTGTCAGTTGCTGCCAGACAGGAAGGCTATAGCGCAACATGCTATCCACATACGCCTTGCACAGCAAAACCATGTAGCGGCTATCACTGTCCCAGTGGCTGCCAGCAACATACCCAATAATTTGCGATGCTGTTCAGATTCGCTCCCGTAGCCTCTGCACTTTAAGGGACAGGAAAGGTTTCTTTTTAAGAGAATACCAAGATATATTTGGGTCTGTCTATAGTGCAGACGCCGACTAACCAGGATTAAAGGAGCGTTTTTTATGCATTTGCGAGTGAATGCCATCGCGAGGCTTTTTTCTAAGGAAAGATGGAGTCCATTAGGCACTAGGTATGCAGACATTTTTGCAAGCGCCTTCTGAATTTTGTTTTGCGTTACCCTCCGGGATCATGATGCACTCAAAATACAGATGTCCCCATATTGGGTGATCTTGGTGCCACATAGGACAACACGCTTCAGGTGAGACTAAAAAGTAAGCGTGAGACTAAGCGTGAGAGTAAAAAGCAAAAGGCTTAAAACAGCCTCTTGAGGTACTCATGTTTTTATTTTCATGATATGATGTGTGGCGTTCTCGCATGCACATGAAGAGTTTTCGTCCTTCAAGGTAATTTGTATCCATACGTATAATCTTCCGTCTAGTCCAAGTGAACTAAGGGATGCTATTATGGCATCGTGATAAACAGAGTCTAATGCTGGTTTAACGTCAAGAAACATTGCAACGGGTACATATCCAGAATGTAGTTCTTCAATAGACTTTACAAGAGCAAATATGTTGTCATAGCTGATCTGTTTTGCCAAAATCCATTCACTTAAGTTGGATAAAGTTTCTTGGTTTCCATGTACCAAGTTACCATCTTAAAATTCATTTTATATTAATTTCCCAGTGCAACTGAGCAAGGCTAATGGTCGAAAGGAGTTGTAGCTTGTCGGTGGTTTCCCAGGTTCTAAGACACTGGTGATTTTCGCCAGTTTCCAACCAGAAGGGACGATGCCATGTAGCCATGCTCTATGATAATATTCTAGAAAACGTAGACGGGAGTGCTGCGATAGATGAGATGGCGTCGTAGGTGACGTCTTCATAACCAGGAGAGGAGGGTTTCCTGGCGTGGAAATCGCTGTGTTTAGTTTCTGTATTGTACAAAGGTCCAAGGCAGGGGCAGCATCTGGCGGAGGAACGATGTCGAACTGTGAGCGCATGTGCTTCGACGAGGTTGGCGAGAGGAGCTTGCAATACTGTTCAGCTGCTTACATCTGGGAAATGTTTTCTTACCGCGATAGACCACTGAATGGGTGCAGCTGCGACATATTGTTGCGCATGCCTTTAAAACGCGCAAGATGTGCGACGAAGGTTTGTGAACGTCTAAATTTGCGCAAAAGTCTTGCCATGGCTGCCTTTGTAACTTTTCCAAATTGCACCTCACATGCCTCTGTGCCTTACGGGCTTGTTGCAGGTCTTCTAAAGTTCCTGTGCTTCGCGCCTTAGGCTCGGCATGCCTGCAAATGGTAGTAATCTCTCACATTACTCATCCATCTTGATGTTCAAACGCATTCGCATCACACACGATGATTCCTTAACGCAGCGAGCTATGGTTGGAATGAGGTCATCATCTGTAGTTGCAGCAGTAATCAGCTGATCTACAGTGTATTCTTAGGTGTCCCAAGTGGTGCACTTCATTTAATTTAACAGTCAGGGCGCGTCTTTTCTGAGGTATGATAGTAAAATTGGGTAGTGGTCATTGCCCCTACTTTGCAAGTCTGTGCCCCATGGAAACCTTTGAGCGCTGCGGTTTGAGACAGATGAAACGTCAAGGCAGCAGCTGGCTGTCGTGTTTAACATATATGTGATGCTTCCAGGCCTAAGTGGCTCAATAGAGTGTCTCATCATTAGCTCGTATATTTTCACTCCGCGTGAACCTTTATATGCGATGACGCGCGTTAAATTATCCGCAAATAAGGTAAGGCGGGGCCATGCGGCTTATTATACTTTGTAGCATTGCGGCATCAAAACCGCTTCCTGGCAATATATACGCAGCGATAAAGAAGACATATTGAGTGCCGATCATGGTTTTGGCAAGCACGTATTCTTCAGTTTCATGAGTCGCACAGCAACCCTGGCTAGAGGCACGTCATTGCGGAAGGCAACAAAAACCTGAGCCACGCCGTTATAGCGTTGCGAGTGTAGTAGATGGTAGTTTTCAAACGACTGTCATTTTCTACCCGAGATTCCTCTATTACAATGAACGGAAACCGATATGTACGTACGAGTTGCGGAAAGTCGGCGAGCTTTGATCGTAGTCCACGTGCATTTCATTGGAAAACAGTGAATGTCTCAAGATTTGCGTTGATAAACGGTTTCAGGGTGCAGTTGTCCGACTACGTAATTTTTGTGGGTCTCCGGAGCCACGCCGCAAAGCCGAAGAAGAGGCAGCCACAAGATGTTCGAGGGTCCAGACAGCGTCTACTTCCGGAATACATTCATAGGAGGGCTTGGCACGCAGCAGAGCCCTTATGGCCACAACTAGCATGGGAATGAAGATGCACTAATGTCGGCCTATATGGCCTGACCTGCCTTCTGCTCATTCTTCGTGCGGGAACGTCGACGTGCTTGGGAACTTGCACCCTGCGAGAGCGCGTCACGTGTGACCTGAGTAGTCTGGGTGGTCCGCTGGTCCCGTGTGGCTTACGCGTAAGATTTGCTGGCGGAAGCTTCACTTTGAAGCGGAGGGTCATTTGTAGGCACAGCCAAGTCTGAAAAGACAACTTTTGGGTTGAATGGTGGTTGGCGTCGTGCAGGAGCTTTCACTTGTATTTGCTGGACACTGCGGGCAAGTGTAGCTGCCTTTTTCATTGGTCAAGCCCCGTACCACGCGGGATGTGGTCCATTGCAATTCCCACATGTTGGTTGTTTGCGCGAAGTGTCGTCCTTGTGTGTGTGATGTCCAGAACTGATCTTTCAGCAGAGTTTTCCACTGAAGTCGTTGGCGATGTGCCCATGCCTCTGACATTTGAACCACTGCACAGCAGAATAAAATTGACAGTTGAGCAAGTTGGTTTTGATTCATCGTAGTAGCGCTAGAGACGGGACCCAGAAGAGAAGACAGTGCCGTCGTGTGTGTCTTCTCTTCTGTGTCCCGTCTCTAGCGCTACTTACGATGAACTGCACAGCAGACCCAACGTATTCTTTATAGGGGAAGCTATGAAATCCAAAGAACACTCGAGCTGGCTGAGGAGAGCCTGGCTTGAACTCCAAGATGACGGAGCGTCGACGACTTTCAGCGGCAGCTTGGTTTTCATCTCCTAAGTAGGAGACTTGCCTACGAGCAGATGTCACACCTTTATCGTGCAGGTAGTTCCCCAGTTCTTCATCCGTGCACTCGAGGGGTGCGCCTTGAAGTTTTCCATACGCCGTCATTTATGAATGCTGCAAGCGCGTCTCGACGGCCGTAGCAGCAACGGTGGAGGTACGAAGCAGTCGGTTTAAGGCGCCGAACGACGACACGGTCACAATAAGGTTGCCATCTTTGTTCAAGCGATGGGTCAAACTTTTTCTTCCGCCATTGTAACGACCTCAGACGCCAGAAGGTTGGGGTTCGCTCTCCACAAACTGTAACCTTCGGCTGGTTTGAAGATCACAGGAATTTCGCCGGCTCCATTTTTCTAGAAGGTGACCATTGTAAATTCTCCTTCTCCTTGAGTCATTTCCGTGTCAGTCGTGTCAGAAGACGCATCTTGACGGTCGCGTACTCGGTCAAGAGGTCCATTCTCCGTCCGTCATTTCCGTGTTAGTCGTGTCATAAGACGCATCTCTGCTCTCGTGTTCTCGGTCAACAGCACGCTCTTAGACGCTGCCGCTTTTTTCCGGCTATCCTCAGAGTTGCAGTCATGTGGAACGGCAGGAATACATTTGATGCTCTCCGCTTGGGGTAGGCAGAACCTGGTTAGTGGCGTCCAATACGGCACCATGCGGCGCAGGCGATGGCGGTACACTGCTCAACTACAGTGCCCGCTGGCAGCTGCACTGTAGCCGTTTGACGCTGTGAGTTTGCCTTTTTGAAGTCTCTGGATGGTCGTAAGAAGGCAGGGCGAAGGATTATACGCAATGCAATAACCACGGCTAAAAAATAAAAAAAAAAAAAACTCCAGAGCGGCGAAAGCAAGCAGCCGGCTCAACCGATCTTCGTCTTCGGCCCCAGTTGACAAAGAACAAACATTTCCACTATAACAGTGACACCCTAAACCCTGCGTTTTAAATAATTCTGTATTTGACCTTTGAATGACTCCCGGTCTCTTCCTACGCGAACTGCGTTTAGCTGATCGGGTATATGGCAGGAAAATGACTGGAGCTACTAACTGCCATTTTCCTAAATACGTAGATGGTAGTATATGGCAGGCAGTTCTCATTTTAGGCGACTTGCGCCCAATATGTGTCTCTGGAGTGGAGAGATTAGGTAGGGCATGGTGCGTTTAGCTGGTAGTGGTTATTATATTTTTTTCTAATGTGGTGTTTTCACTAACGATGAAGGGTGATTGCGTCATTCTCGCTCGGTATCTTGAAAGCTGCATATTGGTGCTGAGAAACGATACCGAAGGAACAATGAGAGGCAGGTCAAGACTTTTAGGCACCATGGTGGAGCACAGTGTTCCTCGCCTGGTGGGTTGGTCTGGCTCGTACAAAGCATGAAGCCATTTGACATCTGATAGCGGACGAATGCGTCCGGCACCCCAGCCGCGTGTTAAGGGCTCGTATTCTGGAGGCGGGTTGCTGTGGTGCCAGTGCGCTGATGATAATGATGGTTAGTGTTTAATGGCGCGAGGCCAACGAGGGCAAAGAGCACCAGTAAATATGTTATTTAATAAAGAGAAGTGATTACCACACAAGGGTAGCTATAACAACGTGTAAACCGAACATAGTAAAATCAATTAAAGATAATGGTGTTGGGTGGTGTATAGGGCCAGATTTTATTATGCGTGACAGGAAATGAGGTTTAAAAACTTGACGTCTAACAAATACTAAACACACGTTTCACGGAAACCATGGCATCTTCACCTAGAAACAAAGATGGATGTAGGGAAATATGTTTTCTATAGAGTTCTCAGAAGCGTTTGTGTCGTGTTGTGTGAAGTGCCTTGCATGTTATTAGTATGTGCACTACGGATAGGGCGTCTCCGCACCTGCTGCACTGGGTTCTAGAAGATCACGTCAGCAGATACGAGTGCGTTGCATGGGTGTGCCCTATCCGCAGCCTACACAAAGCGACTTCCATGTGTCTGTTGTATGAGTGAGATGTGTACCGACCCAAGTGTGGCTTTATTACATGTGTTTTGTTTTCTGTCTGTTCATTCCAGTGTGTTTGCCATGTTCTGCTCAAGTGTTGTCTTATGTGTACCTTGACGTCTGTTTAGGGTATCGTTGTAGTGTCTACAGTGTTCCTGAGTTCAGCAGCAGTGCTTCTCTCGTCTGCCAACTCGTTTCCAGCAACCCCAGCGTGTCCTGGGACCCAACAGAAGAGAAGCTGATGCTTTTCGCATAAACGGACATGATGGTGTTGAATACAAGATTAACTATGTGGTTTTCGGGGGGGGGGTTATGCGATGACAGTGCGCGAACACTCAAGGAATCTGTGTAGATGATAGACTGCGGACTTCTATTTCCAAGTATGTGTCGTACAATAAGTAAAATTCCATATGGTTCTGCTGAAAAAAATTGTTGTGTGCACGCTCATGGTTCTGGCTACATTTCAATTGGGACCATGAGCAGCGCAAGAGACCATAGTGGAGGTTTTTGAAGCATCGCTGTAGAATTCTGCAAATGGGTATTTAAACTGCAGAGACAGAGAGTGCTGCAGTACTGCGGCTTGCGGTACCTGAGTTTTGTCACGTTTTATAAACGAAAGTTCACAGGACACAGGACGAACTTGCCGAGGTGGTAAAACGTTTTAAAAAGGTGACCTGTACACATCTAAAAACGAAACGCCGAGATCCGACGCTCACTCTCTTACTCGAAGTGGAAAGCGCAGAGGAACGGATGGGCGATTTACATACAGCACAGATGTGGATGTGTTGTTAAAGACAGGCTAAAAAGGCAGTCTGTTCAGCGATGAAATCCTAAGGGAATAAAGTAAGTCCATGTCGTTCATTGGTTCTCAAGGCTCCACTTATTAGACTCGACATACAGACTCTCGACAGGGCTAGTGCGAAAAGCACCCGACGCAAGCCGTAACCCCGTGAGCAGCACTGGGTCAAGCAATCGCAACGCTGTTTTAGTCGCCGACCCATATACCACGCTGCCATAGTCTAAACGAGAACCAACCAAAGCAGCATAGAGCCGTAGTAGGAGTTCTTTGTCAGCCCCATATTATTGGTGGGGGAGTACCTTAAGGATATTCGTTGTTTTCATACATTTACGCTTAAGTTTTGTGATATGTGGGATGCAAGTGAGTTTGTGGGCAAACACCACACCTAAAAACTTGTGCTCCTTGTTCACAGGAAGCGACACGCCATTAACATTAGTGTCTGTGTCCATATGGACCCCGCGCTTTCTGGAGAACACATCGCAACAGCTTTTTACAAGATTCAATTTAAAACTCTTCTCATCTGCCCAGCCGGCAAGCTTCTTGACGTTGAGCTGAACTTGACGTTCGCATATTGACATAATATATGATTTAAACGATATCTGCACGTCATCTAAATAGATGGAATAAGAGATAGTAGGTGCAGTGCCTTTCCAAGGGAGGTAATCTTAACTATCAAGAGGGTACAGCTCAACGCGCCACCTTGCGGTACGCCATTTTCTTGCACGGAAACCTTTGAGAGTGCGCAACCCACTCTTACTCGAAATGTTCTTTCCGACAGGTAATTAACAAGGGTGTTTAACATGTTATCCAAGACACCAAGTGACTTCAGGCCACTAAGGATCCCGCAGCGCCAAGCGTTGTCGTAGGCCTTCTCGAGGTCGAAAAACACAGTTGCGCAATACTGTTTATGCACGAAGGCATCCTTAATATACGATTCAAGAGCTACGAGTTGATCATTCGTGAATGGCCCCGCCCTGAAGCCTGCTTGGCAGCAATAGAGAAAACCGTTGTACTCAAGCAAGTACACGAGCCTCTGATTTATGATCTTTTCGAGAAGCTTGCACAGGCAGTTCGTCAAGGCTATAGGGCGGAAACTTGAGGGGGCCGACGGGTCGTTTCTCTTCATCAAGAAAGCCCCCACTATGGCCTCCCTCCAAGAGTGTGGGATGTGCCGCGAAAGCCATATTGATTATATTCATTTAGAAGTGCGTCAAGTATGTCTGCTTGTAGTTGTTGTATCATTGTATATGTGATTTTGTCTGGGTCTGGAGCTGAGGGTTTACACGTGCTCAAAGCAGCCCTCAGCTCCTGCAGTGAAAACTCGTACTTAAAAGAAGATGTTCACCTATTGTTATCGAGTATAGGCTTCTTTTTGGTCGTTTGTTTGTGTTTCATGAAAGTGTTTGGGTAGTGTGGAGAACTGGAAACGTGTTGGAAGTGTTCTGTGAGTGTGTCAGCCTGGTCGTCGAGTGTGTCCCCTGTTGAGCTGACCAGAGGCAGGCTGTGTGTATGTTGTCTTTTGAGTTCGCGTTTTTTTGCCCATACGTTCCGTGTGTCTGTGTAGGAGTTTATTGATAATATGAAGGAACGCCAACTCTCTCGTTTTGCCTCACAGTGCACACGTTTTCCTAACGCCTCGGCCCGTTTGATCAAAATGAGGTTACCCGACCTGGGGTACCAACGTAGGATACCCCACGCCTTGTTATGGGCCTCTTGCGCCTGCCTACAGTCCTCATTCTACCACGACTTCCTCTGGCTGCGCGGGGCACCAGAGGCGTGGGGAATGGACCTTTCGGCGGCGTCTAGGATGTGCGCCGCGAGCAGTTGGGTAGGTTCTTCAACGTGTATATGTTCTATGATTGTGTGGTGTAGTTCAGATGAATCTGTAAATGTATTCCCGTTGGCTCTTGCTTCATTAAACCGGTTCTGGGAAGATGGAAGATGGACTGCTCGGGCTTTTACCTATATATGTTAGTAAAGTGAGGAAGTGGTCACTGCCGTATGGGTCTGTGCCCACGCCACACTCAAGACAAGGAAAAAGAACTGCGGACCCAATTGCCAAGTCTAGGTGTGAATAAGTGTTGTGTCCTAAATTATATTATGTAGGCTGTTTCTGGTTAAAAAGACATGCTTCCGATGATGTTAAGAATTTCTCAATGAGGCGTCCTCTGGTATTTTTCCGAGCAGAGCCCCAAAGAGAGTAATGTGCATTCAGGTCACCTATGAGAATGTATGGTTCGGGTAACTGATCAACCAGACCCTCAAAATCTCAACTTGAGAGCTGGAAGTCAGGAGGGAAGTACACAGAACATAGCGTTATAAGCCTATTGAAGATTATCGTTCGGACGGCAACAGCTTCAAGAATGATCTGTAGTTGGACAGTGTGGCACGCCAAGAATTTTCGGGCAATGATGGCCACACCACCTGTGGATGTACCACCACCACCTCTCTCCTTCTATATTATAATGTAATTGTTAAAGAAATTTGTGTTTCGAGTTTAAATGCGTTTCTTTGAGGCACTTCACACTTGGCTGTTTGCCATAAAATATTTCATAGATATCATCAAGAGTTTTATTGAGGCCTCTGCAGTTCCACTGGATGATGTTTTTTCTTACCAATATTTAAGCTTAGAGCAATTGGAATATATGTGTGTTGATGCGTCCACTTTAGGGGCTTGGACTCTTGGAAGGGGTTTTTCTACTTGTCTACTGACCTGGACGCCCGAGCCCGTTCTTTCGCTACGATAAAACTCGCAAAGGCTCGGCGTCCCCGAAGTCATCTGAAGGAAAAGGGGTGGCAAGCGGACTCGGCCCCCTTGACTCTGTACCCCGTCGGGCGTTCTTTGCCTGCTTTGCAAGTACCCAAGGCGTGGGGAGCGCCCCAGATGGCCCAGGCAGTGAGGCGGGAAGGGGGCCGCTGCTACTGCCTCCGTGTCCATCTCCTCCGTGCCCTTGCGTGTGCATTGAAACGGTGGAGAGGAAGCAGTGGACGCATCGGCATCCCCAACAGACTTGGTAGCCACTACAGCCGCTGCTGGCTGGGCAAGTGGCGTGGTGACAGGGGCGGCTGCCACTCTCAGCCTTGTGGGGGGGGGGAGGGGGGGCAGGTGCAAATCAGCTGCGCTGTATTGCGTTGCCGCCGAAACTAGGTGCCGCTCCACCCCCCGGCGAGCCACGTCGACATACCTTCCGGAGCCGAAGAGTGAAAACCCTTTGCAGGCCTCTGAAAAGCTGATGTTCTCATTGACCTACAAAGTGAATATTGGTCTTTCCTGTTTGAACTTTTCGCATGATCGTGAAAACGCGGCATGAGGTCCATGGCAATTGGGACAAGTGAAGTTGCTAGCATCACAGTTGCCTCCAGAATGGTGAGCTTTCCCACACTTCGCACATGTGAGTTTACACGGCAGGAGTTCGTACTGTGCCCATAACGCTGGCACTTGAAGCAGCGGCGTGGATTCGGCACATACGGGCGCGTGTGACATCGGAGGAAACCTGACGTCACTGCTTCCAGTAGTGGGGTTCTGTCAAAAGTGAGAATAATGTGCTTTGTTTCGACTTATTTGTTGTCTCGCCTTATTTTGATGCGCCGGACTGCTGTGACCCCTTGGTCACGCAGTCATTCTAGGAGGTTGGTTCCTGTTTTATTGATGAGATCGAGTTCAGAGATGACGCCCTGGGAAGAGTTTAGGGTTCTATGCGGAGTGTCTGTTATTTCAAGATCATGGATTCTGGATTGCTGCAGAAGCTTATTTGCCTGGTCTTTGTGTCGGAATTCAACGAGCACATCTCCAGAAGAAGAAGAAATTTTTTTGCCTTGTAGTCTTTTTTGCAACACTCTCGATGAACTTTGCCACGAGGAAGACTGATTTTCCACTTACGGGGGTTGCTTTATTGACAGATTGCATCACAAGGAAGCGAGGATAGTTGTCCTTGCTTCGAAGGTCAATGGTCGGTTGCAGTTTGAGAGTTAAATCGGTGCGTGCCCTCTTCAGGGCCCGATCATTTGGAGGCGGAGGTTTTCACAATTTCATATAGCATAGTATAGAAGCAGGGGACACGGTACATCCTTCGCTCCGGTTACCCTGATACCGACAGAGGTCCCGGAGCTCCCTGCCTGGTAAACAGAGAGGAAGCCCATCCGCCGGAGCTTGACATGGCCTCCGACGGCCACAGTTTGTGGTTTCTGCCCTTCACCTTAAAACTCGCAGCCACGGTAGAGAACAGCAAGAATATGGGGGCTCGGTGTCCGCAGTGTCGCCAACACCGTAACCAAGATTACTCAAGGTGCCCCGTTCGGGAGCAGTGCACCGAGCACACGTTCGGTTCACCTTTCGACGTGGCCGATGGCTGTGCTTGATATTTCTTCTCTGCCCAACGACCGACAACCGATGTGCACCGATTAGCCTTGGAGACGCGCTAAGAGTAGCCTCTTTTGTTTTCTTCAGTGGACGGTCCGATCCAGCCCCGTCGCGTCTATACGTCTTAATCAAACCGAAGCCAGCAGAGATTCCTGATTAGAAGATTTTAAACTTCTCGCCGCTGAAAAGTACCCTTCGTGAAATAGATGGCCTTGGTATAGAGACGACGGGCGTCAATCAACTGACTTACCAAGCTAGAATGTGCTCTTGACTTTGTGTGAATTATGTAGTGCCCTTGTACGCATTGCAAATAAATCCTGCTTTAACTCACCGTCACCTCGCCAGCTTCATCGCTGAGTGATACACAGCCCTGGAACCAGAATGTAGAAGGAACTCTCACAACAGCCCCTTCAAGTGAAACACATAGTTCTGTTATCCGCTCCATAAACCAGTTTCTGGTTAATGAAGCGGATCACTACACATAAACACATTTCCAATGCAGCAGAGCAGATTAAATTACACAAGTGCGAAAAAACGCCTAGATATAAAGATGCTTCACTACGAAACGAGATGGTAATACGTCCTGTTATTTTTACAAACCGTCGACTTTTAATCGTGATATTTATACCCAAAGGCAATAAATTGCGTGTCCTTCAGAGGACAAGCTCCTTTAGTTTCGTTACCTCACTGTGAAACCACTTTTCATATCTCGGGGGCTTCACCGAGAACGCTTTTGCTAAATCAGAAAGCAAGATATTCTGGTTGTGCTGTTGACAGACGGTTGAACTCCTAGCCTAAACAATTTGACAACTCGCTGCTTTGTACACGTCTTTCTTTTAGCGCACAACTAGGTTGACAGATTATCCACAAATCCCTTCCCTGAAGACACCAAAAACGTTTCCACACATGGCTGCTTGGTTCAGCATCATCAAATTATTGTACCTTGTCGCAATTCAGTTGTTTATTCCATTCGTTTGCCTTGAAACCATGCGCATGTAGGGCCAACTGGGTGCTATCACAACGTGCGATAAAAGGAACTTTATCATTTATTTGAAGAGGCTACAAGCTTCAACTCGTCTGAACATAGTCACCAGCGTGTTTTCATTCACGCTTTGCTAACACTTCAATATAGTTTATTCCCAGAAGTCGAACGCGAAGGTCCAGGTGGCAAAAAGCACATTCTTGAACAGTCACATATTTGCATCAGTGGGGTTCCTGTTCAATTCTTCGTGCAGCACTGCACAAACGTCGAGATGGGAATTCTGCCGTTCTCTCCCTTTGCATGAAAAAATAATCTTATTTTGTGGTGTACGAAGAAGTCTTTACAATAAACTATACCGATAATGTTAACAAATATGTCCTTTCTTTACGTTTGTAGGAAGCAGACCTGGAGCGCATGCGGCTTCCCACATTTATTTAGGTCGCGTAGGCCCGGCCAGAACGACGGGCCGCCTAGCTGCTGAGTCACGTTCCAACTGTTCGTGGCGCGTGGCACCGCTCACGTTGCAGGGCAAGCACCGGTGATGGTGATTGGGGCTCTACAGGCTCCCGGGACCCCGTAGTACGTAGTGCATTTTCAGAAATAGGAGGACGGATGTTTATCGGAACAAAAAAACTATGTACAGTTATGTACAACACCCGTTATCAGTGATTTGTCCGAGGTCAATGTTTTTACAGTGTCCTAGTCGGTACAGGGAGGGCGTCCGGTGTGTGCATTTTCCTCTGGGTGCCTTGCCTGGGAGTGGTGCAGTGGTCGCAGGTGAAAACTGGTTTCGGGTGGGGGTAGGGTACTAGCAGCACGCAGAGGTGAGAGTAATGTCCCCAAAAGTTCGAGTCACTGCCTGAGCCACAAAAGCTGCAATGGAACCGAGATGACACCACCCAAAAGATTTGGGCGGGTTCCATATGTCGACAGCTTTCTTGTTGCGCGGAGCTCGACCACTTGTGCGGTGTAAATGGCGCCGTTGCCGCCACGTTCCTCAAAGAACGAGCTACTCACGGGCCATAGACCGTCGGGGTGCTTGAAGCGATGCTGCTTAATATTGTGTGGAGGCACGCGAGTCGCGTGGAAGAGTGGTGGATGGCCTCCGAATTCCACCGAATCGTTGTCGATGGGGATGGTCGAAAGGTGCCTCCACAGAGCTTGTGGCATCCGCACAGTAATGGAAGAGTTGGATTGATGTGGAGCGAGGAATCTGGCGCGTGGTGCAGGCAGGTGGTTCATTCGCGTGTAGCTGCCCCGACTCGAACCAGAAGACACGGCGTACTTTGGCGAAGGACCAGGTTCAAGTGCATGAGGAAGACAGGAAGGAAGGGAAAGACCGAGAACGGCATCTTCCAGGTTCTTAATTACCGTTCCCGTAACAATTGCGGCACAAGTAGTTCAGGTATGTCCATCCCTACTCGTTCAGAGGCTGCCTCCCCGCATGCGTCCTGGTGGTCAAGCAGGTCGCCCCAAGAAATGGCTGCCGCGTCCACAAGGTGGTTTGCAGCAGAGGACGTCTTGCTCAGAAGACTGACGCTGCTTTATAGCTTCCACCGAGACGGCACACGCAATATCACGATGACAGGTAGTGGGTTCGTCGATGAGTGTCTCATTGATGGACCACAGCGCCTGCAATGTTGGCTGGCTTGGAGCGGGCAGTGTTACGATGAACTCGTCGTGGGGTGAAGCTAGAGAAAGGCTCACCGTGCATGTGGGTGGCGGTGGTGTTAACAGCGGCCGAATAGACGTCATCTCCTCGGTGCTCCATGGCTCACCCGCACGTTCTCGTGGTATGTTAGCAGCGGACAAGGGAGGCTGTAGTGTGCGGCTGTGAAGCATGCGCGGAGCGTGCGTGTACCCGTTCTTATGCGCACCAAAACATGTCGTCTGCGAGGTCTTCGTGCGCGAGCACGGCAGCCCCAAGGTTGTCGTATGGGGTGTTACTCGACGGTGGTAGGGCTATGACGCAACAGATCTCGAGCGGAAGCGTTTCCCAAAGGATGGAGTGCTTGAATGGCAATATGATGACGGAAGTCAGCGAGAACGTAGACTCAAGCTTGATAACCCAACCTCAGAGGTTGCGTGGCTCGAACTTTGGCATGGGAGGGTTCCCCCACATCGCCATGTAGGTGGGTTGTGCCGCTCGCCGGGTGACATGCACGGAAAGTCCGAGTCGCCACTTTGCAGGAAGCAGGCGTGTACCGGGTGCAGCTTTCTACATATATTTAGGTTAAGTAGGCACACCCAGAACTAGGCCACGCCCAGCAGCTGAATCGCATTCCAACTTTTTGTGGCGCATGGCACCGCTCACGTTGCCGCGCAAGCATCGCTGATGGTGATAGTGGCGCCCATGATGACTATGGCGATGGTGTCACTACACGTCCATTCTGCGTCTTCCAGGTGCGAGAATGACATATGCAAATTACTCCATTCTTTTTAATAAAGTAGTCGACAGTTGTGGCTTGTTTGTGCCCTCCTCGGAAGTTCATTGGGTGGTTTTTGAATTGTGGTTTACATGTTCAGAGTAAGAATTTTGATTATTCTGTCACCTTTCGTATCAGGTCGAATGGTGCTACGGCATTCGTTATCTTCTGGGGCGCTTCCGTGCTGCCTGTGGCCATTTATCAGCAAAGTTTTCCGCTGGCAACTTCGCCGCATGCTCATCCGCAGTCAATGAAAATGCTCTGAACGAATCTTGTCTGACAAGAATACACTCAACCTCCGATGAACGGGGAACAAAGGACATGCATTTCGGGTATGGTGGCTGCTGTCGGGGCGGCATACAGCGGCATAGTATTAGAGTAAGATTGAGAGAGAGAATCACTTGATTGAAATGCTTGCAGCTAGGTTAGGTACCCCTCGGTTACATCCCCCTCATCTTTTCGCGAAGGGGCCGCGACGTGTTGTCGACTTCTGGTCCCTCTACTTCCGATCCGGCCTCGCTACCCTCTTCGTCGGGGCGCTAACCTTGCGTCGGTTTAGCTCAGTCGTTGCCTCTTGAAGGCCGTCAATATCTGCAAGACGGCCTTGGCCTGCCCTTCCTGGCGGTAGCTTCTCTTGGCGGCTACGAGATGCGGCGGGATTATAGTCTCTGTCGACGATTCGTGCGGAGTTTTGGCACAGTTTCAGAGGAGATGAGCCGCGGTGGCTCTCTCTGTTTCTGGCAGCCTCGGCCCAAGCCACTTTCGAGTAAGCTCTGACACATGTGTGTCATCATCACCAGTGTAAGAAGCAACCCCATCTGCAGTTGCCGGTATGTCACCACTTCCGCTCGGGTCAGGCCCCGGTGGGCTGGCGCTACTTTTCGTCTATTCAGTCTGTACCACTTCACGATCTCGTTGTAGGCGGTCATGCTGTATATGATCGCCCTTCACCACCGCAACAGGTCGGTGTCAGCCATGGCGGCCCGGTAGGTTAGTCCTCGCCCCCCACGTTTGTTGTCCAGTTATGGTTGGTGTTGTCCCGGCCCTACACATCGCTGCCCATGTGTGCCGGGAACCACTCAATCGCCACGCACCTTCTCTAGTCGTCGAGGTACACCGTGTGTTGTACTCGCGGGGCCTCGCTGCACACTATCTCCCTATCATAGTCTCTCACCGCCGTTCTTGAGCCGCACAGCACTCTCGTGCACGCGGGGTCGGCGATAGCCAGGACGATGGGTACTTCCTCTATCCGGAGCGCCTTATGGTTTCTTACGTTTGCCACCGTTATCATTTCGCCGGTCGACGCTTAGACGACCGCGGCGGTGTAGCCTCCCTGGCTCTCTTGGTACTCCACCGTGTCCACGTACATGGCTCCTTCGTTTCTGCCGTGCAGGTCCACCAGCGCTTTGGCCCTCGCCATCTTTCACTTTTTGTTGAACTTGGGGTTCGTGTTTCTCCGTAGCGGCAATACCCTTCACCATCGCCATGTTGCGTCCGGGACCGGTACCTGCTCGTTCTCGGCTCCATCATCTCTCGGTTTGATACCCAGGTCGTGCAGTACCTGCCTGCCGGTACTCGTTTCGGATAGCCTTGAGATCTGGGCTGTCGTTTGCACCTCCGCTATTTCCAAGATTGTGGTTTACCCACAATGCCAGGAACCTCTCGGTGATCGTTTAGTGCAGGAGTCCGAGTGCTGCCTTGTACACCTTGCGATTGAGCACACTGATTTTGTTTCTCTCGCACGGCCCGCAGTTTTGTAATGCTGCGACGTACGTTATGTGGCCTATGGCGAAAGGCGGCAGCAGTCGAGTCAGACTCTCCTCCTTCATGCCTGCGTTTCTGTTTGACACCACCCTAATGAGTCGTGTGGCCGTGGTGACTTTAGCCACGAAGCGACTCACCTTTGCGCTTGTCACACGCTTGAGTTTTGTCAACAATCCAAGCACTCGGATCCATCCCACCGCATGAATCATGTTTATTTATTTATTCATTTATAATACCTCAAGGGCGCCAGTCAAGGGATGTTACATGAGAGGGTAGACAGTTCACAAAGAGATGATTTGTTCAATGGCTTCTTTGAAATGGGCGATGCTGGAGTGGTGCACAATGTCAGCAGGAAGATCGTTCCATTCTATTGATCTTTGCACAAAAAATGAAGAGTGATGGGCAGTGGTATGCGCAACACGGGGTGGATAAACCGCTTTTGAATGGCTAATACGGCATGAAAGACGATGAGCTTGAATGATAACATGGTTTAGGTGCAATGCATGATAAAATGTATGAAACAGAGTTTTGAAATTTTGTGGCGTGAAGGTTAGTTAACCATCTGAGGTAGAGATGTGTGTTCGGTAACGTTATTGTGATATGAGTAGTCTGAATAAATGAATATGGCTGCTCAATTTTGGATGGATTCAAGTGTTTCAATAAGAGGAATTTGATGGAGATCCCAGGTGGCACATGCGTATTCTAGCTTAGGGCGAACTTCAAGCGAACGTACCTTCAGATTGTAATTTATTCCAGGTAGTTCACGAACCAACTCGTCGTCAAAATTTGTTAGACTTAGTTCTTACCTCCGCTTCTGAGACAGTAGGACAAATCCTAACACTTCAACGATTCAGTGAGTATAAAATATCACAAATTCTATTTTACACACCACTCAAAAATACCAGCTTCTTTTTCAAGAACATAAGAGATTACAATAAAGGTAACTATAAATATATGAACTCTGACCTGGAACAGTTTTTCTATCACGAATGTAAGCCCTTTTTCCATCAACGTTCCGTTGACCAAAACTGGATTTTGTTCACGGATAAGGTATCTTTCTTCGTTGCCAAGTATGTCCCTTTGATTACCATATCTAATTGCAAGACTAACCAATGGTTTAACAAATCACTTCGTAGGTTAAGAAATAAAAACACACGCTTATACCTGAAAGCCAAGCGTAACCAGACTAATTAGGATAAATATAAAGATTTCTTGAAAACTTACTGTTCTGCAGTATCGGCCGCTAAAGATAAGTATTTTAAACATGATCTACCCTCACTCCTTAAATCACATCCAAAAAAGTTTTGGAAAACAATATCTCCGAATAATAGCTCAAGTTTCACTACCTTGCACGGATCTAACAACGTGCCTCTTGCCGACCACGGAGGACCAATTCACAGTATCCTTTGTTCCTTATCCTGACTACCCTTACTTGGAACCTATTAACATCTCCACTGAAGGTATTTCTCGGCTTATAACCGACCTAAAATTATCTAAGTGGGCAGGTATTGATAACATCTTCTATAAAATACCTAAAAACACTGTTTCTATTTCCAGAGAAATACTGCTTCTCATATTCCAACAATCGCTATCATTCGGCTGTCTTCTTTGTGACTGGAAAATTGCAAAAAGAGTTCTTGTAATTACGGCTGGCGATAGAAATAAACCTGCTAACTACCGCCCAATTTCGTTAACTTGTATCTGTTGCAAATTACTGAAGCACATCATTGCCTCACATGTCTACAGCCTCCTCGAGTCAAATAATTTCTTTTTTACTAACCAACATAGGTTCAGAAAGGGTTTTTCATGCGATTCAGAACTTTTTGAATTTACTAATGACCTGCATTTTCGTAAGAATAATAACAAACAGATTGTATTTTTCTTAATTTCTCTGAAGCGTTTGACCGGGTTCCTCATTGTGGCCTAATATCGACACTATCATCACTAATTTTAGACTCACTGACCCTTTACTGGCTGCGCCTCTTCGCCAACAGTTCACAGTTGTAAACAATTTATCGTCTCCCCCTTGCTACGTTAGTTCAGGTGTTCCGAAAGGTAGTGTTTCAGGGCCCTTGCCCTTTGTAATATTCATCAATGATCTGCCTTCAAACATTTATTTTCCAATTCGTCTTTTTGCTCACGATTGGATACTATATAGTAACATTACCAATAATAACGACCACATCGCTCTTCAAAATGACCTCTTAACTGTTTCAAGTTGGTGCAAGACCTGAAAATTGCATCTTAACGAATCTAAATGTAAATGTATCTATTTGTGCTACAAGGATGTCAATTCTGAGTTCACATACTCTTTAAACAGATCTCCCGTCTCTGAAGCAACTTCATATAAATATCTCGGAGTTCACTTCACTTCTAACCTGTCTTGGGCTTCCCATATCACAGCCATTTGCGCCAAGGCCTCGCTATTGTTGGGTTATTGACGAAGAAACTTAAAAATGCCCCTAGCAGCGTACAAAAAGTGGCCTACGTAACTTTCGTCCGTCCTCAGCTGGAGTTTGCTAGCCCTGTATGGTCACCTCACCCAAAATATCGTAACAATATGCTTGAAGCCTTGCAAAATAGAGCAGCACGCTTTATTTCTTCTGAATAGGATAATTCCCATAGCGTCACCCAAAATAATCATGATAATGACATCCCCTTACTTGATACATGATGTTGCATTGCACTTGTGTGCTTGTTTCACAAAAACATTTATGGTAATAGGCTGTCGCCCCTTCCTCTTGAAAGACCATTGCGCATGTCAAAACTTTTGGATAACACTCAATTACCAACAATCAGTTTGCATAACAATCTCAGGTCGTACATTAACTTTCAATAGTTCTGCGCTTCTACGTGCCATCAGTCTGTGGAACGATTTTCCCGATCACATCGTTTCCATATTAAACCATGCCTCCTTCTACCACCGTGAAACCAGTCATTTTTTTGGTTTGCTTCCTTACATTGTTCACCCTTTTTTGTTGTCTGGCGTATTTTTGTGAATTATTTTGTTATGTTGTACTGTGTGTGCACTTCGCCTTAAAATCTATTGTGATGCCTTGGCAGTATAATTTTTCGTTGCGTTTTTGTGTCCTGTGTTCACAATGCAATGTTAGTATCACCTTGTAAATACTATGCTCATTTGCTCTTGTCTTACTTTTACTGTTTTTTGCCTCCCCTTACGCTGTGCACTTTGGTGGCCTGTGAGGTTTTTGTAACTAAATAAATAAATAAATCAAATTATAAATTTCACTACAATCCCACTTTTACTGCTGATATTTTACCTTTTAATAAAGGAAAAAGGTGGTACTACTAGCTCGACCCGGATAAGGAGAGCAATAAACAATAAAAACTTCCAACCGCTCCAAATGGCAGAAATTCTCATAACATAATAGATTGGGAGAATTATGCATTAAATGAACTATGCACAATCGAAAATCCCGATTCTAAGATAAAGGGCTACAAAGAGTGTTAAAAAACTATTGACAGGTAGGTATAGCAAAACCCAGCTGTTTAAGAAAAAACCTTTATTCGCGCAGAACAGAACTTGTTTAAAAAGTTCCTGTCACGATTTGTCGCATTGCACATGGCAATGGGTTCATAATAATATATCTGACGTGTTGTAACACAACCACCGATTATTTCTCTTCATACGTCACAAAGAGTTAAAGTTTGCGTGAATGATCACCATAACATTGAGATAAAATCCGAAGCCCATTGAGAATTCATCCAATTTTTGTGACTTGTCTTCTGACCTGACTTTGTTTGCGATAAATCGCTTTATAATTTTTGCAGGGCGCCTTTTCAGTGAGTATTCTTGAAGAAAAAGTAATATCATAATACCTAATTCACAATAAAAGAAATAAAAAACCGAACACAACATTTCGCAGAAATATTTTGAGACCTGTGATCTATGCCTAACAAATTCTTTGTAAAGACACACGAAGTCAGTTTGCAGTATGAGAGGTTAAGCCCATTAGGGGCTCGTGCTTTTAAATTCTCCTGTCGTCGTCGTAACATTCGTACCATGCAGCCACCGTACTAAAACAATTGCACGCTCGTTTACTCGTCGCACTAAAACATAACGCCCAATAAAAAGCACCTGGACACTCGTTTCCACAGGCGCTGGGAAGCTTCCTAGCGAGTACAAAAAACATACCGGTACACTCGTTTAAACTTGCGCTAGAATGCTTCTGCAGAACACTCTAGAACATTACGGCACATCCGTATGCCTCTGCCACAACAGTTTTATTTCCGCTGTCAAAAATGCCAGGGCGGCAAGAACATACTGCATGCATCGCCCTACTCCAGGTTTGACGTTATTGGAGACGGCGCTGGTTTTGTTTCAGAAATCTGTTACGCACTGCGTTTTTAATTACCGTTGTTTGCTTTGTTGTTAATGTGTGGATGCGCCTGGTTACCTTGTATGCTTGGAACGAAGCACGCATTTCTTATAGTCCAAGGCGGGGAATATTGTTTAAAAAGAAAACAGTAACATGACGGCATACAGCATGACTGAATATGTCTGAACTACAATAATTTAGGCTTATTGTGATGGTAGAGATAAATAAGCATTAGTTCACAGATGTAGACATTGGAAGCACCTTGTGATCCTCTTTGCAGGACCTTGTGTGTTAGTTTACTGACTCCTTATTCAATATATTGTGTTTGGAGTGTTTTATTGGGCCGCACAATTCTGCATTATAAACTCTATTATAAATATTTTTTTATCTGCTTACCACTTGGTACCGCTGATAGAGGTGAAGGCTAGCAATATTTGGAGCACCTTACACCTCAGAGAAATCCTCAAGAGAGCTAAAAAAAAACCCAGCTATTTGCCCAAGCTTCCACTTGAACAATGATTTTACTGAAAAACAAAGAACAAACGATCCAACAATACGAACACATGGTCAACGAAGCCGCAATTCGTAGCCCTTCAATTTTTCAGAGAACGGCCATCGTTAAGGGCACTTTCTGTGTTACACTATGAAAGCAGTTTGAGCAGGTTCGAACTTCTTACGCCTTGGTACTGAAGAAAGTGTTTGACTGATATTCTGTGAATTAGAGACCAAAAAATATTTGGTACCCTTTCACTCTATCGAAACAGATTGCCTGCGAAGCTGCGCGCCTTAGACGGAGTGCACGAAACCAAACGCGTTTCGATGTAATTTATGACTGAACATACTTTTCAGCTAATTACCTGATGGAAATTTGAAATACCCGAACTTTATCCTAGCAGACCAACGTAGAGCTGTCTCTTTGCCGCTCGTGTCATAGGCCCCTTACATTTGTGTAACACGCCCATCTAAATCACTCTACAACTGAGTACACCGGACTTGTCGCATAGGACGTATGACGGCCACGTTAAACAGTACGCCAAAACAACGTACATGACATCAGAAAATAAATAAAACCGTTAGCTGCGCGTGCCTGTCCCTCTCATCTCCCTCTACTCCGAGCCCGCGCACGCATACAGCGGGAACCGGACATGAGCGGGTGCCCAGTAGTGAAAGGCACTCTCCAACGTGCCGTTATCAAAACCTTAATGTAAGTCATATTGGCCTACGTCGGCGTTCTAAGCGGGTCAGATGCTATTCAACCGGAAGAAACTCGCATCTACTCGACAAGCTGGAACGTGATGCGGCCACGGTGGCGGAAACGGGTTTCTGTTCTTTTCGAGCCTCCTCATGGTTCTGTTCGGGCTGACCGTTCTTCAGTTTCCACTGTTCCTCCTTCAAGCGAAACACGTAGGTCCACCCCATAGCGATTTGTCACATAGAAGGCCTCGACCTTTATTTGAGAGGAGACACACGTGGTCGCCCGTTTCGCTGCCTGGTCGTATGCCTCTTATTGTATGTGCTACACACCAACAGCAGACTTGGTGCATTGAGCCATGAGGTTCTCACGTTTAAATCTCTTGCTAACACATTGACCTGTCACCTTCAGTGGCATTGGGTGCTGCTGTAGGTGTATTTCCCGTCCCAACATACCTAAACCATGCACGCCCAAACCATCAACACGGGAGGGGAACATAATTAGGCAATAATTACACCAGCAATATATGAGGCCAGACTGATATACTTATCATAGTTCTCTCGCCAGAACAACAATGAACGAAGGCCACCGATGCGACAATGTCAGTGGGAATGGCCTTAAAGCTAATAAAAAATTATATGCTCACACCGGCATTCCAATGATGCAAGTGGCTTTTAACCAGCAGGCACCCTCAGCGATTGGCCAAGGTTGAATGTAATGTGGCAATGGCCGCGTCTAGATTAGCAATTGTGGCAGTGGCGGCGGATTTCCGGCGTTCTCACGCACATTCGAGCTGCTGTTATTCTCCGCAATCATCTGATAACAGCGCTACGGCCGAGGTGGGATAACCGCTGTGTTAACCACTGGCACCGGTGGGGTAACCGCTGTGTTAACCACTGTCACGGAGGGGTGCCAAGTAAATCGGCTTCACCGGAATTAAAGCTTAATACTGGTATGCCAGGAAACCACACTTTATTCACAATTTGCTGAAGCCAGGGGATACCAAATCCCGCACGCATAGCCTTGAGTGTGACGTCGTTAAGCCTGGTGGCTTGGGTGTTTTCGATGCTATGGTCGGCTCAATCAATCATGTCATTGGTTTATTTAAAGCATAAGTACATAATATTTGCAAACAGTGCTTCGACCTTTTGCAAAAGGTTAGTTGTGGGTTCAAATTCGGATGTGCATAATGATAAGCAGTCTCATTGTGAACAATCAATGTATAAACATACTGTTAGAATACAGTAACTAACAATACAACTTCAAACATAGCACGTGATGATTATCTGCAAAAAATGAAGAAGAAAGGCCGCAACCTTTGCGATTGTGCGCAAATGATTATGTTCCGATCAAAAATAAAAGAGGAAAAACAAGTACGTTTCTAGTGCAGGAGACACTATTGGGCATATAACAAGAGAAAATGGTTTCTCATTTTTTTACAGAAGTTATGACCATTCCTCAGGTGAACAGGGATTTCATTCCACACTTTCGCATCAACGTGCTGTATAGGTCACTCACCATAAGCATTCTGAGTAAGAGAAGGATTAAAATTGTTGAGGCTGAAATTTCTTGTGCACTAATGGACTGTTAAATAAGGCGACAAGAAATGTATGAATGTTTCTTACTTTGCAGTACGTGATTCGAGCCGTTTTATCCTCACGAATGTGATCAAAATTTAATAGTCGAAGCTAAGTAAACGAGGGCTTATTGTGTTCATTGTACGTGGCCAAATTTATAATTCTAATCACACTTTTTTGCAATCGTCTCCCAGGGTTAAGGTATGTAGTGCACGTCCAGCCCCAGGACTTTACAGAATATGTCAGGTGACTGCTGATAAAGGCAAGGTAAAGTATAAGTAAGATGTTAGTGTCAACACAATCACGAGCTTGTTAAAGGGCGTAGCATCCGGATGCTATTTTAGAACCAACATGCGTAATTTGGTTCTTCCAATTTAAATTGCTGTCAAAGACAATACCAAGATATTTGAGGTAACTGGTTTGTTGAAATGTATTATCATTATTAATCGGTTTAATTACACTGTAATTTACAAGTTTTCTCGGACAGTCAAAATTTATGCATTTAATTTTCTTTCTAGTGATTGTAAATTCGTCATTCAAAAACCAGTTTATTTTAGCTAGCTCTATGTTCACTTTTTCCTTAGGTTTATCCTCATTATCGGCTGTGAATATGACATCATATCATCGGCATACATGAGCATTTCAGAAGAAATTATTTAAGACAAGTCGTTTACACAGATGGTAAACACTAAAGGCCCAAGCACGGACCATTGTGGAACACCTGTTGTTATGTATCGTGGTGAAGACGTTACATTGTTAATGGACACTTTTTGCTGATGGTCCGTAAGAAAACTGGAAAATAGATGAAAGGTTTTTCCCGAAAGCCATAATTGTTAAGCTTATTTAGCATAATACTGTGAACTACTGTATCAGAAGCTTTTAAAAGATGTAGGAATACTACAGTGGCAAGTTAATTATTATGCAGGGTGGTATTAAGCACTTGCGTAAGTCAGAGCGCAGTTGCTGATGTTGAGTATTGCCGGCGGAATCCATGCTGTTGTGGGAAGATGACGCGGTACTTTTCAAGAAAGGTGTGGACGCGTTTTGCAATTATGTTTCAAGCATAATGTTAATAGCACTTAGAACTGAAATTGGTCGATAACTGGATGGCGCAGATCGGTTACCCTCGTTGAATACAGGGGTAATTTTTGCTATGTTTAGACGTGGTGGATATATACCATCAAGGCAAAAGTGGTTGAATAGATTAGATATTATGGGGCCATGCATGTCAACGTTCACTGGGATGAGGCCGGCGGTGATACCATCAAGGCATACGGCTATGTTTTTGGGAAGACTGTTAACTATCTCCACTACTTCGTTCAATTTATTATCTGGCATAGCAAAAGTCATGATTATTGGCATAAGGATGGAATTGTGCGTGTTACTGGCCCACGTTTTGGACGCCAAGTGAGGGCTAACACTAGGGAAATAATAGTAAATGTTTCATTCGTTGTTTAGGCAATATTGTCAGGAGCTAAGTGTACCTTCTGGGAGTGTCCTATAACTTCTATTAAAATATTCCATATTTTCTTAGTGCTGCCAGAGGCACGCGGGACGAGACTCGAATAAAATGCCTTTTTACGAGTCGTCATCAGAGCAACAGACTTATTGCGTGTGTGTTTGTATTGACGTAAATGTTAGTTATTGCTTTTGTTATGCGTCCATTTTTGGTACCAGTAATCTTTCTTTTTATAAAATCTAAAATTTTGTTATTCATGCAAGGGCAAATTGGCTTGTCGCGTGCGTGCGCACGTGTATTACGGTTGCTGCTGGCTATTATGTTGGTAAGAGTCTCACAGAAGTTTTGAAACTGCTCTTTCACATCCATACGGTCTATCAGATCAGGATTAAGTGAAAGGTGGCTCTTGCATATCACGCCATAATACAGATTGTAAGGTCCACTTATGAGATTAGCGGCCAGGCGCCCGGGCTGCGCGTGGGAACCCGCCACTCTATCTGGGGGCCCAGCACGGTGCACTCTACGCTACAGCCGTCGCTAATCGTCACGGCGCGCACGAGAGACGGATCGTCGGGCCCACCGCATTCCAAAGGGTTAATCCCCCATTGAGAAAACCGATGGCGCCGCCGAGTTCCGGGAACGCGTTGACGCGCGGAGGTGGTGGTATTACCGGCTTCTGGACGAGCGCTGCACCAGTCTCCATTGTTAGCGCGCCTTGGTCAACGACATGCACTGTCGCCGTCTTTCGCTTTCACCCCGCGGGGTCGCACGTACCTGCTCGTCTGCGAGCCTGCCGTTGACCCGAAGATGGCGGCGGCTCATTGAATATTCCGTGGCGTGCTGAGTGACAGCTGTCTACGTGAATTTGGGCACTCCCATACGCGTGTGCGAACGCTACAGGGGCGTTCCCGAGAGAGGGTGATCTCGAGGTTTTATAATGCCGAAATTGGCCGTTGGAAACTGTTCTTGTCTGAGCGCTGAGTTACCAGTTCCCGGCGGGACAAGGAGTCTCGACCGTTAAAGCTAGGTTGCGATTTGTGAACCCCCTAGTCGAGGTTAAGATCGCGTCGGAGGTTTAGGGTGCAGCGCCGTACCGGGCAACTAGACGAATCATGCGGCGAGACAGAGTCTCGGCCGTGGTTTCTCGAGCGGTTTGTGTACGCTCCGAGAATAGGAGTTAGACGAAGTTGAGGAGCTCGAGTGATTTTTGCGCACTTGGAGCTAGTGTCTAGCCGAAGTTTGAAGTTTTTCTTTTTATTACTCATGTACCAAGTTTTCGTACTTAAATTGCTGTATATAAACTCTTCGTTTCACTTATTCAACCCCAACGCCTCGAGTTCGCAATTCGACCGCCGCCTCCAAGAACTTCAACACCATCGCCCAGCCAGCCTCCTGCCAAATCAGCCGGAGCCTGGGCGATGGGGTTCCTGATCGACACCGGACTTCGGGGAAACGATTTTTACTCAGATTATCAGTGAAGGTCTTATTTTATGTTCTATAGTTCCTGAGACATAAATTGTCACGTAAACAGGATAGTGATTTGACATAGAAATTCTGTAAACCCCGGTTACAGCACCTGTATCAATGTTTGTTAGAACATGATCTATTAAGGTTTCGGAGAACTTGTAACACATGTCGGTGTTGTGATTAAAAAATGAAAATTATAGAATGCCTGCACGTAGGTGTAATTTATATTGGATGAGATCATAGTGTCGAAATTTACGTAAACAACAATGACGGCTGGTTTTTAATATTCACTGGTTTTGCACAAAAATATTTTGAAGTGTCTTGAAAACCGTAAAGAGTGGAATTCGGAGGCCGATAGAGCACGCCAAGAATGATACAATGTTCCATCAACACAAAACGTGTTTCGATTTTCAATAGTATATTTGTCTAACAGGAGGCCAGGGCTGAAGGCGAAAATCACCTGACGGGGTCCGGGCCCCCTTTCACATCAATAGATTGATGAATACATTAAACAGTTCTAGCAGTCACTCGCAGCATATAGCAGAAAATAAAAATCGAAACTGTGCACTTTTCAGTTTCAGCAAAGTAACAGAGTATTTCTGCAAATGAAGAAAGAACATGAACATGAGCATTTATTTGTTTATACATTACCAGCCTTACGCTCACGATTACATTTTCATTAGCGTAAAGGTAACAAACAGAAAAAAAAATATACAAGTGTAAACCATTATGTATTACCACGCACAAAAAAAAGATAAAATGTGTACTAAGGTTCATTGAGGGTGAAGGAATTTGGCAGATACCAAAGTATTTCAATGTTTTTTTGATCCCCTTTTTCTAGTTCATTAAACACCCAAGGTACATTGCATAGAGATACAGGTTACCGAGTGAGAACCCAAACATCTGTGTTCACAAAAAGCGTCCTGCACTTCTTTTTAACCATGATACAGAGGTACAGATCATGTATTTTTGTTTGACTGAGTAGGCAAAATTGTTTTGAAGATAAAGTAGGACGCCTCCGCCAAGGGAGTGCGAATTACGCAGGTTAGAGATCATTGTGTAATCAGGAAGAGATATTTCTTTGTGTTTTTGAGCCACCTTTTTGCAACAGCTAAAGCGGTATACTGATGATTCTATTGAGCAAAAAGCAGACAGATCACTTATATTTCTTCTTAAGTTGCGGATGTTAGTGTCTTCTTCGGTGCTTCTTAAATTGTACATCGTCATTGCAACCGTTAAAGAAGGTGATGGTTTGTGTGTGCATCTTCGTTATCCTTGCAAGTTCGTCGTCGCATGTGACATGAAATGCTCTCTATTTCTCGGTTTGGGCATCATAATCTTGCCATCAGCCACACAGGCAAATTTACCTTTCTTTACGCGCTTAGTCCTGATGGCATTCCCAAGCAGAAATTTGCTTTCTGGGCTTTAATGCTCGTTGACGAAAATAGGTTGGTTTTCCCCAATGCCGAGAATTCCGGGGTTTATCCTAGTTTTCTTGGTGGCCATCAAGATCTGGTCACGCTTGCTGTGGGAGACAAACCTGGCTATTATATTGCATGGGCCGTCACCCCTTGTTTGTACACGGTGAACAATTTCGATGTCGTGGATTGACGTGTCATCCTTCAAAGTAGCAGCTGCGTACTGTACACTTTATTCAAATCCTCATCCTTAGAAGAGGGAACCCCTTTCAGCTCAATGTTGTTGCGCCTTCCGTACTGGTTGCTCTAAATGAGATGTTTTTGGACATCTCTGAGTTCTTTGTTTAGCCTCCTATTTTTTTCTAGAACTTAGGGTCACACCTTGCGCCACTGTTAGCTCTTTCCGCATAGTTTTCATGCCGGCTTTTATTTCGTCACCACAATCATTGAAAATTTTCATAAATATTCTGAGTTTCGAGCTCATCTTTTAAAGCTTTATTCGAGGAGGCCAGGTTGCGTATTTCAGTTTTTATTTGTGTTATTGATTCCACCAACTTAAGTATCATTTTGTTAAAGACCTTCTCCACTTTCTTGATGCTGTTAAGGGCTTTGTCACCCAATGCACTCTCGAGTTCTAGCGGGTGTGGTGTGTCCGGCATCATCAGTAAGTATACAAGGTTATGAACACTTCAAAACACGGGCAAACAGGTGGGGAAGAAAAAAACAAGCTCAGAGCAGTCCAGCAGCCGGATCAACTGTGAAAAAAAAAAAGATCAGAGCCCTTCTACTTGCCTACATGCAGCATGAAGAAGCAGGGTTTAGCACACGCAAAGCATACGGCTGCGTGGACTGCTGTGAAGTGCCTCTGGACGGTGTTGACACCGTATATGTAGTTCTTGGTCACGCCCCCGAGACACCACCTGATGCAGCCGGAACCCGCCGGAGGGATCTTGCTGAGTGCTCTTCTGTATTGCATTATCCAAGTCTATAGTAGGCGGCCCAAAAATATCGGCACGGTTCCTCTTGTCCGAAAACCTGCAGCTTGAAGAAGCATGGTTTAGCGCCCATGAAGCATACCGCTGCGTGGACTGCTCTTATGTCAATGTATCATTGAGGTTTCATTGACGTTTTTGTGTTTATTACAAAAAAACGGCACAGCGAAATGAAGCGTCCCATGGGTGAAAGGCGGCACGCACAATCGAATCAGTCAGCCCATAGGCCTTTTTTTACAATACACATAGCAACATTGCACGCAGAAACCCTATACGAAAGATTATATACAGAACACCTCAGATCCTACATATAAGGGCAATCTGATGAAGAGATGAAGACGTTATCAACCAGCAAAACAAAAACTGGCAAAATAGAATTTCTAAACAGGATTTACCGAAGAAAAGCACAAAAGCGCCCTAAAATAGCCCTCTGAAAAGCTGAAATAAAGGATTCCTATCCTTGTACAACCTTACCTAGTGCATACCCAAATAGACTGAAATACAGTAATTCAAAAAACAAGAAAGTATTATATAAATGCATTAGCTTATTTTCTTTATAATGTGAAGCACGCGCATAAATCGAGCATTGTATATGCCGTCAATTATATTGAGAGGCTCGTTAAATTTCGGACTCTTCTAAGCTGAAATTTGTTTTGATATTTATAGTCGTTTTTGGTCTTTCAAAATTTTTTGTATTAAGTTGTTCCGGTGTAGAGGATGGGCATACATTGAGGCGGTTCAATAACGGTTGCTTTTTCAGAAACCCAATTTTCAAAAGGAGCACATTATAAAGTTTGTATAGAAATGCTCAGGAGTTTGAAGTAATTACAAAATGTCACAGAACATACACAGTAACCCCGCTGATACGTCCCCCTGACTTACGACGACCCGCTTCTTACGACGGATCACAGCTGTTCCAGAAAACACCCCGTTGAAACGAATAGTTAAAAACCTCGATGATATGACGCGCGGCTGCACAAGATCTGCTTCGTAAGACGGACGCTGGCATGGTTAAGCCGGCGTTTTTTTAATCTTTATGCCGATTTGCTGCCTCGTCTCGACCTTTCCTGATTCATAACCCCTGTTTGACATTGCTTGATGTGCAAAGGTAAGAGGTGGTACAGCCGACTAGCTTAAACAACACAAGCAAGCAAGCGGGTACTCGCGAGCGGCAGTTCACCTTCGATGGCCCGACGCTGTACAGTACGCCAGCGCGCGAACCGCAAAAAGTCAAATTTCAGACTGCTCGCGGACAGTGAATGTGTAGCTCCAATCGACCCAAGACGAACGCTAAAACACGTAAGACACAAGCCCTGGGCAATGACCGGACACCCGATTTTCTAGCACGCTCGATCCATGTTTCTTCATTTCACGACGCTCTCTCCCTGTTTTCCTACTCCTCCCTTATCGGTATTTTTGAAAGTGGCATTGTCTCTCCAACGCTTTCTGCCGCTGTTTTTTCATCGCCGTCTCGTTCTATCGTTTGTTTTGCTTTGAATTGGCCGTTTTACATTTTCCTTTTCTCCTCTGAATTCGCTCAACCATCTTAGCTTTATCTCGCGCAAGTGGGGCGTGGAGCTGCCGGGCTAACGCGGACGCCGTGGAGGGCTGGGTGGTCACAAAAAAGTTGTTGCTTAAAAAAAAACACGATTTTATCTAACTGTTCCCAAATCAAGCGAGAAGGCGTTAAACATAGTAGTTGGCATAAGATTTCAGCCCAGCTGACTCGTGAGACCATCTACTATGACGGCATTTACCCGTTCGCCGGTAATACAACTCCCCGATCATTGGACGCTTTTGCGCGGTCCCTTGAAAGTCATATTGAGGGGTTCCACTGTACATATAATTTTTTCACGGTGACTAGAAACAGCTATAAAATTCTCTCTGTGCAAAAACCTCTTGCTAAAACTACTTAAGAGCAGATAAAAAAGTCCATTCCGCATAGGTCAGCAGAAAAATACAGATTTGGGGAGAGTTTATTTCCACATAAAAAACATGTACATATCGGGGTGGTAATTTTTCTATACTGAATAGGTAAAACATTTACAGTGGAGGTTAGAAAACCAAAAAGCGTCGTTGTGTACCACTATTTTCTATATCCGAAGGAAATAATTGAATTGAGGCTGGACAGCATTGGCCGATATGTTCAACGTCGATAAAACACACATAATATAAAGAAAACAAAATATTGTATACCCACATTACACAGCGAATGCATAAAAAGGATAAACTGCCTGCACTGAAGTAAAGAAAAAAAGTTTGTCCCTTTAGGTTACATAACACAAAATGGCTCAATGCCATATTCTGAACTTTCCGCATATTTACCATTGTCAAAAATTTTTGATGTACCAAAGTAAAAGGCCGGTAAAATTTCATATAACAGCACCTTGTCGTTATGCACTAGTTGTAAAATTCTTGAGCCTATATATAAAAAACATAACCCGTTAAAAAATAACCAGTTTTGGGGTAATATGATAAAGCGAAATGGTTATCATTATTCTCCTAAGCGGTTATCATAGTGCTCTGAAGATAATAACGTAAAGAATATGGTCCGGCCCGTTGTAAAAAATATTTTACAACGCTGGTACTCGAAACAGTTAATGAATTCTCCGCGGCTGGAGATAAGCAAGGTGAATTCGTCGTTAGTTTTGTTAACATTAAAAATCTGTTTGATGGTTGTTGCTTCTGAAGGTACTGTGAAATTTTTGTCCGCTTTACGCAAGACTGTGTGCTTTTATTTCCAGACCATTTTTGTTCCCGGCATGGCGGCGTCGTTATTGAGGGTAAATGTTCTAGTACACGGTTATTTCAACCTTGCGGATCCCACGGACATGTTTTTGCCCCCTTAATTTTAATAAGTATCACCATAATATTGATGAAGACATGCTGCTGACAGTTGAGGTGGTTTGTCCGGAATCGTTACTTTATTACAATAAAAAAATTCACTCAGCAAGGCATTGTAATCGGGATGCTTTCAAAACATCAGCCATAGTGCCCTAGCCCGCATAACGCGTAATCGGGAACTAATAAATGGGTTTCCGTTAAAATGTGTGTTTAACGAACGGTTTAAAATATTGATTCTCTAAAATTCAGTATATAATGCTGACTTTAGGAACCAATGAAAGAAAACATTGAGCACCTTTGGGTATCTGTAAAAAATATAAAGCGTCTGTGGGAAAAATCAAAGTAACAGACTAGAACATATACGCCCGGAAAATGTAAATATTCCTCTGGGGTTTGTTATGCTGAACATAGGTAGTATTACCAAAAAGAAAAACATGCAAACAGCCAATAGATTTGTCCACAAGAGGAATACTTGTGCATTTAAAAAGTGTTGTGGTATTTAAAAATAACATTGATACCTTAATGAATTACGATATTATGACAGGGAAAATACCCCATATTTATTTTTATTACGTTTCATGCATAGATAAACAATAAACACACAAGTAGTCCCAGGTTTTTCACAAAAAAGCCCCTTCAAACATGCTAACTCTTCTTTCCGAAATAACGAATCTGAGTTATATTTTCAGAAGACCATTTACGCGTGAAATATCAGGCCAACAGGTACTGTCTTTACAATAGGCGTCGCAAATTACCTTTTACATGCACGAGCTGGTTCATTCTCGGATTGCTTCATTGTCGCGCCCTTGACGCCACGTGTTGGTTCAAGGTACAGTCGCTCTCTGCCAGTCATAAAATGCTGTGTTTATAAAGGTTTATATGTCAACAAGTTATGCGTTTGCTAAAGCTACGTAGCATCAATTTTCCTTTGCACTGACGTTACTATACCCTCCAGTTGGTTTATTATGCAGCTTGGCATCCAGAGTTTTGTCACACTGAACTTACGTATCTAAGCAGTGAAGCGCGTTTCCTTCTTTGAATGGTACGCCGTGCAGGCTGTCCAATTTCTCCAAGAATATTGTATTGCCCGTCGTTACCAAAATGTAATATTATGTGCGGTAGCCCAAAATCTGCACTTTATTCAATATTCATTCAAGGATACGTAGAAGGATACGTACTCTCAAGGATAACGTAGAAGGATACGTACTCTCAATGCAAATACCACGACATTCCATTTGCGGATGCCGGTTTGCGGACGTAACATCAGCCTCTGATTCCACGACGTCTGCGTTCTCTTTAGATATTTGCGCAGCACAAATTCACTGAAATAAAGGTTTGCTCCTGAATAAAACCTGCGTCATATTTGATGGTGTGTCATCTGCCTTATACCCCGTATTACCACTTCAAGATTGTTCCAATTCTATGTAGCCTCTGACTGCAGGCTTTACCGCACGAATTTGGTCTTCTTCAAGAAGGAACCAAGAGAATGGCAGCTAGGACCACCACCATGGTGCAAGAAGCAAATTTACCAATCGTCCTGAAGAAACCATTTGAGCCACCCTACATTCACGGCTCACCCTGACCCCGCCAAATAAATAGAATATCTCGAGTGGGTCCGGAAATGTAACTGGTGAGATTGTAACCGTTCGCGTGCACCCTACCAATATAAATCGTCGAGTCGCAGCAGCAGGACTTATTTCGCTCGTGGAAGGCCCCCAGTCCAAAAGAGTAAATAGAAATGAGGCGATTCAGGATGTGAAGTTGCACGAGGGAGAAAAGAGTGGAGATAAGGTTGTCCTGAGTAGCAAAACTGCAATGTTTATCCACTGAAGCAATCCATTGCCCACTGAGCAAACATTCTCCGACACACAATTACGTTTACCTATCATTGTGCT
This sequence comes from Haemaphysalis longicornis, assembly GCF_048455015.1. Classification (NCBI taxonomy): domain Eukaryota; kingdom Metazoa; phylum Arthropoda; class Arachnida; order Ixodida; family Ixodidae; genus Haemaphysalis; species Haemaphysalis longicornis. The sequence continues at coordinate 3,021,479 of NW_027526214.1, forward strand.
TTCTATGTTGCGTGCCAGTAATCGTCGTCATGTGCATTGAAGATGTCGTCTTTTCACGCTGAAGGATAGATGCGAAGTCATGCTCACCATTCTAGATTTCCAACAGCTCCTCGTCATCGACTTGATGAGTTGTGCGTGGTGCACGCGTCGTCTCTAACCTGATCAGGACGGGTGCTTTCATCATCTATGCATGCACGATGCGCCGCACTGAAACTGCCCTCATTACATTCCTGGGCATCACCATCGCTCCATACGTGATTTACCACTGCACTGAATTCAGGTTCTACCCTCAAAAACCAAAAGCCTAGTCATGTTCCTGCTGCACAACATAGGCCACCGAGTTGACATCTCTCCCTTACCTCCATCCACCGTGCTCTGCCCAACCTGCTGCTGGGATATCACCGGCCTGGCTGCGGCACAGCAACATGACTGCATTCTAAAGTGCCGCCTCTGAGTGGGAGCTCACGCCAGCACTTCGCCTAAGTGTCCTAGATGCATTGATGCTTACGCACAATCAGCCTCTTGCGCCTACCAAAGAATCTTGGCTAACCCCCACTCTGAGAGACATACACTTGACTGACCAGCTCGGTCCTGAAGACTGGCGTCGCCAATGCTAGTCCCTATAACGACCATGTTCCCAGTACAGACATCGAATGCTTTCCGGATCCCAGCAGCGACAAGGCAACCGGTCCCATCGTCACAACCGGTCTCCATCATCTCCTCACCGCGTCACTCGATCCACGCACGTTCGAGTTCATCTGTCGGGCATTACTCAATCACAACCTGGTGAGGTAAGGCAGCAGCCTTCCGCCGAGGAACCAACCAACACTGCACATCTTCCTGCCGTGGCAATCACGTCATCCGTCACCTATCGTAACGCTGTCATAGCACTTTCTCATTCCACCTCTCCTAGCCTGCCGCTACCCCACACCACTCAACAGACAATCACTGAGCTTTATGCCCTCATTGTCAATCTTTTCCCGCATTTCGATCTTTAACTCGCCACCATCGAGGCCCTTGATCATCAGCTCCGTAGAAAACGCCCCCACCCGGACAGAACAGCCCCCTCCACCTTGCTCGCGAAACGTGAGTTTCAGCTCAGACACTGAAGATCACTCATAATGCTATCTCACCCTGTCGAGGTTTCCAGTCGAGGTCTCCATTTATTTGATTTTTTTATTTATCACGGTATCCACAGCGCCAGTTTGGCATTACATGGGGGGAAGAAGTACATATAATATATATATATATATATATATATATATATATATATATATATATATATATATATATATATATAAAAAGAAAGCAGTTCATGCTGAACACATGAAAATAACAATTACAGTTCAGAACAAATCGCTGCCCCTAACCAAGAGCAAGAACCTTTAATATATGCGCAACAACAACAACAAAGAAGATAAGCAAGAAATGATCGTACATGTGCGAACCAAACATGGTTCTGGTGGCGTAAGAAGGAAAGCATTGAAAGGAATTGAAAACCCAAATGGGAAAATGCAAATCACATGGCTGAAGCAAATGCATCACTGGAAGACAGCGATACGACATCACAAGGCAACATGTTCCACTCACTGACCGTCGTAGGGAAAAGGACATCTTAAAAATGTTCTGTTCTACATCTATATCCTTTTATCTTGATTGGGTGATCGCGCCTTGCAGAAGTGTACCCTAGTGCCAAGTACGTTTGAGTTCGTCTTCGAGTTCGAGTTCGAGTTCGTCGAGTTCATATCACGATTGAGGCCGCTTCTGTTATGCAAAAACGCTGTACAATATACTGCAAAAATACTGTACAATATACTGCAAAACCACTGTACAATTTTGCACATATACTGTGCAAAAATTTTAATCTGAATGTCTCTCTACAATTTTGAAGGGTATTCCAGCCTAAGTTTTCTTTTGTTTGGGGTGCGCTAAAACACCGAGAATAATTTTGAACCACGAAACGTGCTGGTGAGCTTAGTACCCTTTCTTGTTTCATTATATCAATCACAGTCCAGGGGTCCCAGATGGTACAGGCATAATCCAGAATTGGCCTTTTGTAAGTCTTGTAAAGTAAATTTCTTGTTTCTAAGGAAAAGCACTTCGCATTTCGACGCAACATACAAAAAACTCTACACGCCTTAGCAATTATATAGTCAACATGACGGTGCCAGCATAGTTGTTGGGTCAAGTAAACACCAAGGTATTTATATTCACACACTGAGGCAAGATTTGTCCCGTTAATGCTTTACGTATAGACATGTGGCGACCTTTGTCTAGTAAAGCACATGTGCACCGTTTTGTCAAGATGTATACCCATGCCCCATTAATCACACCACTCTACAACCTTGCTTAAATCTTTCTGTATTTCTTTGTAATCATCGGGACCTTTTATAACACGATACAAAACGCAGTCATCTGCAACCAATTTGATACGAGATGATATGCCGATGGAATTATCATTCATGTATAACAAAAAAAAAGAGCAGACCCGAACTGAACCTTGAGGCACCCCCGATGACACATCAACACCGTGCGACCGTTCACCATCACCGACTACACATTGCCTCCTACAACTTACGTATTCTTTTATCTATTCAACAACCGTTTTATTTATGTTGTACCAAGACAATTTTTCAAGCAGCAAAGAATGAGGAACTACGTCAAAAGCTTTGCTCAACTTGAAACAAATGCATTTTGCACAACCCTATTTGTCAAGGGTTGATGCTAAGTCGTGTGGTAATTCTGTAAGTTGCGTAACACAAGAATAACCACTTCGAAATCCATGTTGCTGAGTTATCAATAAGGAAAAACTTTTCAAGTGGCTCATTGTGTTGCTAAAAAGTAAATGCTCAAATATCTTGCAGAGGACACTTTCGCAAACTTTCCTCTCTCAAAACTCTCCTTTATTCCCAAACACCTCAGTCCGACTTGATTTTTTTGCAAGCAGCTTTCCAGTTCCCCGGAATTTTTGACTACGACACATATCACGCAGGCGTTGCTGACAATCCACCCACCCTCACTTTCATCCCTGTTATTGCAAAATGCCTGATCTACACCCCCGTCGACTTCGCCACCTACACTTCCACACATGTCCACCCCATGACATCTTCAGGAAAGCAGATCCGTATTCTGCTCATACCATAAACATATTCAATGTCTATCATGCCCCAAACAAACCGCTGCTCTTTCTTTAACCCTATTTTGCCTGCTCTCCTCCCAAGAATCAGGTTACGCTGGCGTTGGGGGCCCATAATTTCAACCAGTGGGGACAGTAGGGTCATCCCAACGGGCTAAACCTTGGCCAGTTGAATCAGTCAGGGACATTGTTGTCTCCTGAATGATCCCGCCTTCCCAAGCCCTCTCGGCAACTCGGTACAACGTGATACCTCCCCAGACTTGTCGTTCTTGCAGGGCACAGAGAGCCCTTCCTGGTCACACCTATACGAAATCCTCGGAAGCAACCATTCCGGTATTCAAATCCGTTTACCTTTCATGCGAGCATAACCTCTTCCGAGATCCCGCCTGGCATCGTTTCGGCCTTTCGGATCACCCCACCAGTGACCCAATTATTCCCGACGCTTGGCTTCGTGCCCTCAAGCGCAATTATGAAACGCACTATAAATATGTTGCCCCGACAGCCGATGCTCCATTCATACACCCCCATTGGGCGCACCGTTGCGACATGCGCCGATCACTCTTTCGCCATTGGGGCTCTTGGGTCGGAACACAGGCAACCGTCGCCGGCGCCGCGGAATGAACCTCCTCGCACAAGAAGCCTATACCGGCGGGGATACTTTAGCTCGCTCGAACCGGTGCAGTTTCTGGTGCTTTTAATCGAGCAAAAAAAACCAAACGGGCTAGGTCCCTCCTCCGCTCGTTCATGCAACCTTTCTCCCTGGTCCACCATATTCCCCGCATCCTCCTCTCGACAAAGCAATATCCTAATAGAAGACCAGATGACCTGCACTTACTTTTGTATCCTACAAGCACAGACATTCCTGCTTCTGGGCTTCTATGCCGAGACTTTCCACCGTATTCTCTCGACCAGTGTTTTAGTTACAAAACTGCACCGGGCGCTCAACACCCTTCGTCGCAATATGACGCCCGCGGAAGATCGAATAGCTTTTAACTACTCTGCAGCCTTTCTTTCAGCAAAATTTTAGAACTCCTGGCTCTTTAACCTCGTCTGGCTCAGTGGCGAACTGCCGGCGTCTTGAAAACATAGGAATTTTTTTATCCCTAAAACAGGAATGTCACACACACTTCCAAATGTTTGCCTTATCTCGCTTATGTGTTGTGTTAGTACTTTGCTAGAGCGTATGACATTGACGCGCCTTTAATTGTACCTTTCTGACACCTATTCCCTCCCTTTTACCCAAACTGTATTCCGCCATTACATATACACTCTCGGTACTCTCCTCTATATTTTCCACGATGTCAACGCCTTTCGTAGCTCCTCTAAGCACCGTGGCATCCTTGCTTTCGACATTCATAAGGACTTCATTATAGTTCAGCACAGTGCCATTGTCTCTAACTTAGCCAAGACTAACTGCAAATCGGGCATTTATACCTACATCCGCTCCTTCCTTTCTAACCGTACCGCTTGATTCTCTATCCTGGTCTCTGCACCCCCCCCCCTTCTATCTATGAGGTAATACACCTCAAGGCTCCATCTTGTCATTCACCCTTTTTAAAATCGCTTTAGCTTCGCTACCTCCACTATTTGATGTAATCTCCCTTCTCTCATACTCTATATACAGGGATGACATCACATTCTGGTCCACCATAGGCAGTAACGGCCAACTGGAGTATGCGCTTCAGCAAGCGTGTGGTGCCATTCAAAGCTATGTCACTTCTGTCGGCCTCTCTATTTCGCCTTCAAAATCGCTCTCCTCTTAGTCAGTAACAAGCATGGGGTGCCACCGGACCACTTTCTTACTCAGGCACAAGTTTTTGGCAGCCGTATACCACATGTTGACACGCTTCGGATCTTCGGTCTCGCCTTACATTATGCGGACAGCTCTGTACCGACTCAGCTTATCAATCAGATCTCTAAGCTTTCGCATCTCCTCCACCGGGTCGCCAATGGAAGAGCTGGAGTACACAACAATCACTTGCCCTGCATCATCGATACTTTTGTTATGTCCCGCATACTAAACAGAATTCCGTATTTGCAACCCTCGCCATCTCAAATCCCGCCCCTCCCTCGGTAAACTTTGCTGCATCGCTGTGGAAGTACCCTTCTACGCCCCCGAGCCACCCCTCTAGAACTCGGGATATACAACACTCTTGAAGAATGCATCGCGTGCCATCCCCATGCCCAAATCAAACGCTTGCAGGCGTCTGCCCAAGTTCATGCTATTTTTAGTATACTTGACTACACCCATGCGCGACTAGCCCTCATACCACCGGAACTTACTTCTTTGGTCACTCGCTAATTTACGGGTTGCGCCTTTGCCCCGCAACATGAACCTTGATCCACACCCTGCTCGTCGTGCTCTGCGCGTTCAGGCCCTCTCCAAACGAATTAATTTGATGCTCATCGATTTTTCCATCGTTTACTTCACTCACGCCAGCGACATCCCCTTAAACTCAACGGGAACGGCTTCATTTCTCCGACTTACTTCTTTAAACACTGTCACTCTTTCCTTTCTTTCTCCATCCGATTCGACCTCCCTCGAAGAATAAGACATTGCCTTTGCCATGGAGCACGCTACTCTCACATTTCCTACCACCACGCCAGTATATATTGTCTCCGGCTGTCAGTCAGCCTTTGGTAATTTCGCTAACCATGAGGCCCACCCACACGCCACTGACTTCGTAACTCCGATACTTGCATCAAATCCTTGGCCACGCTTCAGACTGGTTTGGGTTTTTGGCCACGCTGCAATGTGCGGAAACGCCTTAGTAAACACGCCCACCCGAGTACCTTTCCCGGGTTCGCCCATGTCCTGGCCAAGCTTGTATCACCCGCCGACGGTCCGTACTCAACACCGCGCTTTGCGCCGTTACCAATTACACGCCCAACGCCCAACGCCCATCACGCACCCTCTACCCACGATACAGTTCTTGTCAAACTCCTGAGGCTGCGCGCCTCATTCAGCAGGGTCAAATCTCTTTACTCCCCTCCCAACACATCCTTCACCGCATCTATCGGCACCCTGGGCATCCTTCCTCTCCCACCTGTTCATCGTATTCATCCACCCCTCATTCTTGTTTGGATGGCACCGCGCAATCTCCTGCCCATCCCTCCCCTCCATCACCTATGGAGATTTCTGGCTGTCTCCACCGCCGACAGTAAACGTCGAGGCTGCCGAGGAAGCTCTCTATAAACACGTGTACCGGACCCGCACAGGCATTCTGCCGTACCACGATAATCCGGTCAATTGAAACTTTAAATTAGGACGTGGACGTAGCTGCGGCGGAAAATGAAATTTCTCTCTCTCTCTCTGGAATAACGGCCACACTTGTTACCATGTCTTCATTGATCCACAATTCGTTCTAGTGTTTGCAGCTGCCGCAATGCACGCGTCACGATACCGTAACAAGCACGGTGTCCTTCCTCCCTTATCATAAGCACTTCATTACATGCGGCCTAGCTCTGATTGACGGCACTGGTGTTATTGTGTTTGGTAAATCAACTGTGTGAGCCGGGTACTTGCGGCTGTATGGAGGAACGCAGTTATGATGACCACTCCGAGCTTTTTTTTGTTAAAGGCACCGCCCATTCAAGTTATTTTTCTTAAAGCCACTGCCTGCGCCGGGAGACCGTGGCCGCAGCTTGCAGGCACGCGCGCAGGAGCACCCTGAATTTATTTTATATTTCTTCATGCAACGGTGGGTGCACAAGCACTAACAGCCGCTCACACGTTAAATTTGAAAACTCTCCAAATACAGAACAACGCACGGAATACCATTGTTTACGAAGCGGCCACAACCAGAATCCATAACGTAACTGAGACGTGACTCCCGAACACGACGTGACTCCCGAAAACCGTACCTGACAGGACGACCGTGTTGTTTAGAGGACGACCACAATGACAAAACAGTGCCCAACGGCAAACACACACAAGCCTCAATACGACGCCCCAACGAACCCAGAAATCCCGAAAGACCACCTTTGAATTACGGTTGTCCATCGACGGTCTCGGTATATTTGCTGTCAAAACAACGGTGCTGACCATTCCGTCACGTACGAACCATTCGCATCTAAGCTTAAGAGCGTTACGGCAAAATGGGATGGGGCGCACATACCCACTGCAGAAAGCCATGTTCTAACACCGAATGAACGTGCTCATCGCGCTTCAACGTAGATGGTCGGACGTCCATGCTGCGATCGTCATGTTGCCTCGCTCCTCTGAAGACGCTATTTTCAAAACAGACTTTTTGACAAATAGCACAGCAGTATTTATTCAGCGTACGAAGACCATAAATTTTTTCTCCGACCAAGTCAACACGTTAAAGGCTAACCCCAAAGATTGTGATCTTGTAGGAAGCACCAATTATAACGGCAACATGCCATAACGCGTAAGGTTAATGATCAAGGCTTACTGTGACTATACTGTATGTTACGGCGACGCTATCGTGGAGAGTGAGCAATATATGCTTCTTCACAGTAATGTTTCCTTCTTAAGACGCATTGCCGGTTTTAGGAAAGTACAAGTCCCAGTCTGAGCAATAGGTTTCCTGAGTAGTGCCCGCACTAAACAAGACAGCTACAGTTACGTCAGCAGAAGAAGCACTAAAAGCAAGCGAAGAGTCCCTGATCAGTGACTTTTAGCGCGGCCCAAAAGGTCCCTTCAAGCTTGTGAGTATTTTTGATGTGAACATGGAGCAACCGAGAGAAAGAGAAAAAAATTATCGGCTTTTCTGGGTTGTCACAGCGAGTATTTTTGTCAACCTAAATATACACCATACTCGTCTTCTATACACCCTACCGCGACTTGTATACGTCATACCGGGACTTCTTACACAAGCGAAAAGCCATCCATACGCAAGTCGAAGATAAGCCCAACTACGACATTATACAGCCATGGAAGGGCACCTGGGTGACGCTTGTCGTGCTAGAGAAGCAATAAAGGCGGTAGATTAGGGTTTTGCATTGCGCACTGGAGACCCAACAAAACCACGAAAAAGAACATGCATCTCCTGACATCGATCGACGAGTCTCTCGACGAACTTTGGCATGCGTACTACTCATCTTCCAAAGATCTCAAGGCAGGTTACTAGTATATTGAAGCGGACGAGAGAGACCAAGAGGACACCGCATTCGTAATGCTGGAAGGCCGATACCAGTTCAAGGTAATGCTGTTTGGGCTGTACACGCTACTAGCAACACTCCAACGAATCATGGAAAGTCTGCTAGCTTGCCTTAGGTGACAAACCTCGATTTTGCAGCTCGATGTTGTGTGATATCCGCCCAGACTATCGAGGACTTCTTTCAAAGTTGTAGTCTGTTATCAAGGCCATATACGCCTACATTTATGTTATTACGCTGAATCATGAATAGTGCCGCTTAGACTGCAAGGATCTCAGGTTTTTGGTCTACGTCTTCAACGCCCCGGCACTATTCTAAATTTAGACTTGGTAAACTTCACTAAACCAAAACACAATAAAGGCATTTCGATATTCCCTGAGTTGGACGCGTATTACGGCGCGCCTTCGTACGCGGCACGCAGAGCAGGGCCACTCACGCACGTTTTCTTTCAGGGGACAAAACATTAAAAAAGAAGCATTCAATAACCTACAGAGGCGTCAGCAAAGCCTTATACTACTACCCTATTTCAACGAAAACGCGAAGGCAGAAATGCGCAAGGATGCCAGTGTCACATGCTTTGGTACTGTCGTTTGGAAACGCAAAACGGTTGCAACAAAATTAATCGTCTATACCAACCGTGGTTGCTCGATGAAAAAGAAACCTTTCTCCGTCTCTGAGAATGAGTGCTTCGCAATTGAACCTTTGAAGCTTTGAAGCTTTGCGTCAATGCTATCTTGCTTGAGGTATCATGTGAACCACTATTTAAACTTTTAGTCGGACATCCGGGAGAGCACACAAGCCAGAACTATTCTTCCAACTATTACTGTGTAAAAACACACCTGCTTTTACATTTCAGTGCAAACGTACCCACTACCACCGCAATAAACGTGATTATTTGATTTTAGTAATGAATTGCAGCCAGCCAAAATGGCCCATATACCTTCTTTCGCCCTGTTTATATAACCTATTTTTACATCTTATCTTCGCGTGTGTGGCCGTTCTAAATTTTCAAAAAATTTTAAGAGGTAATTTTAACACCCGGTGTTTAGTGTCAATATTTAAACAATAGTCATCACGCTTTGTCCTGCACTTGGAGAAAACGAGAATTGATGGGGTGTGCATGCTGTTTTTACGGAACGTTTTCTGTTCTAATATTTTCATATGGTTGGTTTTATTTAGCTTTTAAAAGAAAAAATTCAAGTTTATCGTTAGTGATTCATTTGTCTCCTTGGTGTTGGCCATGCATTTTTCCTTGCTGAGTGGTTCAGTAGTTATCGCTTTTGACTTTTGGACCAGCGCCAATTTTTTGTTGTAAGGAAACTTAGCGCTTTCACCTAAGAGCGCACCTGTGATTGGTCTCTCAAGATTTCTTTCAGGCATTTTTTGCTGGTGACCTGAAAAAAATCGCTTAACTCGATTTCAAATGACGAAGACGAACTAACGTAAGTGAGGCAACTGATGTTTGGAATTGGTGTGGTAGTAGATGATATGCACTCTTGAGACATCAGTTGCATACTGTGATACGGTTTTACTTCTAGTGAAGAAACACAGCGGCACCCAGGATATCATTATTTTGTTGCAATCTTTGCCTTCTGCCATTTAGGGGACATCTGGTGTTCCCCGCAACTTCTGTTTGGGGTTATGTAGGGATGTTTCTCAACGAAGGAAACAAACGCCTATGGATCATTCAATTATTATAAGAATTTTTTGAATTAGGGTCTCTGGAAAACGAGTGCTGGCTGATCCACAAATAAGTTCTCTAGTCTATTGTGAAATCGGCAAAGCACTGGGCAGGCAAGAGGCGTCCGTCTACAATCAGCCTACTTCTGGTCACGTCTGTCTACAATCAGCCTGTCTCTGGCCAGGTCTTTTCCCAATTCGATGTGTCTGACCGCGTAGTATGCTGGGACACAGGGCGAGATATGGCTGCCTATTATTCCCTAAATTGCAGCAGAGATTAGAGAGGCATGGGCAAGAAATATATCAGTTGTGGGGGTGACACGCGACGTAGTAAAACAAAACAAAGCGTCCCGCACAATTGTTACAAAAGCATTTCTTGCGGGGACAGAAAAGAAGACCAACAAAGGATCAATATCGAGGGATAAACAAGACTACACAAACCATGAAGCATGGCTTAAAAATTTGTCTTCGTCCCTCGCGGAGAACCCGATTCTCCACTATGGATGAATGAACCAGAATGAAAACGAAGATGAAACGGAAAATCGTGTCGGAGAATCACGATTCCCCACTGGGCGTTTAATTCTGAAAATATGTTTCTCTTTATTAGATGGTTCACTCAAGCCCGTTAGCCAGGACAAACAATTTCAATGCGCCCAAATAAATGTTTACTTGACAAGTAAATGTTCCTGGCTGAATAAATTGTGCAACAAATAGGACATCACGCCTAAACCACATGGGCGACCGTATGGTAGATGTGAAATCTATTTTTTTTTGTTTTTGATGCTGCTTTTTCGCTTCCCACTGCGACAACCGCCGGAAATTTAAAAGGAACAGACTCAACATCGCAAGGAGCTGTCGGCAATTTGTGAAAGAGCGCCCACATGCTGCGCAGTGCGGCCACGACTGCCAGATGTAGCAGAGTCTGTCTTCATTGACCTAAGAGCAATCGCACATCACAGTCCAGTTACCCAAGACTACCTTCAGGGGGCCCAGCAGCTGCCTTGTGGTCGGTCTGATGTGAAACATTCTTCTGTATTTTCTCCGGGTTTGCTCGTTTACATTAGTCATAAGAACGAGCAAACCTTGCGTTTGCATCCGCAGACACCTGAGTGAATGTACTGCATAACACAAAGTCTGAAATATAAACTTGTCGCTGCTCATTTGTATAGCAATATTCAAACGCCACCCCGAGCACGCCATCCACTGGCCTCTCGAGGAATAACTGGTGGGTAAAGTAATATAAGTATATGTTTAGGGGATTGCGGCAACGTTCGCGGGCAATGTTGCCCTAGCGTTGCTTAATAAATAGGTCAGCACAAAATGAAATATTTAGATAATCATGCTTGACAGCATAGAAAATAGACTCTTTCCTTCGGAGAAAAACAGTAGCCGAAATACACGTCTTATAAATTATGCCTTAAAAAGAGTATTGACACACATGACGAGGACTACGACCAATTTGGATTCAGCGAGCAATAGTGAGATTTTGAAACAAACGCACTAGCCCTCAAATAAACAATCCAAAAAACTTCGAGCTGGGCGTGTTGGTACATGTTCATGGTGGGAAAAGCGCTACAGCAACAAAGACAAGTGAGTACACGGGACAAAGCGCTTTGTCCCGTGTACTCACTTGTCATTGTTACTGTAGCGCTTTTCCCACCATAAACTATTCGAAATTCGTGTTCTTGTGTTTTTAAACTGATCGCTATGATAAAGGTAAATGTTTTCACAAACTGCGGCATTATTATTGCTCAAGCTTCTTTGATTTCAAAATATTTTCCGAGATTCTCGACAAAGACGAGAAAATATTTAGAAACCACGGCTGATCTTTGAAGAGTAAGAAAACGTAGTTTATCTGGCAGGCAGGCAACATAAAAATCGACGAATAATCAGCCATAGCCACTTCAATGGGTAGCCCCCAATGCTGGAAGCGTGGGAAATAAATCTTCTAAACTGAGAAGCGTAGGACTTTCACAAAATTTATATGTATTAAGAATAAAAGAAATCTGTTGATGCACCGAAATGAGATATGGCGACAATGGGATGTAGAATGCATCTCAAAGACACAGATTTTCGAGGGCGAGCAGGCGAACATTTTTCACGAAAATATACCAGTTAATGGGGTAGCCCATATCTTCAGGCAAAATTGTGTCAACCTCGTATGGGTGAACATGTTTAACGAAGTGGTTACTGCATTCAATGTCCCACTTGGCACTGAAAATATTTTTTGGAGAAGCCTAACAACCTTGTAAGTACAAGCGATTTTTTAGTCTTATGATGCCTATAGGAAGGGACAGCTAATCAGACAATGGGCACGTTTGCCACTTCGCTTCTCGCCTGTTTGCAACTGGACCAGCTTGCTACACTCATTCCGTAATACGCCTCTGACGAACGAATAGTTACAGTTAAAGAATCAGCCGGCTCTACATGTATTATAAAAAAATGACTCTCTCTGTGGACATTTTAACTTTTCAATAAATACCTGGCAAATATAAAGACATTACTTCCTGCCACAGTGCGGCACACTTTAAATATTTGAATATTTTGTGCTACTTAGGAAACGTTTCTGATTCAACTATACGCAGTAATAGTGTTACACCTAGGAAATTTAGGAAGCTTTCTTGTCATTAGGCGGTCCTGAGCTCGTACTCTATTACTGTTACAAACGCACTTGACGGCTGATCCGATCACGCCATGATAGCCCTGACTGTAAACATATCAAAAGACGTAGTATTTGTATCCTCAAGAGGTGACAATGTTAGCTTATTGGATACTTCTGAAGTTTTGTTTTATATCTTTGTCCTGTGTGAGGCTGGATCAGTCTTTGTGGTTGATCTATTTTGAACTTCGAAAGTTGTGAGGGCGTAGTGTGTTCATAACTTATACCAACCCAGTTGCAGAGATTGAAAATTCAAGTTGATTCAAAATGTATTGCGCATACAACAAGGAGCCAGGAACATCGGAATGCTTAGATGGTGGGACAATTTTCTTTTAATAACAATGTGGTCTTCGCAACACGCTTGCAGCTTAGTAATGGCATCGCAAAATGGCAGCAGTTTTAGTATAAACGGTGAATAAAGGTCTGCGCTGTCATGTCTAGCAAGCTTTTACAGCCACTTTTATCAAGAAAACTGACGTTCCGCTTAGTTGGCGAAATGGACAATGGAAGACAAACAATATGAAGCCGGAGAATTTTATTATAATAAGTTTTTTTACGGCAACAAGGACGACGAATGCCTCTGGTGTAGGACGGTGCTTTTTTTCTGGAAAAACTTGTGGTACTTTTCGCTTCCAACGTGAGGTACACCGCTTTTTCTGTGCTGTGATTGAATTCGATCCCGCAGAGGAGCCGTGCGAAGTCGATACACCGGCGGGCACCACCTCAAGAGATCACCCCAGACTAAAACATGACACGGGCACCGAGGTCCTCGCGCATAACTCAGTGCCCAGTGACTGTGATCAAACGATGGCTTTCATGTGTACATGGGAAAAAGCGAAGCAAAGGCTCCTCACGGCACCTTTACGAATTCGGCCCTCGACAAAGAAGCCCGTGCCTAGACACCTTGTGCACACGATACTGTTCCTACCAGATTCCAAAGCAGGTGTTTTGAGCGTGCTGAACAAGAAGGCAGTCTCCACGTTCCTCGAGGTGACTGCACCTGCAGCAGTCAAGGATGTCAGGATTAATTTCCGAAGAAATATCTTGGATATCGACATGGCGCATCGTAGTGCACTGGGGGTTTTGCAGAAGAAAACTTTACGGCAAGAGATAGAAGTGCGAGCTCATGAGACTCCGTATAGAGACACGATGGTAGGCGTACCTTGAAGCAAATAGTGAGAGATCACTCCATGCAAATGGACGCTGCCACGACGGTACGACAGTGGTGGCGCGATATATCTCTACGCCGGAGGTCTTCAAATAAGCACGAGTGTTTTCCAACCAACGCCTCCACGCCTGGGTATCCTCCACCAGTACAAGAAATACTTCCTCCAGCGCTACCCCCGCGGCCGTCGCTTCCACAGCCTTCGAAACCTCCGACCCAGCACGAGTCGCCGAGCAGGCATCGGGAGGAGTTACAACCCTCGTCGGTTGACGTGTGGACCCCACGGCCACCGATTGTACCTCCGTCTGAGCTTCAATGCTCAGGGTAGGATGCAGTCATGTGATGTCCCGCCTCGGCTATATGCCCAGATCATCAATTCATAGAGGTCTTGAAGTCCCTCATCAATGCTATCCGCACTTTACTCATAATAAAAGCACTCCATCTGTTTTGGGTGCAATACAAGTACAGAAGGCCTTGGAGCCGGTACTCGGAAGCCTCGGGTGAGCAGGTGCAATGACCTGCTCTCACGCATCTCTGATCTCCAGCAATTTGTGTTCACGAAGTCGATCCCCAACCTCGTAATATTAAAGCCGAAACTATATAAACCTACTAGGCTATCTGGGTATTACCTTTTTCAATTATCCAGATGTGCGGAGCCCTGCAATGTCGCGGATTTCATCAGCCGTCAGCTCACGTACGTGCCCCATGGTGTGCAATATTACAGGGGTAACAAATACGTATGCCTGACCTTCCGGAAACGCAAGCTCACCTTCATATTTGTGGGGGCGTTTATACACCCAACATCTCGTTTTGATCGCGAAATCCTGGAGGGCATAATAGGGGCAACAACTGGTCCAAGGGTAAGTACGCGTTATTTTATGGCCCACCACTTGCTTTAGGGAAGCTCAGGTGGTAACAAAAAGGCCAGAGCCCGGTGTCCTTTGCCTCAGATCAAGGCATGTGATTACTGAACGTTGCGAGTCGTATGTTTTTACGTAGGACAAACTACGGCAGTTTGTTGGATCTCACTTTTGTGTCACCGTGCTTATCCGACCGTAAACAATGGTTTCCAGACATAGAAAACCGTGGAAGGCCAGATATGACGTCCTACGTAAATGTTCACGGACTACAAAGGTTTTTCCACCCTAACATTATTTGGCTTAAAATTTGGTGACAATGTCAATACAAGATGACAGGTTTTAAAGGCGCTAGAAAAAACGCGTACGCTACACAAGAAAAAACAACCAAGACAAACGAAGCGCCACTTCCAACTAAAATTGTTTAAAGAAACAACCAGCATTTGTATGTTATCCAAACATGACGTCACCACAGTGTTCGCTTATTAGGAATTCAATCTCTTCTGCTGAAAGGGCAACAGATGGCTTGCTGATACACTCCTCACCCGCTTTTTCGAATGAAAATGCTTCCATAATTTCCGTTTCAAGCCTGTCGCTAGCCCTGCGAAAGAAATCTTGTCTGCTCCAACCTTGGTACAAACTTGCATTGCTTACAGTGGTCAGACATGTGCCCTCCAGATTTGTTTTGTACAGCCCAATTGTGCTCATGCGTTTGTTCATTGAAACAGCGACCGGTCTGCCCAATGTAAACATTCGAGCAACTCATTGGGACTTCATACACAACATTTTTTGTGCACTCTGTGTACTGCGTCTCGTGCTTCTTTGTGCAGAGTGAGACCTTTTTTGACATCATAGGGCAAATCTTGGATAGCTTGCCAGGCGCAATAAATACAACATTAACACCGTATCTCTGCGCCACCTTCTTTATGCCGTTTGTAACGTGGTGCCAGTACAGAATGACGTGCACCTTCTTTGTGTCGATTTTGTGCTGCTCGGCTTCATTTTTTTTGGTTCTTCACCCCTTGCAAAAGTGACTCGCATACACCATGCAATACAAAGGACGGAAATTCTGCTTGTTTTACCCGTTCAATCTGCCATTCAAAGCTTCATTGTACTCTGTGGTAACAGGATCTGTTTAACGCGGCTCTTAGGCATTACATGGCTGCAGCTCTTTTTATAATTTTGAGTATGCGCAGTCAATGGCAATTAGGTGCTTGTTGGCACGTTGGTGATACTGCCACCACACGTGGGAATCTTCGAACGCAAGTTGCAAATCGAGAAAACGCATTTTGTTTTCGACAGGTATCTCCCACGTAAACTTCAGCGCCTCAGACGATCCACTAAACAAGTCAACGACTTTCCTCATTGTGCTTTCCGCGTCTCTCTTCTAGTGTCCGCGTTTTTTCTTGAACCTTTACACCGTGTGATCATGTCGAACCAACTGCCCAACATCAGGCTATTGCTAGTCAATCCAAGATGGAAGATTTTGCGGGGGTGTCGAGCCTTGAGCTCTGGAGTCTGCAAATAATTCACGCTAGTTTTTGACAAACGTTCCCTCCGACTGTCTTCTAAAATCAGAGCGTTCAACATTGCGCCGGAATAAATTTGAGCTCTCGGTTGGCGTGCTGAATGAAGATAAAGATGTACGAAATGTCTTCAAAATTTAAGAGGTTCGATAAGGACGCGGAAGAAGATCCGATTCCGCATTATCCCAGTACAAGCAGAGCGTTGGCAGTCCTTTTGTGAAGCACTCGGCCCTCGGAAAGTCTTTGTCTGGAATATGAAGAACTGTGCCCGGGCTAACGACCCGTACAACAGCACTGCACATTCAAGGTATGGCTTTTCACCACGAACGCGGAAAGCTCGAAGTAGCAGAGGGATTCTTCGTTCGGATCACCAGAGGGGCAGGCCCTGCTGGTTTATCACATTTCCAACACATTATCGCTTTGTGGCATTGCAGGATGGACCTCCCGTTTTTAAAGGAAGAGCCCGAGGCGGCATTCGCTATCTGCACCCGATCGTCATCGCCTTGTCAGCATGGATCAGTCACCATGGCAACGGTACCCTGCCCAACCTTTTAAACGATTTCAACCAACTATGGTGTGATGGCATTTTCAATGAAAATGGAGATTTGCAGCCTTGTTCTGCTCCTGAACCCTGAAAACTCTCTGCTGGACACAGCAGCATACCGACCCACGGCACTTGCCAGTTTAGTTGGAAAGCTTGTGGAACGAGGTATGCTTGCACGCCTGGAGTGGTTTATGGAGTGCTACAACGTATACCTCAGAAGTGATGGCTGGTTTCCTTCGTGAAGGTTCTTCTGTGTATTGCATTATCCACCTTTAACCTTTGGGCAGCACAAGATATGCATCAAGCGCAAATGCGCTGCGCTGTTCCTGGAACTGAAAGGAGCGTATGATAAGAAAGAGCAGGATGCCTTTCATAAATCACTGCGGGCAGTGGGGCGTGGACACCGAGTCTACCAGTGGTGACGGAGTTACCTTTCAGGGAGGTTATTGTTTGTAATCACTGAAGATGGCCCAACGTCAATACATTATATCCAACTCAAGCAGACTAACACACAGAGAGGCGTTTTGAACCCCACGTTGTTCAACCTCGCACTCAAAGGACTGAAAGAATGGTTCATCTGACAATTACGCAGATATTTGCATCTTGGAAGATGTAGTGACTTGAGAGCACATGCGCGTGCTCCTACAAAAGGGTGCAGATTGACAAACACCTATCCGCAAGAGAAATGGCTGGAATTGTGTTCTAGCCAATGCGCAGTTTTTGCATTCTCAAGGAAGCCTCGGTATGCATGTTCTTTGACAGGTAATGGCGAAAGGGTCTCTAATGTGAAGTATCATACGTTCCTCTGCGTGGTTGTCGACAGAGACATTTCTGGGAGCCCCACGTTTGTTGGCTCAAACGGATGTTTGCAGTGGCCCATATTTTTAGTTCGTTTGATTGGCGGCAATACTTTGAGACCACCTATCAAGGCAACGTTTCAGTTATGCAACGCAGTATTCCAGGGCTCCCTATGGCAAAACCTGCCTCTACTTTCAGCTACGTGTCGTACAAATATTCAGTAACTGCAAAGCATGCAAGTGAAGGGCCTCTGAACTTGCCTTAGCTTAAAACGGTGAACGTCAGCAGCTGCAACAATTGCTGTCGGTCGTGATCACCCCTTGCCCACTTACATTACAATTTAAACACTCAGGGCGCACATTACGCACCTAACCAAACACCTTGATCATTACCTGGCTAGTATGCCAACTAAACTCCCCCATGCTCCGTTCGTAAAGTTTGTAGCTTCCCACATCACGTGCATGTCGTCCAACTATCTACCTACGACGAGGCCGCCACACCCGGTTTGGTGCCCTAACGCCTTAATATCCCAGGCCTACCAAAGAAGCAAGATTTCCCAACGCTGGCACTACAGCAGCTAACTCATTTATTTACACGAGAGATAGTTACCGCACCCACACATACACTGATGACTCTGCAATAACATCTGGTTCTGCCGGCAGGCAGCGGTATTATACCAGGAATATCCATGTCCACAAAATTCAATATAGCCTATCTTACCACTTTCACGAATACCGAACTTACCGCCATCCACTGTGCCCTCTACATCACTGAAAATGTTCATGCCGAAGATGGGTGATCTTTAGCGAAATAAGGCTTGCGCTTCAATCGCTCCAGTCAGCCGTGTGCCGGAGCCCTCATGAGGAGGTTCTGGACGAGATAAGGCTATTGTACCACCATGCCGCCCAAGCGGATCATGACTTCGCCTTTCAGTAGCTTCCAAGTCATTGCGCCATTGTCAGAAACGGAAGTGTGGACGCTACATCCCTCTAGGACCAGCTAAAATGGAGAATATATTCACTCTGTTATCCAGGACGAACGAAACTAGGTCTTTCCGAAACTTACCCGTGAGATCCCGCTATCGACATGGACTATACGAAAGTTTACGAGCGCTCGTATTCACGTTAAGTGTCACCTTTCCTTACGCATCCTATAATCTGATGCAACCTTTCTTTGTGTTATTTGGCTTGTAGTTGCATTCACAACTGCTTACTGCTCCTTTATTTAAAGGGCGCCTAGTGAGGCGTGCCAAGTCTGTGACACACCGGAGACCTTACGACATGTCCTTTAGGTGTGTCCACGTTTTTGACTGGAAAGAAGCCAAGTCTATTCACCTCTACGAAAGCTAGAGTCTCGGCGCGCGTTGTCATAGCAGAAAATCATGGGCCCCTGGCCTTCTCCGTCATCTACGGACAAGGCAGCGAAAGCGTTATTGTGTTTTCTATAAACGACGGAAATGCACATAAGGCTGTAGCACAAAAGACTACCCTCTATGAACTCACTGAACGTTTTTGTCTAAAGTGTCCTGCCGCTGTCTGAGCCTTGCCCCTTCTTTTATGGTTTCCACTTTTTCTTAATTGTTCCCCTTTCCAAGGGATAGCTTACTATGTCGTAGCCTGGTTAAAACTATTGTCCTTTCTTTACTTTTTCTCTCACTCTTCTTGTAACACTCACATCAGATGACGTTTTAGTCAGCTTTATGATGTCTCACCACTTTTTAGCTTTTCTAGAGGTCAGGAAAGTGTACTACTAGTATTTGTGGCAATCTCCCCCGAAAATGCAAGTGCACTGCTAACACCTTTGCTCAAAGTGATGCCACGAAAGTTAGAGGACTTCATTTTTCATTGAACGCCTCTCTTGTACAGAGTAACCTGTGTTCCCATTACCTCAAGTTACCAAAAATAGGTTTCGCGCATTCTGAACTTTTCGAAAAATAAATATTTTGAAAATGGTTCAAGTGCCAAAACACAATCCGAGTAATAAAATTTTAAAACAAACTAATCTCGTCAATTCACCCCTAAGTTCCAAATTCCTCATCCTATATATATAAATACATACGCCGTTATCACAGTTCTCAGAAAAAAATACCATAAATAATGTCTGCCGACCCAGTTTGAGTAAGGAATTATGTACAACAACGCCTACAGTGTAAACGTTCTTGACTTCGCCGCGGTGTTAGATGTGCGAGGTGAAGTCGTCAGTCATGCTAACTTTAAGAAAAGTTTTTTGTGATTGTCGCTTCTTAAGTTACTTGCAAAAGTAAAGCTAGGTAAGATAAATTACACGGAAAAGCTTGCACACGACTGTTTGATTCTGTGACGACTATTTCTGTTCCTGGTATGAACGCGCTGGTATTGAGGGTAAATATCCAAGTGTACGCTAATTTCAACCAGGCAAATTCGAATAATATGTTCTTTCTCCTCTTCTTGTCTGAATGTATAGCATCTGGTACAGCAAAGACATGACGGTTAACGGGAAGTTGGGTTCTGATGACTCCAAATTCTTTTAGAATGACAAATTTATCTGACCAGGGCCTTCAATAATTAGAGCCTTTAAAAACGTCAGCCATGACTCGCAAAAACCCTTCACAGGAATCCGGGAGGTAATAAACCTCTGTAAATTATAGATGGCTTTGATTAAACCTTAGTATATAACGAAAATTTCAGGAGTAATCATTCCTTTAAATTTGTAATAGGACGATAACGTCAGGTACCTATGAAAGAAAGCAATAAGTACCTTTGGGTATCTCAAAAATTTCGAAGGCATCTCTTTGTTGAATAAATCAATGTTACAAAATACAAAACCTGCCACAGCCCAATAATAAATATGCTTCATTGGTTTGTGAGGCTGCAAGGAGGTGGTTTTCTAAAATTGTAAAACAGGCAAACGCCATTTCATTTGTACATAACATCAAAGGTTGCGCATACCACTAAGTGTTGCTTTGTAAAAAATAGGGATGATATTTGTGCCGCTTGTTTTTGCTAGTCTGGTACTTGTTATGGCGTTTTACACCTACTTTAACCATGGAGAAACAACAAGCAGTCCGAGGTTATGCACCGTCACCACATTCGAATATTCTAACTGTTTCTTCCGAATGGGTGAATTTTAGTCATTTTTTGAGAATACCATTCGGGCAAGGAGTACAAGGCGAGCAGGTGCTGTTTTTGTAAAGGGTGTTGCAACTTACTTTTTCATGCACGAGGTCATTGTTTCTCGCTTTGCCGCATTGTCACGGTATTCACTCCGCTTGCCGCTTGACCGTGCTGTCGTATTTTGCCAGTCATAAAATGTGTCCTTAACGCGTGATGTGAGAGTATGTTATGTTTCGTAGACGCTACGTAGTACCAATTTGCTTTTACAAGGTCGTTACTACCAGCCGCGGTGGCTCAGTGGCTACGGCTTTGCGCTGCTGACCACAAGATCGAAGATTCGATTCTTTGCCGCAACTGCCACTTTTCCGATGGAGGCGAAAAGCAAGAACTCCCGTATGTATGAGATTTCGGCGCACGTTTATTATGCCCAGGCGGTCAAAATTGATCCTGAGCCCTTCACTAAGGCGCGCCTCATTGCCTGAGTTGCGTCGGCGCGTTTAAACCTTCATAATTAATCTATAGAATATCCTTAATATAC
This sequence comes from Haemaphysalis longicornis, assembly GCF_048455015.1. Taxonomy (NCBI): domain Eukaryota; kingdom Metazoa; phylum Arthropoda; class Arachnida; order Ixodida; family Ixodidae; genus Haemaphysalis; species Haemaphysalis longicornis. The sequence goes on from NW_027526214.1 coordinate 3,042,595, forward strand.
CCTCCACTTAGTTTATTACGGAGCTTTGCTTCAAGCGACTTCTCATCCCCAGCTTTCTTAGCTGTGTAGTAAAGTGCCTTTCTGTCTTTCTTTGGTGGGGCGCTTAGGTTATCTGAATTAATAGGAAAGGTGTATTACCTGTCGTTACTAAAATTGATGGTCGTCTTCGATCGCCAGCGATGTAGATATCATTCGATATTCCTCCAAGTTTAGCTCAGAAGTATACGTACCAGCAAGGAAAACGCCCCGGCAGTCGCTTCGCCATTGCCAGTCTGCGCACGTAACTTCAATCAATGAATCTACCTGAGATGTGTTGTATTTAAGTTTTTGCAGAGCAAATATTCATTCAAACAACAGTTTCTTCCTGCACAAATCCTGCGACGTCATCGGCTACGTGTCATGTGTTCAGCTGCCAGGTCCACACCCTTTGTGCCCTGTATGCCCTATTAAGGGGTTCAAGACGGTCCAAAAAGATGCAGAATCTAATTGCCCGGTTTAGAGCCAGAGTTCGGTCAAGTAGAGGAGGAATAGAAGGAAACGGGTGCGGCGATCGCCATCCTGATGCAAGAAGAAAATCCACCAATCGTCGTGCTTCGAGCGGGTCAGGACACCCAACCTATGGTATCTGGAAATTCAATCGGTCGCTATCGCCCCAGCCATAGGTATCGCCCAGCTGTCGCAGCAGCGTCGCAGCCGTCGCAGCAGCGCTTACTTCGCAAGTGGATGGTCTCCCAGCCCATGAAAGGGAAGTTGAAAGGCGCAGAATATTCAGGTCAAGATGTACTAGGGCGAACAGATTTGAGCGGAGCTTGCAGCCCCTCGGAAATATTGAATGGTGAAGCTCCCGTAGGTGGGAATTGCCAGAAACCTAAATGGGGTTCAGGATACTTGTTTTTTTATAGTTGGAGCGCTAGTGATAGTTGTACCAAAGGAGCCTTGGACTGAAGAAGCCAACCACAAGTATGCTCAGTTCAACTGTAATCAAGGTCTCTCTCTCTCTTTTTCTCTTTCTCTAATGCATCGGAGAGGTCGTCGTCTTTTCGCAGGGTATGCGGGATGAACGTCCTCCTCACTATTGGAGATACCCTCCAGCTCTTTTTCATCGAATCGAGGATTGGCGGCGGTATACGCCAATCTTTTTAGGAAGCATTGACACAGTCGAAGCTATGTCACTATTTATCCATCGTGGGTTTTAAAATTTTCGGCGGCGCAATAAAACCCTCCAAATCAAGCTGTCTTTCTATCTATATCATCGACGCAACAGTATTTTTATGCTCAAGATGGCGCTAAGCAACAGCGCTGGGGTTTTTGTGTTTGTTTAACCAATCTGCTACCCAGGTCTCTATGGCCGTATCGTCACATGTGCTCTACTGCGCTCGCCACTTTGTGCCTTGTTGGGGATTTTGGCAGTAATTTTTGTACAGCCACTGCGCTTGCTGAGAACTCTGGGCGATCGCCGGGAGGTACGCGACCGCGACGACAACCACACGGCGCGCCCGACACGCCCGAGCATGCCGACATGGCCGAGCCTGCGACATGCCCGAGGCCGAGCCCGAAAGACGAGGCTTAGTGTCCAACCGGAGATACAAACAAGTGAAGACACGACACAGATATGCCCCCGGAAATCGAGAAGAGCGATGTTCGAGCTAGAGTTGTTCATCGCCGACTTTTTTGTGGTCACCTTCACATTCAGTGGAGCCGACTTCTCTTTAGAGTACGGATCATTCACGTGTAAGCTGAAGAAAGGTACGACCAGATGGGATGGTCCGCACATGCTGACAGCAGGAGGCCATTTTGTATGCGGAGTGGACTGTGCAATCGCACATCACCGTAGACGTTCGCAAGTACCCTTCTGCGAACGTCATTCTGCCTCACTGCTCCTGTGATCTCGTTTTCAAGATTGACTTTTTTACGGAAAAGCTGTAATATTCAATGTGCAGGCGATATCCATAAATATTTCTCCGATCATTTCAAGACTCCAAAAGCTAATCCCAACCACTGTGTGCGGTAGGAATTTACGAAGACCCACGGAAACGTGCCGCCCTGGGATGCTTTATAATCATTCCGTATTGTAAAAGACTCTGCGTGACATCGAAACTGTCGGTGGAAATTGACCAGTATTTGCTTCTTGACAGCGATGCCGTAATTTCTAGAGGCATTGCGCGCTTGACGCAAAGCAAGTCCCACGTCTTGGTCAATGAATACTCCAACCAGCGACCGAATTCAAACAAGGGCGCCGCTTTGCATTCGCTGATGGAACGCATGAAGGATTCGACATGATCCTGGTTACCGAGATTTAACGTTGGCCCGATTTTGGCTTGAAGTCTGTGCATCCTTTCGACGAGAACCAGTCACTACCGCTACTAAACAGAACAAATTTTCGGCTTTTCTGCGTCGCTACAGCATGTAGTTGTGTAGAACTATATATATTTTATACCCCCGTTGCGAACCACAAAAATATAACTGAAAAATTGCGGCCTACTTGACCTTGAAAGTAACTCGAGTCCTTACACGAGCGGGAGGCTATCTGACTGAACACAAGTCGAACATATGCCCAGCGACGACACTATAAAGACATCGAAATGCCCGTGGACGCCGCCGGGTGTACTCGTGAACAAAAAGAGACCGCACATTAGGGTTCTGCTTTGACTACCCGCCAATAAACAAAATTACAAAAAAATTGTGTATTCTTAGCCACGATTTAACGACGCCCTTGACCACCTCTGCGATGAAAAGGACGCGGGAGACCTAGAGGAGACTGGAATATGAAATCTACAGGCACACACGAGTACAAGGTAAAGCATTTTGGACTGCCTGACCGCAGCAATGCTTCAAAGAGTCACCGACACTGTCCTAGCTGGCATGCAGTGGCGCACCTGTCCTTCATACCACGACGTCTTTTTTGTGGCATCCACCCGACCTTTCGATGGCCACCTTTCAAAGCTGGGGACTGTTATCAAGGTCATTATTGCGTTGGGGTCAACGCTGCATCATGAAAGTACCGCTTCGCAAATCAAGAATTCTCGTTTTTCTTCGAATCTTCGGCATTCTCGGAGTTTTCCCTTCATGGTGAAATGTTCATCCTCGGCGAACGTCAGAATAGCATAACGAGAAAAAGACGTGGAAACAAAACTCGAACTTTGCGCGTCCTACCGGCGACTGCTTGCTTAGAAACAGCACGCATTGTAGTTGTAGTCACGCATATCGCGAAATATAGCATATCTTCCAGCAGAGAAAAAGCCTAGGCCGAAGGTTTCAACAATGTCCAGGAACATTTCCAAAGCTATCCCCGGCTGGGTACTTCTGGCGAAAACGCGAGAACGTAAATTGAAAACGATGCCACTGATACAGGCTTCAATACCACCCTAGTTCAAAAGCAATGGAAAGAAAAAAGATAGCAGAGAGGAAAAAAACTTTCTCAGACCCTGAGAACGAGTGCAATCTTTATGATACCTGAGTGCCTCGATATGCAGTCAGGGGCAAGCCACAATTCAGTGCTGACCATTCATTTTGCTGTTGGCAGGCTCCCCAAGCGGAGGACGTGTGTCAGCGTGGGCAAGTTTGACTGCATCCTCGTAGCCAAATAGGCCCTTCTTGGAAGCGCACAGTTCAGTGAATGCGGTCACTCCATCGACTAACCAGCCAGTGAGCGCCTGTCTGGAACCCGTTGGTCATCTCCTGAGGCCCGTTGTGCCTGGAATTTTCAACCACGTCCCCTGGTGGTCGGACTCGCCTACGTATATGGACAAGCCACTATGCACCACTGCAGTAACCAGCAATCCAGTATTTCGGGCTGACAAATGATTTTGCTGCTGGCAGGTTAGACGGTAACGCCTCCTGTTTGCTTTCATTGCTTGTACGTCCGCCGCTGACTGCACTACCATGTCGTCGTATGCAATATTGCCGCGAAACATGTATGGGTTTGCTTATTTATTGTTTGTTTTTACAGTCAGGCCACGCCCGGCTGTGTTATCTGCGTTCCAAACGAAGCGCGTCTTTCATTCTTTACTTTTATGCCGCACGGGCAATCACATTCAGATAAGCAGACTGTTTCGTCCTAACGTTGCTAGCCCAGAATAATCTTTGATCTACAATGTTCTAGAATGTGAATCAACGGTTCCAGAAACACTTGCGCCGAAAGATAAAAACCAGCAGAGCAAACGCCATGGCATTCGATCTCGGACGCTCGCTTGAGAACGTCACTTTGCGGACTGCTGCTTCGCCGACCGTGTAATATTAAGTTGTTAGGGGAGCACAAGTTCGCTCAAATAAACGTGTTTTCCTTCAAGACAACTGCTTCGTCTCTGGCTTCGTGACATCTGCTGGAGGTGCTGGGTACGCACCCATTATGACGAACTCTGCAAGCAGGCAGGTCAGTCCAACTAGAGCCAGCCTCCGACTGCAAGGATTGCCACCCGAATTCGGCCTCCTGACAGAAAGACCCAAGACAACGACTGCTGCAACCACCACCATGGTGCAAGACCCAACGTCGCCAATACTGCTGCAGCAGCCCTGGGAACCGCCAACATTCCGAGGAGCCCCCGCTGAATACCCGGAGGAATGGTTGGTGAAGCTGGAGCACGTGCCGATCTTGAACAGGTGGGACGATGAAGAAACCTTCCGGCATGTTTTCTTTTACTTGGAGGATGCAGCTCGAACTTGGTTCGAGAACCACGAGAGCGCATTGACCGACTGGACGCAATTGAAAAGCGAGTTCCTTAAGACCTTCAAGACTGTGGTGAGAAAAGAACGAGCTGCGCTTTCACTGGAAACTCGAACGAAACACCCGAACGAAAGAGTCGTAATCTTTGTTGAGGAAATGAAGCGACTAATTCGTCGCGTGGACCCAGATATGACGGAAGAAAAGAAACTCAGGTTTTTAATGCGAGGAGTAAAGCAAGAACTTTTTGCTTGCCTTGTCCACAACCCCCCAAATCGGTGGCCGAATTCGCATCCGAGGCGGCCGCCATGGAGCAGACGTTGGAAATTCGCACGAGACGTTGGAAATTCGCACTGTCGCAAAAGGCATTGCGGACTTTAGGCAAAGCCAATCCCACGTTTCGGTCAAGAATTTCACCGCCATATACCAGAATTTATACAAGGGCGCTGCAATTGCGTTCCGCGTCGGAACGCAAGAAGCAAGTGACGTGATCATGATTGGCGAATTTGAACGCGCACACGAAGATACCTTCAAGCATCCAAATCCCTTCGACGTGAATCCGGCGTTACCGCAAGCAGAACGAAATGAATTACTGGCTTTCCTGCGTCGCTACAGAGTGTTTTTCGTCGAACTCAATACTACGTCAGACACCTCTAGCGAAGCACCAAATATTAACTCAAGATTGAGCCGAACCTACCGCGCAGTCACCATAGCACGTCTCTTCATTCGAGCGGGAAGCCATCCGACTCAAGTAGACGACATGCTCAGTGAGGACATTACACAGTCATCGAAAAGCCCATTGGCTGCGCCGGGTTCATACTGGTAAAGAAAAATATTAATAGTGGCTTAGCTCGGTTATGCCAGGATATACGTAGCGTGAGCTGAGGTTCAGGTGGTTATTCTTAGGTTTCCTGGTTTTTTTAAAATGAGCTGCTTATCATGGTTACTGCTGCTAAAACAAATTCAAATCTCCAATGCAATCTCAGAACTACGTCAGACACCTCTGGCGAAGCACCGAATATTAACCGAAGATGGACCCCTTCCGACCCGACAGTCACCGTACCGCGTCTCTTCACACGAGCGGGATGCCATCCGGACTCAAGTCGACGACATGCTCAGCGACAACATTATACAGCCGTTCAAAAGCCCCTGGGCTGCCCCGGTCGTACTCGTGAAGAAAAAAGACGGCACATTAAGGTTTTGCATTTACTACCGGCGACTGAACAAAATCACCAAAAAGGATGTGTACCCCTCCCCCGAATCGACGACGCCCTCGACCACCTCTGCCACACCAACTACTTCTACTTGATGGATATGAAGACAGACTATCTTCAAATTGAAGTGGCGAGAAAGACCGAGAGAAGACTGCATTTATAACTCCAGACGGCCTATAAGAGTTCAAGGTGATGCCGTTCGGGTTGTGCACGGTGCCAGCAACGTTTCAACGAGTCATGGACACGGTGCTAGCTGGCCTGAAGTGGCAGACCTGCCTCGTATACCTCGACGATGTTGTGGTATTCTTCCGAACTTTCGGCGAACACCTTGTAGGTTGCAGTCTCTACTCGGGGCCATCCATACGTCGGGGTTAACGCTGAAGCCTGAGAAGCGCTGCTTCGCGTACGAGGAACTCAACTTTTTAAACCATGTCGTCAACGCCGCGGGAGTCCAGCCTGATCCGGCGAAAACTTCCGCCATAGCGAACTTCCCAAGACAGAAAGAAAAGAAGGGCGTGCGGAGATTTCTCGGAATATGCGCCTATTACAGGCGCTACGTCGCAAACTTCGCCCGCATTGCAGAGCCACTCACCCGCTTAACAAAGATAGCACCCCTTTCAGCTGGGAAAATGCCCAAGAAACAGCCTTCTGCGAGCTGCAACAATTCCTGCAGAGCCCGCCTGTGCTCTCCCATTTCGACGAAAATGCCGAAACGGAAATGCACACGGACGCCAGTGATATATGCTTGGGGGCCGTCCTCGCACAAAAGCAAAGCGGGTGCGAGAAAGTATTCGCCTATGCCAGCCGTGGTCTGTCCAAAGAAGAAAAAAACCACTCAGCCTCTGACAAAGAGTGCCTCGCGATTATATGGGCCATTTCAAAATTTCGCCCATACGTGTATGAAAGACCATTCAATGTTGTGACAGAGCACCATGCGCTGTGTTTGCTCGCCAATTTGAAGGACCCCTCTGGCCGTCTTGGTAGGTGGAGCTTGCGCCTGCAACAATTCGACGTTACTCTAGTCTATAAATCCGGGAGGAAGCACTCCGACGCCGACTGCCTGTCCCGTGACCCCGTCGACCACCACCACAGGACTCCGATGAAAACAGCGCGTTCATTGGAGTCTTGACTGAGAGCGACCCAGCCGCCCAGCAGCGTGCCGACCCCGATCTAGGCGTCAAGATTGATTACCTCCATGGATGCAACGTCACCGTGCCCAGGGCCTTCAAACACAACTTACCTGCATTCAGCCTAAAAACCTCCGTCCTCGTGAAGAATTTCAGCCCCAGAACGAGAGCAAACTATCTTCTTGTGATCCCGGCAGATCTTCGTGACGAAATTTTGGAAGCGTGCCACGACGACCTGTCTTCCGGACATCTCAGAACAGCCAACACAACTGGAAAAATCAAGGCGAAGTACTACATGCCCCGTCTTACATGCGGCGTCATCCACTACGTGCGGAGCTGCCGTGACTTCCAGCGACGAAACACGCCACCGACAAGACCCGCCGGACTTCTGCAGCCGATCGCCATCCCATCGATGCCCTTCCAACAGATCGGAATGAACCTTCTGGACCCGTTCCCTACATCCCAGTTTGAGAACAAGTGGATTGACGTAGCGACAGACTACATGAAGCCCTACGCAGAGACCATCGCTCTTTCGAGGGGCACTGCCCAAGCTTTCACAAAGTTCTTCATAAGCCAAGTTGTGCTGCGACATAGAGCCTCGGAATTCCTAATCACGCACCGCGAAACGGCCTTTACTCCGGCGCTGATACAAGAAATATTACGCTACAGCAACACGGATCACCGAACAATGACGGCGTACGAGCCCAAAACAAACGAACTAACCAAACGTCTGAACAACAAAGTCGCGGACACGCTGTCAAAGTACCTCGACGTTGAACATAAGACTTCGGACAAAGTGCTCCCCTACATCACGCTTGCGTACAACACGGCTATCCAGGAAACTACGAGAGATGACTCCGTTCGAGCTCGTCTACGGAAGACGGGCGACTACGATGCGTGACGCCGCGCTTCCACATGTAGAAGATGACGACCTCAACCCGTACGTCCAAGGACACCGTCAGCGTGTAGAGTAGGCCCGCCAGCTCGCTCGAGATTGTACAACAGATCAGTAGCTGGTGGATGCCGGGCTCTACAGCCTGCGAACATCATCCTAATCTATAAGATCAGTGACATGAATGACTTGAAAAATTACAGGCCCATCAGCTTACTGTCAGTCGTCTATGAGGTACTTACCAAGGTAATCAGTAACAGAATTTCTGCAACCTCAGATTTCAGTCAACCTGAAGAACAAGCATGGTTCCGTAAAGGTTATTCAACAATAGACCATTTTCACACGATAAATCAGGGGATAGAGAAGTGCGCTGAGTATTCTTAACCCCTATATACAGCCTTCAAAGAATATGAGAACGCATTCGACTCGGTCGAGAACCCCAGCAGTTATTCAGGCATTACGGAATCAGGGAGTAGATGAGCATTATGTAAAAATACTAGAGAAGATCTACAATGGGTCCACAGTTACCATCATCCTCCATAAGGAGAGCATTAAAATACCTATAAGAAAGGGCGTCAGACAAGGAGACACAATCTCTCCTATTTCATCTACAGCATGTTTGCAGGAAGTACTCAGAACGTGTATTTGGGAACAGGTGGGAGTAAGGGCTAATGGAGAATACCTCAGTAACCTCAGATTTGCTGATGACGATGCCTTACTAAGTTACTCGGGGGACGAATTGCAAAGCATGCTTTTCGCACTACACGAACGGACTAGAACCGTGAACCTGAAAATAATATGCAGAAAACAAAAGTAATGATCAAAAACCTCGGGACAGCACAACAGTTTCGGATAGGGGGCGAAGAAGTGTAAGTGGTAAAAGAATATATCTCCTTAGGCCAAGTTGTGACCCCGGATCCCAACCATGAGGCAGAGATAATGAGAAGGATCAGAATGGGGTATAGTGCATACGGCAGACATTCTCAGATAATGAATAGCAGGCTAACATTGTCTCTGAAGAAGAAAGTGTATAACAGTTGCGTCTTACCAGTACTCACCTACAGGGCAGAAACATGGAGGCTCGCTAAGAGGATTCAACTTGAATTGAGAACGACTCAGAGAACAATGGAGGGGAAAATGATAGGTGTAACATTAAGGGACAGGAAGAGAGCAGAGTGAGTCAGGGAAGAATTTCGTGTTAAGGACATACTGGTGTAAATTAAGAAGAAGAAGTGGACGTGGGCAGGGCATGTAATGCGCAGGCTGGATAACCGCTGGTAATTAAGGGTAACAGAGAGGATCCCTAGAGAAGGCCAGCGTAGCAGGGGGCGGCAGAAAGTTAGATGGGCAAATGAGAACAAAAAGTTTGCAGTGACAAATTGGTCATAGTTGGAAGTGACCGGGATAATTGGAGAATAATGGAAGAGGCCTTTGCCCTGCAGTGGGAGTAGATAGGCTGGTGATGACGGTATGCTACTAGCCTTCCAACACAACCGAGTTATTCTGCCGCGAGGAGCCACAGTGATACGTCTGGTACTTTTCATCTTCTGTTGCTGTATTGTCATAAATCAGTTCCTCTATATTGTCGCACACATTCATGTTTATTTGAAGCTTTGTGTTTTCAGGTATATCTGCGAATATATTTCTATGTCTGCTTGCTTCACCCAACTGCTGTAACAATAGTTTCACATACTTTTGTCATGGATCGACCATTAGAGTTTCTTAATCATGCAATCTTAGTTTTAATACCTTTTTATTTTCGTTTGGGTTTATTTTTATTGATTTGTTTCTCCGCTCGTCCTTCAGTTTGACTGTTTATATTGTGAGCTTCTGCTGTATCTTAGTGCCGCATCTTGTCTTCCTCAGTGCACCAGAACCAAGGCCTTGGCTGTTCCTGGGCACTCTGATAAACATTGATTGATTGATTTATTGATTGATTCATCTAGTCCTATATCCAAGTGTCCAAGTGCCAAGCAAATTTTATCGGTATAACCGATGATTGTTAGATGCGGGTTGCTAAATAAAAGGATGAAGCAGAGCTCAAAACCTTTTATTCACAAGCAAGCAACGTTGCACTGCTACATATTTGTGGGATACTTTTTTTTGTGACACAACTCACTATTATCCCTCACTTGAAACACCTTAAACACAAATGCCTAAATACAATAAACCTTTTTAAAGTCCTGTAACACCAATCTTATGGTGCGGACAAGCAGCTCCTCCTGCGGCTTTATAGTGCAGCGGTAGGATCTCACTTGGAATATGGCAGTGTTGTTTGTGGGTCCGCGACAAAGACGGCGCTAAATATGCTTGACCCGGTTCTTCATTTGGGGCTTCGTCTTGCCTGTGGTGCCTTTCGCACCAGCCCCATTGAAATCCTCTATGCAGAGTGTCACAAATGGTCCCATGCATTACCAGAGGACATACAATAACTTGTTGTATGCCTCCAAAATCATGTTTATGACAAATCATCCTTTTAATTCTTCAACCATTCATGATGCGGCAACAGAACAGCTCTTTGCGAATCGTCCATCTATTTCCATGCCGTTCCCGTTCAGAGTGAGAGCAGAAGCTTCTGAGCTGGCTGTGTGATTTTCACACATCCACAAAACACCAATTACTGATTTTATTGGGCCGTGGCCACTTCGGGAGTTTGTTATGATTTGTCCTTTCTGCAATTTGACAAAAACAGGGCACCAAGGGTAGCCAGTATTCAGCATTTCCTCATCTTGAAGGAGAAGTATCAATGCGCAGAGTATTACTGCGACGCATCAAAGACAGCTACGGCTGTGTCTTGTGCTGCGCATTGGCCGAACGTCAACGTGTGTAAAAGAATGAACTCCCACAACAGCCTTTTTACGCCTGAAGCAAAGGGAATTTTACTTGTTTTACATCAAATCGTTCAACATCAACTTTCAAAGTTCATAGTGTTTACAGATTCTCTTAGTGTTGTACGTGCACTTTTATCAAGAAAACGCTCAAAAAATTATGTGATCAATCTTGTTTTTAAGGCCCTTATGTCGACATACGCCTCAAATCTTGGAATAACAATATGTTGGGTTCCTGGCCACTGTGTAATAGCCGGGAATGAAACCGCATATCAAATGGCCACTGCTGGTACACTCTTGAATACAGTGGACATAGCAACAGTGCCGTACACAGACATGAAGCCACACATTAGACACCAACTTCGCCATGCATGGCAAACCCACTGGAGTGAACAGATAGAAAACAAGTTACACGTAATAAAACCCCATTTGGGAGCATACACTACCGACTCACACAACAGACACATTGAAGTTACCTTAGCTAGGTTGCGGATAGGCCATACATATGTATCACACTCACACCTGCTCACTGGCTCTCCAAGACTCATGTGTAGCAGGTGCGGGAGGGCCTATCCGTAGTCCACATCCTAATTACATGCAAGGAACTCGACACAACAAGACACAGATACTTCAAGGAACTATACAGACAACATATTCCGCTACACCCTTCCTTGTTTTTGGGTGACCATACCATCGTCTCTGTGCAACGCGTTTTTAAATAGTTGTCTGATGTTAACTTTTTAAACCTCATAACCTATCATGCGTAATCAACACTGGGCTTCTACACCAGCCATCTCCATTGGTTTTATTTAATTTTACTGTTATTCTGGCTTACACATTTTAGTAGCCACTGTTTTCTCTTGTATAATTTTGTTTGGCGCTCTTTGCCCCAGCTGGCCTTGCGCCAAAAAAACCCAACCATCATCATCACATATTTGTGGAAAAGAAGTCATACTTGGTCAACTTTGTTTGCTGCACATGAAGCTGGCCATATCTTTTTCAAGAGCATCTATAGGTGTTTCACCTACCTGAGCGAAGGGCCCTTGGTGGCCACGAAGTCACTGAGAGACAATCATGCGTTGGGCCTCCTGCAAAGATGCTTCCAGAGTTGGCTGTGCAACCACGTCGCCAGAGTTGACACTGCCACCCCTGTGCGCAGCATGTAGCAGCCCAACGATCGCCTCGTCAGTGAGGCACCCACCCGTTTCAAAACATCGGCTCTGACGTCTGATCCGCGGAAAAACGAATGTATGCGAAGAGGCACCTATTCAAATTCAAAGCAGCAGGCATGGGGACGGCGCCAAAGTGGCGGCATCCGGAGGCGTGTTTGGAAGGAGAACTGTTCCCCTCCTGCGGTCCCTACCTCGTAAGCAGCGCAGTTGACACGTTTTCTCAGGGGTAGGCGGATGCGGAACAAATCGCGCCGCATGGCGTCGGCGTGGTTGGCGTTGGGAGCGGGCACTAGCCCGCATTTTAGGTGCTTGCTGAAACCCGATTCAATAGTTATATACAATATAGCGCCACTGGAGCTTTTTATTAGGTGGTTGATTTTTAATTGGAAAGCATACAAAAGCGGACGGTGCAATAGCTGTTTATCGCTGAATCTGATATAATGTTTTAAACTGTATTGTTATAAGTTGACTTGACTGTATTATTAATAATATACCAGCCATTTCGAAAATACACTCCATACGTCTATGGTGGATAGTTCAACGTTGTCACAGACCACCACGGGCTATATTTTCTCTTCAATTTGAAGGACCCTCTCCCGTTCTCGTTAGGTGAACTTGCGCCTTCAAGAATTCGAATTTACTATAGTGTATAAATCCAGAAAATCACTGCAATGCAATTTTTTTGTCATGGGCTCACGTCGCCCCAACACCACAACTCTCCGATGGTGAGAGCGCGTTCTTGGAAGTCGTAACGGAAGCCATGTAGACGCCCAGAAGTGTGCCTTGTCCAAGTTACGCGTGATAATCGACTACCACGAAGGACGTAGCGTAACCGTGACAATGGTCGTAGAACGCAAATTTCATGCATCCAGCCTCAGAATCTCCATCCAAATGAAAAAAAGTGGCTCCGGAGTGAAAACAGACTATCTTATTTTTATCAACAGAGTAAAAAGCCCGACCGAACGGCGAGAAAGACTTGTTTTATTCCCTGGAGTCATACGGAAGCATGCCATGGAAGCATTTGGAAGCATGCCACGGAAACCGTTTTTCAGGACACTTTGGCAGGCACACGAAACAATGCCTGAATAAACAAGGCGAAGTACTTCTCGACCTCCAATACATCTGAAGTCTTCCATTGCTTCCGGAGCTGCCGCGAATGGAAGTGACGAAAAACGCCACTGACGACACCTGCAAGCCTTTTGCAGCCGATGGCTGTCCCATAGATCTTTTTCAAAATATCGGAAGGGGTCTTCTGGGCGTATTCTCAACGTTACAAGCCAAACACAACTGCGTTGTCAGATCGTACGACTGCATGACGCGCTACGGAGATCTCTTACTTGCTACTACCCACATCTCTTAAGTAGGGGCACTGCCCCCGAAGTCGAAATTTGTATTTCCACGAATCTGGGCTTCAACATGGAGCCACTGAAGTATAAATCGATCACGGGAGGGCTTTCATTGCGGAACTCATTTATACAAGGCGTAATACACTACAGCTACACCGACTACGCTACAGCTACGTACTACATACTACGCTACAGCTGCGCTCAGATAGCTCCCGAAAACTAACGGACTTAACTAAACACCTGAAGAAACCGATCCCTGATATGCTGTTTATGACCTTCGGTGTTGAACAGATGATTTTAGATTAATTCGTCGGTTTTTTTACGTTTTCGTAATAAACAGCTATCGAGAAATCTATGCAGCTTACGCCGCCCAACCTTGTTGGCCAACGACGACTGACTACAAAGCCTCACTCCATGCAGCCCCACGTGGATATCGATAAACGTAACATGGTCATCCTACCGTACCTAATGCACTGGAAGAAGGCAAGGAACGCTGTACAACCTTTTTTTGTGTCTGCACGACTCAACTGCGGTGGATTCGAATTGAAGAAGAAAAGGAACGCTATAGAACTTTTCTGTGTATCCGTGCTGTTGCATTAAGCTCCGTGTCAAACCTTCCTTACCAGAAACTTAAACCACCTTGCAGATTTTTCATATGTCTGGTCGTTGAACACTTGAAGAAGGGCTGTCAGCCTTCCGATGTTCGCAGAACGAACCATCAGATTGTAGATACCAGACGCTCCATCCTCGAACAACGAGACGACAGGCAACACCCGGGTACTCTTGTATGGGTTTCGACCCCAATTCGATGAGGCCAACTCCATGACAGTCTCCTACGACTGTATTTATGCTCTGAAATTTCCGAAACACGTTGGCCAACATATCTCTGCGATCGTCCCCGAAGGTTTCTTCGGACATATTGACGATGCACGCGGCCAGACGTGTGCCACATCGGGATTCTACAGCCCTTCTACTAAGCACGACGGATTTGGTACGTTCTGAATAGGGGATTGGTTTTGCTTCAGGTCGATGCCACGGTTGTGGGTTCCGGGAGAAATCAAGAAAACAACACTCTTTACTTTGTTTACACTGCCAAGCAGTATACCTTTACCAGCCAAAAATGTTTTTGGCAGCGTCACCAAAAAACGCTTTGCTAAATAATAAACATTCCGGTAACCACCAGGATTCGAACCTGGACCAGAATATTCAAATTGATCGAGAGCCTATCATCTGAACAACTATGCTGCAAGCAAAAGGGGAGAGTGGAAGACAAATGGTGTACTCAACGAGAACAGCGGCGGGTATACCGCCGGCGTTCATTCATAATCTTCGTGAGAAGTGCGAACCACATGTATGATAATGGCGTCGCCGAATAGTGCAAATAACATTCCGTATCTCCGCGTGTGTTTCTCTGTAGTCATTGAACTTGGTAATGTAACTTTGGCTTCAAATGTACCCAACAGCTTAGAAATGAAGTAGTGACGTCATAAGGCTTTCATTTACTATCCAAAGAGAGAGCAGTGTAGTAGCTGACTGGGTTCATTTTAGGTTACGCTCTAGAGACCACGAAAAGAAGACGCCAGAATAACAGCGTGATGATAATGCTTGATAAGCTGATTATAAGCTGCATGTTAGCAAAAGCCAGGATTTCGTGCTTCAGGTGCCGATCGCAGGTTAGGTAGAACAAGGCGTATGTCAACACAGAAGCATAGCGCAAGTTACAAGCCTGCCAACATAACGACGAGCTACTTCAAGCAGAGAACGCTGAAAACGACGCATGTACCACGCTGACCAGTTGCCAAATTTCAAGGCGCCCATTATAATATTTTAAAAACCCTCTACGTAGCCACGTGTGGGAAATAGTGACTTTGCATAGAGAATGGTTGTGAGTGTAGTTTAAAGCTGAACTGCTTGGATTGGAGGCAATATTTTTTGTAACATTCTGTTTCCAGCGTCTCGCCGCCCCCAGCTCTTTTAAAATGTTAGTACGGAAGCGTGCGCAGCGGGGAAGCCAATTTATTGGTATGCGCCCAAATTATCTCATTTTATAGAATCAGTGGATTGCCTGTCGTTGAAAAATGACATGTTCTTCTTTGGTCACCAATGATTAAGATCTGATTCGGTAGTTCTCGTAAGGTAAACGGCGATGGAGAATACTACGGAATTGTACACACCAGAATTATTTTCGCCGACGTCAGTCTGCGCACATCACTGTCTTCACTGCTCCTAAGCCGCTAGAACTTTTGTTGAGTTTTTGCGGAGACAGGTCTACTCCAATAAATATTTTGCTTTGAAAAAAAAAGACCTGCATTGTCGTTGGGTACAATATAATAGTTCTGTTGCTCGAACCGATTGTATTTCTATGGCTCGCAGCCTTGAAGTTTTTACCAAGTGCTGAATTCCACATTATCACTACAACAAAATACTGCTTCTAATTGAAACATTCATTTATTTGATGCAATTGAGGCAATGTGCCGTTTAGTCATGCCGAATACCTTGATTAAAATCTGGGCGCTACTACGCAATTAAACAGAAAATTAAAATACGTGAATAAATATCAATGCGCTTTTTTGCCATGTTGTGTCACGTAATAAAAACGAGTTGTGAGTGACACCTTCTGCTATGCCTCTTTCTGCTGTCTCGTTCTTTTGCACGTAGTGTTGTTTACAAGGCGGATTTACCAAAATAGGATGCGTAAATGACGGCACCGGGGTAACTTACTTTCTGCCGGAGCGAAATTGCCCCATAAATCTATTGTTATATTAGGTTAATTTGGTAGAAAGAAATAGTAAAATGTAACCATTTCTATAAAATCGTTTAAGAACCGCAGTAACAGTACTCCTCTTACGGCGCGTGACATTGTAAACATTGCTTTCTGAATAAACATTCTTGTGCACTAAAGCGTTTTCATTGGAGCGCCTAACTAATTTCGACCCAAATTGTTTTCTGATATATCATAACTGTATTGTTCTCACGGAATCGGTAAAAATTCTATAGTTAATAAGCAAACAGCTTGTGCTTGTCGATTCAGTGACAAGTTACTTGAGTATATGGCACCGTTTTGCGAATGTCTGGCTTCAGTACGTGGCCAGTCTGTTACAAACTTTTTTGATACCAATAAAATATGGTAAGTGTAGAAACTTTTAGGTGTCATCATTGCTGCATCGATATCATCACCAGCATCGGTGCCCATAGTCACGTGAACAGCTCTGTCTCGAGCTTCTTCATATTTCATAGTTTGCCATGTTTGTAAATAGAACACCATCGCATTACCGGGACGTCTCGGCCCTTGGCCCTCTTATTTATTATTTTGGTGCTGAAACCAGGGCAGAAGCCCAGTGCGAATCGGAATCATCCGATCTTTGGCCTACGAGCAGGAGGACCCCTTGATGCCGACGACGGACCGTTTGATAGACACATCGACGATGGTGCTACCGATGCCCGACCCATGCCATGGGTAGACAAAACGACAAGGCATCCCCCCTCCGGGGATTTTCTTCGATGGGTCTAGAAAGCGATTCTGCAAAAGTTGAGGGAAGGGCAGCAGCACATCGCGCAATAAAAAGCAGACTACCTTTTATGCACGAACCGGGTGTTCCTCAATCTAAGATGCGCTTGCACGAACTGAAGGTGACAAGAGAAAGGACGCGGTCAATTGCTCGGGATCTGCGCAGATACGCCGAAGCCGCCTTAGGGCTGACGGTAATGACGAGCGATGTTTGCGAGGTGTTCATGAGCTGTCTGTGCCAGCTACGGAAAATTAAAGTTAAACTGAGACTGTTGAATGAGGAAATTGAACCGCTTATATACCTAGACCACTTGGATGAGCAATTTGCAACGAACGTAGAATATCGAATTGAAATTATCCATGTATAAATCCGGCTTTACTACCGATTAAAGGATACGTGTGACACCATCGAGAGCTGCCAGATTATCGAGACTTTGCATTCATCAACAAACTTCATTGAGTTTTTTACAAAGACTGAACAGTGCTACGAACTGTGCGATTTGGAGACACCCGCAAAACATGCATTATTAAAAAAACCACACCTGAGTCAGATTTCCCATCGTAAACAGGATTCGAGATTGCGACAGGTTCATTGTCTGCACTACACCTTGAAACTCAAGGCACCTTATTCTCGCGAGCATTGAAAGAGTCGGTCGAGATGTCCAACAAGCAGACAGGTGGCAGGTCACCGAACCTCATGACGCCAGCGAAATCTCTGTATGGCAAATATATCAAGCGGGAGACAATGAATTTTTAACCTCGAGAGCTTCAAGGGCAAGACAAGACAATAAAAGGAAAACCGAGGCGTGATGCTGAAGTTCGGAATGCTGACATTTTGAAAGGATATTCTAAGAGAATTGCTGCTGAACCTACCAGACAAGAAAGTGTACGAAAGAAAGATCGGGGAAAGCAGGCTTTAGTGATAAAGAAAACTTGTCATGTCGGCAGCCGAATAGTCCATGTACAAAGCTCCAGAAAGAAGCGGCAGCCTCCACGACAATGTTTTGAGATGTCCCCGAAGAAATCTCAAGAGCTCGCGTCGGAGTACAAGACTGTCGTAGACGGGCTGCGGATTTTCACCTGGCTACGTGCACTGCATCGACTGACTCGGCGTGCGCTCAAAAGACGGCCACAGGGACAATTTCGTCATCTAAGTGCCCTACTGGACCGGACCCGAACGAACCTATGTTAGTTAATGGAAGCGGACTGACCAGGGCTCGTTGTAGCCGGGGAAGATGTAGAAACGTTTAGGTGTCATCATTGCTGCACCAATGTGATCACCATTATTCGTGCGCATAGTTGCGTGAACAGCTCTCGCTCGAGCTCCTTCATCTTCCTTAGTTCCCCGTCTTTGTAAATAGAACACCATCGCATCACCGGGACGTCTCGGCCCTCCTTCGTCCTCTTAATTTTTAGTAAGAATGTTGGTGCCCTAACCAACATATAAATGAGAGGCTTCAAGCGAAATATTTAAAAGCCTCAGTTCTGGTCGAACAATTATACGGAACCGCCAAGAGATATCTTCATCTTGATCATATATGACTCTAAATACGTTGACGAAAATCAGTCGATTTTAATAGATGCCGTTGCTTTATGTACACAGTGATTTCTTACAGAAACATATATTTAACTTTTGTCATGGTAGCTTATGCCCCTGTGTTATTGGGGAAAATTGTGAAAATGCGCAATTAGCCGCCAGGGGAGAACAAAACACAGGTATAGGGTATTAATGAGATGCTAGCGTCTTGAGCTTCACATACTAGTTAAAGTCTGAAGTTTTTGTAGTAGCCTTTCATTGTAAACAGCAATGTCCGCGTCGCTATGTGGCGTTCATGCAACCACGCTCAGCTGCTCGAGGTCACAAAAGGTATACCATAACTGCACGACCACACGAAATGCGTGGTGGAGTCATGTGCGCAGATTCTACATAATTGTCATGATACCTGTCGTGATCTCAAAAAACTTTACTTGCTTCAAAATTAGTTATATTCCGGGTTTTCTTAACTTTCCAAAACAGTTGATAAGATTTGCACACGCTCTTCACCTCCTAAAGACCTAGACCATCAAAAAATGGTGGTGCTATGGCTTTGTGCTTTACAGTGCCGTGGTGATTTTTGTACGTTACAAATTACACTTTTGTATCACCGAAATGGGGACATTGAGCATTTATGGTTCTGCATATAACAAAACCTGTTTTCACTCTTGAACATCAAAGCTTGTATATTCCTGTTCAAGTAGTACAAGTAGTACCTGAAGCGCCTAGTGGTCATTGTAGGGCTGTTTCCTCTTTTCTTCAGTACGGACATTTGGTAAGAACATTCACAACACAAGTGATATTCATAGATGTCACCATGCCCTTCTTTAACAAAGCCAATGCAGTAGACCACTGTGCTGCTACAAATCACCGATCGTTTGTATTTTCTGAAAGCAAATGTACACAGAAAGGCACACACTGTGTATCCGTGAAAATGGCCCCAAAAATAAAACAAGTTAACTGTTTTATTTTCTGCAAAAAATTCAAAGATAACTTTCAAGATTGCGGTAAACATATTAGATATTCTTTACAGTAAGTTATGTCCATGTGTGGTATTTTTTCCCAAAAGTATTACAAAAAATCCTGTCGCTTTGTGTTTATTGTGAAAATGTTCTGCCACTGCAGTAGTGGTACATTGCTGTACAAGCACCGGATCTTATTATCCCCCAGCTTTTGCCTAGCATAGCTATGTTGTTTGTCGGTTTAGCGAGGTTATGTTAATACTGCCAATCCGTTTGTGTGCTTTGTTTTTGGCTGGGGTATTCTAGGCATTGATGGGTTGTTCCGATATATAGCGTGGTTATGCTAGGCTTGGTTAATTCATTTTTAGGCATTCGGAGATTACGATAGCTTTGCAAAGTTCTATGTTGGCTTGACCATTATGCGTTTTGAATGTTGTCGTTGCTGTTTGGTTTATTACCCACGTAGAGCCACAAGTCGCTGACTGTCGGTATCCGTTGGCGGAAATTCATGATCCTTATCTCGCCGTGGCGTCTTCTCAATCGCAGCTTCAGCGAGGCGTTCCGATCACATCGGGGGAAGAATCGCTTTCTACTTGGCAATGCGCAGTTCTTCCTGATAAGCCGCTTCTTTTGTGGTTGTCCTGACTTTCTTTGTCTCCCAAGGTGGTTGCACGGAGCAGGGTAGGAAAGATGTGTGTAGCCGCGTCATCTGTGCAGAGCTTTTACTCCCCTGTGATGTCACGTCCAAGCTCCCTCTCCACACCTGTCGCCTGTGGCTCAAAGACAGCAGAACCAGACGGACACCTGCAGAAGTCTCCACTCAAGGCGCACGGGTTGTGACCAGTATATTGCTTTGTGCTCTCGCTTGTGGTTGCTAGGAAACGCGAGGCAGCGCCGAGTGGGTGGATTTTCTTGGTACGCTGAACAGCAGGACTAAAGGCATGACCAGCTCGATTGTCAAAACATTTTAAAAAGGACATAGCCGCCGGTATAGATCCATCCCTATACGCAAACTTTTATTGTAGAATAAGGGTTGTTTCAAATCTGCATTACTTTATAACAAACAACGGTTAAGGCTTACCCTTTGTAGAATTAAGACCACGTCACTCTCCAAAACACACATAGTGTTCTCTGCAGGATACAAATAGTGTGTTAGGTGCTTGAGAAACAACTGAGCAAGTAATAAATGACCTTCGTATCTTCGTATCTTCAGCAAGGCTGTTCGTATCTTCAGCAATTTTCACTGTATACCGCAATCCCTCGTTATAACAAAATCTCTTTACTCAAAATATCGCTTTATTGGAACTTTATTCTTGTCCCAACAAAACGCATGCCTTCAGGCTGCATTACTCGACGTCCACCAAGAGTTTGACCCCTTAAAGCGAAGTGGCGAGCGGAGGCATGGCCTTGCGGTGGCGACCCAGCGGTGGGTAAGGCTGCCAACACCGCGGATCAACGCAAGCTGGTCTTTTTGCGGCGATTTTCGCGAACCGTTCATGCTGGAATTGCCCCATCCAACTTTTGACAAACGGTCTGAATGCGTGCCAGGGCGCTTTAATTTCGTTCCTAAACAATGATCATTGGCGTGAACACGACTCTCCGCGCACACCGACACTCGAACTGTGTTATTAGCAGTTTCGTCGGCAACGGGGCACCGAAAAACTTATTTTTTCTGAAACTTTCTCTGCTGCACACCTCAGGAAAAATTTCCCAGAGGTCCAGGAAGGCCCCTAGTGCTAAATTTGTCAGTTTTAATGATTGCGTTGTGATCCCAAAATGCGCGATTATTCGTTTTTTGAGCGCAACAAACACAATCTCAGTCTCGGACCACGTCATTTTGGGCGCTTCCCAGCACAAAGCTCGCATAGCGTTCCGTGACGCCAGGACGTCCCCCTGTGAATTGGACAAAACCACTGCCACTTGCGGAAATTGGAGCACGGCTTGCTGTTGCCCTCCACAAACTTGAACCGGACAAAGTTCGCTGCCTTTTTTGCGCTTGCATAAAGTTTAGTTGCTGTTATTACTGTGTTTTGATTTCTTTGGAGTTGTGGTGCAAAAAAGGTGAAGGGCTGTAGCTTTTGTTTAGTGATCAATTGTGTCAAATACCGCTTATAGCAAAATTTCTCGCCGGCTCGCTTACGTTGTTTTAATGAAGGCTATCTGTATATACGTATGATGCCACAAGCAATGCGTAAATGAATGCTATATCCCACAAGGGAAAGCATGGCTTTTTGAAAATCCTTGACTCCTTTTGTGAAGGGCCGTAACTATCTGACAATGAACATTCAAAGGCACAAGTTTAACGAGTGTGAGTAACCTACACCGTTCTCAAACATTTTTCGACGAATCTCTCGGGCTGCTTTTACAGTGCTTTATTACCACCGCTTACTAAGAGGTTTCTTCAAATTGTACGAGACGTACATTTCCTGTGATTTCGTGATCATACCTAATAAACGACCACCCCAAAGCCTTCGGTACCCCGAATAAATTACCTGTTTTAAATGTGCAAAACCTAAATAAAAAGGCAGGTTTATTGCAGTGAACTTGTGCTCCCCCCGCACGGGGCACCTTGAGTAATCTTGGTGACGGTACTGGCGATACCGCGGACCCCGAGCCCCCCAACATAAGCTGTGACCTACCGTGGTGATGTGTTTTTAAGGTGAAGGGTAAAAACCTTGAACGGTGGCCGTCGGGGCCTAGGTCAAGCTCCGGCAGATGGGCTCTCTGCCTGTCTACCAGGCGGGGAGCTCCGGGACCTCTTTGACTACCAGGGTAAGGTCAAAGGAGAAAGTACCCCCGTCTCCCTGCTTTTATACTATGCTTTATGGTATTGTCTAAACCCCCCCAACCGTGATCGGTCCCTCAAAAGGGGCCGCACCGAAGTATCCTTTCCTCCATTGCTGTCGTTAACCTTTCCTGAACCGGATCATTTTTCTCCATTTCTTGTCATGGAATCCCTCAACACAACCCACCCTCTTGCATCTCAGTCAGTCTTCTTGATCGCCAAGTATCTTGAAGCCATAGTAGGAAAATCGTATAAGTGCAAAAAACAAAGGTCTGGTGAACTCTTAATTGAAATAAATGACAAGCAGCAGTCTGCAAAGCTTCTAGCTCAGACTAGACTGGCTGATCTCGACAACAAAGTCACACCCAATCGGAGCCTCAACACCTCGCAGGGTGTGATATCCGAGACCGACCTCCTGAACGAAACGGATGCGGATCTCCTTGCCGGCTTGAAGGATCAGGGCGTCACTGTCGTAAGACGAATAACTATCCGCAGAGTCGACAGGGAGATTCCCACCAAGCACATTATCTTGACCTTTGACCGCGCAGTTCTCCCACAACACATAAATGCAGGTTTTATCCTGTGCTCGATACGTCCCTACATCCCGAACCCGCGGCGCTGTTTTAAGTGCCAGCGGTTCTGGCATGGTACGAACTCTTGCCGTGGCCGAACGACGTGTGCCATATGCGCGGCGCACGATCACCCGAGCGAGAACTGCCCATCTGAAACTCTCACTTGTGTAAACTGCGGGGGGCCGCATGCGGCATACTCCCGCATGAGCGAAAAATTCCAACTCGAAAAAAAGATTATAAAAATTAAGATCACGGAGAACATGACCTTTCCAGAGGCGAGAAAGAGGTTCGCAGCTTTCCCTCTGGGGAGGTACGCCGACGCAGCTCGCCAGGGGGCGGAGCGGCGTCTGGTGTCCACAGGGACCCAGTTCAGCGAGTCTGACCTGGTCCCGCCTCCGCCCCCCGCTGGGTTGCTTCACGCAGCCCAACCCGGCGTCACGCCGCTTGCTGAGGCAGCAGTGGTTGTGGTGCAAACCACTTCTGTTGGGACCGGTGCCGCTCCCGCCTCTGTCTCCCCGTCCTCCAGTGCGTTGGAGGGTACCGAGGTGATGGACACCACGGGCCCCGCACCGGCACCCACCGCCACCGCACCGCCCGTGCCACCTCTGGTGCCCCGGACGCCCTCGGCGGTGGCGGCTCAAATGAAGGGCTCCCGAGGGGGGCCAAGTCCGGTTGGCCCGGTCCGTCGGGCACCCCTTGGACATCCGACGACGACATGGATGTCGGGCCGTTCGTGCCTGCAACGCAGCGCAAGGAGCGGCCACCGACTTCCAAGCCTACAGACAAGCCCAAAAAGCCTAATCCCAGAGTAAAAGCCCCGAAAGACGACACATGAACACACACACACACTCCATTCATTCTTAAAGGTAAATAATGGGAACAGAAAACATCATTGAATGGAACTGCAGAGGCCTCCTTAAAAATCTCGATGATGTGTATGATATCCTGCATGCCAATCAGCCAAGTCTCATGTGTCTCCAAGAGACACACCTCAATTCGAAACAGACAAATTTCTTAAGTAGGTACATGCTATTCAGAAAGGACAGGGTTGGCTGCACACACTCTTCTGTGTGTGTTGCCATAATCGCCCGGAAATCCTTAGCATGCCACCCTGTCACTTTGAACACCGTCCTTGAGGCTGTAGCAATTCGCACAATATTATTCAATAGATTGATTACGGTGTACTCCATATACATTCCTGATCATGCACTTTCGAGCTCTGTCTTCGAGGCACTGGTCGACCAGCTGCCCGAACCATACATCCTAACAGGCGACCTTAATGCGCACAACTCTCTTTGGGGCTCCACCAGAACGGATGCCCGAGGTCGCCTGATAGAGAAATTTCTTACATCTTGAGGAGCATGCCTTTTCAACGAAAAAACAGCCTACATACCATAACTTAGAACATAATACGTACTCACATCTCGACTTGGCTATTGGTTCTGCAATTCTCTTTCCATGTCTTGAGTGAGGCGTGGGCACGGACCCATATGGTAGTGACCACTTCCCCACTTCCCTAACACACATAGGTAAAGGCCCATGCAGTCCATCTTCCCATAACAGGTTTAATGAATGAAAAGCAAACTGGAGTACATTCACAGAAACATCTAAACACCACACAACCATAAAACACCTACACGTTGAGCAAGCAGCCCAACTCATCACGGCGCACATACTCGACGCTGCCGAAAAGTCCATTCCCCAGGCCTCCAGTGCGTCCCGCAACCCAAGGAGGCCCTGGTGGAACGAGGACTGTAGGGGGCGCGAGAGGCCCAGAACAAGGCGTGGGGTGTCCTTCGCCGGTACCCCACGTCAGATAATCTCATTTCCTTTAAACGGGCAAAAGCTCTTGGGAAGCGTGTGCGTCATGAGGCGAAAAGGGAGAGTTGGCGCGCCTTCCTCACTTCCATCAACTCATACACCGACACTCACAAAGTCTGGACACGAATACGCAAACTAAACGGACAACAGACACACAGCCTGCCCCTGGTTAGTACAACAGGGGACACACTGGAAGACCAGGCTAACACGCTTGCACAACACTTCGAACACGTGTCCAGTTCAGCACACTACACAAACACTTTCATAAAACACAAAACATCTGCGGAGAAGAAGTCACTGTGTGATAGCAATAGGTCGCACACTTCTTACAATTCTCCTTTTTCAATTTATGAGCTGAAGGCTGCTTTGACCACATATAAACCATCAGCTCCAGGTGCAGATAAGATTACTTACACAATAATACAATTCTTACACTCAGACACCCTTGAAACACTCCTATACTATACAACAAAATATGGCTTTCGGGGCACATTCCACGCTCTTGGAGGGAGGCCATAGTAGTAGCTGTCCTAAAGGAAGGGAAGGACCCTTCCTCTCCTGCCAGTTATCGTCCCATTGCCCTGACAAGCTGCCTGTGTAAGCTCTTCGAGAAGATGATAAACAGAAGACTCGTGTACTTCTTAGAGTACAGCGGTCTTCTCGAGAGCTACCAGGCAGGCTTCAGGGCGGGGCGATCTACCAACGATAAACTCGTTGCATTAGAGGCGTATATAAAAGATGCTTTCCTCCATAAGCAGTACTGTATGACAGTATTCTTTGATCTAGAAAAGGCGTATGATACTGCTTGGAGGTATGGTATCCTCATCGATCTGAAGTCCTTTGGCATAACGGGTAACATGATGAACACGCTTTCCAGTTACATGTCCGAAAGGACGTTTCGCGTGCGACTTGGAACTGCACTCTCTAGGGTGCATGTGCAGGAAAATGGAGTGCCACAAGGTGGAGTTTTAAGTTGCACCCTTTTTATTGTGAAAATGAATTCCCTCAGGAAGGCATTGCCACCGTCGATTTCCTGCTCACTTTATGTAGACGACGTACAATTATCCTTTAAGTCTTGTAACCTGTCTATCTGCGAGCGCCAAGTCCAGCTTGGTGTTAACAAGCTAGCTGGTTGGGCAGACAGCAATGGTTTTAAATTTAATCCAGGGAAGTGCACTTGTGTCTTGTTTTCCAAGAGGCGTGGCATCCGGCCGGATCCAGACATTCATCTCAATGGTGTCTCGATTCCTGTCAAAAAAGAACACAAGTTTTTAGGTGTAATCATTGACGAAAAGCTCACATTTATCCCACACATAAAACAACTAAATCATACATGCTTATAAACAATGACTATCCTGAAGGTTCTGTCGCACATTTCTTTTGGTGCTGACAAAACTTCTTTTACGTGTTTTTACCAGCTTGATAGGCTCACAACTGGACTATGGTAGCGTTGTCTATGGGTCAGCCACTAAAACATCCCTCAGAATGGTGGACCCTGTGCTTCATCTAGGGCTCCGTTTGTCGTGTGGTGCCTTTCGGACTAGTCCAGTCGAAAGTCTGTATGTAGAGTGCAACAAATGGAATCTACAACGTCAGCGTACATACACAGACCTGCTTTCTGCTTTTAAAATCTCATCAATGCCTCACCGTCGTTTTACATCAGTTTTTTATGATACATCCATATCTCAACTTCTTAATAATCGTCCATCAGTCTCTGCTCCCTTCGCTTTTAGAGTAAGAGAAGCAGCGTCGCAACTTGATGTCATGTTCTCAGACACCATCGAAACCTCCGCTACTGAACTTCTAGTACCGTGGCATATTCGCCCGATATCATGTGATGTATCTTTTATAAGTGTCGAGAAAAACAGAGTGCCTAGAAGCGCGATCGTGCAACATTTCTTGTCCCTGCAGCACAAATATAGGTGTGCTGAATTTTACACGGATGCTTCAAAAACTGCCACAACGATTTCCTGTGCTGCGCATGGTGGCACCTTTAATGTCTGTAGAACTATGAATAGAAATACAAGTATCTTTACGGCAGAGGCCTATGGCATACTTCTTGTAGTTAAACATATTGTCCTAAGTCGAATTCCGAAATCTGTAATTTATACTGATTCTTTAAGTGTTGTGCGTACATTATGCTCACAGAAGTCTAAAAACCATGTGGTCAATGCTCCTATTAGTACTCTTATGTCTGTGCATGCGTTACACCTTGAGGTGACCGTGTGCTGGGTGCCAGGGCACTCTGGAATTCCAGGTAATGAGACCGCAGACCGAATGGCGGCCGCTGCTGCCCTTACAACTACCGTTGACATAACAACAATACTCTACACCGACCTCAAATCACACATCAGACAACACCTTCGCACAACATGGCAAGCACACTGGAATCAACAGACTGACAACAAACTACACATTATAAAGCCACTCTTGGGAGCATGCACCACTGATACTCACAACAGACACAACGAAGTTACCCTGGCTCGATTACGGATAGGCCACACGCATGCAACACATTCCCACCTGCTCACGGGATCTCCTAGAACTCTGTATAGCAGGTGCAGGGAGGGCCTATCCGTAGTCCACATACTAATAACATGCAAGGCACTTCATACAACACGACACAAACAGTTCAGAGAACTCTACAGACAACATATCCCACTACATCCACCGCTGTTTCTAGGTGACGATGCCAGTGTTTCTATGAAACGTGTGTTTGATTATTTGTCAGATGTTAAGTTTTTAAACCTTATCTCATATCACGCATAATCAAATCTGGCTCTATACACCAGCCATCACCATTACCTTTAATTGATTTTACTATGTCCGATTTACATGTTTTTATACCTCACTTTTTGTGGTAATCACCTCGCTTCATTATATAACTTCTTTTCTGGCGCTCTTTGCAATAGTTGGCCTTGCACCATGAAACACCAACCATCATCATCGAACTTGTGCTCCCGAAACAACACAAACAATACACAGGCGGCGAATCAGCACTGAACAAAGTGGCATGCACATACGACCATCGAGGAGTCGAATAACGCGGCGTCTGCTGGGCGGAAATCGATCTTTCAGCGTGACTGCTTCTCGCACTGTCGATTTGCATCGAGTACATTGTAGATGAAAGAAGATCATTCTATGGTAATGACGTTAGGGCGTACCATTGTCCTTATCTGAATGAAATATTCCGTGCGCCTTAAAAATAAATATTCCAACACGCGATTTGATTGGGCACGGATAACAGAGTCAAAATCGGCCGGGAAGTAAAAGCAAACCATAAATAAAAGAACCCGTACAGGGTTCACGGCAATACTATGACGTACGCGGGTAGCCTAATGTTTATTGCCCATTCCACGGTACAGGTTACACAGAAGGCAGCTTTTACATGCAACAAAAAGATGCAGTCTGTGTAATCGAGAAGCGTGCGAAAATATTGCCTCGTCAATTCATTTGTTTTCAATAATAGTTTCCAATAAGCCAGTTTTGATAGATTGTGCGGCAATATTCTTTTTTGGCAAAACCACCATGCTGCATAATAACGTTCTAGTGTGTCGAAACGTATTTCAGGGTTCATTAGCACTGTTGCAAGAAGCATGGCAAGCTAAACTTCAAAGTAAAAACTATGCAGCTGGAAATGTTCACATGTTCAAAAGGCATAGTTAAGCGCCATCTATCCACTCGAAATTCCACAGCAGCTCATTTTCATTGTGAAGCGCGATGCTCATGACGAAGGCGCAGTGCCCATATGGTACTTTTTGTGGTGCGGTAAATGAGTAACAATAATTGACATTACTAAGCTTTGGTTCAAATATACAATACAAATTTATGGCATACCGAATATATACCGAATATACCGAACAATACCGAACAATAGTTTATACCTTTTAATATAACAGACAATTAGAAGCTTTTGTAACCTAACGCCTTCTTTCTACAAAAACATCTATTTGAAAACTACTAGCCGGAAACCTTGATTCTCTAAATTAGGGCTACCTAGAAAACTTCATTAGAAACGCGAACACTGGCGCACGAGGTAACAAATATTCGAATGACCACCGAAAAATGCCCTTGGGATCATTCCCCCCCTTAAAATACCGTGAAAAACCTTTCTTTGTAATACCTTTACAGCTGCGCATCAGCAAGCGCGCTTAACGGAGACTGGGTTTTGGTTGAAGAACTGCAAGAACCGTCATATGAAGGTAAGTGACACAACCTTTTATATATCAGCCTGTGGGTTCCAGAGGAATAAATAAATATATCTGCATCTACTCTGCCATTGCAACTTATGGCGCACGCAAGGATGTCCTCAATGATTTATGTATACGTCTCGTTCAGGTTTCCCATTGGTTCCTAATGTGCTGCTTCCCACCGCCAGGCCCCTTGTTGAGCACATAAAAAATCAGGCGTAGCTGAGTAGTGAACTAAGCCCAGTTGACCCAGTTCTCTTCGAAGTATAGCAATGCCATGCGAAGAAAACTCAAGACAGAAACTGACTAGAAAAAAGCGCCTACGTCAAAAGAAGACAACAGCACTCATGCGGCGCCAAGAAAGTTCTTCCAGCGTGCACCGGCCAACCCGTCACAATGTTAGAAAAGACACACAATGACGTAGCTGTCCAGCTTCACTTGAACGCTATCTCCGGGCAAAGCAGCGAAGGCGGTGTGCACTTACAGCGTGCGATATTGCACCGCGGCAGTCCTGCTGCTGACCTAATAACTTCTTTCTGTTTAGTAGCATAGGTGTTCTGTGGTATCGGCGAGCTGAACGAAGCATGAAGAATGGCATCCAATAAGAAGAATCGTCATGCAAAAATATACTATGCCATTTTATATACTGAGCTACGGAGCAACGCATACTGTTGCGCACAATAAGCTTATTATTTAACACATCAAGATAATAAATGTGTACAGGAATGAAGGTTTTAAAGCACAGGCATGCAGGTTATTGCTCATGATTATGTAGAGATATACACTAAGCGATAGTAACTTTCCAAGTGCAGTCAAAGTGCCTCTGCTACTTACCACTAGGGGGATGGCGAACCATGCTTACAATATTTTGTCTTTATAATAGGCGTCATACGTATATGCTGGGATGTAGCGCCGAGTTGGAGAAAGCCTGCCCCCTCCAACCAAGCTTGCGGACGCCCAACAAAGGGAAGACAAATAGGCGGCATTCACACATGCAGGTGCTCAACGTTTCCCGAAACCGGCAGCGCTTGGTACTTGAGAGCGTTTTTTTTTTGCAACTTCAACGTTCTACACATACGCCTCTACATATTATATAGCAATATTGCGGATCGGAAGCATAGCGTCAAAGAAAAAAGATGTAGCGAAAACGTGATACCCGCCGCACGTTCAGAGAACGCGTGCGGATAGCACAGAAATATAAATGCCTTGCGCTTTAAACTGAGAACAAAGCGGAAGCTCGTAAACATGCAGCGATGCGGTGGTTGATGAGCAGCGTGCTGGCCGGCGTCGCGCCACGCGACAGGGGCTGGCAGCCATTCGCATGCGTGTAACGAGCTGCATACCCAACTGCCACCACGCCCTCAGGCTTAACTCTTAGAGGTCGAGATCAGCCAATGAACCTCGAAAGCACGTTGTAAAAGCGCGCATGGTGCCAGGTGTTAAGCCTGTGCGCAACCAATCTTACCAAGGGCGGACTTGTTTCTTTGATCAAAAACAAATACCTTCTCTGGAAGTTTCTGAACAGTTACGGGATATCAATACGGATGCACAGCGTGAGACATTAGGTGCCCCAGAATCGCGTACACGTGCTGAACAGGACGTCAATCGAAAGTTACCGGTTCGTCACGAAACTGTTTTGAAAGACACCTTGCGGCCGGATTGCGATCTGCTAATCGTGAGAGCCGCGGAAAAGTCGAAACGACCGAAATAGAATGGGCTCTGTGGATAAGCGCTGAGGTGGACGCATTGACCACAGGAGTTCACAAAATAAGAGTAAATTTCGCTAGTAAATTTGCCCAAAAGTGGCGTTAAATTCGGGGAAAGCTCAGGAAAAGCTTACGAGGTCGTTTATTTACATATCCAAAAGAACCCAAGCAATTACGCAGTGGTCAGAAGTTAATAACTCAGCGTGTGTGTGAACAAACTCAAGCTGTAGTCTGCTAGGGTATTTACATGTCCCGATGGAAGAAAGAGATAGATAGATGTAACATTATTATAAAAAGGGCGGTCTCAGCGGACTAAGTATGGTAGAGCGGGAAAGGATGGCGTGAAATTAAGTTCGGCTCAGAGTGTCAGCCTCGTGTGCGAAGTGCCAGAGGGACCGCAGGACTCGGGCTGCGTGCGTATGCTGTAGTGGCGATATCCAGTATTTGTACGTAAGAACTTGTCGGCTATGGTGCGCGATTAGTCTCAAGTTCGACACACTCCCGTGCAAGATGCTGCATAGTGGAGCAGATCACCAGGTAGCACGTTGAACAGGTGGCGTGGGGTAAGAGGGCTCACGTCTTCATCTTGCAGGCGTCCGAGACGAGGGATGTAGGCTTGCCACGTAGCAATAACATAATCGGTGAGTGCCGCTCCAGCTCGAGACTTATGGATAAAAACCTCGGCACCATGCAGCAGTCCGCATCGCAATGGTTGGGGGTCAAGAGTTACCGATGCGAGAAGAACTTTCCGCCCACGTTGCTTCAGGGAGTCACACTGGTCGTCGGGGTTGTAAGATCGAAGGGCGGTAGTGAACCCGTGTTCCTGCACCGGCGAGCGGGAGTGGATAAGCGCACTCGCCAAAGCCTTAGCGGCCTCATTTTCGAAGCCGCCCGCGTGGCCGGGAACCCAGGTCACAAATACGTCCACATTTTTTTGTACGCAAAGTGCGCGGAAACCGCTCTTATTTAAAGAGTTATGCCGCCGTGCCATGGAATCTGCTGCAACGTTTTGATGGCCTGAAGGGAATATCTGTAAATGGTGAGGAGCTCCCAACGGGGAAAAGCGCCTTGCGACACTTCTGCGATAAAAAGTCTAGAGCCATATGAATAACGCGCAACTCTAGTACGCAATACGAGGGGCACTCCATATCAATGTACTGGAGCACCAGGCCACGGAGCACGTCTTGTTGGGGGTGGTAAAAAGCAATGCCTGCGCGGTGGGAGGTGAATCCAAGGAGGCGTCTGTGAAAATGGCTCCAGGATCGGCATTGGCATAGGCAACCTGAGCAGATCGCTTGAAAGTGTGGCATGCTTTAGTAATCTTTAAGGTAGTAGGATAGAGCCGTCAGATAGTTTCATCCTTCAATGCTGCAATCTTTGGAGGAATGTTTGACAGGTCGGTATGCTGCACGGGAGAGCCCAGCAATAGTAACCGTTGACCAGAAAGCGTCCTTTGGCGGCGCCTTGACTGATTGCGCCTCCACTCTTCGACAGTCGCAGCTATTGCAGGAACACGAGAGAAACGATGGAGCTGTTGTACTCGCGTGTGCCGCGGAAAGCCCGCAATAACACGCATAGATGCTCAGGGCAACACCTCTAGTAGTTTGCTTTGAGCCTTAGTGAGGTCAAAACACAAGGCTCCGTAGCAGCGCGTGAAGTTAGAAGAGCTACTACTAACATGTGGGCGACCTTCGCAGCCGCACGCCCACTGCGATGGGAAATCCTCTTGACGAAGTGAACGACCTTTATCCAGGTATGCGCTAGCTCTTTCAGCCATGTGTCGGCACCTCCGTTCTCGTGAAAATGTACGCCCAAAAAGTGAACGTGCCGAGTAGGTGATATGATGAATAGTTTATCCCCGAGCGTCACACTCGGTTTGTCTCTTTTTTTCTGTTACCATACTAGGAAAATTTACTGGGTTTTCTCAGCCGATGGGTGCATACCAGACTGAGAAGGTAATCGAACAAAGCATACAGGGCAGTTTGAACGGCAGTTACTGCTTCCTTTCTTGCGGCATTCTGCCCTTAGGTTAGTCCAGATGGTGACATCATCGGCGTACATAGTGAAACTAATTCCCGTGGCATAGTCGTGAAGGCAATTTCAAAGCCCCCTCATCGCTAGATTTAATAAGGTTGGGGCAAGGAGCGCCCCTTGGCACATTTCTACCCTGTTTTATGACGTGGGTGGCTACGCTCGCTAAATATTTTGAATGTGCGGTCATGTAAGAACACTTTTACCATGTTTACGATTGCTGTGCCAGGACGAGCTTCTTTTAATGCTTGAATGATGGGCTCGTGAAAAACTGTATGAGGAAGATATAGTAAACAGTGACATTCAAACTGCTATTAAACTTTATGAATTAACAAAAGGAAAGAATAGGTCAATTGGTAAAAGTAGTTTTTAAAAATCTGGACTGACGAAGCTGTTTTATTTTGAGAAGAAGATAAGCTCTATAGTATTCGATTTCGACAGTGTTTCCACGAAGCACTCTTCGTGGCCTGCTTTGTTCAGACTAATAATGGCACGTAACGTGGTGGACAACACACAAACAGGGCTACGAAACCACCTGTCTTGGTCGCAACGCAAGAAAAACATGTGCCACGCAGCACTAAAGAAATGCGTTACCTTACCCTACCATACAGAAAACTCAACAGGGCAATAAATTATTGCCACAATACACGCTGATTCAGCCGCGTCCCGAAAATTGACCTGCACTCCCCCAGATGGGGCACCTTGCGTAATATTGGTGATGGTGTTGGCGACATCGCGTACCCCGAACCCCCATACTCACGCTGCAATCTACCGTGGGTAGTAGTTCTAAAGTGAAGGAACCTCAAACGGTGGCTGTCGGAGCCCAGGTCAAGCTCCGGTGGATGGGCTCTCTGTCTGCTTTCCAAGCTCCCAGACATCTTCAGCTATCAGGGTAAGGTTAGCGATGAAAGTACCCCCATCTCACAGATTTTATACTATGCTATATTGTATTTTTTGAACCCCTCCCCAAACGTGATCGGTCGCGCAAAAGGGGCCGCACCGAAGTTTTATTTCCACATCTTTCAACAACCGCCCTTTCGACAACCGTGAACAACTATTCTCGTTTCCTTGTTATCAAATCTCTTGACACAGCCGGCCTTCTGGCTTTACAATCAGTATTTTTGATTACAAAATATCTTGAAGGAATACTTGGGAGAACCTACAATGCCAAAAAACAACGCACAGGTGATGTCCTTATTGAGGTAAAAAACCAGCAGCAGGCAACCCCGCTTCTTGGTAAGACGAAAATGGTCAATCTGGACATTAGCATCACACCTCACAGCAGACTGAACAGCTCGCAGGGTGTGATTTCTCAGCCACACCTCCTAATGGGACAGGTTCCGACCGTCTGGAAAGTTTAAAGGATCAGGGCGTCAAACCCGTGCGCCGCATCACGATGCGGCGGCACGAGAATAAAATTCCCACGAAACATATCATCCTGGCCTTCAACCGCTCCTCGCTTCCTGAACATATCAGCGCAAGCTTCATTCGATGCTCCATTCGTGCTTACATTCCGAACCCACGCCGCTGCTTTAAGTGGCAGTGGTTCGGCCACGGAACAAACTGCGGCCGTGACCGTCTGACCGGCGCGAACTGCGCCCAGCATGATCACCCATCTGACAATTGTCAATCATCAGCCCTCACGTGCGCCAACTGCCAGGGACTTCATGCCGCCTGCTCTCGAAAATGTGAGAAGTTTAAGCAGAAGGAGATCACAAATGTGAAGGTGACTGAAAACATAACCTTCCCAGAGGCGTGATAGAGGTTCGCCTCTTTCCCCCTGGGGAGGTGCGCCGACGCAGCTTCTGGTTTCGAAAGGGACCCAGTACCGCGAGTCGGACTTGGTCCCTTCCCTTACCCCTCCGCCCCGCTGCGTTGTCTCATGCAGCCTATCCCGGCACCACATAGGTCCCTGAGGCAGCAGCGGTTGTTTTGCCAACCGTCTCTGTTGGGACCGATGCCGCTCCCGCGCTTACCCTCCCGTCCTCCAGCGGATTCGATGGTGCCGGGGAGATGTACACCGGGGGGCCCGCATCGGCTCCCACCGCCAGGTTCCCCCCCCCCCCCCCCCGACGCTGGCGGCGGTGGCCCCTAATCCGGGGGACTTTGCCTAGTCCGGGTACTTGGCCCCCAAACATTGTGCCAAAACATCAACCATCATTATTGGTGTTACGAGAGGCGTGGATACCTTTTTGGGAAGACCAGGACAGTGGTTTTGTTTTTACGGCATTCTCGTACTTCGATGCGCCTCTGGTGCAGCTACTCCTTACATAAAACTTGGCTTCCCAGAAACCAGATATTGAGAACAAAAAACGAAGGTTACAGACACAACCTCAATGGTAAGGCAGAGACTTCAATTGGAAGAGCGACCCAAATCAAAACTGCATATGGTTGTAAATGGTTGGAATAAGTCACGAGAAGAACTCGTGAAATAAGGAGTATGTGTACACAGCCACAGGCGTAAGAACCACGGAGAACCTAAAACGCTTGTCGCGCATTCAAACAAAAAATAAAAATATGGTAATAACCCTAGTCGGTGCTTCCCTACGCGGTAGGCTAAAAAAATACAATCCGCCAAGAAAGCCATTGCACCCTGTATTTGCGGAATTGCCGCGCAAGTGCACCCAGATTGCATGGGGAATATCTCATGGAAAGGGGCGGCGGCAGAAGGCAAAAATGCAGGAACGTTTTTTCCCCTTTCGGGATGTACAAAACATATATCATGATACGCATATTGAATATTATAGTTCGAAAGGCACAATCCTCAAGCACTGCCTTGTACTTGGTTAGTGACTTGCCAAGGAGTTTCGAGCAATTATTGCCACAGCTGCCGAAGAGGCACCGCCACTGCTTCTGTCCGTCCTTGATACCATATACCTATTCAAGAAATTTGTGTTTTGGAGTTTATACGGGCTTCTAAGAGACACATCACACATGGCTGATTAGAATGCAATAACTCAAAGACAACATCCAGATGTTAAGAACGGCCCTGCAATTACATTTCATGTTACTTCTCTGCCTCTTAGTTACGTTTAAAACTCTAAAGTGTCCGTTTTTCTCGGAAGGTTTTTTCGGCCTTTGGGGATGGTTTGCACGACAGGACCCTTTTGTTACGCCGCGAAACAGATAATAAGAGTCCGATGCCTACCCCCTGAGGAAATTTCTGGGGAAGCCAGGAGGACGAGGACACATTTATTTAGGGCTCTTGTGGGTGCCCTTCGTTTCAGCCGTCACCACCACGGGAGTTGGGAGAATCACAAGTGGCACATAACAAGTGGCGCAAACAGTGCGACGTTGTGAGCTGGAAAAGCTCACTGGCGCAAGCAGTTGGCGCAATAACTGGCGCAAGCAGTTGTGAGCTGGAAAAGGACCCTCCACTTCCATCTCTAGGGCACCATGGTATGTTCTGGGTACCGCGGAAGCAGGTACGGGAAGAGCGGTATCTTCGGAGCTTGCTGCCACCGCAACCGCTACGGGCTGGCTCAGCGGTGTGATGGCGATTTTTTGGGCTGCTTCATGCTACTCAGGGCGTGGCGGCAGCGGGGCAAAGTCTTACTCGCAATACTAAGTTCCTTCCGATACCAGACGCCACACTGCCCATATTGTACCTTCCCAGGAGGAAAGAAATAAACCTCTTCCGTGCCTCTGAGAAGGTGAGGTTATCTGTGACCTAGATGGCTGTGATTTTAATTTACAATAAGAACATTTTGCAGAATCCGAAGTAGACCGTAAGTGGGCCACTGGAGTTATCCAATGTGAAGTTGTCAGAATTGAATTATTTCATGGGATATTCCTGTGTGACGCATTTAGCCCAGCTGCTTTGCCACGGCCAGAGGTTGTACTGCGCCAGGATCGCGGGTACTTTGAGCAAGGGCGGCGGTTTGCTATGTACTGACGAATGAAACATCGGATGAAGCTTTCAGATAGATGATCTGGGAGTGACCAGTGGATAAATGTTGGTTTATGCAATTGGTGGAGATTATCTCTTAGCGACCCTTAGCATCGCGATGGGCCAAACGGTCTGATGGCCTGACCCTTAAATGTTACAGAAGGTTGTTGTGGTGTTTGCGAAGGAGGTAAGCACCGGCAGCACCACCGTACGAAAGGCGTTTATTGTGCTTCACACATAGAATACATACATAAAGAAAAGACACGCCCCCTGGGGGTGAAAGAACATAAAAGTAAACCGAAATTGAATATAACATACTCCCTCCCTTATATTTAGTGATTAGGTGTTAGTAAGTTTTATAAACCCCTAGCATGCACTGTACATGTTTACACTATGCATACACACTGTTCTATACACACAGACAACTAATGCGTCTGATAGTCTTTGAGCCAAGCCGGTGGCCGGCGCTCTCGAGAGGGCCGATGGGGACGCTGCACGGCCGGAGAGGCTAGTGAGCTCGTAGAGCTCTGTAGTACGCCAGGAGGCCATGGTTGCGGCCCAGGAGAAGGCGGCTGCTACACGGCAGGCTCCGGAACAGGCAGCTGCGGATCAGGATCAGGCGACTGCGGTACGGCCGGCTGCAGTACGCCAGTGGGCGGCGGCAGAACAGGCTGCGGCACTCGAGCCGGAAGCTGCGGCGCACGTAGCTCCGAACTTTGATGTTGTGGACTCGTGCCCCTCTCGTGAACCTGGGACAGCTTGGAGGCGTTCCATGTGCGGCCATCTGGAAGTCGGAAAGAGGCAGGTCCCCTCTTCTCCAACACTTCAGTTGGCGAGGAAAAGAAGCGATCCCCCTTGAAGCGAACGGACGGCTTCTTGAATCGAACGAAATCACCCACAGCTATCTTCGGTTCGTTAGCAGCTCTCCTTCGGTCCGTGTACTCCTCGCTGCTTTGTTGTTGAAGCCAGACACTTTGGCGCAGTCGCGCCAGTTTTTTTGCTGGGTCTTTTGCAAAAGCTGGTGCCGAAAACCCCAAATCATCCAATCTGGTTCGGGGCATTCGTCCATGCAGCAGAACTGCTGGGGCAATCCCAGTGGTAGCCTGTTGAGTAAAGCGGTATTTAGCGAGGTAGTCCGTGACTGCTTTTCTCATCCAATCTGGTTCGGGGCATTCGTCCATGCAGCAGAACTGCTGGGGCAATCCCAGTGGTAGCCTGTTGAGTAAAGCGGTATTTAGCGAGGTAGTCCGTGACTGCTTGTCAGATAGGTCGCCTTTCGAGGAGTGAAACTTGGATGAAGTTCTTCAAAGTTCGATTGAACCTCTGGACTTGCCCATTCGCCTGGGTGTAGTATACAGAAGAATGCGACAGCTTGATGGCTTGGTTTGGAAGAAAGGTTGCGAATTCACGTGAAGTGAACTGCGGCTAATTGTCGCAAACAATCTCCTCCCGGTATCTTTCACGGGCAAAAACACTGGTTAGGAAGTCTTTGACGGTGCTTGTGGCCACTTCGCTGCAAAAATATATCTCTGGCCATTTGGAATGTTAATCAACCAACATATAGCAAATCTGCTATTGTGAGGCGCATGTTCCAACGGACCAACAATGTCTAGGCCCAGTTTCTGCCATGGCCTTTCAGGCCAGTCAACAGGCTGCAATGGCGCTGGCGATGTTTTGGCGGACTTATCTCCCTCCAGGCAGATGAGGCAGTTTTTCACAGCACATTCAGCTTGCTTGTCCATTCGTGGCCACCAGAACAGCTCACGAAGTCGCGCCTTTGTGCATGTGATGCCCGGTTGTGTCTCGTGCGCGACGGCGATGTACTGAGCCGTGAGCGAGGACGGAACAACGAGCCGCTATGCGTGCAGTAGGTCATCAACAACCGAAAGTTCTTCTCGCACAGAGTAGAAAGGTTTTGCCTCCTCTGGTACGGATTTTTGTGGTGGCCAAGAACCGAGCACGAACGACTTGACAAATTGCAGACAGCCATCGTTGAGGACGGCTTGCTTGAGGTCTTCCTTTGTCACGCAAGCCGGCTCAACCAACGACACAATTTCTTCTTCCTTGGCCAGCTCAGCCTCCGCCGTGGCAGCTGGCAGCTGAGAAAGAGCACATGCCACCGTATTGGTGGACCCCTTGGGGTACTCGACAGTGAAATTGTAACATAAGAGTCGTGCACTCCAGCTTGCAATTTGGAGTGGCCTTCTTCCACGTCCTCGCAACGACAGCAACGATACCAACGCCTGATGGTCCGTTCAAATCTTGAAATGGCGACCCCAAAGGTAAGTGTGCCATCGTTCGCACGCCCAAATGCATGCCAATGCTTCGCGTTCACCGACCGAGTACTTTCTTTCCGCTGATAACAAGTTACAAGACGCGAAAGCAACCGTGCGGAGCTCATGGCCATTTTGCTGCTGCAGGACGGCTCTCAGCAAACAGTCGGAAGCGTCAGTCGACACGATGACTGGAAGTGAAGGATCGAACATGTGTAGAACTGTACTTTAAGGGAGCATTTTCTTGACCCTCCGAAAACTGTCGTCTGCCTCGGCTGACCATATGAATGTCTCATTTTTGCGAAACAGGACGCGCCTAGGCTCGACCACCTGGGCCAAGCGTGGAACGAACTTGGAATAGTATTCTACCAGACCCAGGAATGAACGGAGGGTGGCAACGTCTGTTGGCACTCGAGTGTTAACTACCGAGTCAACTTTGTCTGGAAGCGGCGAGATGCCTTGCGCCGTGACCTTATGACCTAGGAAAGAAAGTCAATTTCAGGCCTGCGTCCTTGACTTTCTGCAAGACCGTTGTTAGGTTGGAAAGATGTTCTTCTGCAGTTTTGCCAAAGACCATCACATCATCAATGTAGAACAACACACTAGGGCAGCCATCATGAATTATGGCCATCATCTTTTGAAATGCCGCTGGCGCTGAAGCTAACCCAAAAAAAACTCCTTTGAAGCGAAAAAGCCCTTTATGTGTGATGAAGGCTCTTAGGTACCTGCTGTCAGGGTGCCAAAGAACCTGATGGTAGGTACAAGCCAAGTCAAGTTTTGAGAAGTGTGTCGCGCCTACCAAGGCATGAAGACGTTCCTCTGTATGAGGCAACGGGAAGCTGTCTGGTTCACTAGCCTTGTTAGGCTACCGAAGGTCAACACAAATCCTGATGCTCTCCTCTTTCTTGTCAACGACAACAATGGGCAAAACCCCCTCAGAAGCATCCATACGTTCGATGCTGTCAAAGCTCAACAACCTGTGAAGTTCATTCGACACTGGTTCCCGAAGTGAATATGGAAGACGGCGAAGCTTTGAAGATACCGGCTGCACGCCTTGCCGAATCTTGACACGATGCGTGAATCGCTTAGCAAGGCCCAACTCAGGGCTGAAAAGTGAACCGAAGACGTGTGCCAAGGCTGGCGGAAGGTTTGCGTGCCTGGTATGCTCTATTGACTGCGTTGGAATGTGACAAGGTGTCGGGTCATTGACACGCGGTGATGGGGCAACGGACGTGTGCAGCCACTCGAGAGTGGAGCACTGAATTCGAAGATTTAAGGCCTTAATGCCGTCAAGGCCAATGAGACAGGTTCCTTGCGAACGATGTAGAATAGAAGTGGTGCAGAGCGCCCTTTAAATTGAACGTCTGCCTGGAAACAGCCTAGGACGGAAATTGGCTGCTTAGAATAGTCAAGCAAGGTGACGTGCGGAGCTGGGAAAGGCAAACCGCTTTGAAAATGTCGGCGAAATTCTTGCTCTGACAGAATTGAAACAGACGACCCCGAGTCAACAAGGAATGCCAACCTGACATTCGCTACGCGCACTTGTATGAAAATTGCGCTGAGAGCGGGATGCCGCACAGTCAACACATGCTCAGAACTCTTATCTGAGAAAGCATCGTCATCGAATCCGACTTCACGAACCGTGCCTTGAATTTGTCGCTTGCGGTTGCATACTTTCTGAAAGTGGCCCTTGATACCGCAAAATGAACACTTGTTTCCCTGCGCTGGGCACTGCGACGCTGATGCGCGGTGACTCTGCGAGCCGCAACGAAAACAGTGCAGTGAAATGGACCGGCTATCTTTGTCTCGCCGAGGGGGGCGGGGTGCCTGCGCGCACGTGAACCGCTCGCGCTTGGAAAGTTCTCCTGGAATCGCTCTCGTGGCTGTGAATTGAATTATCTTGAAGAATGCGAATACTGGGGACGACGCCGTACAGACACAGGCTTGACCGAAGCATAAAATTCCTTCAGCTCTTCAGCTGCTTGCTCAAACTGAAGAGCGATTCCCACTTCGCTCTCGAACGAAAGGGAGGAACCCTCGAACAGCAGCCGTTCACGAACGCGGTTGTAAGCAACGCCGGTTACAAATCGGTCCTGCAGAGCATCATCTTGTGAAGCAAACGAAGAATGCGAAACGAGCTCCCGTAAAGCAGCAACAAATTCATGAACAGACTCGCCTGCGTGCTGGCTGCGGCGGTGGAACCGATGACGCTCGAATACGACGTTGCACGACGTCGAAAACTGCTGCCGTAAGGTGATGAGTGCGGACTCGTACTCGTCAGCAGCTTGTGCAGGAGGCTTCTTTTGTACTGCCGTTGCTGCGGCGCTTGACCCTGCAGGTAAAATCCGGTAAATACGCTGCCCTACCGCCCCTAAACAATGCAGAAGAATGGGCTCGCGTCGCTATGGAGGGAACTCAGCTGCTCCGGACGCTAGAAGGTAGACTGTTATCTGCTACCACTCTGCTACCACTTCCCCTCTGCTACCGCTGCTACCACTCCCCCCACAAAAGTGACGGACGGCCGGGGGCCGGGAGGAACGGTGGCGTCGGAGCAAGGCCGGAGAAACTCATGGCGGGCAGATCTGGAGGGCACTCGATGCTGAAGGTAGCGTGACGTGTCGTTATCCCATCCTCGTCGCCAATGTGGTATTTGCGAAGGACGTAAACACCGGCAGCACCACCGTACGAAAGCCGTTTATTGTGCTTCACAGATAGAATATATACATAAAGAACAGACGCGCCCCCTGGGGATGAAAGAACATAAAAGTAAACCGAAACTGTATATAACAGTGTACATCTTTTTTGCCAAGCAGATGGGTCTTTTTACCTAGCGATGGGAGCTGTTGAGGCTCCGATGGGGTGTAAACATTATGTCCAAATAAACGATTGGGGTTTGCGCAACAAGGATGCAGGCATGTTGTTCGGTATTGAGTTCGATGAGCATTTCTCCAGTTTGAGCTTTTTCTCTTGATATTTTTTACCTAAGGCACTTCGCTGAAATTTTCAGACGAGGTATACGGACAGTGAAGCGAAAGACCCTGTGGGTCAGCTGAGTCTATTACAAGAAACGGATAATATAATTCGTGGTAGTTCAAAAGACGGTTGTTGAACAAGATGGCAATTAAACTTCGTTGCCGCCCTGTTCGGGGACCGATCATGTTAACTGGAGTTTAAACGATACACAGTAGTATAAAATCATGGGGTTGTGGACTCCCTTCACTCGGTTTTCCCTGATGCCGAGCCAAATCGCGGAGCGCCTAGTCTTGTAAACAGACAGGAAGCCTACCCACCGGTTCTTGACAATGGCTCCGGCGGACACAGTTTTGACTTCTACGCTTAATCTTAAAATACATTACACTGTCGGTTACAGCATATGTATTGGGGCTACGGGCGCTCGGTGTAGCTAACACCTTCACCAATATTACTCAAGGTCCTCCCTGCGGGGATTTTTTTTTCTACAAACCAGCTTTCTTCGTGAAAGAGAAAGAAGAATATGAAAATGTTTTAGCCAACGTTTGCTGTTTTACTCTAATGTGGCGGGGACGTTTACGACACTGCATCGAAATAAAATTTGACGTTCTAAATTGTTGGAAACACTGATTTGAATGCTTGAGAAAGATCAAACGTACATTTAACACACTGACCTATATTTTCAGAATTGGGTAGAGGTAAGCTTTCTCTCTAAACAAATTACAGGTAGTGATGGCCAACCTAGAAAAATTTTATTTCAGAAACCGCCATTTTTTCCTTTTTTCAAAAAAAAACTTCCCCGTTTATGCTTGTTTGCAATTAAATATTAGATCGCAACTTCCACTGTACTACGTAAATTTAAAGCGCGTTGTCACTAAACAACTTTCTTTTATAGTGGCGGTATGGTCATCTCATATAGTTCCAAGCAATTTTTAAAACACCCGTGAACACACTCTGCATCCTCGTAGCGCCGTATTGGCAACAAGATCTGATTTACCAAAATTTTATCCACTGATTACGTCTGGAAGAACCACTACATCTGTTTTTTTACCATAATAATTGTCGTGCAGTCTCAACGTATCAATTTATAAATACGTACATATTTTCAATCATTATATTTGTCCGTAAAAGTTCGTAAAGTAGCTTGCAATGTTCACTCAACAAGCTACATTTGCAAGAATGCATAATCGGAAACCGTTGTCGGCCCCTGCTGTGCCGCACGATTTCCTTATAGGCTTTTTCTAAGCAGGTTTGTCTCATTCGGTGTAAATACAAAAACACAAACTGGAAAGCCTTCTGACAGCGCGACAATATTGTTCGTAAATACTTGACACTTCTGGTGCTCTCAACGCCGACGAAAATAGTGGTTGTGGTGGCACAAAATATTCAATGTTATAACCGTGGAAGTTTGTGCGCTCACAGAATATAGGCTGCCGCGCCTACTGTTACGACACTGATGAAATGTTAGGCAATTACAACATTAGAATCATCAGAAATATCAACACGAGTGTCACCATTTTGACCCTCTTGCGTGTTGTTTATTGACCGGTGCCACCAGTATCAGTCTTTCCCATACTTCTACAAACTCACTGACACCATTCGAGACCGAAATCACTAGCGCTAGTCTCAGAAAAGCCACTTATTCAGCTCGAACGAAATCATCATTTGCAAAACTGCTCCTTCGCTCCCCAGCAATCTAGGATTCTCTTCACTCAAATCCAGTGGCCATGGCACCACAAACTCCACAACATTCATACCTTGGGTCTTCATATCCTCGCAAAATATTTATCCTACCCACCTTCCTCATCTCTACCTCAAATGTAATAATCCCTTCGTAGTGGTAGTGGTTTCTAATAGATCAAAAGTGTTGCTTGAATCGTTTTTTGTCACCTTTCGTATGTCTACTGATCTGGTTTTGACGTCAATTTTCCGGCACACAAAAACGAAAAGCTTCAAGACTTGATTCCTTGGTACATTCAATCCCGTAAAAAAGAAATAGTTATTACCGATCACATACCTGTACGTAAAACGACACCTAGGAACCCGATTGCGCACATCACAAGTCGAAGGGGTTCTTTCTAAAACTTATAAACTTGTTTTGACAGCTAGAGGGGCCGTCTAAGTGTCACACGAAGTGTACTTGAGCACATCAAATCTGAAATTCGGTTCCTTCTAACTCATATTGACGACATTTGCCGTGAGGTCGAGCACGAGACAGCTTGTCGCCTGAGTAGTTTGCACATAGAAAAAATTTGTTTGGCAGTGTAGATATTACCAGTCAAATTCAAACTAGT
Source organism: Haemaphysalis longicornis (assembly GCF_048455015.1). Lineage (NCBI taxonomy): Eukaryota > Metazoa > Arthropoda > Arachnida > Ixodida > Ixodidae > Haemaphysalis > Haemaphysalis longicornis. The sequence goes on from NW_027526214.1 coordinate 3,086,369, forward strand.
CAACTTCAAAGAAACTCCAGTCAACTTGATTTTGAGATTGTGAGAAGGGGCCGCTATCCGGACAGGGGTTGGAAGATTGAAGTGACGAAGGAGGAGTTTGGCGTGCGGTGGCGAAAGAAGATCGCGTGGGGGAAAAAAGCGAGGAAGACAAGGATCCGGAGGGCCGTGAAACGAGAGCTGAAGGAACAAGGTTTTAGGAGCGACCAGCAGGACGAGAACTATAGGGGAACGTCCGTTACAAGCACAAGGACGTTCGGGCAACCTACGTTACAAGCCGTATCTTCCCCGCGGACATCGAGGCAGCTCAGATGAGACTGGCCATGGAGCACCCGGGCCGAATCGCGCATCGGCCGCAGCACCTGCATCGAGAAGGGCACCGTGGCAGTGCCCCGAGTCTAGCGCACGGGAAAGACGGACGCAGCTTTGCAGCGGCCAGTGCCAGCGTCAAGGAGACACATCGCCTGCCACCGTCACACGAAGCAAGTGTACCGCCACAGCTTACTAACACCAGAAGTAAGAGGGGAACTCTTTTGAGTTAAACACTTTGTTTTTTCAGACTTACATTCGTTTGATTTGATTAGTGTATAGTTATTTTTGTGTATCTTCCTAGTTTTTGCTTTCAGGTTAGTCTGTTCTTGCCTGACATCACGTGCCGCGCTGCATCTCAGTCTTGACCTTCCGGCCCCCTCATCCACAAATTAACCCGCACCACAACAGAGATGTATTCTTCTGGTACTTCTCAGCGGTTTATGAAGAGCAAATGTTCGGCCTGTGGACTATATGGTGATATAGAACTTGGGATGCTCCACCAAACCACCTAAGCGTGGGGATGTATGCCTGATGTAGGCATTGAAACCCGCAGTAAGCAAAACCTGGGGTTTCTCTTACTGATAGAAATTTGGCCTTAAGATCGAGGGGAGATAAATACAATATTTCTGCCGTGCTTCCAAGACAAGAAGAAACCGGAAATAATAAATGTATTTCTGCACGCGAAAACAATCCGCCCTCATCCCGCGAAGGGATGCCAGCACGGCCAACGAAGTGGCTTCAACCGTCAACCCAAGCGACAGATAAAGCTCGTCGCTGCCTTTTAAAAGTGCACATATCGCTAAAAATTGGAGTCACGTACGGATAGGATGATGCTATTGTGCAGAGACAGAACGCCTGAATTTATCATTCGCCATGAATTCGGAGCGAGGATAATTATTTTGCTGCGATACTTAACCTATACAAAATCTCACCGTCAACAGGCCGAAGAGGCTTGGCAGCGAGTCTGCACCACCAGCGCCACGTCCGGGACGTTCACTTACGGTGCTTTTTGGTGGCCGAAGGTGACGTCCCAAACATTGCGTCAACCACTAGCAGAGTATTTTTCTCGGCATTTGTTCCATCTTCCTTATGGCGTTGGCTGTATGCACGAGCAGGTACCCACGCTGGCGGCAACATTCTAAACGCGGCGCTGTCACCAGGAATGTGCGACTGGTAGTTTGCCTGCCCGGGTTACAAACAAGGTGAGTAGACGACATTTAAAACAAGCTTTCGAACTGTCGTTCAGCCCTAACGCCATGATTCCCAAGTTCGCTTTTTCACCGCAAACACATTCTCTGGAAAACACCAGTTGATGTGCACCGCATGATTTGCCGGGCCCGCTTTCGGCACTGCGCACTTCAGTTGTTCTGGTCAAATAGCTGGCGACCGCAGCGAATTGCGGGCTCTCCCCTGATCTGCAGCAGGCCAACCCCACGGACTCTAACGAATGTGGCGCTGGGTCGCCTTGGGCTTTGTGACTCGTGTTGCGCCTGGCGAAGACTCGAGTAACACCACGTTCGCTTTGAATTAAAGCGACACGGGCCCCCTTCTGTAAGCCTTCAACGGGCCCGAAGGGCGTTAAACCTTGAATGGCCTTAAAGCTACATCAAAGCGATAGAAAGTTTGACATCCACCTGAATGCAGCCGTACGGCTAAGAAGGAAATATATACAACTTTCTCAGAAATTTCGCAGTTGAAAAAAATCGTCCTGCTCCAGGAGTCAAACTCGCGACCACCGCTTAACCGTAGCAGCTGCTCTACCAACTGAGCTCACCAGGTGGCTAGTCGTTTGTAGCGCCTTAACGAATTGATCAAGAAGTCGAAGATGAAGACAGGTGTTAATTGACGAGATTTATAGGAAACCCCCAAGGAGTACGTTTCTCCGAAGGGAAATATCACATCCACCTAAATGCAGCGGGACGGCTACAAAGGAGATCTATACAGCTTTCTCAAAAATCTTGTCGATTTGCTAATTCAAAGGTTGAACGAGCAAAACCTGTACGCAACTTGACTAAGCCAGCTCTACATCAAACTGCAAATTTACATCAAATCAAAAACACCAAAACACAGGTTTTTTTTAATAGTATCCTCCGCCTATAAAAATCCCCACGGAGATTTATGTAAGCAAAGGTACCTTGGTTTTCTCCTAAGAATCTAAAAATGATTTAAACAATATCAAAATTTAAAAAGAAACATGAACAAGTGCAATGATATTCTGCCGCTGCAGCTGCAGATGAATACATTTTCAACAAAGGCAGGTAAAAATGATTGAGGAATATTTGCGGGGCTTAAGAATTCCCTATATAGTAATTTACGTACACTGCAACGAAATTGTAAGAGAGGCAGAGTAAAAACAAAAAAACTGTCAAGTGTTTGGTGCAGCACTGACTAAAACAAAAACTGTTCTTACGCAAGTGAAACGTTTGGGTGCTTCTTTAAAACCTTTCCCCTTATCTCCCTTTGTTAGACAGAACTGCTGCATTATACCTTAATTTATTCACTTAAACATGCTGAATGAGCTTTTTTAGCATAGCAATGAAACACCGGAGTATGTACAAGAATATAACTACTTTGGCAGGATGGTAAAGGCTGAGCCAATCCACGAGAAAGAAATGAGGCGAGGAATAGGACTGGAAGGGGCGCTTTCGGCAAGCACTCGCTACTAATAAAACGATACCTCTATTCCTAAAAGAAAGGTATTCAACGAATGCGTCCTGCCGGTGATAACATACAAAGTGGAAACTTCGCGACTTGCTAAAGAAAAATAAAGCAAGCTTAGGAGCGCCCAACGTGCTATGGAGCAAATAATGTGAAGCTGAACGCTTAGGTACAAAAAAGACCAACCTCAATTACGTAGCAAACTCAAGTAGTTGATATTGTCACGAAGCCAAGGAACACACACTTGTTTTGGTAAAGAAACAAGTTAATTGGAGCGAATTTGTGCTCCCCTAAAAACTCAAAAACACAGATGCGGCGAAGCAGCTTTTAACAAAGTGACTTGCGCAGACGAGTGTCATCCAATCCAAAATGCTGCGGTGTCTGCTCTCAGGCTTTTATCTTTCGGCGCGAGTGTTTCTGGAACCATTGATTTACATCTGGAACATTGTAGATCACAGAAGATTATTCTGGGCTAGCGACGTTAATGCGGAACAGTCTGCTTATCTAAATGTGATATCCCGTTCGGGATAAAAATGAGGAATGGAAGACGCTGTTTGCTTGGAACGTAAAAATAAATAAAAAAACCCATACACAGTTCGCGGCATTACCACCCCTCTTAGAGTGCATCAACCCAATGCTAAAATAAGACAGTCCGAACAAACAAAAAAAAAAGTCCGTCATCTTGCATAGTAAGGTTTCAAGTGAACCACGTGGACGACTTCGGACCGCTTGCGTCGTCTTGAGGCTCCGGAATCACCATAGAAGATCACCTCCTAGGTAAGTTGGCGAACACATCGTAGAATCTGGTAGGGTCTGAAATACCGTTGCAGAAGCTTATCACTGAGTCCGCGTCATCGGATGGTAGTCCAAACCCAATCACGGTCTCCGGGGTGGTACTCGGCGTCTCGGCGTCGGAGACTGTTGCGTCCGGTATTCACCAGCTGCTTGTCCATTATACAAACTCGAGCGAGCTTGCGGGCCTCCTACTCACGTTGAAGATATGCTTGGACGTCGGCACTGAGGTCGTCGCCTTCTACATGCGGAAGCATGGCGTCGAGCATCGTAGTCGGCCGTCTTCCGTAGACAAGCTCGAACGGTGTCATCTGCGTAAATTCCTAGATCGCTGTGTTATACGCAAACGTGACATACGGGACTTCGTTCCAAGTCTTATGCTCAGCATCGACGTACATAGACAGCATATCCGCGATCGTCTTGTTCAGAAGTTCCGTAAGTCTGTTCGTTTGAGGGTGGTACACCATCGTTCTTCGGTGATCCGTGTTGGTTTGCGTAACATTCCTTGTATAAGGTCCGCGATGAAGGCCGTTCCGTGGTCCGTGATTAGGACTTGAGGGGCACCATGTCGCAGCGCAGCTTGGTTAATAAAGAAATTCGCTAATTCTTGTGCAGTCCCCCTCGGAAAAGTGGTGGTCTCTGCCTAGCACGTCATGTAGTCTGTTGCTGCGACAATTCAGTTGTTCTCGGATCGTGACGTAGGGAACGAGCACAGAAGGTCCAGTCCAATCTGTTGGAAGGGCCTCGACGGTACGGCGATTGGTTGCAGAACTCCGCCGGTTCTCGACGGTAGCGTTTTTCGTCTCTGGCACTCACGGCAGCTCCGAACGTAGTGGGTGACATAGGATGTAGGGTCGGGCCAGTAGCACTTCGCCTTAATTTTATATGCTACTGCATCTCATTCACTCGCCTTGTCCCTGCATATGGCGTCATCGGCGTTGTTGTGGGCGTCTGCCGCTCCCCCATTCTCCATGCCGCGCGAGCTGCGCTCTCCGCCGCTCACCCTCTCTCCTCTTCGATAGCGAACACTCTCTCGCGAGGGGCATTGGATTGGATTCGTTTGGATTGGCTTATATTGGCTTAGATTGAATTGGCTTGGCTAGGCTTGGCTTGGCTTGGCTTGGCTTCGCTTGGCTTGGCTTGGCTTGGCTTGGATTGGATATGGATTGGATTGGAATAAAGTGTATTGTGTTGGATTGTGTTGCATAATAGCCTCGGCAGACGCACTAGCGCCTTCCCTTCCCCTCACCGTTATCCGCGCTCTAATACCCGGTGCCTGCGCAGCTCCGCTTCATTGTTTCTGCTCCGTTCCTCCTCTGTCCAACGCTGCAACGGAACCCCCTGTGTGTCGCATCTAAACAGGGGTTCCCGCGAGGGGAGGTGGGAGTTTTTTTTTATTGTGCGAGCTGTGCCGAGATGCCTGGAATACGGGTCGTCATGGAACGCTTCCAAAATTTTGTCACGAAGGTCTGCGGGGATGACAAGAAGGTAATTCGTTCTCGTTCCGGGGCTGAAATTCTTCTTCTCTTGGACGGAGTGTCTCAGGCTGAATGCTGGTAATCTCTTTTGAAGGTCCTAGGAAGTACGACGTTGCATCCCTCGAGGCAGTCGATTATGACGCGTAAGTCGGGGTCGGCACGCTGCTGCGCGGCTACGTCGCTCTCCGTCACTATTCCGAAGAACGCGCTGTTTTCATCAGAGTTGTGCTGGTGGGGCGATGGGGGCGCGGGACAGGCAGGCGGCGTCGGAGTGTTTCCTGCGGATTTCTGGACAAGTGTAACGTCGAACTCCTGCAGGCGCACGCTCCGCCGCCAAAGACGGCCAGAGGGCTCCTGCAAACTGGCGAGCCAACACTGCGCGTGGTGGTCTGCACAACCTTGAATGGTCTTCCATACACGTATTGGAGAAATTTTGAAATCGCCCGTATTATTGCCAGGCACTGTTTCTCAGAAGCCGAGTAGATTTTCTCCTCCTTCGACAGACTACGGCTGGCATAGGCTATTAGCTTTTCGGAACCGCTTTGTTTTTGGACGAGGATGGCACGCAAGCCTTTATCCTTGGCGTCCGTGTGTATTTCCGTTTCGGAGTTTTCGTCGACATGAGCGAGCACGGGCGAGCTATCCAGGCATTTTTGCAGCTCGCAGAATGCTTTTTCTTCGTCGTTTTCCCAGCTGAAAAGGGTGCTATCTTTCGGCGGGGAGCGCGTGAGCAGCTCTGCAATGCATGCGAACTTTGCGACGAAGCGCCGGTAGTATGCGCACTGTCCGAGAAATCTTTGCACGCCCTTCTTGCCTTTCGGCCTTGGGAAGTTCTCAATGGCTGAAGTTTTTACTGGGTCAGGTAGGACTCCCGCGGCATTGAAGAAAGACGTGGGCCAAGAACTTGAGTTCCTCGTACGCAAAACTGCATTTTTGAGGCTTCAGCGTTAACCCCGATGAACGAACACGCCCCGAGTACAGACTCAAACCTTGCGAGGTGTTCGTCAAAAGTCGGGGCGAATACGATAACGTCGTCGAGGCATACGAGGTAAGTGTGCCACTTCAGGCAAGCTGGCACAATGTCCATTACTCTTTGAATTGTTGCTGGCACCGTGCACAGCCCGAAAGGCATCACCTTTAACTCGTATGGGCCATCCGGGGTTATAAATGCAGTCTTCTCTCGGTCTCTCTTGTCCACTTCAATTTGCCAGTAGCCGGTCTTCAGATCCATCGCCGAAAAGTACTTCGCATGGCAGAAGTGGTCGAGGGCGTCGTCGATTCATGGCAGGGAGTACACGCCCTTTTTGGTATTTTCGTTCAATCACTGGTAATGTGCTGTCTTTTTTCTTCACGAGAACGACCGGCGCAGCCCAGGGGCTTTTCGATGGCTTTGTAATGTCGTCGCTGAGCATGTCGTCGACTTGAGTCCTGATGGCTTCCCGCTCGTGTGAAGAGACGCGGTACGGTTAGTGTCGGGTAGGTCGGGCTCCATGTTCGGTTATAAATCGGTGCTTCGCTAGGGGTGCCTGGCATAATTTTAATTTTGCCAAAAAACACTCGCTGTAGCGGTGGAGCAAATCCAGTAATCGGTCCCGATTTCTCGCGGCAGCGCCGGGCTCACGTGGAAAGGTTGCGGCGGCTTGGAAGCATCTGCGTGTGCGCGTTCAAAGTTGGCGACCACGATCACTTTACTTGCTTTTTTGCGTTTATTCGAACTGGTACTCCTCGGTAAAATTGGTGACCAAAACATGGGATTCGCATTGCTTAAAGCGCGCAATGCCTCTTACGACGGAGACACCGCGGTTGAGAAGCAACCTTTGCTCACTTTCCACGATAGCGTCGATATCAGGAGCAGGATCCTCACAGTAGACGGCTATCATCAAGCTTGCCCGGGGTGGCAGGGTGACGTGATCGTCGGCGATCCTTACAGCAGCAAGTTGATCGGGTTTGGGTAGTGGCGTCATGAAGTTATCACAGGAAAAAGTTATCGACTTGGCCTGCAGATCAGTTATTGCGCCGTTGTCCGTCAAAAAGTCTATTCTGAGAATTACGTCGTGATGCAGTTAGGTAAAATGACGAACGCAGCAGGGTACGCTATGCCGTACATGGTGAAGCGTGATGTGCATGTTCCACTTGGCGTTACGAGATGGCCTCTTGCTGTGTGTATATGCGGACCGTCCCATCTTGTCGTAACTTCGTTCAGCTAAACGCGAATTACCCGCTCAACACCGAGTAGTCGGTTCTCGTATCGATGAAGCTGACTACGTCAAAACCGTCGATGGACAGCTGAACGCCGGACGCCGCTGTCCTCGAGTTTTGGGTGCGTTGTGGCGTCGTATCTCGGCTTGTACATGTTGACGGTCGGACACTATGTGTCGTAGTCTTCGTCGTGCTGTCAGCGGCAGGTTCGGTGATGTCGGGTACGCATCGCTCCGTTTTGTTGTCGTCGTGTTCTGGAGTCACATCAGTGTTAGATTAGGTCGTAGGGTCTGAGGGCATGTCGCGAATCATGGTATTCAGCGAGTCGCTGTGTTTTTGGAGGGTTTTCATTTTTCCGTGGTCGTGCAACTTTACCTCCAGAAGTTACTTCTTTTAGTTTCCCACGCGTGGGCTGGGGGACCTTCCACGTGAGAAGTCATCAGTGCTGCGGCGGTTCGGCGACTGATACGGGTAGGGCGACGGTCAGCGGTTGAAGCGGGCTGCTGCACAGTTGGTGTAGGACAGGTATTCTTCAATTTCAGCAGGGCACTGGTCGTATCGGGGGCGTGGCGTGTCGATAGAAAATCCTCGCAAACCGAGCCTCTTGTAGGGACAGTGACGGTAGATGTGGTCGGCCTCTCCGCAGTGGTAGCACAGCAGGCGATTATCGGCAATTAGCCACACGTCTGTTTTCCTTGTCGTCTGGTATTGGTCTACAGGACGTCGGGTTTGCGGCATTGGACGGCGGTATGGCTCGTACTCTTGACGACGGGTTGGAGCTGGGCGGGGTTGAAGAAGAGCTGCGGATTAGGTCATTACTTGGGGCTGTGGGAGTGCTTTAGAAGGCGTAGAAGTCCCCAGCGCGGTTGAAGCTCTTCTCGGATGACGTCAGTCAGGGAAGCTACTTGCGGTTGCTGCTTCGTTGGAAAAATGCTTCTGAAGCTCTTCCTTTGCCACTGCTCGGATTGTCTCGCGCAATGTACCAGAGGTTACAGTTGTGGCATCGATGGTCTCCGAGAACAGCGCCTTGACTTGGCTGTCGTACCACCACGTTCAAATTTCTAGCGTCTCCTCCATCGCAGCCGCCTCACATGTGGATTCAGCGACTGTCTTCGGCGGGTGACGGAGTAGACAAGCAAAAGGCTCCTGCTTCACTGCTCGGATTAGAAACCTGAGCTTCCTTTCTTTGGTCATTTAGGGGTCCGCAGAGCGAAAAAGTCTCTTCATCGCCTCAACGAAGATCACGAAACCTTCGTTGTTGTGCTGCGTTCGAGTTTCAAGCAAAAGCGCAGCCCGCTTTTTTCTCACCACGCTAGTGAAGGTCCTGAGAAACTCCCTTTTGAATTGAGTCCCGTCGGTCAAAGAGCTCTCATGGTTGTCGAACCAAGTTTGGTCAGCATCTTCTAAGTAAAAGAAGACATGCTGGAAAGTTGCTTAGTCGTCCCACCTCTTGATAACGCGGACATGCTCCAGCTTCTCCAACCATTCTTCGGTGTCTTCAGCGGGGTCTCCCCGGAACGATGCTGGTTCGCAGGGCTGCTGCAGGAGGATCGGCGACGTTGTTTCTCGCACAATGGTGTTGGTTTCAGGGTTCCTTCTCTTGGGTACTTCTTGCAGAAAACCGAACTCGGGTAGCAATCCTTGCAGTCGGTGGCTCTGTCTGGTTGGACTTGCTTCTCGGCTTGACGAGGGCTTAGGGTGCATCTACCCAGCACCTCTACCAGATTTCACGAAGCCAAGGACGACGCAGTTGTTTTGGTAAAACAAGAAGTTTATTGGGGTGAACGTGGGCTCCCCTAAAAACTCAAAAGAATAAAGAGGCGGCGAAGCAGCGGTCAAGAAAGTGACGTGCGCAGACGAGTGTCGTGGAATCGAAAATGCGTGGTGTCTGCTCTGCAGGCTTTTCTCTTTAGGCGGGAGTGTTTCTGTAACCGTCGATTTACATCCAGAACAATGTAGATCACCGAAGAATATTCTGGGCTAGTGACAGTAAGGCGAAACAGTCTGCTTGTCTAAATGTGATAGCCCGTTCAGCATAAAAATGAAGAATGGAAGCCGTGCTTTGCTTGGAACGCAGAAAACACAGCCGGGCGTGGCCCGGCAGTAAAAGAAACAATAAATAAACAAAACAAACTAAACAAATAAACTAAACAAAAAAAACCCAATAAACAAACAAACCCATACTAGGTTTGCGGCAATATTATTGTTTAGATTAAGGAAAAAATGGACTTTGTCTGCCCAGTTGGTACGATGAACGGACAAGAGGTGGACCCCAGGGACAACAGAATGGACACCGAGAGAAGGACTACAAGAAGTGAAAGGCCATTACACGATGAAGAAAAGAGAAAAGGAAATTCGGAGCCAATGAATAGACTCGGGGAACATAGGACAGAAGATGGTGGAGGTGAAAGGTAAAGGCCTTAGCCTTCAGTGGACCTAAATGGACGGTTCTTGATGATGCAAATTCTGATGAACTTGTTTACTTCTAATTACACAAAATTGACGTATTGCAAATTACCATTCAGATTATTCGTAAATTGCCGTGGAATAATAGAGGTTCTAAGAAGCCGTGATTTATTTTCAACAGGGGTGTGCCAATATTAAAAAAAATTGAATATTACTCGAATATAAATATGTTATATTCGTATTCGCTTCAAAAACTATGTATTCGAAGCATTTAGAATATTCCAAAGGGTTGGAATATTCGGCTATTATCGAATATTTCCATTGATTAGTTTAAGGGGAGATGGGGGGAGACATGGCTTTCAAGTTCGGAAAAATGACGTTTTTTAAAAGCTATATATTTGGCTTTTAAATTGATTTGTGTACTGTGCGTTTGCAAAGTTTTTCCGCCGAAAACTGTCGGAAAATGGCATAAAAATACTTTTGCCAGACGCGGTGACAAAATGTCAGCTAAAAGGGCGAAAAAACGGCAGCTTCTGCAGCGCTGTATGTCTGCAATGGTGCAACTTGCGCGGCAATTTTGATACTTTTAAATCGACCGAGGGGTGCCCTTTACAGTCCTGGTCGTCTATTTTATGGGCATGTATTGAAGTGCATGCTTTAAAGCTATGCTTATTTTGAAATGTGCATGTATTGATGTTGTAGTGAGTTATGCAGAATATCATACCATGCATCAAAGTAGCTCATTCGTAGCTCATTTGTAACTTCTGGCAATGAACACCGGCACGTAAGCTGCTTCTCCTGTCAAGGTTATAAAGCATAAAATAAAATAAAAATAAGTTTTCAAATTTAAGTAAAAAAAGAGTGCGTCACATGGTCACAATACAAGCAGAGGGGAGTTGTATAGTACAAGCAACCGGCTAACCTACTGAGCAATGAAAGCAATCTCCTCACCGTTTGGTTCGAAAACTGGGCTATGTACTTTTCAAAGAGAAGTTGGAAATTATCTTTTGTGGAAATAAAAAGGCTGCAAAAGGCACTCCAATTTCTCAGTCAAGGCATTACAGAAGCCCCGTGTAAAAAGGACACGAAAGGCTACAGCATTAGCGACCCTTGAACAATTAAATCTACGTTGCAACTTCGGAAGCCGTTTTCTCAAAACAATTTTTTTTCCAGCTATGTCTCTTATATCTATTCTTCCAAAGATTCCTTCGTGACCGCTAGGTATATTTTTGATTCCGTTCGTGGCGTAACATTCCTTGACGACCAGTTGACGTCCTGAGGTCGTTTAGGGTTCAGTTCTTGTGAGTTTTTTTATTGAAATATTCGTTCATGGTCTATAGTCCCATTATACAATTACTTTTAAATACCTAAAACTAAGATGAAAAAAAGACTCGTGCTTTATTAAAAAAACTTCAAGACTTACGACGTTTTTCATTGGTTTGAGAATACAAAACCTTTTGAAAAACTTTTCTATCGTATTTTATAGGCCACTGAAGCTCGGTACAAGGTGAACAGAAAGATCTGCAAATAAAAGTTTTCAACATATAACTTTGAATTTTTATGGTGTTATCAGAGACGCATTTCCAGTTCATGGCCTAATTTCCTTCAATATCTAAAAGAAATAAAAACGTTGATTTCAAAAGCCTGGTCCCCCGTAATTCTTCCATGTCTGATTCGATATTCAAAGCTAGATATTCGTATTCGATTAGTATTCGAAAACACTGATATTCGCCCACTCCCCATTTCAAAAATGAATCATCTGAAGTTACTCAAGTATATTTTTGCAAATTGCATGGGTTCCGGTATAACTTTGGTTGTTACAACTTTGTGCTACAACACCTTCGAACTTCCTGCTATTTTTACATTGCTAACAATTGCTACGAAAGGCTGCATGGTGGAAAAAAAATCCAGACCCGTAACTGTTACTGCAAAAAGCAGGCTAATTTTCAGATACCGCTGTTGAGAAATTTATTAGCAAAATGTTGCTGAAATGAGTTACAATATTTTATTTGCGCCTTTTGGTGTTTTGTCTTATCTGTAAATGTGCCATTCTGCATCTACGGTTTATTATGCATTTGCAACGTATTTACAAACTCTAACTTTACACAAAAGGTTCTGTCTTTTGAAGCTACAGACTATTTTCGGGTTATTTTAATATTTTGCAGCCTCATGTGAGACGCTCTAAATATTCGTATTTGTCCCCAGCACACTCTCTCTTGTCTAACTATATGAGGTTGTATTTTCTGGGTATGATGTACGCCTTGTGTGCATGTATTTGAATATAATTGTGTCGATACGGTGTACTGCAGGATTGCCTCAAAGAGCAAGCGCATCTGGCAGGTGGTAGCCTTTAACTCTTGATTCCACCTGAACATATTGATTAATAGGTAATAAAATATAAACTTTCGAAGTAGAGAGGGGAGCACATGGTGGTGACCACAAAAATCTGGATCGCATGAAGCCCGTAATGTCGTCTAGAAGACAAGTTAAACCTGCGTTCTTTGTGTGACACGTTCATTGAGTAAGTGAGGTAGCCCTTCGATGCACATTTGCATCGTCGATGCAAATACAGCAATAGTTGCGAAGATTTCTGCTTTTTTCTCGAGGATAGAAGATGCCGCCACCAAAGACTCGAAAACTCACTGAAAAATGGCCAAATACTTGCACACCAACTGAAAATAGCTCTTGAATTTTTCTAGCAATCATGTGCTGTAACTATTGCCCTATTGCATGGCCCGTGTATATAGAATGGCAACATGTATCAGTAGCCAGAAACGTCCCCTCGTCTTATACATAACAGAGTACAGAACACAGCAAAGTGGTTTGAATGAACGCTTCTCACTAAAATCCAGCAAAATTACAATGAGTGAGGGCTTTCGGCCAAATACGCGGAATACGAAATGTTCTGCTCGTATACGCCAAGGAATTACACGGTTTATTCAAGCTTTGAAAAACTAGAGCTAATTTCAGAATTTCATTTCACACTGTCACGGCGCTGCGTTCGTACGGGGAGTAACCGAATGCTCAATATTCCACACCAATGTCTGAGACACCTAGAAAAATGCACCCCTGAGGCATCCGTAGCGAGGAGTAAGGGCACGATCCCGCAAATGTGTTGGTTTGTGCGTATAAGATAGGATATTCCAATGATAAGTAAAGATGTTTTGCTGCTTCACTTTTTCTTTGGTTGCTCCACTCTGGTGAACACGGAAATGTGGCACGTCGACAAAATGTATATAAAATGATTTCCGGGTTTTTTATTTCAGGTTATAGGCAACGAAACACCTAATGTACCTTCGTTGCAACGTAGTTAGTGCACTTAGCCCGCAAACACTTTTATGGCTAAATGATATGAATTTTAACGAGCATAAAAAAACTGTTCATACGTCGCGTCTATACACTTTGTAACAGGCACTTGAGAGGTGAGGCGCTCATTGATACCACGACGACGACGACGACAACGTGGCGGAAACATCTCCACAAAGTGCTATTGAAGCAAATAGGGGCTGCCTGAGGGCCATGAGTGTAATTGCACCAATGCAAAAGAACCAGCAAGGCGCCAAAGAGAATAAAGTGGGCCAATAGGAAATGGCCATAAGCAAAATGTCCGGAGGACAGGCTCGCTAGAAGGGAGAACGTCCGGAGAACTGCACGGAGAAAGTTGGACGAGTGCAATGACCAAGTCGGTGACTCCAAGCTCATCAGGTTTTTAAGAACCGAGATCAAGAAGGGTCAACCTGGTTTCTTGATTTCCCCTGTGCAAGGCGCGGCTCCTGACTCATGCAACCGCTTAACTTTGCCGCGTCCCGCCCTTGTGACCACCACCTGATTGGTGCCCGTTGTTAATCTGCAGTGGCCGGGTGCATGCTGCCCACTGCATATTGTTACCTGGGGCCCGTTCGTGAGCGGTTTAATAGCAGACTATTGCATTCGAGGACAGCGGTGGGCCTTCCTCGCAGACGGTCCGGCATGTGGGAAGGCATTGTCTTAGCCCCCTAACGCGTCGCCGCACATCTCCGCCAGTACCAAGGACACAATGCGTATACCGCCTCATCGCGGCGACCATAAAAATTGGTGGAGATTTTGATCGGTGTTTTCTTGAGCTTTGGTATTTCCTTAAGGTTATGCACATGTCCGTTAACTTTTAGTTACTACTGTCTGCTGGGTGTGTCTGTTTAAAAATATTATCCTTGGTGCTATTTCCAAGCGCCCTCGTCTGTTTGATGTCACTGATGTCGCGGACGACACTGAGTATACCCGAAAAAAAAGCTGCGCTGTTTTCTCTAACAAAATTGGCGTTCATGGCAGGGCGAGGACACGTCTGGGTCGAAAATGTACGGCGTCTATAGCATCTGTGCTTGAGCGGAAAAAGAACGCGGATTCAATAACCATACAGGAGCCTCTCGGGTTGCGCGATGTAGAAGCGCTGTTCTCGTTGTACGCCGGTCTTGCTAAGGCGAGAGATGAAGGAGCAGCAAGCGGGATACTTTTGACTCTGAGTCCAAAACCTGCGGCTCTGAGTCCGGTTAGCCGAATTTGGGCAAAGTAGATTCCCTGGGGCCACTTCTATTGACGCACCACATGCGGAATGCACAGTGTACAACCTCGATGAGCACAAGTTCATCCCTGTTTCTGATGAAGGTCAAGGCGATAAATATGCCTACGTTAAACGTTTTGAGGAAGTCGCAAATGGAGAGCTTTGGCCAAAAGAAGAATGGGGCATGGCTGTTACCTTGCACCTAGCAGGCTGTGGCTTAGAGGTCTTATAGTCGCTGTCTGCCCACCACTTCGTCGATTACGATAAGACCAATTTGGCTCTTCGCAGTGTTGCCGTTCACTGGCGAAGGATAAAGGGAGAGGTTCCATCGAAGTAAGACGCAAGATGGGGAAACGGCCAATCTGTATGCTACGCAAATGTAGTTTCTGCGACCACTGTGTGGAGACGTAAGACATGGCAAGAGCTATGCCACAGTCCAGGACTTATTTGTCGTTGACACACTTTTTGCTAAACTGCCACCGCTTCCTAGCAGTATTCATTAGGAAAAGAGGCTGCAAGAGATCCTTAGAGATGACGGAAGCGGCCGACGATCACATCTTGGAGGCCCAACATTAGGACGCCTTGCTCCTGTTCAAAGAAGAGCAGAACCGGGGTTTGTTGGACGACACGACCCCAAATATTACGACAAAAACAAGACCACCTCGGTGCTTTCTTGGTAACAAGCCAGTTCACAAAGCCTCTGTCTACCACTCAAGGTCCAAGCAACACTACTGCTCTAAATGCCACCAAGTCATCTACGATGTCACAACTTGCCCTAGGCGGACTAAACAAACGAAATTGCGGCTTTGTTTTTAACCAACAGAATGCAACCGAGTCTCTTCAAAGCACAGGATTGAGGTACATCCTGACGTGCAGTCCTATTCCGAAAACCATCAAGAAACGACAGCTCCCACTATGGTAGAACAAAACAAATCGTGACTACTGCGGCTTTTCGTTGAAAAAGGGGAACATTTTAGAAACAGAATTTTGGTGTAGAGGGACACCGGAAGCAACACACTGGTGGCCAGTTTGTTTTTGGTTCTGTATTAGGTTGTTACGGGTAGAAAAACTGCTTAGCGTTTAGCCAACGGAAGATTATCGCCGCCAGGTGGCCGACACAGGTGCTTGTGCCCCGCTTCGACTCCGTTTTTTGTCCTCCAATGGCAATCTTTTCGCCTGCCTGACCAAGTTGGTGCCTCTATTGTGTCCGTGAGTGCCTCTTGCGTCTCTCGACATCATCGTTTGCCACCTACGATCGTCAGGTCCTCCTTCAGTACCATGGAGCCTACTGACCCCGCCGGCGCCGCCGCTTGGCCTACAATACACGCCTAGTACGAGGGACGGCCTCCCTGAGCTGCCGCAGCCACACACGCACGTCCACCTGCCATCTACCATGCCCCCTTCGCCATCCCGGCGCTGCGCTACGGCACGTGACAGCACACCAGCACCAACACAAGAACGAGACAACACATCATCGACGGCGCAAGACCTTGTCAACGGAAACAGCGCAGACGACCACATGGATTTTGACATCGCGAAAGGAAGATCTGCTCCGACACCTAACCCGTGGCGTCAAATCATAAACACCCGCAGCAACAAGTCCGTTGGTGAAAACCAGGTACGCCCCACAAACTCTGCAACGCCTGCCGTCCCCGCATTAAAAATACCGCATCCTCGCTTTCCACCAAACAACTTTATAACTGTCATCCGACCACACGGCGGCCTCCGCGTTGGAGACTGCCCTGCTCGTGACCTGGTATGCAGCCGCCTCGAGATCCACGGACCCCTCTTCCATGCGACTGTCACACTGCAAGTACAGCACGCTCAAAGCCTTCTCGTAGCGGCCACCCCTGACCCAGATATCGCTGATCGGCTCTCCCAACTCACCGCATTATCCTCCGAAGCAACACCTATGCAGTATCTGCCTATACAAGGCCACTTCCGGGAACTCCTCGCGGAGTGATTCACGGCATTCTCGAGGGCCCCACGCAGGACCACCTCATTAAGCTTACCGCCGCTACCCGACCATACTTGATCCACGCCCGCCTCGTGTGTCGCACGAGATCAGCTCTACTGACCTTCAACGGACTCCGCAACACGTACTTCATTAAGCTAGGCTGTAAAATGATGCGCTGCCATCCATAGCGCCGCGCCGCCCAGACTTTCCATTGTTGTGAGGAAATAGGGCACTTTCAAGACGTGTGCCCGCACCCCGACAACCACGTTGCTTGGCCGGGTGTATCGCCAACCCGTCACCACACCACTCCTGTGCCCCTTGGTGTAAACTGTGTGATGGACCCCCTGCCACTGCCAACAAAAAATGCCCGAAGCGCTTTCTACCTTTCTATGTCAAATCCTCAAATTCCCCTCAAATGCCCCAAATGCTTTCTACCTCAAAGACGGAGGTTCCGCCGTCCTGCCCAGTCCACATACCAACCAACCGACCACACCCCGCTGGCCTACCAGTACCATAACTTTCCATCTCTACAAACCCAATCATCGACTGCCCATCCTGAACACCGGAATGCCATCCAACCGCAGGTGAGCAGCTCAGATGCTCTCCACTCTACTCCCGCCGCTCTAACTTCACCGTCATTCCTCTTCCTCTCCCCAGACCCCAACCACCCATCCACCCTTCCTACTCCACTGCTATTGCTGAGCGTAGACAGCAGCGACAACGTTTCCAGGCACAACTCGCCTCTCACCCTGCCAAAAGTGTGACCATATTAGCCTCCCCCCTCCCAGCCCCACCTCTACCAACACCACCCCTTCCTGAAAAGATTCATGCACTCATAGACACGAAATTAGTGGAAGCCATAAAAGAACTGATAGAATCACAAACCGAGATTCTACCCCCATTGGTAGTGGCATCAAAGCAAACTCTGAACGGCAAAACAAATTAGGCAGACCATACAAGGCATACAGAGCACCCTTGGTTCAACTCACCAAGCCAAGAAACTCAAACATCACCCTTACCATGAATAATCCCCCGGTTACCGACCTCGTCGCACTCCAGTGGAACTGCCGTTCCCTCAACAACAAGCTACACCACCTAGCGTTGTTTACCAAACATGATCCTCCGGATGTAATTCCCCTGCAAGAGACCAATACTCCTATCCCCCGCCTACCGCCTTATACCACCTTCACGCAAGTCCCCCAGCATCACTCCGCAACCTTCGTACATAACTCCCACCCGGCCGAACCATATCGTTTTAATCAAACCGTACCTCATACCTTTGTAGAGCTCATTTCCACAAGGCCGACTAGCCACAGCATCATCATCCTGAATAGCTACAGTCCCCCATCAGATAACCTCCAAAACATTGAGGCACTGATTTAGGAAGCCACATATCTGTCCAAGTACGTCCTTTTACTTCTCCTCGGAGATTTCAATGCCCCACATCCTGCATGGGGCCACCACGTTGCCTCCAAAATAGGCATGGTACTCCTACCTGCCACCCAGAACAACCAGTTTATCCTCCAAAACGACTTCACCCGCCCAACCCACACCAGAAACAGGGTCACCAGAGGCACCACACCTGACGTATGTTTCACTCAAAACATCTCCCGGCTTCAATGGTCCCGTCTCAACGAAACACTCAGCAGTGACCATTATCTCCTCTCTCTTTGCTTCCCAAGCAAACAGCAAACGACCCGAACAGGCACCGCACGCCTGACTAACTGGTCCGCCTTCCGTGAAGATCCCACCACTCTCCGTGCAAAATGCCCTAATATGAGTGACTGGGACCAGGCCCTCGAACACCGGCTTAAAAAGCACACCCAAGAAATCGCACTCACTGACAGCACTCCGGCAGACGACCCAAACCTTATCCACATTCAGGACGCCCATCGTAGTCTTACTTAACGCTGGAAATTGCAGAAGCATAATCGTAAATTTAAAAACCGCATAGCACTCCTTACCCAGCACGCACAAGCATATGCCGCAGATCTCCAGCGACAAAAATGACACTTCTTCAGCACTCAGCTCCAAAAGACTCTCCACACAAAGAAAACGTGGCATCTTCTCCATTCTATACTCGACAATACCAGTACTAAGATATACACAAACCATAGAATACCTACTAATCTGCAACGGCGCTCTTCCACTCAAGAACTCTTCAAGTAGATCCGTTACCAGTTTTTCGGCGACCTTACTACCTACCCACCCATCGCCGCACCTGCTATTCAGGCGCAGCTAACAAAGCAGTAAACGCCCGCTTCATATTCAGTGAACTTCAGGCTGTCCTGGCCTGCCTCACCCGCGACACCACCTCAGAGAAGGACCATATTACCAACTGCACTCTCCGCAATCTCTACGACGACACACTCCAAGACGAACTCAAACTTTCCAATTATCACTGCCAGGGAGGAGCTTTACCTGAGCATTGGCGACACTCGGACATCATACTCATCCCAAAACACAACAAGCCACTGACGCCGACTACTATTCGCCCAGTCTCCCTCCCTTCACGCATCGGTAAACTCTTCGAACACCTAGTACATCGGCGCCTCCCCGCATCCCTCGAAGACCACAACATCTACCCTCTCACAATGTTTGGTTTTTGGCAACACCTATCTACTCAAGACGCCCACCTGTCTCTCAATGAACAGGTGGGCGACCACCTGAGCCGCAACTCCCCCAAAACAATCTTCACACTCGACTTCAAGGGTGCATTCGACAACGTCACTCACGAAGCCATACTGGAAAACCTCAGTACCACGAAATGTAGCGTAAATACCTTTCGCTTTGTAAAAGCCTTCCTTGAGAAGAGAACAGCTAAACACCGTATCCGCCCTATATGCTTGCCTACTTACCACACCCTGGCCAAGGGCACACAACAAGGATCGTTTATCTCGCCTCTTCTCTTAATTATAGCTCTGATTCACCATCCTTACAAACTGCTTGAGATTCCCGGCCTCCAGCACGCATTCTACCCTGAAGATCTGACCCTCTGGACCACCCAAGGCTCTAGCGGCGAACAACACGACATCCTTCAACCAGCAGTGGACACCACTACTGCATACCTTCAGACCAGGGTGCTGACCTGTGAGCCATCTAAATCCGCCGTACTTGTTCTCCACGCCCGCACAAGATGACACCCAGCTGCAACCACCAATGACCCACAGGTCACCATAAGGGGCTCTTTTATCATCTAAGTTACCACGCTCAAGGTATTAGGCGTTCCTATCCACTGGGATGGTTCGGGCTCGGCCCTACTCCCCCAACTGCAACGAACAATCTCCCAGCTCATCCAATTCATATGCAAAATCCGCAGATCTGCATACAGTTTAACATAGTCTGACACTTGCTGTCGAGTCAAAGCACCACGGTCAGCCGTCTCACCTATGGAACCCCATTCATGAACCTTTAACCACAAGAAACCAGCAAGCTGGGCGCCCTAATCCGCAAAGCTTACAAACCTGCATTAGGCCTCCCTACATAACCTCCAGTGACCGTCTGCTTCAACGTGGGCTGCATAATACCCTCAGGGAAATTCTGAAAGAACAACGAACCTATCAGCTACAACGGTTGTCCCATATTTCACTGGCAGGACCGTGTTTCGCACCATCGGCCAGACCACCCCGTCTGCAACGCACTAACTTCAACACATCCCTCTTCACATTCCTCAGCGGCTTAGGGTCGCCCTACTCCCAAAACATATGCATCCAACGTTCAATAGCGGAAGGCGAGAAGCTGCTGTCAAAACGCTCACAAGAAGAAATGGAACGGACGCTTAAACGCACTACACGGATATCGCACATTCGCCAAATGGTTCACACAACACCCTCTTCACCCTGGACTCTACCGGCCATCTCGCCACTGCAGCCACCTACAAACAGCTAGGAGTTCCCGCAAAGGAGGCATTTGCCGTGGCTCACTCGACCACCACCCATCAAAACCACCCTACCTGACCATTGTCACCGAACCTTAGCAAGCATGCCAGTGGCATCAAGCTGGCCTGGTACCCCCTCAAGCTATTCGCATTTTAACTGTCTCCCCAAAGAAAGAAACATAACAATCCTTTCGTCCCTTCTACTCTGGTCTTGCCGGGAATAAAGCGGCCCATGATGCAGCCCGCGCTCTCCAGAACTGGGCAGTGCCCTCTGGAAGGCTAGGCAAAGCAGGACGTCCAGAATCCGCAAGCCTCACCTTAACACCGCTCATCTCTACCTATCGCTTCATGATTTCCCGCTAAACAAACAAGACAAGAAGGCATCCTCCCCTTCACCCATCCCTCACCCCTCATGAAGCCTAGGTCTGTCGCCACCTTCAGACAGAAACTTTCTACACGATACTCTCACACATCTCCCCATCCCTCTTCCCCATACCAGCCAAGCATTTGATCTTCCTCTTAGCACCTACCACCTCGTCTTGTCCTGCTCGCATCAACCATCCCCCTCCACTCCCCCACCCTCGAGCAGTGGGAGTCGGCTGTGACCAGCTCTGCATCGTAGAAGCAATTCGCCCTGGTGAAACAAGCACTGGAATCGGCGCGCGCTTGCGGCCTCCCGGAAATGGGAGGCTGACCACTTCCCCTTCCCTTTCCAATCAAACTCAAATATTTGTTTTTACCCAACCATAAGCAACCAGAATACAGTCAAGATTAAAAATGCACTTGGAAATAAATTTACCGCGTATCTGCTCCTTTTGTTGCAACTGTCGTCAAAAGACGATAATCTTTGTAGACATTTGCCACGAAAATGCCTTCTTTGCTTTCCACAAACCTCTCATGCTGTTGCTCTACGGTCGCGCTCATCCCAAGGTAAACACACAAAAGGTTTGCTCAAAACTATTTGAATTTACCGCGTTGTACTGCTACAGGCCGGGTTTATCGATGCCAGCGCTGTAACACAGCGGAAACGTGCGTGAATCAAGGCGGGCGACTGCAATTTTTATAGACCGCGTTCCCGTGCTTTATGTGCGCTTCAAGCGGAAAGTGGATCGAAGATAGATAGATAGATACAAGGAAATTTAGTTATTCGCCTGCACGGCGACACCACCATTAGAGGAGCCGCGACACGGCCCCTGACGTCTTCTCAGCGGGTGGTATTTACTCGACCACGGTGCGTGCTACTACCACGTTCAGTCGCTCTTGGGGGCAACGTCCTGGCGGTTTCGCTCGGCCTCTGTCTTTTCAGAGCCGCCGAGACCTGCTGGACAACCCAGGTTGTGATTTCGTGGTTGTAGCACTTGGCCGTAGTCGCGAGCCGTGGCTAAATCATGCTTGTCGACGCTTCGTCGGGGAACTTGGTGCAGTCCAATAGGATGTGCGTCAGGGTGGCCCTCTCCCACTGGCACACGTGGCACACATCACTCGCAACCACTTGCGGGTACACATAATTCATCAAAACTGAGGTGGAGAAGTGGCTCACGCGAGCTAGAAGATCTGATGGCAGAGAAGCATTTGACAAAAACACAACGTGCGGCCTACCTCACAGGCGTAGGAAATGCATACTTGATACCATCTCTCCCCTCGAAGATATTCACACGGCGAGAGACTGTCGTGCTTCGGAGAATTCAGACAGGCACACTCCTTAATTCTTTTTTTCTGAACCGTTTCTACAGAGGTGAAAACCGCCGCCTGTAACTGGCACCTGATCCACGTGCAACTTCCGCGCTCATTTGGCCCACCTGTGTTGGGAGCGGCCCCTGTACATTACAGCTAGGTTTCCTGCCCTGGGCACCATAAAACGGGTACCCTGGCCTTCTTCTCTGCGGTCAAGGGTCTGTCCGGATCGCAAGCCTCCAGATAGAGCCACCGAGTATTGGAGAGCACTCCTTCTGTTCCTTCAAGAACCAGCGGCGCCGTCGGTTGGTGATCGGCTCCTTGACAGCAACAATATTCAAGCTGACTCCAAAGCGTCCGATAAAAAAACGGACGCAGCCAAACCCTTTCCCTCTTCTAACACGTCGTAGTCCTTTCCACCGCAGTGCCATCGGCACATTGTAATGTGGAATTAACGTGGTTTCATTCGTTCATTCATTCAACAAAAAGATCAAGAAGGAGGAGCAGAGCCTCCTCCGGCCTTGATAGTCCACCCGGAACACGAAGACGCCGACCTCTTCCGAGCCAAGCCTTTGTGCGCCAGATCAAACACGCGAGTTTGAGCGCGGCCTTGAGAAAGCCCCAGGACATCATAGACCGGGACGTACACTACAACCTAATGAGGATGAGAAACGCAGACAATATGATCTACCGCGTGAGATCATCCACCGGCAGACGACGCTGTTCGCCCCTCCATTACGGGTCTTCTTCACCGGACCGGCCGTTAGCGGCAAGACGTTCGTCCTCCGGCTTGCCATGCACCTCTACAACCGGTACAGCAACACCGAGACCAACACCGCCTACAA
Source organism: Haemaphysalis longicornis (assembly GCF_048455015.1). Lineage (NCBI taxonomy): Eukaryota > Metazoa > Arthropoda > Arachnida > Ixodida > Ixodidae > Haemaphysalis > Haemaphysalis longicornis. The sequence goes on from NW_027526214.1 coordinate 3,109,101, forward strand.
TGCGTTCATCATCTGCGCGAGCACCGGAAAGGCGGCTGTGGCAGGGCGAGGAACCACGGTGCACGCGGCTTTCATGCTCTATCGGAAGACCACCGTCCCCCCAAAGGACGGAGGCCTTAGCGCCAGCGAGTTGAACACCTTCCGCGTGGCCTTCGGCAACGTGAAATGCGTGATCATAGACGAGGTCAGCATGATGTCTGTGGACAACCTAAACGCAGTCGACTTGAGTCGACCCCATGGCTGCTTCGCATACTACTCAAGGTTCCCCAACGGGAAGATAGCGAAATTTTTTTACCAGCACGACTTTTGAAGCCGAAGTGCTTGACGGATTCGTTTTTGAAGCCTTTCAAAACCCACTTTTCTTCTTCTTGCATGAATTCTTGCTGAGCACGAGCCTCACCACACGGATGCCCGTGGATAGAGCTGGGATCACATGTTTTGATTGCTGGAGGAACGAGGTACGATCAGCCTAGCGTGAGATATTTCAACTTAGAGATGTGAATTTACCTATGCAAGAGCTCGCAAAAAAGGTGGTGCTGCTATGAAAGATGGTGATCAGTTGCAATACATAAAAAATTATACTTAAGCAGCACTGTGGAAGTTCCTTCACAAGAAACATTCGTTTGTTTTGAAAAGGCTTGAGTGTGGCATGCGAAATTCAGGAGACGCCAGAAAACACGATTCGGCCGTAGCACTGTTTAGTATAAGGATGGGTGATGTCACGCGTATGCAAAACGTCACGAAGAGCCACTACGACGTAGTCTGCGTCTCGTACGGGCAGGCGTCAAGAGAGAGAAACATAAGTATTCGGCTTGAGGTAGCTGGCGAACGTGCTTATCAGAGAGTTAGCGCCTGGTTGAATGGGCAGGGTAGACTGAGGAAAAAGGTAGACCAAAGCAAATATTGCCCTGGAATATTAGATTATTCTAGTGTATTCTCCAAAGAACAACTTATGGCCAAGGGCAATTTTATGAGGGTATTTGTCCAGACCAAAGCACATAATGGTGACGGGGTGGTCAACACTGTACCTTGTATTATGCACGTACCGGCGAGAGCTAAAGTTCCTATGCCACGACGTAAACATAACAATGGCAGCCGTGAGAACCTTGCGCACGCGAGAGCCCAGCCTTGTGCTCATCAAGGCGTTGTGAGCAAAAGTAATGGTTAGGACAAATATGGACACCATCATCAGCTGCAAGCAAATTTTCTTTATTGGGCACCACCAGGAGATGTTTTTCGGGATGGATCGTTCAACAGCGTCAACCAAGGGAGCTTCGTAAGATAGTTTCTTCTAGACGAACGGCTGTAGTTGGCGAAAAATGTCGATTGGGTTCCCGAGCGTGAGATAAGGATGTCAGTGGGGGATTGAGCAATCTGGTGGGGGATCTCAAGAGAGCGGGTTATGAAACAGCGGATGGATTGGTAGTGTGTGGGTCCAGTTCCATTTTTTGGATGTCATTTCTCTCAAAAAGGTACTTATGGAGGAACAACATTTGCCATAGCAAGCCAAGGCACTTGCATGTCAAACGAATGTCCCTGTTGACCGCCGTTCGGGGTTTTGTTAACACGGGCGGCTTTAAAAAGTGGGAAGTATGGACGGGGGATATTTAGAGCGGACGGCAGGAGCACTAGCAGATATTACTAGCAGAGAGCCCTTCCTTATGATGGCCGTAAAAAAGACTGCTACAATCAGCGAAAACGCGGAACAGAGCATTACTAGGAGCTTTCGCGTTCCGTTCTCTGTACAATTTTTTGGACGGTATGGTCTAAGGTATCGTGGTGAGAAGTCGCGGGGAAAACAGCTCAAGAGGTGCTGCTACCCAGAACAAGTTCGCAGCGTGGTTGCTTTCCTGCCGGAAAAGCTGGCTCATGCGGAAAATCAGCACATACTCGAAGTGCTGGCATTACTTCAAAATTACTTGGACTCTTGTCAAAGCTAATCCTGCACATTCAACTGATTTTGCCGTCATGTTAGAGAACAAGAAGGTATTGAACACAGGAGACGTATTACTCTGTGGACGTTCCGTTTTGAGACGCAAGTTTCCTTGCAGGTAGCTGACGGCCGACTCGCACATAGATTACAGCCGACGCCAAAGCGAGGGAACAATGAATGTGAGCTTTGTAGACGGAACTAAACTAAACAAAACAACAATTACAGGTATATAAATAGTGCTCCCAATGTCGCTATCAGCGCCATCAGCGAAAGAATTACATACTTGGACTTTGGGGCCATATTTGGCATCTGATAATAACTTCACAAGCCCGTAAATTGCGATATCCAGAAATATTTGCAAGCAGGAGTTTAAGTGTTCCGGGAGGTCTGATGGGTCGGTCAGGTTTGTCAGCCATCGCCGGGAGTGTTGGTGCCTAAGACATGAAAAGAAGGGCCATAAAGGATTGGTTCGAGATGGAAATCGGCTGCCATGATGCCTGTTTATTCTTCTCATTTGCGCAGTTATTGCTTACCGCTCGTCAGAAGATGTATACCCGCGAAGATTTGTCGTATTTATTTATTTGGTTATATATTTCTTTACTTATAGTAACCTATTTACCGCCAACGCCAATAGACATTACAGAGGAGAGTGGCTAGGCACAGCAATCAAAGACGCGAAACAGACACAAAACCTCAACAATGATTGTTATGCACTCAGCACGTTTCTGGTCCTGCAGTGTTGGTTGATACATTTTAACATACAACATTTATAATAAAGTGTTGTGTTACTCCTCCTTTATATTCTGATTTTTCAAGCGCGATGATGGGAGAATGGAAGCTCAGGCTGCTTGAGTAACCATCTACAGTGCGTATTGTTCCTTTTTGGAATTCTAATGAAGACGCCCGAGCTGCTGTCTTCGAGTTATATGGCTTGAAGAAGCTCGGGCGCTTGCAGTCATATGTTTTTCATCCATGATTTTCGAAACCGACACGGAAAACGTAAAGTCTGTCTGAAGAGTGAGGAAAGCAGCCTTTCTCCCTATGTAGAAAAGCTGTAGTCTGTTTTTAAAAATTATGCGTGCACGGAAAGTTTTGATTTACGCCTTTTTTCGTGCTCATATTCTTAGAAACTGTTTGTTTCCGAAGAAAGTATACGTATCGATTCTCTCTAATGGGATCTCGCCGTTCACCACTATTCAATCGCACCAACTATAGTACCCAAAAGCGTAGAGTGCTCATCCCCAATTTTTACGTTTCCAGCTGTTTATGCCATATTACACCACTACTTACTGTGAGAATGGTCTATTTATATTCCCCGCGAAGTGATCTATTGATGCAGGCAAAGTTGCTATTACCCTTTACCAGCATAATCTATATAGATGCATGATCTAATGAAGGAAAACTAAGAGCTTTATATGCGGGCATTGGGACATCATGACTGCTAAATTTTAAAGCATTGATAAATTAAAAATGCTGAGAGTTGGCATTTCTTGTGACCTAATCAATGTTGTGAGACCAATGTAAAATATTTAAGATTCAGAGGCCCAAGTATTTGTATTGAGATACTTCATGAAAAAAATTGTTGTTCGCGGAATACGTATACACAAAACAACCTTTGGGGTGACTAATTTTCATAAATACTATTTCGTCAAAGTTACTGCCCATTTGCAACTTGTCACACCAGAGAAAAAGTTTTTTAGTGTGTCACCTAAAAGAATCTAAACTTCTACATTGTTCACTTCCGTGTACAGCACACAGTCGTTAGCATAAAATCGTATTTTCACAGGAATGTTGCAGGCAATGTCATTAACAAACAAAATAAAAAGAACGGGTTCACGCACCTACCTCTGAGGAATGCCAGAGTAGACAGAAACATCTTCAGAAGTTTCCTCATTGAAAAAAACTGTTTACGATTGATAATGCATGCTGTACGCCAATGTAGGAGTTGATGGTTTTTTTTTTTTTTTTGCTGAGTGTGTGAAGTAATTTCTTGTCTGACACGTTAACAAATGGTTTTGGAAAGCCATAAAAATGCATCAGTTGTTTGCGTTATAATGGTAAGCGCAAAAGTATGTATTGTTTGCGCTAGTTGGGTACGCTTTTTGAAGAATACCCTTTTTGAAATCAATGTTGATACTTTGTCAAAATATTACGTTTATCGGTGAACTGCACAAGGTGGCTATGTAAATTGTGTTCTAAAAATTAAAATGCTGTGCAAGTTAAGGAGATGGGACGATAGTTCACTTTTTTCTTTAGCTCTTTTGCATAGGTTTTACTCTGGCCATTCCCCAGTCATCCGGTATTTGTTTATTTAGTTATTACACCCTCAAGGCCAGAGGCAATAGAGGGGAGTGGGTTACAAAAACAAAGCAATAACACATAAGAATACAGCAATTATGGTAACAAAACATATTATCCTGGTTATACAATATTAACTAACGCATTGTGAAATAAACGGTTATCATTAATGGACACAACACTTGGGAGAATGCCGTTCCAATCACGAGATGTTCTGAGGATGAACGATTCCGAAAAATGTCGCGTGCTGCTATATTCAATGCCAACTTTGTGAGCGTGATCGATTCGGCGAGAAATGTTTTGCGGTTGATTAATCAGTTGCTTGTGTAGGGTCATATGATGGTATAGTTTGTGAAACAATGTAAGACGAAAAGTGGTCTGACGGGAAGGTAAAGACGGAATCCCGATGATGGATTTCATGGATGAGATGCTTGCGGTACGGTTATAGTTGGAGTGAATGAAGCGATCAGAGTCATCTTGTATCATTTCAAGAGCAGTAATTAGATTATCGCAGCAGGGGTCCCAGACTGGCGTAGCATACTCGAGTTTTGACCTGATTAGTGTTTTATACAGCGAACGTTTCAATGAGGATTGAAATTTTGAGAAGTTACGGCGCAGATAACATAACATGCGGTTAGCTTTGGAAATGATATGTTTTATGTGCCGCGTCCAGTATTTATAAGAATTTACGGGCTCTAACGAAAAGTTGTTCAAATAGTACATATTCACAAAAATCTTTTTGCCCTTCACAAAAAGATTTCGTAAACAGAACACACAAGTATTTTGATGTCCATTCAGCATATAATTTTAAAAATCGTTGGGTATGTCGTCCGGCACTGGTGATTTTTTGACATCTAGTTTCAACATCCTGTTGCGAGCACTTCCGCATGACGCCGTTATCTGGTGCTAACGCAAGCGCTCTGGGGAAACGCCTACACCGCAAGCGGACACACCGGAGGAAGTGCCGATAGACCTACACCGTATTCTCAGTTTCTAAGCTCCTCAGCACCGAGCGACATGAAAAGAGCTACTTGAAGAGTCAGAGAGGGAGCGACACCAGGATTGGGTTGACATACAAGAGAATTACCACATAAGAAACTCCAAGCTCATGTCGTGCGTTCTGCACCGCAATTCGGCGAGTAGACGGTGATGGATGCGTATTCTGCAACTCCGAAGGTCACATTACGCAGTATTTTTCTTGCGGAGATACCTTTGGAGAAGAAAAGCAAATTGTGTCACAGATGCGATACCAGCGCTGTAGGACAAAAGGGCAACAAGTGCGTGGCTTCCGTTGTACGATTACCCGCAATGCGTGTGCAGGTACACATGCATAAAGTGTGTGCGGTCCGAGAAAAAGCACTTCATGGGATTTCTGTACTGAAGAAAATTCGAACGCACACACAACGTTCTGCGCATCAGTCGGAGTGTTATCACAAGTTGAAAATAGAAGTGGCTTCGTGCTCCTTCAAATTTTTCTAGCCTGTGTAGTGAGTGACAAAGCCTGCCGCTACCTACGAGGCATATCCGACGGTGGATGACATGCGCCAATAATGACCGAAAAACATTGCAAGAGCTCAAACGAAATGCATCTGATTCATCGGTATTGATCTAAGCACGTTCGCAAACGTCGAAAGTAAACTGGCTACGAGGTGTCGGATTGTCGAGCTTCGACTCAAAAGCAAATGTTCCGACACAGACTTTGTACTGACCGCCATAAAGATACCACATATCTTTCAGGACATTGAGGCCACGATGATGGTTTGGTCCTTTGTTGTGGCTTGAAAAACATCGGCAAAGTACAGGGCTTATGAGCAGCTTTACCCTGACGTCATGCCTTCGGGTGGCATAAGCATTTGTGGACAATATTATCTCTCGAATTGGCGAGGTCCGACGAGCACTATGCTGTCTTTCCAATAAAGAAAAAACGTTGCTGGGCGTTTAACGGTAGGAGCACCGAGGTGACAGCGACAACAAAAACTTCGCGAACGATGGTCTCCCTTTTAGGACTGACGTAACACAATGCGACCATATCCTTCGATCGTTTTGAAAAGCTGAAAGCATAGGCACCTAGGGTCCCACGAGCAGTGCTGCCTCCAATATGGCAGCGTTGCATCAGTTCGAGAACAACGTCTCATTCCGGCATGAAGGTTACGGAGTGGCGCTACTATGGGAAATGAACGTCAAACTACGTCGACTAGAGGAGAAAGAAGGAAGGCTGCGCACCTAAGACACGATGATCCGAGAATATTGTCACGTTGCCAAAGACGACGCAGTTGTCTTCAAGAAAAATAGGTTTATTGGAGCGATCTTGTGCTGCCCTAACAGCTCAAAGAATAAATGGCGGCGATAGAGCAATCAACAAACTGACTGGAGTAAACTGGTTTCGGCGATTAAAATGCCATGGCGTGTGCTCTGCGCGCTTTTATCTCAAGGCGCGAGTGTTTCTGAAATCGTCGATTTACATTCAGAACATTGAAAAACAAAGAGAGATCACTCTGGGCTAGTGACGTTCGGGCGAGACGGTCTGCTTATCTGAATGTGATAGCCCGTGTGGCATAAAAATAAAAACTGGAAGACGCGCTTCGCTTGGGACGAAGATAACACAGCCGGGCGTAGCCGGGCAGCAGAAACGAACACAAAATTCCATCATCTCTCCGAAAGGAACTATGTGGTCATGCATGCAGAATTGTTGGCGTCCATTCAGCTCATCGGATGGCGCAGCGTGTCTCAACCGAAGCAGAACCTGAGGGAGCGGCGCGCATGTAGAGATAGAGAAATGTACAGACAGCGAAGAGACGGACACCGGCGTTATCTTATCTAACACCTCCTGGTTCTCGTCTTTCTTTATTGCGTGCTCACGCTCCTACCCCGCTGCCCGTCCTCTTCGTCCTCTTCTCGGGTTGAGCTGCAAGGTGAGTGGCGCTTCCCGCCACAGCTTTCCCACGGAAAATTCAACATCCTCCTCTAAAGTTTTCAGTTCGTCGTTTCCGTTGACGTTCAGCTTCGCTTGCCTTCGTTGTATCAGTACCTTCTTGATGTAGTATGAATGAGTCAAGGACTTAAGGCGCGTTCGCAGCACTTGCTCCTGTCTAAGTTTTGTAGCGCAGTAGAAAGAGCGCCGCGTACTTCTCGTTACCGCCAGAGGGTCGTGGGATCAAAACCTGGCGCAGCCAACTTTTTTTTAATAGTGTAGGGTGAGAGGTGAAGTCAACGAATGGACGCTAGACATAGGCGCGATCAAGATGTGCTTTGCATCTAATAAGCATATATGGTTGGCGGCATTACCCCCCTCTAAGATTGCGTCGACCTGGTGAAAAATGACAGACAGTCTAAATAACAAAAAAAGTCCATCATCTCGCATAGTAAGGTTTCAGGCGAACCGCGTGGACGACTTCTAGCCGCGTGCGTCTTTGTAATGTTGCGGAATCACCATTGGGGATAACCTTGTATGTAAGTTGGCATACACGTCGTACAATTTGGTAGGGTGCGAAATAGCGTCGCAGAAGCTTCTCACTTAGTCCGCGTCATCGGATGGGAGTCCAAACCCAAACACGGTGCCATGGGTGGTACTCGACGTCTCGGCGTCGGATGCTGTAGCGCCCGGCATCCACCGGCTGCTGGTCCGTTGTACAAACTCGAGCGAACTGGCGGGCCTCCTCCGCACGCTGAAGGTATGCTTGGACGTCGGGGTTGAGATCGTCATCTTGTACATGCGGAAGCATAGCGTCAAGCATCGTAGTTCCCTTCTTCTGTAGACAAGCTCGCAACGGCGTCATCTGCGTAGTTTCCTGAATGGCCGTGTTGTTGGCAAACGTGACATACGGGAGCACTTTGTCCCAAGCCTTATGTTCAACGTCGACGTACATTAACAGCCTATCCGCGATTGTCTTGTTCATCCGTTATTTTATTCTGTTCTTTTGGGGGTGGAACGCCGTCGTTTTTTGATGATCCGTGATGCTGTAGGGTAAGATTCCTTTCCTAAGATCCACTTTGAAGGCAATTCCGCGGTCCGTCATAAGGACCTCAGGGGCTGCAGCTCGCTGCACAACTGGGTTAGGAAGAACTTGGCGACTTCTTGTGCAGTCCCCCTCAGAAGAAGTGCGGTCTCGGAGTAGCGTGTCAAGTAGTCTGTCGCTACAACAATCCACTTGCTCTATGATCGTTAGGTAGGGAACGGGCCTATAAGATCCATTCCAATCTTTGAAATGGCTTCGACGAGACGGCGATCGGTTGCAGAAGTGCGGCGGGTTTTCTCGGCGGTGTTTTTTGTCGCTGGTAGTCACGCCAACTCCAAACGTTGGGGCTGACGTCGGATGTAAGGCGGGGCCAAAAGTACTTTGCCTTGATTGTTGCTATAGTGGGAGCTGTGCCGACATGTCCGGAAGACAGGTCGTCATGGTACGCTTCCAAATTTTTTTGCGACGGTCTGCGGGGATGACAAGAACAGCATTTGTTTTCGTTCGGGGGCTGAAATTCTTCTTCATGACAACGGAGTTTTTCTGGCTGAATGCTGGTAAGTTGTGTTTGAAGGTCCTAGGCACGGCGACATTGCGTCCTTCGAGGTAGTCTATTGTGAAGCGCAAGTAGGGTTCGGCACGCTTCTGAGCGGCTAGGTCGCTCTCAGTCAAGACTCTCAAGTACGCGCTGTCTTCATCGGAGTCTTTTGGGGGGGGGGTCAACGGGAGCGCTGGACAGGCAGGTGGCGTTGGAGTGTTTCCTGCCGGATTTGTAGATGATTGTAACGTCGAACTCCTGCCGGCGCAAGCTCTACCGCCCAAGACGGCCAGAGGGGTCCTTCAAATTGGTAAGCCAACAAAGCGCATGGCGGTCTGTCACAAACTTCAATGGTCTCCCATTTTTACGTATGGACGAAATTTTGAAATAACCCATATAATTGCTAGGTACTTTTTTCAGAGGCAGAGTAAATTTCCTCCTCCTTCGACAGACCACGCCTGGCAAAGGCGATTACTTTCTCGCAAGCGCCTTGCCATTGGGCAGAATGGCTCCGAAGCCTATATCACTGGCGTTGGTAGACATTTCCGTTTCGGCGTTTTCGTCGAAATGAACGAGAACGGGAGGGTTTTGCAGGCGTTGTGGCAGCTCGCAGGATGCTCTTTCTCGGGCGTTTTCCCAGGCGAAAGGGGTGCTACGTTTTGTCAGGCGCGTGAGTGACTCTGCAATGCGCGGAGTTTGTGACGAAGCATCGGTAGTATGCCCAGAGTCCGAGAAAGTGACGCCCACCCTTCTTGTCTTTCTGTTTGTGAAGGTCCCTATGGCTTATGTTTTCACCCGGTCCGGCAGCACTTCCGCGGTGTTGACGAAGTGTTACAAAAACTGTAGTACGTCGTACACCAACCCGCACTGTTCAGGCTTCAGCTTTAAAATTGACGTACGAATGGCCTCGAGAAAACACTCCAACATTGAAAGGTGCTCGTCGAAAGTCCGGGTGAATACCACAACGTCGCCCAGGTATAGGAGGCAGGTGTGCCACTTCAGGCCTGCCAGCATGGTGTTCATGACTCTTCGAAACGTTGCGTGCAATTTGCAGAGCCAAAATGGCATCACCTTGATCTCTTGTATGGTGTCCGGGGCTATAAATACAGTCTTCTCTCGACCCTTCTTGTCCACTTCATTTTGGAAGTACCAAGTTTTCAGATCCATTGATGAGAAGTATTTCAAGCGGTAGAGCTGGTCAAGGCCTTTGTCGATTCGTGGAAACGATTACACGTCCTTTTTGTTGATTTTGTTACGTCACCGGTAGTCAACCCAGAACCTTAATACGCTGTCTTTCTTCTTAACGAGTATGTCCGGCGCTGCCCGCTGGCTTTTCGATGGCTGTGTAATGTCGTCGGTGAGCATTTTGTCGACTTGAGTCCGGATAGCTTCGCACTCAGGGGAAGAAACGCCGTACGGTGACTGCAGGCTAGGTCGGGCTCCATCTTCGGTTTTTATCCGGTGCTTCACCAGAGCTTTATGACGTAATTTTGAGTTCGACGAAAAACACTAGCTGAAGCTGCGCAGCACAGCCGATTACTTGTTCCTTTCTTCTTGCGGCAGCGCCCGATTAACGTCGAAGGGATGCAGAAGCTTGAAGGTATCTTCGGCTGCGCGTTCAAAATCACCGACTGCGATCACGTCACTTCCTTCTTGCGTTTTTTTGAGGAAGGCAATTGCCGCACCCCTGTTTAAATGTTGGTATTAGTGACCAAAACTTGGGATTGGCGTTGCTTGAAATTTGCAGTGCCACTTGCTACAATTGCACCGCGGTCGAGGAGCAGCGTTTAGTCGCTCTCTATGAGAGTGTCGACGTCAGGAAGAGCAATTGCGCAGTAAACCGTGATCATCAAGCTTGTGCGCGGCGGGTAGGGTGACATGATCATCGGAGATCCTTAGAGCAGCAGGATGTTCGGGGTTCCGTTCCGGTGTGATGGAGTGATTGTACAAAAAAGTTATGGAATTGGCCTGTATATTAATAATTGCACCGTAGTCCTTCAAAAAGTGCATTCCAGGAATGACCTCGCGGGAGCAGTTAGGCAAAATGACGAACGCCGCAGGGTATGTTGTGCCGTCTATGGTGACGCGCGCTGTGCACGTTCCATTTGGCGTCCCGAGGTGGCCTCCTGCAGTGCGAATGTGCGGACCGTCCCATCTGGTCATAACGTTCCTCAGCTTAGACGCAAATGGTCCGCTTATTACGGAGTAGTCGGCTCCCGTGTCTATTAGGGCGACTTGACGTCAGATGCCGCCTTCCTCGAGTTCCGGGTGTGTCGTGGTGTCGCACCTCGGCTTGAGCAAGTTGACAGTCGCGCACTTTGCGTCGTTGTTTTCGTCGTCTTCTCAGCGGCAGACTCGGTCATGTCGGGTACGTGTGGCAGCGTCAGGCTGTTGTCATGTTCGGGAGTCTCATCAGGGTTAGGTCGGGTCGTCGGGATGAGGGCATGTCGCGAATCACTGTCTTCAGGGATTAGCTGCGTCGTTGGGGTGTTTTCATATTTTCGCCATTGTGCAACTATAGCTCCCAAAGTTGCTGCCTTTAGTTTCCCCTGCGTGTGCTGGGGGACCTTCCACGTGAGGAGAAAAAAGTGGTTCGACGAAATGGGGTTTGACCGGAGCATAGATTTTATTCCAGTAATACATCTGAAGTACCAAAAGCTTGTAGTACGATTATAAATTGGGTGAATGAATCTTACGAAGCTATTTTCGGCTATTTCAAGAGCAGTAAATAAATTATGAAGGCAGACGTTTCCCACTGACGTAGCACACTAGAGGTTTTACTCATTGGTGTTTTATCAGCCTATCTTTAATTTATATATGAAAGTTCGCGTAAATTTTTGGCAGATACCCAACATGCCGCCAGCTTTGCATACGATATATAACTAAGTGGAGCGTTCACATCAGGTAAGATGAAATGTAAAAACAAGAAATTTATAACAATGACTGGGCGTTTGGAAAACCTTATTCCAAAGGTGTACTCTCAGACCTTTAGTAAATAAAGAAATGGGCTAATTTTTTAAAGTCGAAATGTCTAATTCCTCCGGCCATAAAATACAATGGTTAGCGACATTTACAAGATCGTATTGAAGAATGGTAGTGTCAACCTTGGTCTAAATTTCCCTCAAGAAAACGAAAAATTCTGCAGACATACACATTTCGAGAACCGGACAATGAAACGTCTTTAATGAAGATATAAAACAATGAAGGACTCGGAACTAATCTTTGAGAATCTTTAGAAGAGCGGGACACAAACAATAACCATAGTTGCTACAGTAATAAAATTTTCAACAGGTATGTAACAAATAACCGATACCCGGTCAACTTTCCATCAGCCTAGCTTAAAATATAAAATTCGGTGACACAGCTTGTAAAAGGCTTCGGAAAAATTCAAAAACGTGATCAGTTGACAGAGTTGTTTAAAATGTGAAGGAATTGGTGAGTAGACAATGTAGGCCAAGTTTAACCAAAAAACCTTTTCCGAAACCCATCTTAAGCTAATAAAAATATATGTTAGATTGAAGAATATTTGCAAGGTTGGTAACCAATTTGTGGGCCAGCAATTCACAACATGCACTTGTTAGAATAATGGTGCGATAATTCAATGGGAAGAGTTTTGTGTAATTTTTGCAGTGGAACCACCTTCTGTATTTTTCATTAGGCAGGCAGAGCAAATGTATCTACTGATGGCGGGAAAAGCTTCGCTTCTTTAGAAAAACGTAATAAAATTATCTTTGTTTTATTTTTGCATCAATAATGTTGCCTATATAAGGTGAATTGAGTTGCATTCTATCAGGCAATAAAGGGTCATCAGGTGCCTTTACAAGGAGTGGAGGCACTGTGATATGAAAACATTCACCAGAAAGAAATCAATTTCAGTACGTAGAGAGAAATGCGGTACAAAAATTAGAGATTCAGCTCCAATGCGCATTTCTGGAATGGAATGGCACTGCTTGATGAAACCTCATGGTGCTGGTTAACTGACATCTAGAAATTTCTTACGTTACGGTCTAGCGGGAAGGGGATGGATATTGACAAAAAGCACTATCCACCATCTTCAAGCACAGACACGGAAACAACAAAGTGGTATTTTAGGCCGCCCAACGAGAGTTACAAGGACACAGTCATGTTCACCGAAAACTGCGTTTCGAGTTATATACTGATGTTTGAAAAGAGAGTTATATCGTTGGTATAATAAATACGGTGATGACTTGCTGCGGTGAAAAATCACTTGTTAGCTCATCAAGCTGAGAGGCAAACTGAGCCCAGTTATTTTGGACAGAGCGTCAGTCAAACCATACCTAGTGTACGACACCGAAGAATGTTACTTCTGGGTTTACTGCTTCAAGAATTGTAGGTTTGTTTGGCGAAAAAAAAATATTTTTTATTAAGGTTTCCGTAAGAAAGTATTACTTTAAGTTAAGTACTGTTGATAAAATAAATATTACATTACTGTAAATAAAATAAATGTAAAAAAATAATGTTGAGAAAGTAAAATATATATATTTGATGGAACATCATACCACGAGCTGACGTATTTCTCTATACCGTAGGAAGGCCGAGTGCTTTCCTTGCCACCACAGACAACGTTTCACGATTTTATAAATGCTGACAATACAAGCACATTTGACCATTTTATTGACAAATATGACGGCTTGGAAATGCTGAAAATTTTGCAGGCGTAGACATACTGTATGCCAAGTTTAAAGATATAATTTACTTTTGTAATAATAAAAACCTGCCAACCAAACGCAAGAGGCCTACTAAAGGAAACCCGTGGATTACGGGCGAAATCAGCGACTCCAAACGAAAGGTGAAACGGCTTATAAATGCACGAAAATGAAACTTTCAACCCTCAAGCCTAAACCAACCTGCCGCGGAAATTATCACTCCTAAATCCAAAGGTCGCAAAGCTAACTACATCAAAGACCATGCCTAGTTTCTTGAAGAGCGCTTTTACAAAATTTTAGAATTATTTACTTCTTGAAACGTATTGATCAACCCACTACATATGCGTACAATGCCGAGACCGCAAACAAACTTATGGCTACTTCCTTTATCGTCGATGATGGTAACTTACTACCCGTAGGCCCGTTTATTCGTAGTAATATGGGACCTCTTACGGTAACCGAAGCCGGTGTATTGGATCTTTTATTAACCGTAGAAGCAAAGAATTCCACCGGACTACATAACGCACCAATAATTTTTCTTAAAAGATACTCTGAATAGGTATCAAATTATTTCTGTGTTCTTTCGTAAAAGTCATTACGGTGAGGGGACTGCCAAAAGAATGGAGGCTGGCAAAATAATTTCAGTACGTACATCGGGAAACAAACAAATGTATTTTATTTCAGGCGTATTTTTTTAACTTGTACGGTGTGTAAGATTCTTGAACATGTAATGCCTAAACACATAATAACTGATGTTGAACGAGAGCACTTCCTGTCCCATTGCCAACATGGTTTTCGGAAGGGTCCCTCTGCGACCACCTAACTGCTACAGCTCACCCATAATTTATCACTAAAAATTTATAGTCAAAAACCAATATATTAATTTTTTAAACCTGTTTAAAGTGTCTGATTGTGTGCAACATGAAAACTAATTGAGAAACCTGAATCCACGTTAGGCGATCAGGTCATTATTCACTGGCTTATTGTTTTCTCAACTGATCGGCAGCAGTTTGTTCTAGCGTCTGGTGTTCCACAAGTTAGTGTCCTGGTTCCGATTTTCTTCCTCAATAAATAAACGACCTACGTGTACAATCCAGAACCGAAATCGAGCATTTCGCAGTTAACTGCGTTATTTACCGAGACATTATTCACCTGATGATCACATAATTCCAAATAGGACTTAAATAGATTTCCAGGTGGTGTGAATATTAGCAGTTTAAAATACACGTACACAAACCCACTTTTTAAGGTAATGCGAAAAAATATACTATGAATTTTTGTACAAAATAAAGGACACGCCACTTACCAGGGTTACCGGGTATAAATACTAAGGGCTCCCCATGACACATGATCTTACGTGGCGATCCCATATCAACAGAATTACGTTATCTACGCTGAAACGGTTATTTTTTCCCAGGTGCCCTCTGCGTCTTGCGCAAAGTGAGATAAAACTGCTTGATCTTAGAGTACGCAAACATCGTCTGGTTCGTTTCAGAAAGAGTGAAAATGAGCAAAGTCGAAGGAATACAAGGGAAAGTGGTTGGGTTCATATTCAACAAATACAAAATAAAAGAGGCACCTTCCGAGTTAATCAAAAAGCTGAGTTTTGTTGACCATGCACAATAGGACCGAAATTAATGCTTTTAAAGTTTCTTTTCTAACTGCTCCATAACCACAGGAACATTATTACCGCCATTCTCAACTCGGTCGTACAGATACGACCGACGCGTGATAAGCTCTCTTTTACACTCACAGAATTCCCTTGCAGCACTGACTGCCTCAAGACCTCTTCTCTCCTCTAGCGATGAGAGAATGGAACAAACTATGCCCATCCATCACAAGGGCTACTTCATTAAACACATTTTTAAAAATTGCGGGAAAAGAAAAGGTGGAAATTTGTCGTTTTTTTACTCTAACCATCTGGCGCTGCCCGTAGTAAAAACTGTCGTAATTATCACTTTCTCTATCTTAATATTACTCTTTTACAGCACAATTGCTACAACGTTTCTATGAGTTGCTGAAAGGATCAACCAAACGTAAACTTTGTCTCCTACGAAGCTGTGTGATGTCAGAGTGTTATTGCCAGTAATATGCACATTATCATTACTGAAACCATCCTGATAATATAGATTATTATTTTGCGTTGTGTTACTATGCTTTTGGTACCGACTATCACATTCTGTCACGCTTTTTTACACTTTATTATACTTTTTTTGCCCAGCTTGTGTGACCTCTCATGACAATGCCAGTATTTTTGAATAAATAAATTAATAAATAAATATGCTAATTACTGGCAAGTACACAATTTGCGAAGCAAAGCATGAATGTTTCGCAAGAATCAAATACACTTTGGAGGCAGAACTCGAGCATATTATATTAGGTAGGCTTCCGATGTATGTTGTGAAAATTACAATCGCCGCAAAAAAATATTCACTAAGAAGGCAAACATGTGGCAACAGCGTTACATCGTCGTTACGTTAATTTAAAAATGAGAGAAATGAAGAAACCGGTAGATAGCATACTCCCAAAGAATGTTTTTGATGGCCAAGGTTGATTCTACCTTAGAGTATCCTAAGATGCCCGGTAATTAACATATCACTAAGGAACATCTTGACAGTGGAACTGACACTCAACTGGCACGACTGCAAGCAAAAGGGCGCAAATGCCCAACCACTTCTCTAATCCTTCTTCCCATCCGGGACCGTATTGAACTACACGGAGTAGATAGCTTTGCAATATCTAAATTTCACTGCCCATCAGTCCCCCGTACATTTACGGTTCGCTATTGTCACGCTCGAAATTCTCATACCAAATCCTGACACCCTAACGCACCAATAGCACATGTTGTCATCGGCATCCCACCACCCAAACAATCCCGGATTTAAACACACCGTCGTATAATCTTTGGCCTACCTTGAAGGCTATAGCTATACCCTTTGCTCGAATAGTCCCTCTGGTAAAATGGAAATACTTTACCACCCCCACCTTGTTTTCGGCTACCCCAGAACGACACCTAAACGACGCAGTCATCGGGAAAATGCATAGCCAATGCAGGTCACCCCATACACTCTCCATATTATCAGCCGCAACATAAAGCACAATAAAAGATGCCCACTCCGACAATGCATTTTCCTAGAATATTACCCCGACAGATTTTGAATACTACCACATGCACAAAGAATCGACAAGCACATTATAAAACTTGTCCTTCCTGCATTATCCTACCAACCCCTAAATCCATACCAGAATAAAATAATATTGATACGCGGTGATTCGCGTTCGCACAGAGGCACAGGACCCACCTCACGCCGTCTCCGCCGCGTGAAGATAATACGCTGCGTGTTCAGAGAACAAGGTTACGGTATGTGCCCCCAGGCGGCTTTTTATTTTTCTTTCTCCTAGTAGGCCCCTGGCCCCTCACCGAAAGAATTCTAATCTCCAAAATTTTACAATGCGTTAATCCCTTGATGTTTATTTAAAGCCCACTCAGAAGGCACGTGCGCATTCCAGTTCACACAGGCGCACAGGACCCAGTTCGTGCCGTCTCCACCGCGTGAAGATAGTAAGCTGCGTGTTTTGTTACAATATGGGCCCCGGGCAACTTCTGATTTTCCGCCTCGCGTGTAGAAAGAACGTGGTTCGAATTCCGGTACCGGACAATCTCCCGCATCCGCCCCACCAAAAAAACCCTAGCTATTCTTGAATTGCGCGTGGGGCGTTGGGTGCGGCCGGACCCAAGCGACCATTGCCGGTAACGCACTCCCTCACCAGAGCAGGATTGGCCACCCTGGTGAAGTTACGGCCACAACGTGCCATGAATAAGCCAATTACCCACGGCCCTAAGTCTCCAGTGGCTGCGAAGAAACTGACCACGGTGGCAGTCAGACCTGTGACGCCGCAGCAGGTGCTAAGAATCCCTGGACCCGGACAGCCCGTCACTGGAATCTGAAACTGGCAACGTTTACCACGAGAACCTTATGTATTGAAGCGAGTCTAGAAGTGTTGTTCGAGAAAATAAAGGGCATCAAATTGGATGTCATAAGGCTTAATGTGGTTAGAAAAACAGGTGAAGCCTTTACGGTGCTGAAAAATGAACACGTTGTATGTTACCGTATTCTAGATTACAGAAGGAAACTGTATAGCTGTATTACAGAAGAAAAAACGTATAGCTGGCAACATAGAAGAACACTATAGCAATAACGAAAGGGCAGCAGGTCTTGTAATTACACTCAATAAGAGGTACAAGTTCAAGGTGGTACAGGACAATGCGCTCACATCCAGCCAAGACGGATAGGTAGTGGAACGCTCTATGAAGATGTGGAATCGGCAATGGTTAAAGTAAAAACAGAGTATACCGTAGTTATGGGAGATTTCAATGCAAAAGTAGGCAAGCATCAGGCTGCAGGCAAGGCAGTTGGGAACTATGGTCAGCGGTGTAGAAATAGCAGGGGGGACCTACTAGTTGAGTTTGCAGAACGGAATAACCTATGCACAGTAAATACCTTCTTTTGTAAACGGGAGAGCCGGAAGTGGACGTGGAGGAGCCCGAGTGGGGACCTTAAAAATGATATAGACTTCATATTATGCGATAACCCTGGCTTTGTGAAGGATGTGGAAGTGCTAGGAATGGTAATGTGTAGTGACCATCGTAGGTTAACATCTCGAATTAAGCTGGATTGTAGGGGGGACCGTAACAAGCCAGTACGAAAGAAGCCGAATAATGAGCTAACACTAAGGCGTAAAATAGAAGATTCAGGATCGCGCCGCAGAACCGATACTCAGCTCTTACTGAGGAAGCCGAGCTTACAACACAGGAAGGAAGCATTAACCTTACACGCATTACCACGGAGAGTGGTAATGCGTGTGGTCGAAGTTGGGGGCACGATGGCTAGATCGGATACTGGTAAACTTTACCAGGAGACCAAATATCTAATTAGAAAACGGCAAACCATGACAATCTCCACCCAGCTGACAGAACAGAACTAACGGAGCTTTCTACGTTATGAATAAGTGTAAGACAGCTGACACACGTAAGTATAATATGGAGAGGATCGAGTACGCTGTAAAAAACGGAGGCAGCCTGAAAGCAGTAAAGAGGCGTCTTGGCGTGGGGAAAAATCAGATGTATGCACCTAAAGACAAGCAAGGCAATGTCATCACAAATAGCGATAACATAGTCACAGTGGCCGAGGAGTTGTATAGGAAACGGTACAGTAGTCAGGACATCCAAGAATGCCGAACGAGAAAGTAGTTCAGTGGAGATAGACATCATACCAGTAACGACCGAAGAAGTAAGGAAGGCTTTGAAAGAAATGAAGGGGGCAAAGCACTTGGTGAGGACCAAATAAAAGACGACCTCTTGAAGGATGGAGGAGAAATTGTACTTGAAAAACTGGCAAACCTGTATACACAATGCCTAATTACCGCAAGCGTACCGGAATCTTGGAAGAACGCGAACATCATCCTAATCCAAAAGAAAGGTGACATGAAGGGCCTGAAAAATTACAGGCCCATCATCTTACTGTAAGTCGTCTACAAGGTACTTACCAAGGTAATCGCTAACCGAATTTCTTCCACCTTAGATTTCAGTCAACTTAAATAACAAGCAGGGTTCTGTGAAGGTTATTCAACAATAGACCATATTCACAGGATCAATCAGGTGATAGAGAACTGCGCTGAGTATTCTGAACCTCTATATAGAGCCTTTTTAGATTATGAGAAAGCATTCGACTCGACTAGGTCGAAATTCTAGCAGTTATTCATGTATTAGGGAACCAGGGAGTAGATGAGCATTATGTAAAAATACTAGAGAATTTCTACAATGGGTCCAAAGTTACCATCATCCTCCATAAGGAGAGCAGTAATATACCTAGAAGGAATGGCGTCAGACAAGGAGACACAATCTCTCCAATGTTATTTACAGCATGTTTACAAGAAGTATTAAGAACGCTGGATTGGGAAAAGGTGGGAGTAAGGGTAATGGAGAATACCTAAGTAACCTCAGATTTGCTAATGATGTTGCCTTGCTAAGTAACTCGGGGGACGAATTGCGAAGCATGTTTTCTGCACTCAAAGAACGGAGTAGAACCATGGACCTGAAAATAATATGCAGAAAATAATGTAATGATCAATAACCTCGGGACAGCACAACAGTTTGGGATAGGGGGCGAAGTAGTGGATGTGGTAAAATAATATATCTACTTAGGCCAAGTTGTGACCCATGATCCCAACCATGAGGCAGAGATAATTAGAAGGATCAGAATTGGTTTGAGTGCATACGGCAGACATTCTCAGATAATAAATAGCAGCCTACCATTGTCCCTGAAGGAGAAAGTGTATAACACCTGCATCTTACCAGTACTCACCTACGGGGCAGAAACTTGAAGGCTGACTATGAGGGTTCAACTTAAATTAAGAACGACTCACAGGGCAATAGAGCGGAAAGTGATAGCGTAATATTAACGGACAGGAAGAGAGCGGAGTGGGTCCGGAAACAAACACGTGTTAAGGACATGCTGGTGGAAATTAAGAAGAAATGGACGTGGGCAGGGCATGTATTGCACATTCAAGATAACCGTTGGTCATAATGGGTAACAGAGTTGATCCCTAGATAAGGCAAGCGTAGCAGGGGGCAGCAGAAAGTTAGATGCGCGGATGAGATCAACATGTTTGCAGGGACAAATTGGTCACAGTGGGTACAGGACCGATGTAATTGGAGAAAAATTGGAGAGGAATTTTCCCTGCCGTCGGCGTATATAGGCTGGTGATGATACGCCGTGGTCCGGTATATACTGGAGGCACAGTAAGATCGGCTAAGCACCGTCCAAGTGTTAGAAGACATCACCATCAACGAGGAAAGGGGAAGAAGGCGCTGAGAGGGAGGCACGTGGAGTTCGGCCCGTTGCTTGGACGGCGCTTAGTCAGTCCTACTGTGCCTTCAGTTTTACCGGACTACCGAGTATCATTTGGTAAAGGTGCGGGTTTCAGTTCCATGCCGGCCTGGAGCTCCACCCCGTCTCGGCTCACGAAGCGGTCTCACCCTGGCTCTTGGAAAGTGCCCGCCTGCCCTAGTCCGGTGAAGCACGGACGCGGCATTCCACAGCCACGTACCCCCTGCCCATGCCCCGCCGACACCAGCTGAACTGACCAGCTTGGACAAGACGTATAGCCGACGACGTCCCCCAGTCCAGATCACTGCTTCTTCGTAACTATTTGACGCTGCCTCGTGGGGTCGGCGATGGTCACAGCTGTTCTGGGGCCGCTGCTAATCGCGACCATCACCATGATCAGTGGCGACAAGGACTTCATTGTACATGTTCTCATCGCTTTGCTCATTCGCGTCGCCATATTGTCTTTGCCCTAGCCTCGACCGGGACGGTCGTTCTCCTCCGGGGGGTTGAATGATGTAAATTTCATGGAGCACCTATGTGGACAATGCCCCATAGAGCCATAACTTGTCACCAAAGACGACGCAGAGGATGTGGCTGGCCCGAACGATCATGGCTGCTTCTAAATAGATCGCATCGCTATGTGGCAACATTTTCTAATTACATCACGTCATCGTCACCCATGGTTCGCCTCACCGTTGTCCTGCCACTACGTAACAATAGTTTTGATTTGCCGCCATGGGGCCGACACGGACGGTGACATTTTGTATGGGCTTCCGTTCTAAATCTCCTGACGTACGGACTGCCCTAAGTGAAAACTTAACGGCTTTACCATCGGGCTTCTAACATCGTCCATCCCGTTTCCTTCTTCGAATGCAGTCGCGGGGCCTCTCTCTTCCTGATTACCCTACCCAGAACTTCCGCAGAAGCCATACTTCTGTTAAGCATGCCACGCCAAAGTTGTTCCATACAGCCGCCTCCCGCCACCGACTATTCCGTCGGGCGCAGAGCATCCACTACTAGCGACCCACTATTAGAGACAGCAGGCCATGGAATTCGGCCACTGAGTGGGCGAACTACCTTACCGGCACGAACCCGGACTGATGTCATCTTCTGAGGCCTCAAAAAGTGCCTTCAAAGCGACCGGCAATGCCACGTTAGCCTTGCGCCTCAATCTGTTGAGCCCACAGTTCAACATACCACGGGCGCCAATACCCGCCATGCACCACGACCGTGCTTGCCGAAACACTTACACAGTGGTATATCGGCCCCCAAGCAGGGGTTCCGTAACAAGCAGGGTTTCGTAAAGGTTATTCAACAATGGACCATATTAACACGATCAATCAGGTGATAGAGAAGTGCGCTGAGTATACTGAACCCCTATATATAGCCTTCATAGATTACGAGAATGCATTTGAATCGGTCGAAACCCTAGCAGTCATTCAGGCATTACGGAACCAGGGGGTAGATGAGCATTATGTAAGAATACTAGAGGATATCTACAGTGGGTCTACAGCTACCATCATCCTTCATAGGGAGAGCAGTAAAATACCTATAAGGAAGGGTGTCAGACAAGGAGACACAATCTCTCCAATGTTATTCACAGCATGCTTACAAGAAGTATTCAGAACGTTGGATTGGGAACAGGTGGGAGTAAGGGTTAATGGAGAATACCTCATTAACCTCAGATTTGCTGATGACGTTGCCTTGCTAAGTAACTCGGGGGAGGAATTGCAAAGCATGCTTTCCGCACTGGGCGAACAGAGTAGAACTGTGGGCCTGAAAATTAATATGCAGAAAACTAAAGTAATGATCAATAACCTCGGGACAGCACAGCAGTTTGATATAGGTGGCGAGGCAGTGGAAGTGGTAAGCGAATATATCTACTTAGGCCAAGTTGTGACCCCAGATCCCAACCATGAGGCAGAGATAATTAGAAGGATCAGAATGGGGTGGGGGGCATATGGCAGACATTCTCAGATAATGAATAGCAGCCTACCATTGTCGCTGAAGAAGAAAGTGTATGACAGCTGCATCTTACCGGTACTCACCTACGGGGCAGAAACTTGGAGGCTTACTAAGAGGGTTCAACTTAAATTGAGAACGACTCAGCGGGCAATGGAGCGGAAAATTATAGTTGTAACATTAAGGGACAAGAAGAGAGCGGAGTGGGTCAGAGAGCAAACTGGTGTTAAAGACATATTAGTAGAAATTAAGAAGAAGAAATGGACGTGGGCAGGGCATGTAATGCGAAGGCAAGATAACCGCTGGTCATTAAGGGTAACAGAGTGGATCCCTAGAGAAGGCAAGCGTTGCAGGGGGCGGAAGAAAGTTAGATGGGCAGATGAGATCAAGAAGTTTGCGGGGATAAATTGGTCACAGTTGGCACAGGACCGAGGTAATTGGAGAATAATGGGAGAGGCCTTTGCCCTGCAGTGGGCGTAGATAGGCTGGTGATGATGGTGAT
The DNA here is from genome assembly GCF_048455015.1 of Haemaphysalis longicornis. Lineage (NCBI taxonomy): Eukaryota > Metazoa > Arthropoda > Arachnida > Ixodida > Ixodidae > Haemaphysalis > Haemaphysalis longicornis. The sequence continues at coordinate 3,131,847 of NW_027526214.1, forward strand.
GATGATGATATCGGCCCCCGCTTTGGCCTTAAAGTTACAGCCTGGACTCCTAGCAAGGTGCTTGAGAGCTTCGCAACAGAAAGGGCAATTCGCCAACAGAAATTTTACAACGGCGTTGTAATTCCAATCTAGATGTTTCAAAATGCGGTCGTCGCAAGTTTCTAAATGCCATTCATGCAATCAGGCTCAGCAAGACAACATGCTTGCAAATCGGCCGCATACAATACGAAATCGTGCTGCACATGAGGCCAACCCACGGCAATGGCCTGGGAGTAATCTATGGCTCGGACCCAGATAAAACAAATTAAGCTCTCGGTGACCTCCGACAATCAAACAAACATCAACCTATGCGTGCTCGCCTTATGGGGCTAACCATCTCGGCTCTCCTACCTTCCATGGCCCTCGTCTTCCCTTCTACGTGTAATTCGGGAGCCTCCTGTACCACTCAAGCGCATTGAGCCGCACTGTAGAAGGTTTTGAACTGTGCGTTGACATCAGCCACAGGCCAGATATCTGCCGGCATCCCGAACCGCCCGACTTTCCCCGCCTATGGACTAAGCAATGATGCCGCAGACCATCCATGGAATTCCCAGTACACACTGTGTAGCCTTTGTCATGCCACCGCAAGAAAACTCTCCCCTAAGATACTCATACCTACCCCCAATATCCAAGCCTCGCCCCGCCCCTTCTGAACCAACTAACCCTCGAACATCGGACATCGATTTGCGATTGGTGAACTCGTCAGCTGTTCTCTCGCTCTACCCTGCAGCTAAGGCTCCTGTCCCCACGCGTCTGGCAGCAGCCTCTCTAGCCACCCTACGCCAGACCCGCCCGCAATAGAACAACTCTTACACTTAATAAAAGAAGAAAACACCACCATGCAGCCACGTATTAAACTGTTTGAAAACACTAAACCCCCTCTAACAAGCCCCGGAAATCCTACCTCCGCCAGGGGCTGCATTCCTTCCCCTTTACCATCCCTCTCTAACGTCCCCACCGATGCCCTCATTGATAAAAAACAATCGCGTGAAATTGCTGCGGTTTGTCGAGAAACAGATCACTGAACACTTGGCGGCTCTCAGCAAAATATTTACCGACATTGCCCATACTCTCCTTCGGCTCATTGACTCCCTTACCCAGCGCCTGGCCGCCCCAAGAACAGGCCAACCCATCCAACGTACCCCGGTGATTCTCCAGTGCCTGGACACCCTTGAATGCGACAGGGCTGCTCAGCTAAAGAAGCCGAATATATCTCAGCATCCCGATGTCCAGGTAGCCACCGCCATCCCGTCTCCCTGTCTGATGACTGAGCCCTCCGGGATTAACATCTGTTCATAGAACTGCCAGGTATCCTCACATTCGACAGCTCATTCATAACTACCCCATCCCCCAGCCCACATTTAAGACACCTTACCCACGGTATTTTGGTGTGCCGCCAACCCCACCATTTCATGCATGCAACGAATAAATAGGTACAGCTAACCCTGCGCTTTAGGCCCCGTTCTCGTTTCAGAATTGAAGCGGGCCGTCACCCACAACACGTGCAATACAGCCCTGGTAAAGATGGATTAATCACCAAGACCTTACCAAATATCGATGTAGACCCTCAATTGTCTCTTTACCTCTTCAACCAGCACTGGGCAGCCACCACCCTCACTCCTCAGAGGGTCCACGCCCACATAACGCTAATCTACAAAGGCTACAAACCAATCTCCACTGACAATTTTCCAGGTATTTTTCTGGTATCATGTCTGGGTAACTCTTGGAGTACATCATTCACCCTCGACTTACGGCACTCTTGAAGGACAGTGACCTCTATCTTCGCACAATTATTGGGTTTCGAACACACATGCCTAAGCAATATGTCCTTTGACAATTTGAAGAGCAAGTTATCCAAAAATTATCCAAAATACCCCAATTCTATGCTTCGAGTAGCTGTATAATGAGCATTTCATAATGTCACGCATGCGGCAAAACGCCCACTCCAAGCAACCGATTCTGGGGTGGCGTTGTACAACTTCGTCTGGGCCTTTCACAAGAACGGCACCGCAACCCTCCGTATTGAAACACTCAAGTCTGACCTTTCACGACTCTGCTCCAAGGAACACCACAAAGATCTGTAATGCCCGCTACACTTTTTGAAATAGGCTTTCTTCAACTCGCAGCCTCGCTTTCTGCCATACTCAACTTTCCGCACTCTTTCTATAACAATTACCTTACGTTCTGTGCCTACACTGAACAAACACAGCCCCATCTTGCCCCATCCCCTGTACCCATTTCCGAGAACGGCGAGGAATATAGAAACCGACAAGTTTTACTGCAGCTGCATTCCAAGAGACAGACCCATCCAAGATACAACAGCAAGCAGGCACCACCACCCCCTGAAGATGAGCCAACGGCCACACCACTTGCCGTACTGTTGAGCGGAATCAGGACACGGTACCACTGAGAAGGCCTTTATTCCACTTCTTGCTCTTGTAGATAGTGACGGTGATACCGCCCTTTGTGTACCTGTCGTCTTCCTGTTTCCTCAACATCCTCCCGCCCGTGACAATGTTTCCTGTGCAACACCACATAAATAAGTAACGCCTTGTAAAACATCCTGGCTTTGATCAGTTGACCGTATCGGTCTTCATTATTCACCCACTTTCAATTCCGTGGGTGCTTGTTCAACGATGGCAACAAAAGTTCAACAGAATTCTGTACACCAGGCAAAAGGGAAATAGCGGGTGGACCTTGATCGACGTGTGTTATTTCGTAGGACTCATTGGTTTTCATCGTTCCGTGGGTGTTTTTGTTAAGAGGCGGCCACTATTGAAGCAAATCTTTCTCGCGAGAAGGGACGGCCTTTTTGTTGTTGGAAATGCCTTGTAGGTTTATCGGGAACACGCTGTATTCCGGTCCTGTGCCTAAGATTCAGTGTTTTTGGACAATTTGTGCTTGTCTTCATGCTTAGGCCCTTTAAACCCACACGAGGCCTAACTTGGTGATCCTATTTTTCGACACTTGCTCCAGATACTCTGTCTGAAGTCTGTCGAGTCCTTTGTTTTCTTGCACTGAATGGCTCTGTGGCCCAGGGGAAGAGAACAGTCTGTGTTGACATCACATAGGTACAATTGGGTGGTTGTCTGCGGTAGTTCTCTTATACGCGCTTGTTCGGCCAGGGCTCCTGGTTCAAGAGAGGTCCTGGAGATGTCAGCAGCGGCCTCCTTTGGCTTTAGAAAAAGCAACTGCAGCAGTGATGTCACAATATCTCCATGAAGAAATATCTTTCCTGTCTTGGACGTTTTTGGGCTGTGCTGACATAGCCACCTTTTGGCAATTTCTAGCCAAGCAACAAATTACACCGAATGAGCACTCTAACAAAAGGCCCAATTCTTCACCTCTTTTGTACAGTCTTTTAAGTCTCATAAATTTTTAATGTAAATGTCAAGCTGTACAAGGCTCGTCTGTTTTTGCTGTGAAGATTCCCAAGGCGATTTCAGCATACACATTTTTCAAGATTTTTGTTCCAAGGTGCAGCATACCCGGTTGAAAATGTCCAAACTCTCTGCCCAGAGTATTTTCCTGAGTCTTTGCATCCCAGAGCGTCGATGCTGTGTCCTGTTTCCAAAAGGTTGCCATGTAGCGTGGAGCAGCAGGGTATAGCGGGTAGTGTTCAAGGGCAAGACCTCTGGGATCACAAGATCAAGACGTTTCCCAGACAGGAATCCCCCAAACCTCGCAACGCTTAAAGATGAATTGCGCCTTTATGCAGTGTACTTAGCGGTTCCTCCAGGGATTCACAGCACCAAGTGTCGAGGAACTCGACTAGGGGCCATGGCACCATTCGGAAATCCCTAATTACATTTTTCCTCTTGTGGCTAATCATTGTGATAGCGTGCCATATACACCGGTTGTCTTGCTCTTCCCTCAACATATTCCTCACAGGCTACACCCACCTCGCATATTTCCTAACTAAGCAACGCGGGTACAAAAATCGGCGCCGGCCACACCGTGATCTGCTTGTGTAATACTCCTTCACCACCCTCACCCAACCAAACCGGATTGCTGCTATGAACCCCTGGACACGTGGGCACTGGCTCTAAGGAGGCGGCTCAGATTTCATCTAGACGACCCTTTACCGAGACCCAGACGTAGTATTCTTCTGGCACAAGGCATGTAACCGCGAACGCTGCCTTGTATCAGCGACGTTACCAAATATACCAGAAGTCCAGGCCACACCTACATCCCTTTCACACGTCTCTACAACCCCACCTAGACAAAAGACGGCGATAAAAACAAAATCATTCCTTCCCCACCATCCACGTCTTCTATCACTATTGTTCTAGAGTAAATCAATACCAAAAGTACCCACCATGTGGTGCTCGAGATACTAATCGACACAGTTTATGAAGGAGGAGGCAGACGAATAAACTGGATGCGAGCCTTCGGTGCTGCTGTCTGGGCATCTGCCTGGTGGGGTTTCCTCAAGTCCGGGATACCCTGGCCTGCACTGGGCACCCAGGCCCTCCCTACCAGGCTACGCTGGGAGGAGAGGTCGGAGCTGGTCAATAGTGCCACCCACTGCTCGTAAGTAGGTTGGGAATGGGGAGTAAAGGACGGGTTTTTTGATACCCCCATACCAGATGGTATAGGGTGCCAGGATGGGAGCAGGATTTGCAAGATGCGGGGTAGAGGGTGCGGTACATTGCCTGGAGTAGGGTATTGTGGGGGTAAGAGTTTGTTTGTAGCCGCCGGAGTGTTGTACTTTCGGTTCTGGATAGGTGTGGGTGGAGTGCTGGGTATTGTTGGCGCCCGCGCCAGTAGTAGGCAAGTATATCGGCGTATTTTCTCAGGGGCGTGGGCTTCAGCATGTCGCCATCTTGAAGTTTGTCACCCTCTCGAGAAACGGCCCGGTGTCAATGCGCGCGGACGGCGGCGTGTGCCGACTCATTTCCTTTGATGGTTTCGTAGCCAGGGGACCAGACAATCTGTAGTTCAGGAAGTCGCCTAATTTGTTTTAGTATAGCCAATGGTGGTAGGGATATTCGGCCGATCAAGAAATTGCGGCATGAAGCTTGGCAGTCTTTCAGTAGAACTGTGTAGTTTTCGCAAGTGGTGGCGGCTAGGGTGATAGCAACTTCTTCGGCTGTTTCTATAGATTTTGTAAAGATCGTCACTGCGGTTAACTTTCTTCCGTTGCGGTCGGTCACACTGGCAGCGTGGGCAGATTTGTGGGCGTATGGAGAGGCGTCTGCATAGCGACTGAAGGGGAGGTGGTCATACAGCACATGGATTGCTCATGCTCTTGCTGCTGGTCGTGCCTTGTTATAGGTCGGATGCATATTACGTGGGTTTGGAGCCACTCTGATGTGTTGTCGAATTGGTCCGGGGATGCGTGTCTTGCCTTGTTGTTGTGGGGTCGAATACCCTAGCCGGCGGAGGGTCGCTCTTCCCGTGGTGGTAAGTTGGAGGCGTGTGAATTGAAAAATTTGGTGCGCCTCTTGGATTTCTTCCCACGTAATGTGGACGCCCAGTTGTATTAACTTGCTTGTTGCCGTTTTAGGGGGCAATCCTAGTGCGGTTTTGTAGGATTGCCTTATCGCGCGGTGTTCAGTTTGTTTTGTTCGGAGGGTTTTAGGGCTAGGTAAGGAGACTGTATGCAATCCGGCTGATGAAGATGGCGTGGATCATGCGCAGAGTGTCTGATTCTTGAGGCCAAATCTTGGGTGAGAAACTCGATATATAAGATGCAATATTTTGAGAGAGTACGTTGAAGTGGCAGGATTGTTTGGGCACCCGAGCAGTCTTTGGGAATAGTGAGCCCCAGAATTCGGAGGTGGGGGACATTAAGAATGGGTTGAATATTGATGCTGAGTTCAGGATTCGGTATAGAGTTGGCGCGCTGTTTTGGTGTTCGTTTACACAGTGTAAGTAAGCGGGATTTTTTGGTACACATAAAACCCCCGGGCTTGCACGTATTGTTGTACTACTTGGAAGCACTTTGCAGGGCGTCTTGTTGGTGACCTATGGAGCCCGCAGGAGTCCAGAGTGTCAGATCTTCGGCGTATAGGGTGTGTCGCAGGCTGGTGATAGCTGGAAATATTTTCACACTGTCTCCTTGTCCGTAGAAAAAGCTCCCGACGGCCGTCAGGGCCCAATTGAACCTTGTGCCCCAACTTCACCTAATGAAGAAAAACCTGAACTGATTATGAGAAGAAACACCATTATCGCTGTATCTTTCGAACTAGTGGTCTAACAGAACATGCATACTGTTATTTAAATTAGGAGGTCATTTTTGAACACCTTTTTGCAGAAACTGGGCTCATTGTTCCTATACAAAACCATAACATACTCTTGCCAAACACTGATAAAGATTTCATAGTTATGTGCGATGTTTAAAGGAGATTTCTTGATCCGAAATATTTTTTTTATTAGGAAACACAATTTTTTTTCAGAATTGGGGCGAAGTATGTATTTTTAAATACGTGTTTTAAACTGGGCACAATGATTACTTATTGTTTGAACTGTCTGTACTACTAATGTCAAGTATTTTCACTTCCAGACCATCATTTCGAAAATTGTGCAGCCAGAATCAAACGTTTCCCAGCCACAATATTACTAATAATATTTTCTTTCAGCGTACAAAAAGAGCCTAGAATGCAGAGATGTCATATCCAAAAAACCTCCTGACCAATCGGTACCTTTACTACAACGAAACGCACTCGAAGTCACCCCACGCTCCAATACCCGACCTTGAACACTCAGTCAATGAAAAACCCTTATCCCTAGTTAATACACTGCGTAATCTCACCATAACCCTAAAGAAAGACGGAGCAGGCCTTGAAACCGTTCGAACAGATCAAGAAACAGTACTTAAATTCACCCAACTCCTTCGCCGCGTCAGCACGAGGCACCATGGTGTCAAAGAGCATGAGCCTATACGTTTGAATGGAGCTCAAATCATCAGTAAGATTACTTACGGCAATCCATGCCTACGTCTAATGAATACTGAGCGTGACAGACTGAATATCCTTGTCCGAAAGGCGTGCAAGCTTGTACTTGGTCTACGTCTGACAACTACAAACGACAATGCAATGAAACGCTCTGCACAACACCCGGGACGAACTCGTTGAGGCTCACTAGACCAGCCAACTCAAAAAAACAAAAGAACCAAAACGGGACGTCATATGCTACGTAACCTTGGCTACGATGCACACGAGACCTGACACAGTACACATCGCATCCCCCTGATAATTTCGCCAACTTATCACCGTTGGTATCATCCCCTGAAATATGAATCCCGTATTCAGTGCATCCTGAACACTCCACAAACCTCCACCCCCCCACACCACAAAGTCTGGACACACAGCCACGGCATCCCTCGAGGAGATGGAGGCGGCCGACGCCGCTGCCCGCGAGCTTACCCACCGTGCCTTCCCCTCGCTGGCAGACCAACCGATGATCCCCAGCGACGCGATTTCAACACGATCCATGATATCTTCGCCAATTACCGGCTTCAGCGCCCCATTTATCCACCGACACTCCTCAAGATCACCAGAAGGGGTGCCACTGCCCTCAGACCACTGCAAAATAACTCCTACCTCCATAAAACGCTGCTTCCTGCCATTTACCAAAAAACATACACATTGACTTGTCAACGCTGGTCCACACACAACACCCATCTCCCTGTGGTCTGCGCGTGTCTGCAATCAGCACCATTCTAAACCCCCTACCAAATCCAACCCTGGAGCAGTGAGAGAACCAGCCGACCAGCTCACTCGATCGAGAGCGTAGACGACTGCTGGTAAGGGCCACCGGGAATAAAAAAAACCGAGTATTGCAACAATAATTAGTGCTCCCATTACAGAACTCATGCAGTTAAAAAAATGTTTATTTTTAGTCTGCTTCTTAGGCGACTTTTTGCGAACGTGTTTTGTAACAGGTCGGTAGATTACAAGGTGCAGCGTAAACAGTGAAGTAATTCTCACTAGGTATACTGGAATACTTCGAACAGCCCTCGTTTTGCAATCAGAGTTTCTGCGATGCATTCACAATACAGTGCTTTGTACGTGAAAGATTCAACGTTGGTCGGGGTAAGAAAATGTGAGAGATGGGGTCGTAAGGATTGGTGATACCATAGGGCGATAGTTTTCGTTTTCTCTTCGGGGGCAGCCTTGGCCCCTTTGAGTTCTAGCCCCTGATGATGACGATGATGGTGATAAGTTGTACCCATCATCTTGTACATATAACCAACCATACATACATACATACAATCATACATACATACATACAAACTGTGGTACCGGTGTTCTTGCACCCGGCCGCGGTTCCCCAGAAAGACACCGAGCCCCCTCAATCACACCTTTACTAGGAGTCTCGCTCCGCCAAGGTCCACTCCTCAGCCGATCCAGATGCGCACACCTCGCCCAGCCGAGTCCGCCATGTTCAATCTTAGCTCATCTCGCGCCACATCTTCACCCTCACCCGGCACATGTCCGTCCCCTGGGATTGTCTCCCGCCACAATTGCCATGTTCCCACACTCTCCCCCCTTCCGAAGAAAAGGTTGAGGCACAGTCTTCGAAGATTTTCAGAAAGAGGAGAGAGTAACTGGACGGATTAGGCGTTGGAACACCAAGATTATGACGTTGTCACGAAAGAGCGGTGGGACAGCAGTGTGGAAACTTGAAGACGTCCTCTGCGAAAGTAGCCACAGGGGGATGCCAGCACAGGTACTGTCAAGGAGCGTCTGGATCGCTGGCATTGCTGAAAGAACCCATTACAGACGAGGCCGTGTCCGACAGCCTCAGAGGGAAGAGGTAGGGCCTCGAACAAGCAGGACGCAGAGCCAGAGGGGAGCCGAGAGCAGCACCAAACAGTCCAGTTCATAAACCAGAGCGCGCCCGCCAAGGTAGCAGCACAGTGGAGAGGAGGGAGCAGCGACGGCCTGGAGCAAGTGCTGTGGTGCCGGAACGTGGTTCCAAGGCCAGGGAGGTATGCCACCGGGTCATGCACAACGCGCATGTCGATGTGGCAGTGGTGAAAGTCCTCCAAACGATGCGACGTTGAATGCGGCCGCAGCCAGAGCGAATGCGAAAACGGGTGCTGTACACAAAAAAGTAGCAAAAATTAGCGTCTGAAAACAAACAAAACTCTAGCTGTGGGAAAAATAAAGAAGCGCATCACATGGGACTGATAAAGCATGGGCTAAGAAGAGGTAAACCGAAACGAAAAAATGCCTCAAAAAGATGCAGTGGAAACATGCCATAGAAAGGTACTATTACGAGTGCGCAGATGCCATTGAGAAAGAAGAGGCGTTGCGGCCAAAAGCAGATCTGTCCGCGTGGTACTTTTTAACGTCTGCTATATTAACCGGACCTGCATGTTCACCTGTACTGCTGTGGCGTAAACGAAACGTTACGGAAGACAGCTTCTCGCTTACGGTAAAATGGCCCTCTCATTTAGGGGCTAGCGATGCGGGAAACTTGCGTGAAGCGTCGCTCAGCAAATGAGGGCGCCGGAGAACCATGTCGCCAAACGCAAGCTGAACATCTCGATGATGATGGTTGGTGTTTCATGGCGCAAGGCCAGCGAGGGCAAAGAGCGCCAGAAAAGAAGTTATATAATGAAGCGAAGTGATTACCATAAAAAGGTAGGTATAAAAACATGTAAATCGGACATTGTAAAATCAAATAAAGGTAATGGTGATGGCTGGTGTATAGAGCCAGATTTGATTATGCGTGATATGAGATAAGGTTCAAAAACTTTACATCTGACAAATATTCAAACACACGTTTAATAGAAACACTGGCATCGTCACCTAGAAACAGCGATGGGTGTAGTGGGATATGTTGTCTGTAGAGTTCTCTGAAGTGTTTGTGTCGTGTTGTGTGAAGTGCCTTGCATGTTATTAGTATGTGGACTACGGATAGGTCCTCCCCGCACCTGCTACACAAGGGTCTTGGAGATCCCATGAGCAGGTGGGAATGTGTTGCATGCGTGTGGCCTATCCGTAATCGAGCCAGGGTAACTTCGTTGTGTCTGTTGTGAGTATCAGTGGTGTATGCTCCCAAGAGTGGCTTTATAATGTGTGGTTTGTTGTCAGTCTGTTGATTCCAGTGCGCTTGCCATGTTGTGCGAAGGTGTTGTCTGATGTGTGATTTGAGGTCGGTGTAGGGTATTGTTGTTATGTCAACTGTAGTTGTAAGGGCAGCAGCGGCCGCCATTCGGTCTGCGGTCTTATTACCTGGAATTCCAGAGTGCCCTGGCACCCAGCACACGGTCACCTCAAGGATTAACGCATGCACAGACATAATAGTACTAATGAGAGCATTGATCACATGGTTTTTAGACTTCTGTGAGGATAATGTAAGCACAACACTTAAAGAATCAGTATAAATTACAGATTTCGGAATTCGACTTAGAACAATATGTTTAACTACAAGAAGTATGCCATAGGCCTCTGCCGTAAAGATACTTGTATTTCTATTCATAGTTCTACAGACATTAAAGGTACCACCACCATGCGCAGCACAGGAAACAGTTGTGGCAGTTTTAGAAGCATCTGTGTAAAATTCAGCACACTTGTATTTGTGCTGCAGGGACAAGAAATGTTGCACGATCGCGCTTCTAGGCACTCTGTTTTTCCCGACACTTGTAAAGGATACATCACATGATATCGGGCGAAGCTGCCACGGTACTAGAAGTTCAGTAGCGGAGGTTTTGATGGTGTCTGAGAACATGACATCAAGTTGCGACGCTTCTTCTCTTACTCTGAAGGCGAAGGGAGCAGAGACTGATGGACGATTAGTAAGAAGTTGAGATATGGATGTATCATAAAAAACTGATATAAAAGGATGGTGAGGCATTGATGAGATTTTAAAAGCATAAAGCAGGTCTGTGTAGGCTCGCTGACGTTCTAGGCTCCATTTGTTGCACTCTACATACAGACTTTCTACTGGACTAGTTCGAAAGGCACCACATAACAAGCGGAGCCCTAGATGAAGCTGAGGGTCCAGCATTCTGAGGGATGTTTTAGTGGCTGACCCATAGACAACGCTACCATAGTCCAGTCGTGAGCCTATCAAGCTGGTAAAAACACGTAAACGAAGTTGTTTGTCAGCACCAAAAGAAATGTGCGACAGAACCTTCAGGATAGTCATTGTTTTTAAGCATTTATGTTTTAGTTGTTTTATATGTGGGATAAATGTGAGCTTTTCGTCAAAGATTATACCTAAAAACTTGTGTTCTTTTTTGACAGGAATCGAGACACCATTGAGATGAATGTCTGGATCCGGCCGGATGCCACGCCTCTTGGAAAACAAGACACAAGTGCACTTCCCCGGATTAAATTTAAAACCGTTGCTGTCTGCCCAACCAGCTAGCTTGTTAACACCAAGCTGGACTTGGCGCTCGCAGACAGACAGGTTACAAGAATTAAAGGATAATTGAACATCGTCTACATAAATGGAGGAGGAAATCGATGGTGGTAGCGCCTTACGAAGAGAATTCATTTTTACAATAAAAAGGGTGCAACTTAAAACTCCACCTTGCGGCACCCCGTTTTCCTGCACATGAACCCTAGAAAGTGCAGTTCCAACTCGCACGCGAAACGTTCTTTCAGACAAGTAACTGGCAAGCGTGTTGATCATGTTACCCGACATGCCAAAGGACTTCAAGTTGCTAAGGATGCCGTACCGCCAAGCAGTATCGTACGCCTTTTCAAGATCAAAGAAGACCGTCATGCAGTACTGCTTGTGGAGGAAAGCATCTTTGATATAAGACTCTAACGCAACGAGTTGATCGTTGGTAGATCGCCCCGCCCTGAAGCCCGCCTGGCAGCTCTCGAGAAGACCATTGTACTCTAAGAAGTACACAAGTCTCCTGTTTATCATCTTCTCCAAGAGCTTACAAAGGCAGCTTGTCAGGGCAATGGGGCGATAACTGGCAGGAGAGGAAGGGTCCTTCCCTTCCTTTAGGACAGCCACTACTATGGCCTCCCTCCAAGAGCGAGAAATGTGCCCCGAAAGCCATATTTTATTGTATAGGTGTAAGAGTGTTTCAAGAGTGTCTGGGTGTAGTTGTTGTATCATGGTGTATGTGATTTTGTCTGCACCTGGAGCTGAAGGCTTACATGTGCTCAGAGCAACCTTCAGCTCATAAATTGAAAAACAAGAATTGTAAGAAGTGTGCGACTTGTTGTTATCACGCAGGGACTTCTTTTCTACAGATGTTTTGTGTTTCATGAAAGTGTTTGTGTAGTGTGCTGAACTGGACACGTGTTCGAAGTGTTGTGCAAGTGTGTTAGCCTGGTCTTTCAGTGTGTCCCCTGTTGTACTAACCAGGGGCAGGCTGTGTGTCTGTTGTCCTTTTAGTTTTCGTAGTCGTGTCCAGACTTTGTGTGTATCAGTGTATGAATTGATGGAAGTGAGGAAGGTGCGCCAACTCTCCTATTTCGCCTCACGACGCACTCGCTTCCCAAAAGCTTTTGCCAGTTTAAAAGAAATGAGGTTGTCTGACCTGGGGTACCGCCGAAGGACACCCCACGCCTTGTTCTGGGCCTCTCGCGCCCGCCTGCAGTCCTCGTTCCACCAGGGCCTCCTTGGGCTGCGGGACCCGCTGGAGGCCTGGGAATGGACTTTTCGGCGGCGTCGAGGATGTGCGCCGTGACGAGTTGGTCGGCTTCCTCCACGTGTAGGTGTTTTATGGATGTGTGGTGTAGTTGAGATGTTTGTGTGAATGTGCTACAGTTGGCTTGTGATTCATTAAACCTTTAATGGGAAGATGGACTGCTCGGGCCTATACCTATATACGTTAATGAAGTGGGGAAATGGTCACTACCATATGGGTCTGTGCCCACACCCCAATCAAGACATGGAAAGAGAACTGCGGAACCAATAGCCAAGTCAAGATGCGAGTATGTATTGTGTCCTAAGTTATGGTATGTAGGCTGTTTTTTGTTGAAAAGGCATGCTCCGGAGGATGTAAGGAACTTTTCTATCAGGCGACCTCGGGCATCCGTTCTGGTGGAGCCCCAAAGAAAGTTGTGCGCATTAAGGTCGCCTGTTAGTATGTATGGTTCCTGGAGCTGGTCAACCAGTGCCTCGAAATCAGAGCTCAGAAGTGCAAAATCAGAAGAGATGTAAATGCAGGATACCGTTATCAACCTATTAAATATAATGGTACGGATCGCTACAGCCTCGAGGATAGTGTTTAAAGTGACAGGGTGGCATGCTAATGATTTCCTGGCGATAATGGCCACACCTCCTGAAGAGTGGGTGCAGCCAACCCTGTCCTTTCTGAATACCATGTACCTATTTAAGAAATTTGTTTGTTTAGAGTTGAGGTGGGTTTCCTGGAGACACATAATACTTGGCTGACTGGCATGCAGAATCTCATACACATCGTCAAGATTTTTAAGGAGGCCTCTGCAGTTTCATTGGATGATATTTTCTGTTCCCATTATTTAAATTTAAGAATGACTGGAATGTGTGTGTTCGTGTGTGTTCATGTGTCGTCTTTCGGGGCTGTTACTCTTGGATTGGGCTTTTTGGGCCTTTCTGTAGGCTTGGAAGTCGGTGGCCGCTCCTTGCGCTGCGTTGCAGGCAGGAACGGCCCAACATCCATCTCGTCGTCGGATGTCCGAGGGGAGCCCGACGGACCGGGCCCCCCGGACTTGGCCCCCCTTCGGGAGCCCTTCGTTTGAGCCGCCACCGTCGGGGGCGCCAGAAATGGCACGGGCGGTGCGGTGGCGGTGGGGACCGGTGCGGGGACCGTGGTGTCCATCACCTCGGTACCCTCCAACGCACTGGAGGACGGGGAGATAGAGGCGGGAGCGGCACCGGTCCCGATGGAAGAGGTTGCCACCACAACCGCTGCTGCCTCAGCAAGCGGCGTGGTGGTGGCTTGGGCTGCCAGAGGCAACCCAGGGGGGGCGGGAGAGGGACCAGGTCAGACTCGCTGAACTGGGTCCCGATGGAAACGAGACGCCGCTCCGCCCCACGGCGAGCTGCGTCGGCGTACCTCCCCAGGGGGAAAGAGGCAAACCTCTATCGCGCCTCTGGGAAGGTAAGGTTCTCGGTTACCTTGATGTTGATTATCTTTTTCTACAGTTGAAACTTTTCACACTTGCGGGAGTACGCTGCATGCGGCCCGCCGCAGTTCACACAAGACAGGGTATCGGATGGACAATTGTCCCTTGGATGATCGTGCGCCGCGCATTTCGCACACGTCGTTCGGCCACGACAAGAGTTTGTACCATGCCCGAACCGCTGGCACCTAAAACACCGCCGCGGGTTCGGGATGTAGGGACGGATGGAGCAACGGATAAAACCTGCATTTATGTATTATGGAAGAACTGCGCGGTCGAAAGTCAAGATTATGTGTTGCGTGGGAATCTCCTTGTCGTCTCTGCGGATAGTGATGCGTCTCACGGCAGTGATGCCCTGATCCTTCAAGCCGGCAAGGAGATCCGCATCGGTTTCGTTCAGGAGGTCTGTCTCGGATATCACATCCTGCGAGCTGTTGAGGCTCCAATGGGGTGTGACCCGGATGTCAAGATCAGCCAGTCTAGTCTGAGCTAGAAGCTTTGCAGACTGCTTTTTGTCATTTATTTCAATTAGGAGTTCACCAGACCTTTGTTTTTTGCATTTATACGATTTTTCTACTATGGCTTCAAGATACTTGGCGATCAAGAAGACTGACTGAGATGCAAGAGGGTGGGTTGGATTGAGGGATTCCATCACAAGAAATCGAGAAAAATGGTCCGGTTCAGGAAAGGTTAACGACGGCAACGGAGGAAAGGATACTTACGTGCGGCCCCTTTTCAGGGACCGATCACGGTTGGGGGGGGGGTTTAGACAATACCATGAAGCATAGTATAAAAGCAGGGAGACGGGGGTACTTTCTCCTTTGACCTTACCCTGGTAGTCAAAGAGGTCCCGGAGCTCCCTGCCTGGTAGACAGGCAGGGAGCCCATCGGCCGGAGCTTGACCAAGGCTCCGACGGCCACCGTTTACGGCTTCTACCCTTCACCTTTAAACACATCGCCACGGTTGGACACGGCTTATGTTGGGAGCTCGGGGTCCGCGGTGTCGCTGCTCACCGTCACCATGAATACTCAAGGTGCCCCGTGCGGGGAAGCTGAACATCTCGACGACCCCGATTGTACTGCTCCACCTGCTGGAGACGAGCAACGTCAAGCTGCTCCCGGGCAGCCTGTATCGCGTCACGCAGGCGCTGACAGACAGCCACAGCATGGGGCGACAGACCAGAACCCGCTTTCGTTTCTGGAAGCGTCCTGTCAAGAGGAAATGGCATTTCTCCACCGTAATTCAAATGAGCCGGCGTGAATCGGGTTGACCCATTCACCGCGGTGCGATTGGCAAATGCAATCTCAGGCAGCTTAGCATCCCAACCATTGTGTTGCTCCGTATGAGCAAGTAGCATTGCGTTGAGGTTGCGATTCACACGCTCAGTTATGTTTGCCTGAGGGTGATATGTGGTCGTACGGTTGTGCTTCACGCCTACAGCTCGGCAGTTGTCCTCAAACAATTTGCTCGTAAAATGCGTAGCATTATCCGTTATGAGCTGTGCGGGCAACCCAAAGCGCGAAAACACTTCTATTAGGCACCTCCATACATTCGGTGTATTGACGGTACGTGGAGGGAACAGCTATGCCCACTTCGTGAAATGGTCCGTCACCACAAACAAATAATTACCATGCGGGCTGCTGGGGTAAGGGCCCATGATATCGCAAGCAACGATTTGCCAGGGGCTCTTACTGTAAACAGAGTGCGTCAATCCGGGCGGGCAACAAACTCGGGTTTCGCTGTCTGACACACGTGACAGCTCCTGGCATACCCCAGCACATCCTGCCTCAAAACATGAGAAGGAGTACCAAAAATCCCGGCGTTCACGAAGAAACGCCAATGTAATTAGCCCCGCAATACGCCCACCGCAGAACACCAGAACAAGGAAGAAGACCATAATGCCTTTCATAGGAACCACGGCCGGCCTCACGTTCAGTGGGCCAAATGTGGTACCGGGGTTCTGGCACTCGGCCGTGGTTCCCCAGAAAGACACTGAGCCACCTAATCACACCTTTACTGGCAGTCCCGCTCCGCCAAAGGCCACTGCTCAGCCGATCCGGATGCGTACACCTCGCCCAGCCGAGTCCGCCATGTTCTATCTTAGCTCAGCTCGCGCCACACCTTCATCTGCGCCTGGCACATGTCCATCCCATGGGATTATCTCCCGCCACTATTGCCAGGTTCCCACAATACATACATGCACACATACGTACATGCATACATACATACATAAATACATACATACATACATACATAAAGACATACATACTTACATACCGAAAAAATACTTTGGAGAAGGTAGCGGCCTTAGACCTGTGCCAACGTTTCGAGAAGAAGACTCGGCTTTTTCAAGGCATCAGGGTTCATCTCTGGCACTGCTTTAGAGATAGAGATTGAGTTTGAGAGAGAGGGTGGAGGTTGTTAAGAGCGGGGCTCAAAGGAGGACAGCGTATTGGGTCAACGGTCGTTTGCAAGGAGCGCAATAGTGAGAGATAAACTAAGGTGTAGTGAATGGGACGGAACCCCGCAAAAGAGAAAGATGGAAAACTACGAAGGGGTAGGGGGAAGCAGCTGGGTTTAAGCAGGGCTGCCGCGGTGCCAGGCGACCTCAAAAGAGGCTTCTGGGATGTTTGGGTCCGAAAGGGGCGTCTGCGGGGTGCAATTACCAGGTTACTGAACTTTGTGTAATGGAGAAAACTCGTAAACCACAACAGCCCATCTAGTCTGAAGAATTGCGAGTGTGGAGGTCAGTGTTCGTAGAAGAATAGAAGTGGAAGGCGCAGGTACAATCCCCAAAGAGCTTTGTGGTGGATTCAAGGACCTATTTTATCTGTTTCTTTTTCTTTTTTACTGTATAGTTTTTGCGTGTGTGTGTGTGCCGGAGGTCGACAGATGCGAGTCCGTGTGGTAGTCTAAAGTGGCTAGAAGCAAGACAGAAAAAAAAGAAAAGGAAGGACGGAAATTTATTCAAGTAACAGCTTTGGGGATGGGCAGGCAGCGTTGTTGCGAATGGAGAGGCCCACGGTTTGTGAAAGCAATATTTTTCTGTTCCTTTAGGATACCGTAAGGTTTCTAAGCTGAATTTTGAAGCATTTAATAAATCCAGCTCCAGGCAATTGAATCTATGCATAAAGTACGATTCTCTGTATTTCCGGTCCCTTGGAGACCTAAAGTCTGACTGCACAACCTAGAGCTTGAGATGAGTGAAATTGTGGTTCGGCTGGTTGAAGTGTTGCGCGTGTGATATGGAGGCATTGTTATGAGTGTCGGCCCGATGGCCGTTCAGGCGTAACTTCATAGGTTGACTCGTTTCTCCAATGTACTGCTTCTGACAGAATCAGCTTATACACAATGTTAGAAAAATTTCACGTGAGCTTGAAATATTTTGTGAACGTATTGGCTGGCAGTGCTATTGGCAATGCAATCCGTCTGCAGATTTTTGCAGGTCTTGCTTAAAGATGGAGGCAAAAGCTGATGACTGGTTCGTGGGAAGCGCCAATTTTGGCGTTTACTAACATGTCTTTTAGGTTCTTATTTCTTCTGTAGGTGACTCTTGGGGCTTCCGGGAACGTCTTCCTAAATTCTTCATTACTGGCAATATTTGGGTACTATTTTCGCAGGATGTTGTTTATGTTAGGGAGGGCGTTTGAGAATTTAGTTATTAGGGCTGGTGGTCGGGCACTTTCGTTTCGACGTTGTTGCTTGAGCACTTCGTCCCTTTCTAGCTTGGATGCTCGTTCGTAAGCCATATCCAGAGCGCTTACCGGGTGATTACTGCTTGCCAGAGTGGACCTAATTCATTAAGGTATTTTATACATTCTGTGTTGTCAATGCATACTCTACTTAGTCTGGTAGCCTGTCCTACAAAGATACCTTTTTTGCAGTGTCGTGGGTGATGACTAGTATAGCCTGGGTACTGTTGCCTGTCCGTTGGCTTCATATAAATCGTGGTTTTTCACTTTACCATTGTCAACAACTGCTGTGGTGTCTAGGAAGTTCACTTCTTTATCCGAGTACTGACATGAGAAATTAATCATCAAATGCGAAGAATTAAGATGCGAAATGAAACTTTCTAGGGCTGTGTAGCCGTCCCGCCAAGTCATGAAGGTGTCACCTATGTATCGAATGTAAACATTTGTTTTGAGGGGAAAATGCTCTAAGCGGGAAGCTTCAAGTTGTCGCATAAAAATGTTGGCGTAGGTGGGTGCGAAAGAGTGCCCATGCTGGTTCCAAATGCTGCAAGTAGGCAAATAAGTCGAACTCGAAGTAGTTGAGAGTTAGAATTTTAGTAAAGTAATATGCATTTCCATCGCATGTTGGTGCTGCTTTTCTGCTAAGGCATTTGATGTACCTTCTATTCCTTCGGTGATGAGAATGTTCGTATATAGGGGAGAGAAGTCGAGCGTGATCAGAAGGGCGTCTTTAGGTATTTGCCAACCATCGTTTATTGCTTCTATTATGCCGGGATGTGTCGGGTGTCCTGAACAAACGACGTAAGAGAAGTCGGAATGTCTGCCAAACGGTGATTCAGAAATACAGACAATGCTTCCGTAGGGGGGTTGTTAGAAATTATGGGTTTGCCCGGAATGTCCGCTGAGAATAAGGCTTCCGTGGCGACTTTATGGATTTTGGGGAGGAGGTAGAAACATTCTGCTTGCTTGTTCGTCGGCGTCATGAAGTTTAGTTCTGCTGTGAATATAATTCTCTTGCCAGCAGATCTGTGAGAGTGCGATGGATCGTTTGACTGCATTTGTTCTGGGATCATGGTCTAAAGGTTGGTAGTGGCCATGGTTGTTAAGCTGCCTCTAAGCCTCCTCTTTATATTTTTTCATTGGTAAGTTGACAATGCTGCCTCCATTGTCAGCCGGTTTAATGTTATTGTCCGTTCTGGCTGCTAGATTATTTATAGTGACTTCTTCTGAGGGGGCAAGTTTTGCGTTTATTTGATTTCTTGGTTGTCAATAATATTTCATTTGATACTGATTTTATGTACAAATTGAGTTCTGGAGATTCCTTGGCATTTGCCGTCCAAGTGCTTGGTGCGCGGAGTGCATGGTCATTGATTTCACCATTTTCTTGCTTATCGGAAAAGAATTCCTTCAGTCTCATTCTGCGGGAAAATTCGGTAAGATCCTTGTGTAACTCGTATTTATTCACGTGGTTGTTGGTAGGGCAGAAAGTGAGGCGTTGTTCTAGGATAATTTTTTCGGTTGTCGATACCGTTTATGAAATATCTATAACGTTGCTGTTACGCGTGATAGAGGAGTAGGTGCAACATTCTGTTCGGGAACAGGTGTCATGTTGCTGTTACTTGCACTGTGATATCTAGATTCTACATTTTGATTATTAGCGGGAGGGAAACGTTCAACCGTAGCAGGTTCTGATGTGCCTGCGGTGGACGTCAGTTCATTTAGGGCCACGTCTTCAGTCTTAGCGAGAACAGGAGGTGAAATGGTGCAATGTGTGTCAGGCAAAAGGAGCTGGTCCCATTCAAATATAACTCTTTGTTTCTCTTACAACTCGTGTTTTTTACGGCCTCTAAAGGCATCAAGATCAATTTTCTCCTGCTCAGTGAGTGGAATGATTTTAATCTCCTCATTTAAAACACTAAGTTGTTTGTCACAGTGCTCTGTGAGAATTTCTAGAAGGGAAAGCGATCCATGCTTCAAAGAGTCTTGCCATTTAGCTTGTAGTTGAGGGGGGAGAACTCCCAGGAAACAAATAGCTTTAGGGTGGAGGCCTTTGAGGATTTTCGTGGTTTTGAGGAAAGAAAAATAGGTGTTGAGGTTAAATCTGTAGTGTGTTTGTTTGCCTGCGAGTTTTCGCACCCTAGGAAATCGCGGGATTCGAGGGGTAAGGCGTCCTGTCCGCTCGGTGCAGGTCATTTTCGTTTGTTCCGGGGGGACGACGGGATGGTCTTTTTTTGTTCGGAGTTTGTTTTCTAAGGGGGACTGTCAGGAGCGATGTCCACGTCTATGTCTGTTTGGCTGCTTGTCTTCGTTTTAGTGCGCGTTGGTGTCTGCGTGTATATTGATCGTGATGTCCTTGGTGGGTCGGGGTGTTGTTCTCCTACGTGCTGTTCTGCTGGGGCTGTGGCTTCATCTGTCGTTTGTGTGTTTGCGCCGCATGTCGTGTTCTTGGGAGGACCGACAGGGTGGCTCGCTACTGTTGGGAATGTCAGGTTCGCTGTGCTGCTAAGTGCTGGCCACTGCCGTGCCGGTGGTGACGGTAGAGGAAACTGCCTCCTCAAACCACTTGCGCAGCCTGTGCCTAATGTTTTCCGCCATTATCCAAACACCTCGGAAGTTAGGGTGTAAACCGTCTTTGGCCAGATGTCCATGGGGGTCATAATAGATTTCTGTGTGGTAGATGATGTCCACGGTTTGTTGGGCGTCGTTGAGCTTAACTGTTCGCTCATAGTGGGATATGAGTCTGTGTATCTTGAGTGTGGGTGGCTGGTGATTGTTTTTAATTCTGGGAAGCACTGTTGTCAGTGTTATCTCCGCGTTGGGTCGTTTGGTCTGGACATCTCGTACGAGAGATTTCATTGCTTTGAAAGTGTTTTCATCGCTGTCGTATTTTAAGTCGTTAGTTCCGAAGTGCAGTATGAAGTACGTGATCTTGCGTGGGGTGGCATCTATGAGCTTCTTATGTCCTTGGTTGAGGCGCCGCTTTGTAATGTAATGTACGGTGCATGTTTTCAAGATGGAAAGTTATCTTGAATGTACTTGAAGTGGCTGTGTCCAATTAGAGCTACGTGTGCCAGAGAGAGGAGAGGTTGCTTACTTTGTCTCGTCATCTTCGCAGATGAAGTCCAGGGAACGAGAGGGCTTTGAAGATGGTCACGAGATAGAAATAATACTTTGCAGAAGGTAGCGACTTCAGACCCCTGCCAATGTTTCGACAAGATGACTTGTCTTTTTCAAGGCATCAGGGTTCACCTCTGGCACACTGTTTTGTAGATAGATATTGAGTTAGAGACTGAGACCGAGAGTGAAATAGATACACACAGACCTTCATACATTATTACATACATACATACATACATACATACATACATACATACATACATACATACATACATACATACATACATACATACATACATACATACATACATACATACATACATACATACATACATAAACGCATTCTTGTAGTGCGCTTTTCTACTAGGGAAAGAAATAAATTTCACAAAGAGAGAAACCCGGCGACTTCTGCGCTAATTCAGTAATGCAGTGTGCTTTCAGCGTTGGGTACTTTGAGTACTTCAACTTTCGGTACCTTACTTGAGTTGTATGCAAATTTTCGTGTACTCGTTTTTCAGTTTTATGTTGTGGACAGGAATGACAAGACCACCCTCAAAAAATATAAAATTAAGGTGCCGTTTGCCATCGAACTCTCGTGAAATTTATTTGGACTTTCTGGAGTCCCACCATTTTTTCTATCCAGCGCAGCATGGCTTGCGAAAGGGTTTTCGCGTGAAATGCAGCTGGCGGTTTCTTTACGACCTGCATGTTAACCTCGACTCTAACATTCAGACTGACGCCATCTTCATCGATTTCGCCAAAGCATTTGAGAAAGTTGTTCCCCATGAGCGTCTACTACTAAAACTTGCCGCATTACATTTAAACGACGAAATATTGGCAAGGTTTACACAATTCTTAACAAACCATTGGCCATCAGTTTCCGTCAACAATCAAATCTCTAACTCTACCCGGTAACCTCATGTGTCCCTGAAGGGTCCGTCCTTGGCCCATTTTGGTTTCTGATCTACATTATTGACCTACCAATGCATGTGTCTTCTAACATACGCATGTTTCCAGACGACTGCGTTATCTATCGTAAACAAAACACCGTTTCCGAAACCATGTCTCCTCAAGCTGACTTACGAAGCTTTCAAGAATGATGTAACATTTGGGCACTGTAACTAAACCCTAACTAATCTCAAACTGTTTCCTTCCACTGCCGTCAAACTCCGATGGTATTCCTCTACCCAATTGCTGAGACAAACATCGAACTAGTGACTTCCTACAATTATCTTAGAGTAACCCATTGTAGTGATTTAGCTTGGTCAACGCACGGTTCGCACATTATTGCACCTGCTAACAAAACACTCGGGTACTTAAAACGCAATTTGCGTCATGCCCCTAACAATTTCAAATTACTAGCTTATCAATCTCTCGTAAGGAAGAGATTATATTATGCATCAGCCATTTGAAACCAACATTAAGGATATCTCAGCAATCAACTCGAGTTGCTTCACACTCCAGCCACATGATTTATGCATTGAAAATGCTCTGACGACTTACGCATATCTGCACAAAATCATAATCTGGCCTATCATCGCTGAAATCTCGTTGCCGCATTTCGAGTCTGCCTTCTTCACAAGTTCTTTTGCAGCTCATTCTGCAGGCCACCGTAAAATCTCCCTCCGGAACGCATCTCCCATCACATCGGTCATCCGCAACACGTTTCGCGTCGCGTACGCGCACCCTCACGATTTCGTCTTCATTGTTTTTTTGTGAATCATTGTACTGAAACAGCCTTTAAAATGAAATCACCGCCATTACCTGTACTTCCCCATGTTTGATCACTGTAAAAATTACCTTGCATTGTAATAACATGTGGATTTCACGTTTTTACCTACGTACCCGCCCCTAATGTAATACACCTTCAATGGGTTCTTTAGGAAATAAAATGAAAATAAAATAAAATGAAATGAAATTAAGCTATTAAAGTTGTAAAAGGAAAAATCTCTTGACGAAGCTTTTTTTTCAATCGTGTAAATACACTTTTCATAGGATTTTCTTTTAATTTCCCCATCATAAATTATAATATTAATATCAATAAATGATCTTTGTGTTCTGAGCTCCCTAAAAAATCAGGTTCCTACACTGATTCTATAAAATGGGAAAATCACAACTATTGTTTTCAGTCCTACCAGGTATATTTTACCCACTTCATATTTGTATCTGCCCTTTATCCAGCGTGTCGCGCTTGAAAAAAAGTCTAAATGAATTTCTAGCAATAATATGAGTAACCAAATCGACACATAACATCATCTTGCATTATAACTTGAATCCCGAGAGACTCGCGTGACAATTCCCATGCTTGTTTGAGATGGTATATATTTTGTACAGCAGAAGGATATATGTCCGTAGTATAGCCACCAGAAAATTCAAAGCAAAAAGATGCGCCAGTTTTCTCGTTGAGTTCGTTGGCCACTCAAGTAGCACGGGAGCAAAACTCCTGACAGGACACATATTACATAGAAGCAGAAAGAGCCCTAACGAGCAACACCTATTAAGGATGCTATTCACTCTAGTGTGTCATTTTAGTGCATGCAGATTGCCTTCCAAGATTACTTTAACATTTGTTTTATGTTTCTATGGCTTTGTGATAAATCCAGGTTCTGTACACAAGTTTCTAACAAAATAAACTACTTTCGGTCAGCGACCTTCTTGCTCTTTATTTGTATAATCAACATTATGGGTATGCTAAGAGTCTAAGATGAAGGTAGTTTTTTATATTGTCTCGACAAATAATACGTGAACAGATTTTATAAGTTATGGGGACGTAAGTTAATTAATGCGTTAATCCGCATAAAGTACGTCCGCATAAATAAGTTATGCGGACGTAAGCGAAAATGGCTCAAGAAAAATTGCTTACCCTTGCATTCCCTAAGCCCCGTTACGCAAAACGACAATTGCCTAACCAGATCCGCTCCGACGATCCAGCGTCGTTGCTCCCTCCTCCCATCACAGTATTGCTGAACTGATACACCTGCCCAGCTATAGCGAGAAAGTGCGAGACGGCAAGATGTGGCGTGGTCTATCCTTGAAACCACTGGCACGTCGCATTGTTCGTCGCATGAATACAGTTGGGAGGGAGCTGTTGGGAGGAGCTGTTGCAGAGGGGATGTGCGCGGTTCCACGTGCTCCCGCTATGGAGGCAGCCTGTCATTTATATCACTCAAGGGGCAAACTGTCAAGCACTAGAAAACTCGATTGTTGAGGCAAAACACGAAGTCGGCTGAAGAAGGTCGGTTAAAACCGAAGAAGTTGACGAACCGCATGCCTAAGGTCCTATCAACGATTTTTAAGAAATAAAAGAAGAATTTGAAAAGGTTAGGCCCGTGGTGTAGGGATCGAAAATGACAGGCTGTGTTTGGTGCTGTCGATCCGCCATCGCCGATCAGGCGCTCTTCGGGTAATCTGCCAAAATTTTGCCGTTGGATCGCGGTGCATAAATAGGTGTTGTTGGCAAATCTATGAAAAGTTGGTAAGGGTGAGAGTGTCTCTGCAGGACGTGCACTCTGCTTTCGGAATTCATGATCGTGGAGCGCACGCCTATTGAAGTCCCCGTCTAGACGTAGAGCGGACGTCTATGCAACACAACTGCATTGCACAATGGCGCTGGGGTGGCTAAGTAGGGAGACCGTCGGAAGATCTAGGCGTGGAGAAGGATACATGCAAACGCAGTTCTAAAGTGAAGATGATGATGTTGGTTTAAGTTTAATTGCGCAAGGCCAACTAAGGATTTTCGCACCTTTCATAAAACAAAGGTCGCTGGACACAGACGATGTTTCCAATGCGGTAAAATGTGTGAAAAGGACGATCTGTACACATCTACAAACCAAGCCCTGAGAACCCAGGCTCCCTCTCTCACTTTAGGTGAAAATGGCAGAGGAACAGATGGGTGATCTACAAACAGCAGATTTGTGGATGTATCTTTGAAGACCGGATAAAAAGGATTGTTATTCAGCGATGAAATTTTAAAAGCATAAAGCAAGACCATGTACGTCCGTTGGTTCCCAATGCACCACATAATAAACTGTACATGAACCGGGCTAGACTTTACATGAACCGGACTAGACCGGGCTAAAATGTACACGGACCGGGCTAGACTTTGGACTGGCCTAGTGAGAAGAGAATCCGATCCAAGACGAAGCCGCAAGTCTAGCGCACAGTCCAGCATTAGCAATGCTGTTTTAGTCTCCGACCCATACACCACACTGCCATAGTCTGAACGAGACCCAAGCAAAGCAGTATACAAGCGCTGCGGGAGTTCTTTGTTAGCCCCGCAGGATAGGTGGGAGGGAACATTAAGGATATTCATTGTTTTAAAACATTTATGCTTAAGTTGTTTGATGTGGAGAAAGAATGTGTTGTGTGGTTTGTGAGAAGGAATGTGTTTGTAGGTTTGTAAAACCTAAACACTGGAATGGACACCTCATTAGGAATAATGTCTGGGTCCCCATGGACCTCACACTTCCTGGAGAACACCACGCAAGAGCTTTTTCCAGACTAAGTTTAAAACCATTCTTTTATAAAAAGCCAGTAAGTTTTATGTTGCCCAGCTGAACGTGACGTTCACAGATTGACATATTACTAGATTTAGAACATATCTGCACTTCGTCTACACACATAGAATAAGAAATGCTAGGTGGCAATGCCTTCCCAAGTAAGGGCATCTTGAGTATGAAAGAGTGCCGCTCTGCACGTCACCTTGCGGCGCGCAATTTTTTGCACGCGAACCTTTCAGAGCGCACAACAAACTATCACTTGAAACGTTCTCCCTGAAAGGTAACTAACAAGAGTGCGTAAATGTTACCCAAAACACCGAATGACTTAAGGTCACTAAGGATCCTATAACACCAAGCGCTGTCGTAGGCCTTCTCAAGGTCGAAAAACAGTCCCACAATAGTTTATGCACGAAGGCAGCTTTTGAGGTACGAGTCAAGTCTGAAGAGTTCATCATGCGTCGATCGCCCAACCCCGAAGCCTGCATCAGAGCTCTCGAGAAGAACTTTCTACGCAAGAAATTACACGAGCCAGCGATTTATCATCGTCTCGAGAAGCTTGCACAGGCGGCTCGTCAGGGCTAAAGAACAGTAACTTGATGGGGACGACATGTTCATTTCCTCCTTCAAGAACGCGACTACTTTGGCCTTCCTCCAAGAATGTAGAATGTGCCCCAAAAGCCATACAAAATATTGTCAAGTAGCCAAAGATGAGGCAGTCGTGTTGAACGAAACGCACGTTTACTGGAGCGAACTTGTGTTCCCCTAACAACACAAAAAAGTGCACAGGCGGTAAAGCAGCAGTGAACAAATAGACATGCATCTGCGAGAGTCGGAGAGTAGAATTAAAGCCCCGATGTCTGCTCACCAGGCTTTTATTTTTCGGCGCAAGTGTTTCTCGGACCGTCAATTTACATCCAGAACAAAGAATACTTTAGTCTGTTTACATTAGCTCGGAATGCTTTACCTATAGGAAGAAATAAGACATACGGCATAGAAAGAAAGAATGTGACACGCGATTCCCTTGGCACACAGATAGCACAGGTAACACACTCCGGCGACGCCGGGCGGCAAAAGCAAAACATTAATAAACAAACCCAATGCATGGTTCGCCGCAATATTGTCACGAAGCCAAGGACAACGCAGTTGTCTTGCAGGAGAAACAAGTTTATTGGAGCGAACTTGTGCTCCCCTAACAACTCAAAAGAATACAGAGGCGGCGAAGCAGCGGTCAACGAAGTGACTTGCGTCAGCGAGCGTCGCAGAATCGAATGCCCCGGCGTCCGCACTGCGGGCTTTTTATCTTTTGGCGCGCGTAGTTCTCGAAACGTCGATTCGCATCGAGAACATAGTAGATTCAAGAAGATTATTCTGGGCTGTTCACGTTAGATCGGAATGCTCTCCCTATCACAACAGATAACACATGCGGCACAGAAAGAAAGAATGGAACACGCGCTTCCCTTGGCGCAGAGATAACACAGACCGGCGCAGCCGGGCGGTAAAAGCAAAACACAAATAAACAATCCCAATGTATGGTTCGCGGCATTACCCTCCCCCTCTAAGAGTGCATCGACCCGATGCTAACATAAGCGACAGTCCGAACAAATGAAAATAAAAGTTCGTCATCGTCCGTAGAAAGGTTTTAAGCGAACCACGTGGACGACTTCAGGGCGCGTGCGTTGTCGTGATGTGCCGGAGTCACCATCGGGGATCACTTCGTAGGTAAGTTGGCCAACACGTCGTAGAATCTGGTAGGGTCCGAAATACCGTCGCAGGAGCTTCTCACTGAGTCCGCGTCGTCGGATGGGAGTCCAAACCCACACACGATCCCCTGGTTGGTACTCGGCGTCTCGGCGTCGGAGGTTGTAGCGGCCCGCATCCACCAGCTGCTGGTCCGTTATACGAACTCGAGCGAGCTGGCGGGCCTCCTCCGCACGTTGAAGATATCCGTGGACGTCGGCGTTGAGGTCGTCGTCTTCTACGTGCGGAAGCATGGCGTCGAGCATCGTAGTCGGCCTTCTACCGTAGACAAGCTCGAACGGCGTCAGCTGTGTCGTCTCCTGGATAGCCGTGTTGTACGCAAACGCGACATACGGGAGCACTTCGTCCCAAGTATTATGTTCAACGTCAACGTACATTGACAGCATATCTGCGATTGTCTTGTTCAGACGTTCTGTTAGTCCGTTCGTTTGGGGGTGGTACGCCGTCGTTCTTCGGTGATCCGTGTTGCTGTAGCGTAATACTCCTTGCATAAGCTCCGCAGTAAATGCCGTTCCGCGGTCTGTGATTAGGACTTCCGGGGCTCCATGTCGCAGCACAACTTGGCTTATAAAGAACTTCGCCACTTATTGTGCAGTCCCCCTCGGAAGAGCGGCGGTCTCTGCGTAGCGCGTCATGTAGTCTGTCGCTACGACAATCCACTTGTTCTGTGATCGTGACGTAGGGAACGGGCCTAAAAGGTCCATTCCAATCTGTTGAAATGGTCTCGATGGGACGGCGATCGGTTGCAGAAGTCCGGCGGGTCTTGTCGGCGGCGTTTTTCGTCGCTGGCAGTCACGGCAGCTCCGGACGTAGTGGGTGACGTCAGAGGTAAGGCCGGGCCAGTAGTACCTCGCCTTGATTTTTCCAATAGTGCGGGCTGTGCCCAGATGTCCGGAAGACGGGTCGTCGTGGCACGCTTCCAAAATTTCGTCACGAAGGTCCGCGGGGATGACGAGAAGGTAATTCGCTCTTGTTCCGGGGCTGAAATTCTTCTTCACAAGGACGGAGTTTCTCAGGCTGAATGCTGGTAAGCTGCGTTTGAAGGTCCTAGGAACGGCAACGTGGCATCCCTAAAGGTACTCGATTATGACGCGTAAGTCGGGGTCGGCACGCTAATGGGCGGCTAGGTCGCTCTCCGTCACGATCCCGAAGAACGCGCTGTCTTCATCAGAGTCAAGTGGTGGTGGGTCGACGGGGGCGCGGGACAGGCAGTCGGCGTCGGAGTGTTTCCTGCCGGATTTATAAACGACTGTAACGTCGAACTCCTGCAGGCGCAAGCTCCACCTCCCAAGACGGCCAGAGGGGTCCTTCAAATTGGCGAGCCAACACAGCGCATGGTGGTCTGTTACAACCTTGAATGGCCTTCCATACACGTATGGGCGAAATTTTGAAATCGCCCATATAATAGCCAGGCACTCTTTCTCAGAGGCAGAATAGTTTTTCTCCTCCTTCGACAGACCACGGCTAGCATAGGCGATTACCCTTCCGCAGCCGCTTTGCTTTCGGACAAGGACGGCACCCAAGCCTATAACACTGGCGTCCGTATGCATTTCCGTTTCGGCATTTCCGTCGAAATGAGCGAGCACGGGCGGGCTTTGCAGGCGTTTTTGCAGCTCGCCGAATGCTTTTTCTTGGTCGTTTTCCCAGCTGAAAGGGGTGCTATCTTTCGTCAAGCGCGTGAGTGGCTCTGCAATGCGTGCAAAGTTTGCGACAAAGCGCCGGTATTATGCGCACAGCCCGAGAAATCTCCGCACGCCCTTCTTGTCTTTCGGCCTTGGGAAGTTCGCAATGGCTGAAGTTTTTGCCGGGTCAGGTAGCACTCCCGCGGCGTTGACGACGTGGCCCAAGAACTTGAGTTCCCCGTATGCGAAACGGCACTTTTCAGGCTTCAGCGTCAACCCCGACGTACGAATGGCCTCGAGTACAGACTCCAACCTTGCAAGGTGTTCGTCGAAAGTCCGGGTGAATACCACTACGTCGTCGAGGTATACGAGGCAGGTGTGCCACTTAAGGCCAGCTAGCACAGTGTCCATGACTCTTTGAAACGTCGCTGGTGCTGTGCACAGCCCAAACGGCATCACCTTGAACTCGTATAGGCCGTCTGGGGTTATAAATGCAGTCTTCTCTCGGTCTCTCTCGTCCACTTCAATTTGCCAGTAGCCGGTCTTCAGGTCCATCGATGAGAAGTACTTCGCGTGGCAGAGGTGGTCGAGGGCGTCGTCGATTCGGGGGAGGGGGTACACGTCCTTTTTCGTGATTTTGTTCAGTCGCCGGTAATCAACGCAAAACCTTAATGTGCCATCTTTTTTCTTTACGAGTACGACGGGCGCAGCCCAGGGGCTTTTCGATGGCTGTATAATGTCATCGGTCAGCATGTCGTCGACTTGAGTCCGGATGGCTTCCCGTTCGTGTAAACAGACGCGGTACGGTGACTGTCGGGTAGGTCGGGCTCCATCTTCGGTTATTATTCGGTGCTTCGCTAGAGGGGTCTGACGTAGTTTTGCGCTCGACGAAAAACATTCGCTATAGCGACGCAGCAAAGCCAATAATTTTTTCCGTTGTTCTTGCGGTAGCGCCGGATTCACGTCGAATGGCTGCGGGAGCTTGAATGTTTCTACGGGTGTGCGTTCAAAGTCGGCGACTGCGATCACATCACTTGCTTCTTGCGTTTCTTCGAGGAACGCAATTGCAGCTCCCTTGTTTAAATGCTGGTACTGTTCGGTGAAATTAGTGACCAAAACGTGAGATTGGCGTTGCTTAAAGTGCGCAATGCCTCTTGCGACGGAGACACCGCGGTCGAGAAGCAACCTTCGATCAGTCTCTACGATAGCGTCGATGT
Source organism: Haemaphysalis longicornis (assembly GCF_048455015.1). Lineage (NCBI taxonomy): Eukaryota > Metazoa > Arthropoda > Arachnida > Ixodida > Ixodidae > Haemaphysalis > Haemaphysalis longicornis. The sequence continues at coordinate 3,161,825 of NW_027526214.1, forward strand.
CAGAAGCAGCATCCTCACAGTAGACGGCGATCGTCAAGCTTGCGCGGGGTGGCAGGGTGATGTGATCGTCGGCGATCCTGACAGCAGCACGGTGATCGGGGTTCGGCTGCGGCGTCGTGGAGCGATTGGAGGAAAATGTTATCGACTTGGTCTGCAGATCAATTATTGCGCCGTTGTCCGTCAAAAAGTACATTTCGAGAATCACGTCGCGGGAGCAGTTAGGCAGAACGACGAACGCCGCAGGGTACGTTTTGCCGTCTATGGTGACGCGCGATGTGCACGTTCCACTTGGCGTCACGAGGTGGCCTCCTGCTGTGCGTATGTGCGGACCGTCCCATCTGGTCATAACTTTCTTCAGTTTAGACGCAAATGGTCCGCTCATTACCGAATAGTCAGCTCCCGTGTCTACGAGGGCGACTACGTCAAAGCCGTCGATGGACACCTTGACGTCAGATGCAGTCGTCCTCGAGTTCCGGTTTCGTCGGGGCGTCGTATCTCTGCTTGTACGTGTTGATGGTCGGGCACTGTGCATCGTCGTTGTCGTCGTCTTCTCAACGGACGACTCGATCAGGTCGGGTACGCGTCGCGCCGTGTAGCTGTCGTCGTGTTCGGGAGTCTCGTCAGGGTTAGGTCGGGTCGTCGGGATGAGGGCATGTCGTGAATCACTGTCTTCAGCGCGTCCTTGCGTCGTTGGAGGGTTTCTAGTTTTTCGCCGTAGAGCAACTTCACCTCCAGAAGTTGCCGCCTTTAGTTTCCCCCGCGTGGGCTGGGGGACCTTCCACGGGGTTGCTACGGCGGTTCGGCGATTGGTAGGGGTAGGGCGACGGCGAACGGTTGAAACGCGCTGGGCCACGGCTGGTTTCAGTTAGGTACTCGTCGATCTCACGTGGTCGTTGGCCAGGGAGAGGGCGAGGTGCGTCGACGGAGAAACCACGCAGTCCGAGTCTCTTGTATGAGCAGCGACGGTAAATGTGGTCGGCCTCTCCGCAGTGGTAGCACAGAGGACGGTTATCGGGAGTTCGCCATACGTCCGTCTTCCTTGGCGTCTGGTTTCGGGCTACCGGGGGTCGGGCGGGTGACAGTGGGCGGCGGTACGGCGGGGCCTCTTGACGGCGTGTTGGAGCAGGGCGGGGTCGACGAACAGCCGCGGAGTATGTCCTAGCTTGTGGCTCTCGGGGTACCTCGGATGGCGTAGAAGTTCCCAAAGCTTCTTGCACTTCTTCTCTAATCACGTCGGCGAGGGAAGCGACTTGGGGCTGCGGCGGCGTTGGGAGATGTTTCCGCAGCTCCTCTCTCACTATTGCGCGGATAGTCTCGCGTAGGCTGTCGGCCGGGATCCGCGCGCTGCCAAAGTCGTTCGCATTGGCCGCGCCAACAAAGTTGCGGTCATACTGCTTAGCACGCATTTCGAGGGCTTTCTCAATGGTGCTGGCTTCGGTCACGAATTCGGCGACGGTTTTGGGCGGATTTCGGACAAGTCCAGCAAACAGTTCCTCCTTCACTCCGCGCATTAAGAAGCGCAACTTCTTTTCTTCCGTCATTTCGGGGTCCGCGTGGCGAAATAGCTGCTTCATCTCCTCAACGAAGATCACGACACCTTCGTTGGGGTGTTGCGTGCGCGTTTCCAACAAAAGGGTGGCTCTTTCTTTCCGCACGACGGTAGTGAAGGTCTTAGTAAATTCGCTTTTGAACTGAGCCCAGTTTGTCAAGGAGCTCTCGTGGTTCTCGAACCAAGTGCGAGCCGAATCTTCCAAGTAAAAGAAAACGTGCCGGAACGTTTCTGCGTCGTCCCACCTGTTGCATTTCCGGACGCGCTCCAGTTTCTCCAACCATTCTTCTGGGTCTTCTGCGGGGGCTCCTCGCAACGATGGCGGTTCCCGGGGCTGCTGCAGGACGATTGGCGAAGTTGTTTCTTGCACCATGGTGTTGGTTGCAGCGTTCCTTTTCTTGGGCCCTTCTGGCATCAAACCGAACTCGGGCGGTAAATCTTGCAGGCGGGGGCTGGCTCTTGTTGGACTGGCTTGGCGGCTTTTCGAGGTTGTAGTGGGCATGAAGGGTGCGTACCCCGCACCTCCACCAGATGTCACGAAGCCAAGGACAACGCAGTTGTCTTGCAGGAGAAACAAGTAAATTGGAGCGAACTTGTGCTCCCCTAACAACTCAAAAGAATACAGAGGCGGCGAAGCAGCGGTCAACGAAGTGACTTGCATCAGCGAGCGTCGCAGAATCGAATGCCCCGGCGTCCGCACTGCGGGCTTTTTATCTTTTGGCGCGCGTGGTTCTCGAAACATCGATTCGCATCGAGAACATAGTAGATTCAAGAAGATTATTCTGGGCTGTTCACGTTAGATCGGAATGCTCTCCCTATCACAACAGATAACACATGCGGCACAGAAAGAAAGAATGGAACACGCGCTTCCCTTGGCGCAGAGATAACACAGACCGGCGCAGCCGGGCGGTAAAAGCAAAACACAAATAAACAATCCCAATGTATGGTTCGCGGCAATATATAGATGTAGAAGTGTTTCAAGTGTGTCGGCGGGTAGGTGTTGTAGCGGTGTATATGTGACAGTTTCTGGGCCTGGAGTTAGGGGTTTACACGTGCTCAGAGCAGCCCTTAGCTCATGGAGTGAAAACTCAGTTAGAAGAACATGTTGACATGTTATATATCAAAGGTTCTTTCCGCAGATTGTGTTTTGCGAAAGTGTTTGCGCAGTGTACTGAACTGGACTCACGTTGGAAGTGATGTGCGAGTATGCCAGCCTGCTCTCCAAATCTCTCCCCTAATACCCCGAACCATGTAGGGGTTTGTTTATTGATTGTTTGTTTCTGGTCATCGCAAATGCGTTTAAAAACTGGCTGCAATTTGCATGAAACGAACCAGTCTACAATAAAAGCAGAGACTGCGGTACTGCGCCGCCTATTTGGCTGCTTTTGACATAACGCGAAACATTTTGTCGAACAAAAGCACAGCTTTTGTTTCTGTTAAAAAGCAGAGGATCGGCTCAGGTAACGAAGTCACCTAACTAAAATTTTCGCTGTACCACTCTGCTACTAACAGGCAGGCAGAGCGATATGTTGGCGAATTGAAGACAGGACTGGCACGGAAGAAGTCAGGGTCGAGGAGTTTCCGGCTCTCCCTGCACACTTCTTGACCTTGAGAAGTTGAACTCGGATAAGATAGCCATTGCTGCAGATATTTTCTTACCTGCACGGAATGTATTTGAATATCCTAATAGCTACCATTCAAGCTTTTGTTTGGGCAGGTAAGTACGGGTCCAACCACTCGTTTTCGAATAATGCCGCGAACCATGTAGAGTTTTATTAATTCATTGTTTGTTTTTACTGCTAGGCTACGCCCGGCTGTATTAACGGCGTTCCAAGCTAAGCGTGGCTCCCATTCTTTATTTTTATGCCGCACGGGCTATCACATTCAGATAAGCAGACTGTTCCGCCCAAACGTCTCTGGCCCAGAATATTTTTCTGTGATCTAGAATGTTTTGGATGTGAATCGACTGTTCCAGAAACACTTTTGCCGAAAAAAAAGACTGCAGACCAGACGCCGCGGCATTCGAATCGCCGGAGCTCGCCTGTACCCTTCACCCTGTTGATTGCTCCTTCGCCGCCTCTGTATACTTTGAGTTGTTAGGGGAGCACAATTCGTTCCAATAAATTTGCTTTCCTTGAAGCCAACTGCGTCGTCTTTGACTTCGTGACATCTGGTAGAGGTACTGGGTACATGAACCCTAATCCATCGCCAAGCCGAGAAGCAAGCCCAACTCGTGTCAGCCAACAAAAGCAGGGTCTTCAACCAGAGTTTGGACTGCCTAAAGACAACGTGAAGAAACAAGACGACGTGAAAACCACTATGATCAATGTAGGCACCATGACCAGTGCTTCTAATCTTGCTTTCGTCCTGCGACCGCCTCGGGAACCACCAACGTTCTGCGGATCTCCCGGAGAGGACCCTAAGAAGTGGTTGGAGAAAGTAGACCGTGTCCCTATCTCAAACAGGTGGGAGGACGAAGAAACCTTCCGTCATGTTTTCTTCTATTTGGAAGATACAGCCCGAACGTATTTCTATAACAATGAATGCTCGCTAACCAACTGGACTCCCTTTAACAGCGAGGTTTTTAAACCATTCGCCACCGTCGCGCGGAAAGAACGAGCCGCAGTTTTGTTGGAAACGCGCACGCAGCATTCCAAAGAAGGGGCCGTGGTCTTCTTTGAGGAGATATAGCAACTATTTCGCCGCGTACACACCGAAATGACTGAAGAAAAGAATCTCAGGTTTGTAATGCGAGGAGTGAAGCAAGAAATCTTTGCCTGCCTTGTCCGCAACCCCCTAAAACTGTCGCTGAATTCACGTCTGAGGCGGCCGCATTAGAGAAGACCCTCGAAATTCGAACGAGCAGAACTACCACCCTGTCAACGTGCTGTTCTCGGAGACAATCGATGCCACAACTACAAGCCCCGATACACTGCGCGAAACCATCCGAGCCGTGGTCAGGGAGGAGCTTCGGAAGCTTTTTTCAATGACGCAGCAACCTCAAGTCGCTTCCCTGACTGACGTCATCCGAGAAGATGTTTAACAGGCACTGGGGGCTTGTACGTCATCCGAAGGACCCCGTGAGCCACAAGCGATGACCTATTCCACAGCTCTTCGTCGACCCCGCCCTGCTCCAATTCGTCGTCAAGAGGCCCCGACATCCAGCCACCCACTGTCGCCCGCTCAAACCGCTGTGATCGAAAACCAGACGCCGAGGAAGATGGAAGTATGGCGAACTCCCGATAATCGTCCTCTGTGCTGCAAATGCGGAAAGGCCCACCACATCTACCGTGGCTGACAATACAAAAGACATGGTTTGCGATGGTTTTCCGTCAACGCACCCCGCCCCCGACCGGGCCAGCGCCCTACAGAAATCGACGAATACCTGTCCAACACGAAACGAGGACCTGCCCGCTTCAACCGTTCGCCATCGCCCTACCCGTAACTGTCGCCAAACTGCCGTAGCCCCACTGACTTCTCACTTGGAAGGTCACCCAGCCAACGCAGGGAAACTAAAAGCAACAACTTCTGGAGGTGAAGTTGCAGAACGGCAAAAAAAACGAAAACCCTCCAACGACGCATGGCCGCACCAACACCGTACCCGCAGCCTAACGACTTTATCTAACCCAGACGTGACTGCCGAATCCGACGACGACACGACGTGACACGTACGCGAAATGACAGGACGGCCGCTGAGAAGACGACGACAATGACGGCGCATACTACCCGAACGTCCGCACGCACAAGCCGAGATACAACGCCCCGACGCACCCGAAATTGGAAGAAAACGGCGTCTGACGTCCAGTTGTCCATCGACGGCTTTGACGTAGTCGCCCTCATCCACATGGGCGCCGACTACTGGGTAATAAGCGGTTCAGTCACCATAGACGGCATAACGTACAATGCTGCGTTCGTCGTTTTACCTAACTGCATCACGACGTCATTCTCAGAATGGACTTTTTGACGGACAACGGCGCAATAACTGATCTGCAGGCCAAGTCGATAACTTTTTCCTCTGATAACTCCAGGACGCCGCTACCAAACCCAGATCTCTGTGCTGCTGTAAGAATCGCCGACAATCAGGTCACCCTGCCATCCCGCGCAAGCTTGATAATCGCCGTCTTCTGTGAAGATGCTGCTCCTGACATCGACGCTATCGTAGAGAGTGATGTCTCCGTCGCAAGAGGCATTGCGCACTCCGAGCAATGCCAATCTCACGTTTTGGTCACTAATTTTACCGCAGAGTACCAGCATTCAAACAAGCGAGCTGCTATTGTTTTCCTCGAAGAAACGCAAGAAGCAAGTAACATGATCGCAGTCGCCGAATTAAAACGCAAAACCGAAAACACCTTCAAGCTTCCGCAGCCCTGCGACATGAATCCGGCGCTACCGCAAGAACAAGGGAACAAATTATTGGCTTTCCTCGGTCGCTACATCGAGTGTTTTTCGTCGAGTTCAAAATTACGTCAGACACCCCTAGCGAAGCACCGTATTATAACAAAAGATGCAGCCCGACCTAGCCGACAGTCACCGTACCGCGTCTCTTCACACGAGCGTGAAACTATCCGGACTCAAGTTGACCACATGCTCAGCGACGACATTATACAGCCATCGAAAAGCCTCTGGGCTGCGCCGGTCAACCTCACAAAGAAAAAATACTGCACAATAAGATTCTGCGTGGAGGACCGGCGACTAAACAAAATCACAAAAAGGACGTACACCCCATGCCACGAATCGACGACGCCCTCGACCACCTCTGCCATGCCGAGTACTTGTCATCGATGGATCTGAAGACCGGCTACTGGCAAATTGAAGTGGACGAGAGATACCGAGAGAAGACTGCATTTATAACCCCGGACGGCCTGTACGAGTTCAATATGATTCCTTTGGTTCTGTGCACGGCGCCAGCAACGTTTCAAAGAGTCATGCACATTGTGCTTGGTGGTCTGAAGTGGCACACTTGCCTCGTATACCTCCACGACGTTGTGGTATTCGCCCGGACTTTCGACGAACACCTTGAAAGATTGGAGTCTTTACTCGGGGCGATTCCTACGTAGGGGTTAACGCTGAAGCCTAAAAAGTGTCGTTTTGGGTATGAGGAGCCTAAGTTTTTGAACCACGTCGTCAACGCCGCGGGAGTCCTACCTGACACGGCAAAAAGTTAAGTCATTGCGAACTTCCCAATGCCGAAAGATAAGAAGGGCGTGCGAATATTTTTGTGACTGTGCACATACTACCGGCGCTTCGTCGCAAACTTCTCCCGCATCGCAGAGCCACTCACACGGTTAAGGAAAGAGAGCACGCCTTTTAGATGGGAAAACGACAAAGAAAAGGCATTCTGCGAGCTGCAAAACGCCTGAAAAACCCGCCCGTGCTCGCTCATTTCGACGAAAACGCCAGTGACATAGGTTTGGGTGCCTTCCTGGTCCAAAAGCAAAGCGGAGGCGAAATTATAGTCGGCGATGTCAGCCATGGTTTGTCGAAGGAGGAGAAAAACTACTGTGCCTCGGAGAAAGAGTGCTTGGCTATCATATGGGTCATTTCAAAATTCCCCCCTTATGTGTATGCTAGACCGTTCAAAGTGTGACAGACCACCATGCGCTGTGTTGGCTCGCCATTTTGAAGGACCCCTCCGGCCGCCTTCGGCGATGGAACTTTGGCCTGCAAAATGTCGACGTTACAATTGTCCGTAAATTCGGCAGGAAACACTCCGACGCCGACTGTCTGTCCTGTGCCCCCGTCGATCCACCACCGCAAGACTCCGAGGCCGACAGCGCGTTCTTCGGAGTAGTGACGGAGAGCAATGTAGCTGCTCAACAGCGTGCCAAACCCCAATTACACGTCATGGTGGACTACCTGGAAGGTAGTCCACCGTGCCTAGGGCACTCAAAATAACCTTACCAGCAGTCAGACTGAAAAACTCCGTCCTCGTGAAGAAATAGTTCAGACCCGAAACAAAAACGAATTACGTCCTTATCATCCCTGCAGATCGTCGTGACGAAATTTCGGAAGCGTCCCACGACTTCCCCTCTTCTGGACATCTCGGCACAGCACGCACAATTGGACAAATCAAAGCGAGGTACTACTGTCCCCGCATTACATCCGATGTCACCCAATACGTCCGGAGCTGCCCCTACTTCCAGCGACGAAAAACCCCACTGACAAGACCCGCTGGACTTCTGCAGCCGATCGCCTTGCCGTCGAGGCCTTACCAACCGATTGGCACGTTCCCTACTACCCTAGCGTAGAACAAAGGGATTGTCGTAGCGACAGAATACATGATGCGCTACGCGGAGACCGCCTCTCTACCGAGGGCGACTGCACAGGAAGTTGCGAAGTTCTTCATGAACCAAGTTGTACTGAGACATGGAGCCCCGGAAGGCGTAATCACGGATAGCGAAACGGCCTTCACTGCGGAGCTTATGCAAGAAATCTTACGCTACGGCAACACGGAACACCGAAGAGCGCCGGCGTACCACCTCCAAACGAATGGACAAATGGAACGTCTGAACAAGACGATCATGGATATGCTGTCAATGTACGTCGACGTTCAACATAAGACTTGGGACGAAGTGCTCCCCTATGTCACGTTTGCGTACAACACGGCTACTCAGGAAACTACGCAAATGACGCCGTTCGAGCTTGTCTACGGAATACTGCCGACTACGATGCTTTACGCCATGCTTCCACATGTAGAAGATGATGACCTTAACTCCGACATCCAAGGATACATTCAGCATGCAGAGGAGGCTCGCCAGCTCGCTCGAGTTCGTAGTACGAACCAGCATCTGGTGGATGCCGGACGCGACAACCTCCGACGCCGAGACATCGATTACCACCCAGGGGACCGTGTTTGGGTTTGGACTCCCATCCAATGACGGGGACTCCGTGAGAAGCTTCTGCGACAGTATTTCGGACCCTTCCAGATTCTACGACGTGTCGGCCAACGTACCTACGAGGTGATCCCCGATTGCGATTCTAGAACATCAGGACGACGCACGGAGCTCGGAGTCGTCCACGTGGTTCGCTTGAAACCTTACTATGCTAGATGACGGGATTTTTTTCTGATTTGTTCGAACTGTCTTTTATTTAAGCATCTGGTCGATGCACTCATAGAGGGAGGTAATGCCACGAATCACGTAAGGGTTGGTTTATTTATTGTTTTTTTTACGGCCGGGCCAGGCACGGCTGTGTTATCTGCGTTCCAATCTAAGCGCGGCTTCCAATATTTATTTTTGTGCCGCACGGTCTATCACATTCAGATAAGCAGACAGTTTTGCCTTAACGTCGCTAGCCCAGAATAATCTTCTGTGATCTACAATGTTCAGGATGTGAATAGACGGTTCCAGAAACACTTGCGCCGAAAGATAAAAGCCTGCAGTGCAGACACCGCGGCATTCGAATCGCCAGAGCTCGCCTGCACACGTCACTTTGTTGACTGCCGCTTCGGCGCATCTGTATTCTTTGACTTGTTAGGGGAGCACAAGTTCTCTCAAATAAACTTGTTTTGCTTGAAGACAACTGCGTCGTCTTTGAATTCGTGACAGCATCCAGAGGGAGCCTGTGCTCTGCTGACCAGAGGGAGCCTGTGTGTTGGTTTCCTTTGAGTTTCTGTATTCTTGTCCGTACTTTTCATTTGTCGGTGCAGAATTTTATTAATGTTTTAAATGACCGCCGACTATGTCGTTTTGCATAACGGCGCACACGTTTCCCCAACGCCTTTGCCCTTTTGAGAAAAAGGAGTTTTCCGGACATTGGGTAGCGACGAAAGATACACCACGCACTGTTCTAGGCCTCTCCTTCGCGCCTACAGTCCACATTCCTCCACGGCCTCCTCTGGTTGGCAGAGCACCAGAGGCGTTGGAAAAAGACATAGTATTGAGGTATCGAGGACGTGCAGTATTAAGGATTTGCGCCATGAGAAGTTGGGTAGCTTCTTCGAAGTGCCGGTGACCTATGGGTGTCTTGTGTAGTCTGGATGCCTCGGTAATGTGTACCACTTAGCTCGTCCTTCGTTGAACCGGCGTTGGGAAGATGGGCCCTGTGGGCTTTTACCTATATACATTAGTGTGGTGGGGAAGTAATCGCTACCGTATGTGGCCATGCCCACACCTCACTCAAGACATTGAAAGCGAATTGAATAAAGAATAACCAAGTCAAGCATTGAGTATGTATTGTGGTCTAAGTTTCAGTATGTAGGCTGTTTCTAGTTGCAAAGGGATGCCGCCGAGTATATTAAAACCTTGTGACCTTGGGCATTTGTGCGAAAATAGCCCCAAAGAGAATTGTGTGCATTAAGGTTGCCCGTGAGGATGTTTGGTTCGGGTAGCTGGTCAACCAGCTCCTCGAATTCGGGGCTCATAGGTGCAAACTCGAGACAATACACATAGAAGATACCATTATCAAACTTATAAACATTATTTGCGGTTTGCTACACCTTTAGGAAAGTCTTCTATCAGACAGGAAGGCATGCTAAAGATTTTCTGGCGATTATTGCCACAACACCCAAAGAGTGTGTGCAGCCATCACTGTCTTTTCTGAATACCATGTAGCTATACAAGAAATCTGTGTGTTGGAATTCAAATATGTTTCCTAAAAACCGATAAATTTGGCTGATTAACATGCAGTATTTCTTATACGTCATCAACATTATTATGTAACCCCTTGCAGTTCCAGTGGAATATGCTGTTTCCCACTACGAACTTTTCAAAGATTCTGGAGTGTCTTGTTCATGTATCGCCTTTTGGGGATGGAACTAGCGGAGGGGGCTTTTTTGGCCTCTCTAAAGGTTTGTATACAGGGACCCGTAACTTCCGCTGCGACATAAACAGGAACGGTCCCCGTTCATCTCATCCTCGGAGGTCCTAGGGGTGCCCGATGGCCCAGGCCCCTTGGACTTTGCAAGCATTCGGGTGCATTTTGTTTTCTGAGCCAATACCGCTGAAGGTGTCAGGACTACCACAGGTGGCATGGGAGGTGCGGCACAGGTGGCAGCCGATCTGAGACTCCAGATGTTCACCGCTTCCACAGCCTGCAATGGAAGCAGGCAGGATGAGAATGGAGGAGCCAGAAATTGATCGATATTGATGGAAAATGTTGCCACTACAGCCGCTGGTGCCTGACTAAGCACTGAAGTGATGGGTTGGGATGCCGGAGGCAACCCAGCGGGAGGCGGGGCGGGACCTGGTGAGACTCGATGAACTGGGTCCCTGTGGAAAACGCACGCCACTCTGCCCCCTGCGAGCTGTGTTGGCTTACCTCCCAGGGAGAAAGAGGCGAACCTCCTTCCCGCCTCTGGGAAGGTGATGTTCTTGTTGACTTTCAAGACCATGATCTGTTTTTCTGCTTTAAACTTTTCGCAGCTCCTAGAATAGGGAGTGTGCGGTCCCTGGAAGCTCGCACAGCTGAAGTGCCCGAATTAGCAATTGTCAGTTGGATGATCTAGCACTGCAAATTTTGCACAGGTACGTTTTACACGACAAGAGCTTGTGCCGTGCCCAAACTCTTGACCGTTGAAGCAGCGGCGAGGGTTCGGAATGTAGGGTCGGACAGGACCTCTCAAAAAGCCTGCGATGACAGACTCAGGGAGTGTTGAGTGGTCAAACGTCAAAATTACTTGTTTGGTTGGCTATATTTTGTCCTTTTGCGTATGGTTATTCTGCTCCCATCCATCACGTCCTGATCACGAAGGCCCTGAAGCAGATCGGCTTCCGTTTCACGTATAAGATCCTGATCAGAGATCCCGCTTTGCAGCTAAAAGGCTGCGATGAGGCATGATCTTCATGGCAACATCGACCATGCGTTTTTGTTCAAGGAGGTTTGCGAACTGCTGTTTTGTCTACCTTAATCAGGAGTTCTCTCGTTTAGAGTTTCTTAGCTTTGTACGACTTTCCGAGAATGTTTCGAAGATATTTTAGGATTAGAAACACGGACTGAGATTTGATTGGCTTTGTTTTACCAAGATATTACACGATAAAAAAGCATGGCAAATTATGGGGTTTTGGGAACGAGTTTGATTGCAAAGAAGGAAAAGAAATGAAAGGGGTCAAAGCACCTGCTGAGCATCAGAAAACAGCAGACCTTTTAAAGTATGACGGCAAATTGTACTAGTAAAACTGGCAAACTGTTCACGCATTGCCCAATGACCACGAAGGTGCCGGATTCTTGCAAGAACGCGAACATCACCCTAATCTATCAGAAAAGTGACATGAAGGTCTTGAAAAAACCCAGGCCGATCAGATTGCTGGGCCGTTTACAAAATACTAGCGAAGGTAATCGCTGAGCAAATTCGTACCACCTTAGATTTCGGTCGAACTATAGGACAAGCAGGGTTGCGTAAAGGTTATTCAACAATGGACCATATTTTCCCGATACATCAGGTGATGCAGCAGTGCGCTGAGTATACTGAACCTCTATATATAGCATTGATTGAATATGAGACAGCATTTGACTTGGTCGAAATCCCAGCAGTCATTCAGGCATTACGGAACAGGGGGTAGATGAGCATTATGTAAGAATACTAGAGGATACCTCAAAGGAAAGCAGTAAAATACCTATGAAGACGGGCGTCAGATAAGGAGACACAATCTCTCCATTGTTATTCACAGAATGTTTACAAGAAGTATTCAGAACGTTGGAATAAAGACAGGTGGGAGTAATGGCTAATACAGAATACCTCATTAGCGTAAGATTTCCTGCTGAAATTGCCTTGCTAAGTAACTAGTGGGCCAAATTGCAAAGCATCATTTGCGCAATGGACAAATTGAATAGAACTGTAGTTCTGAAAATTATGGCTAGAAAACACGCCAGCACTCCACAGCACAGCGCAGCACACCACAGCGGTTTCAGATAGGTGGAGAGGCAGTGGAAGTGGTAAGCGAATATATATCTACTTACGCCAAGTTGTTACCCCAGATCCCAACCATGCTGTGGAGATACTTTCAAGGATAAGTATGTGGTAAGGTGCATACAGCCGACATTCTCAGATAATGAATGGCAGCCTACCATTGTCCCTGAAGAAGAAATTGTATGATGGCTGCATCTTACCGGTACTCACCTACAGGGCAGAAACTTAGAGGGTCACTGGGAGGATTCTACTTAAAATGTAAACGACTCAATGGGGAACGGAACAGAAGATGTTAGGTACAACATTTAGGGACCAGAAGAGAGCGGAGTTTGTGAGGGAACAAACGCGTGTTAATGACATATTAGGAGAAATTAAGAAGAAGAAATATACGTGAGCAGGGCATGTAATGCGATGGCAAGATAACCGTTGCTAATTAAGGGTAACAGAGTGGATCCGTAAAGAGGGCAAGCGTTGCAGGTGGCGACAGAACGTTAGATGGCAGATGAGGTCCAGAATTTTGCTGGAATAAATTGGTCACAGTTAGCACAGGATCGGGATAAATGGAGGTTATGAGAGACCCCTTTGTCCTGCAGTGGGCTTAAATAGGCTGCGGATGATGATGATGGTGATTATGGTGCGGGCATGCTATCAACTTTTCCTGTGGCCAGATACCCTGTGCAAAACGAGCAGAACAAGATCATCCGAGCGACAACTGCTCATTGGACACCCTCACTTGTGTGAACGGCCATGGGCCGCATGCGGCGTACTCCAGCAAATGTGAAAATTTCGAACTGCAGAAAAACATAACCAACATCAGGGTAACGAAAACATCTGCGTCCCAGAGGTTTGTCTATTTCCCTTTGGGGAAGTACGCCGACCCAACGCGAAGGGGAGGGGTGTGGCGTTTGGTGCCTATTGAGACAGCGAAAAGACCGACACCCGCGTTACCAGATCGAACACCTCCAGGTTCTCCTCTGTCTTTATTGCGTGCTCACGCGCATACGCCACTGCCCGCCCTCTTTTTCCTCTTCCCTAGTTTCGGCTGCGAGGCGCATGGCGCTTCTCGCAACCGCTTTCATGCGGGAAATTCAACATCCTCTCATGCCCACGGAGTGGTCATCCGCCTCCAAGGGGTATAACCGCTGAGGAGACCACCGTACTTGTTGGCCATTTGGATAGGTGACTGAAAGTATCTGTCGATGCCGTCCCTACCAGTAAACGCCTCAACCACCCTGCCAAGCTTTCATTGCAGCGCCCGCACGTTGTCGTCCCTGACAATCACCAAGTCGCCAACACGAAGTCGGGATGATGAGGAAGATGGGCAGTGATGATCTTAGCGTAGAAGGAGCAAATATTCTTCCTTCAAACGCTCCCATAGTTGGCGCAGAAGCTCATCTCTTTACTTCACCCTTCGTCGCAAATAATGCGCGGTGGATCTAGGCAAATAGTCGGCAGTTCGTAGTGGTAGTCCCACTGTGCGCCTGCAGGTTAAAAAGTGCGATGGCGTCAGTGGACTGGCGTCATCGCAATCCTCGCAGAGTTGTGTTAGAGGGCGGTAGTTGACATTCGTTTCTACCTCGGCCAGTACAGTGTTCAGCTCTTCATAACTCAGGCTACTACGTCCAAGGCAGCGCTTCAACGCATCCTTGACTATCCGGATGATGCGCTCCCAGAAGCCACCCCACCACGGAGCTCGTTCAGCAATGAATTTTCTGTTGATGCGGTGAGCACTGGCATGGTCCTAGAGCACTGGCATGGTCCTAGCGATCGCAACTGTTTCGAACAGCTGCGGAATGCCTTGGCGTTATCATAATATACTGTAGATGGGATGCCTCGTCTGGGCGTAAAACAACGAAGGGCGAGGATGAATGCTTGTGCCGTCATGTCTGAAGGTATTTCTAAATAAAGTGCTCGCGGTATTGCACACGAGAAAACGGCAATGTACAGCTTCACAGGCTGTTTCGTAGAGGGGCTGTAAAGGGGTCCGCAGATGTGTACTCCCACGACGTCGAACGGTGACGTCTCTGCTATGCGGGCTTTCGTTATTGGTGTCACCGGGACAGACGCGTGTAGTATACGTCGACGGCGACACGGTAAGCACGACGCGAGCACCTTCGTGACGGTTCGCCTTTCCTCTAGGGTCCAAAACCTTGATCGAAGGTCCGGAAGCGTAACTTGAACTCAGGCGTGCAGAAGACGGACATGTGTCCCGGCTTCCAAGAGTCGGGTATACACGTGGTCACTGGGAAAACGATTGGATGGTTAACTTCCTCTGACCCATCAAGTTCCTGTAAGCGGCCTCCAACTCTACGAAAGCAATCCACGCCAACGTCTTGCCGTAGTGTCAGAACGCTCGAGCATGATGGCAATGGCTGGCCAGCTTAACGTGCGGCGATCTTGGATGGGAACGCGGTTTTCTGAACCAGCTGGGGGCAATACTGCTCCTCCCGATCCACTTCAAGTGACGTCAGTGGGCCAGAAAATGTTGGTTGCCTGAGGGTAGCCTTGCAAACGAACATCAAAATCCAGGCGGTTACTCTGAGGAGTCTGGAGATTGAGCCGTGGTTCTTGATATCTAGTAGTGGAGTGGGTGGAAGTGCCGATTGCTGCGAGTATGCGGTTCGGCACACGGACGCAAGTTCGGTGGTCAGCTCACTCACTGCTATCGCAGCGCAAGAGGTCGAAGGCCAGTT
The DNA here is from genome assembly GCF_048455015.1 of Haemaphysalis longicornis. NCBI lineage: Eukaryota > Metazoa > Arthropoda > Arachnida > Ixodida > Ixodidae > Haemaphysalis > Haemaphysalis longicornis. The sequence goes on from NW_027526214.1 coordinate 3,176,913, forward strand.
GCGTTCTGGTTCCGCCAACCACAGAGGTCCAGTCCACAACGAACGTTTTCGTGTTAGAACTACTGCTGGTACTCGGCGCGTCAAAAGGTCCACCGGGTTGTCCGCAATCGAACAGTGCCGCCAGGTGAAACCTTGGGTCAACTGCTGAATTTGACGAACACGGTTCCTCACAATGGTCTCCCACCGGTTTAAGTCGCCAGCAATTCAATGCAATGCTATGGTTGAGTCAGTCCAAAAATAGACGACACAGGGTGAGAACTCTGGCCTTTTACGAATGTAGTGCCATAATCTCGCTGCTCGAAGGCATGCCAGAAGTTCTAAATGCGGTAGAGAAACAGTCTTCAGTGGTGCAATGCGAGTATTGCTCAGAAGTAGCCGAATGGTGAAGCTACCATCGACGACTTGCTGATGTACGAACACTGCGATGCCGTATGCATCAGGGCTGGCATAAGCGAACAAATGCATCGCCGCACTATCATGACCTTGCGAAGCCAGTAACAAACAACGTGGAATGCGCAGAGCCGATAGGCCCGGGTGCTCTCATAGCCATTCGTCCACAGGTCCTCGATGTCTGGTTGGAGAGACTCGTCCCAAGCGATTCCCCGTCACAAGAGCCGTTGCAACAGCAGTCTAGCTCTCACGTGCAACGGAGCGATGAAACCTAACGGATCGAACAGCCTGGCGAAGGCTTGCCAAACGGTTCGTTTCGTCGATGGTTGAGTGGAAGGGTACGAGAGAACGCCTTGCGTGGTGACGACGATCTCATCTGATGAGCGGTCGCATAGCAAAACCACGTATATTTGATTTGGAGCTCCGCTCAATAACGTTCTCTAGTCAGAGCCCGTCGTTCAAGAATTGGGTGCAGAGAAAATGTGAATTCGAGCACCATTTTCTAAGTTCCATTCCTGCATCGGTAATATTGGCATTTGCTTCCCGGTAAATCTCCGATTCCTCCTCTTTGGAAGACGCGCCTATGACGAAGTCGTCCACGCAGAATGACCGTTGTAGGTGAGCTGCAATGTCCAGGTGTGTTGTCTTCCACGTTTTCAGGTGGTGCTGCAGAGTGGCTGACAGCACGAACTGGCTAGACGACGCTCCGAAAGAAACCCTGGTCATGCGCCATTCGATGATTGTCCGGACGGTATGGTCACAGGTCGGTAATCGGTCAATCCACAGGAAACAGAGAGCGTCTCTGTCCTCCGAATGAATGCTTATCTGGAGGAAGGCCTTCCGGATATCCGCGGTAAGAACGAAGGGGCTGCACCTGAACTGCAGAAGAAGCAGCAGGAGATCAGGACCAAGCTTGATGCCCTGATAAAAGATTTCATTTAGAGACGGTTTCCTGTACTACCGTAAGATGAGGTAGGTAGTAGACAGTCTGTGCGGTGGTTTCAGACGGTACTACTCTCTCAGCATGGCCTTCCTTGAAGTACTCGCTGAAGGTGGCGTCGTACTCCTGCAGCAGTTCTGGCGGATGTTCAAACCGCTGAAGTTGCCTTTTCAGCCTGCATTCGGCTACAATTCCGTTCATGGATGACGTGTGCACAGGTGTGTTAATCATGAGCGGTACTACCTAGCGCCAATCACTCTTGTGTACTGCGCTACTAAACTGTAGAACCGCCGGGTGTTTGTTGACGTGGTGCTCTTCACCTCTATCGCTTATACCGATGGCATCCAACCGCCACAAGCTAGGAATAATGCAGTTGCACTAGTGGTACGTGGTGTCAGACGATGGCAGACGTCAGTGTAGGTTCCTTGAACAACCTAACGGAATATTGTCTCCACGGCGCAGAGGGTGTCGGTGAAGCGCTCGACTCGTCCGGTTACAATCCTCCAGTAATTGTCAGAGCCGATCAACACGCTTATCACGGAGTCCTGAGGGTTGTCGTCTTTGGGATCGTCGGCTAAGGGTAAATTCCGGTCAAGCAGCATTGCAATAACGGTGCTCTCTATGGCCGTGCCCCTCGCTGTACAGACCTCTGGCACTCCAAGAACTCCGAGGGTCAGCTCGTTTGATTCAAAGTGGCCACAGAGAGTAATGTTCAGCTTTCGGCATTTGTACTCGCGTGGGCGGTTGCACTAGCCGAATGTGAACACTGCCAAATCCTCAGTTTTAGTGCTGGGTAGAGACAGTTGCTGCGACACGTGTTGACAGATGGACCGTTGGCTTCCGGTAACAATCAGTATCCATACCGGTCCTAAGTCGCGGTTTCCGGACGCCCACACCGTGGCGGTTTGGAGCAATACAGGTGACGAAGACGTGTTGCTTGCAGGAGCGTTTTTCACCTGCCTTCGTCGTTGTATTTTCACCTCTCGGTTTTCAGCTCCGACAGGAGTAGGTGGTCGTGGAGTGCCCGTTGCTGCTCGTCCCCAAGTGTCGCACGTGTAGAAATATGGCGCCCTGAGTAGTGGCCACACCTGAGCCCTGCTGCGGCTCGGTAATTACGAGTAGTCTGGCCCCTTTTCCCAAAATTGAAACACAAATGCTTCCTGAACAGCCATTGGCGATTTTCCTCCAGTGACAGTGTCCAGGCCTGGCACCTACGTGTCGCGTGTCCTGGAAAGTCGCAGAGGGAGCACTTAATCTGCAAAGCCGTGGACGGATCGGCACGTGGCGATGAAGACCGTGCTGCCAGTGCTAGGGCGGATGGTATTCGAAGCGGTGTCACGTTGCAATTAGCTGGCAACCTCCTTGAAATTGGTTTTTTGCGTGACACTCGAGTCTTTTCTCTGCTTTCAACCTCCACTTGCAGGAACTTCAGGATGGCCTTAACTTGCTGTTCTCGTGATTCCGCTGCAGCGTCCGCTCTGGCCGTGTCGGTCTTCATGCGCTTGTGGTACAGGATTGCCAGATCCTCTGGCAATGAGCGCATCAGCACCCAGCACAGAACAACCGCGTACTCCGCAGGCGGCATGCCAAGGCTATTCAAACAGCCAGTCCTTATTTGGAGCTGCTCATAGAGGTCTCGCAGACATGAAACTTGAGACAATGACTGGATTGGCTCGATGGAAAGCAGGCTGTCTAAGTGGACATTGATGAGTACATCTTTTCGGCCATAGCGCTCAGTGAGCACCTTGACGGCAATCTTATAATTTGCGTCAGTCAGGCGTATACCTTTCATTGCCTGCTTTGCAGTGCCTTCAAATACTGGAACTTTTCAATGTCGACGAGATCAGGGTGAGCTGTATGGTGGCCTCATAGTGCTCCCAAAAGCCCTGCCAATCGCGGGTCTCACAGGCCAAGACGGGTATTTCAAGCTTTGGCAAATTCACGCGCAGACCCGGTGCTCGCGGCCTACCGTGACCGGCGGAATTTTCACTAATGAGCTTCGTGGGAGCAGCTTCGATGGCGTTGCAGGACTGGTTGCTAGTCCCCGCAAGCCTTTGTAGCTGGCCTTCACTGACAGGAGCACCAGCCCTAGCGCGCGCTTTCATGGCGAACCGAGCCCTGCTAATGGCGGTGACGATCTTCTCACGGTAATCTATGGCACCCACGACTTCTTCATCAAACGCCTCACCGTCAAGGGAGTAGGCGATCTGGCTTTCCATCTCAGGGAGCGCAGACTCTTTAGAGCGAAGCCAATCGATAATTTCCTGGAGGTTGCCCAATGACGGTTGAGTGTCCTCCCGCAGGATATCGCTGGCCACGGTCAGAAGTCGGGTAGTAGAACCACGAAGGATGCCTCGGTGACTGCACAGCATCTCCATGCTCAGTTACGTATTCGTGGGATGGATGCCGGCCGTCTCACAGGTTTTACGGCGCCACAAATATTCAGACAACGAAGAGAACGACACCCGCATTAACAGATCGAACACGTCCTGGTTCTTTTCTTTCTTTACTGCGTGCTCACTCGCATACCCCGCTGCCCGCCCTCTTGGTCCTCTTCGCTAGTATCGGCTGCGAGGCGCATAGCACCTCCAGCTACTGCGTTCCTGCGGGAAATTCAACAATGTCTACAGGGGCTCGTTTTAGCAAGTATGACCAGGTCACGCCCCGGTACCCCGCTGGTTTGACTCAGACAGCCCAAAAAGTAACCACATCTCCGGCTGTGGCAGCAGTGGTTCTGGTGGCAACTGTCTTCTTCGGGACCTCCCATTGCCGCCATTGCCTCCCCCCACTAGTGCATTTCAGAGTGCCTAGGGGAAAGACACCGGGGACCCCGCATCTGCTCCCACCGCCACCGCACCACTCGTGTGAAATCTGGTGCCCCCGACACCCTCGAGGGTGGTGCGTCAAACCAAGGGACCCCGAAGAGGGTCCAAGTTCGAGGGCGTGGTCCGTCCGGCACACCTGTGGTATCTGACGACGAGAAGAATGTTGGACGTTCCTTCCTGCAACGCAGCGCAATGAGAGCCCTCCGAAGTCCAAGCCAACAAAAAAGGCCCGAAGACACCAATCCCAGATTAACAGCTCCGAATGACGACACATGAACACACACACACTACATTCATTCCTAAATGTAAATATACAGAACAGATAACATCATCCAATGAAACTGGACAGGCCTCCTTAAAATCTTGCCAATGTCTATAGGGAGCTCCATGCAAATCAGCCTACCATCACGTGTCTATAAAAAAGTGGCCTTACTTCCAAACAAATTTCTTTAATAGGCGCATGGTATGTGGAAAGGGCAGGGTTCGGTGCACACAGTCTTCAGGTGGTGTGGCTATTGTCGCCTGGAAATTGTTAGCATGGCATCTTCTCTTTAAACGCTATTTTCTAGGCTGTGATATTATGGATAACGTTGTAATGGTATGGTCTATTGGTGTCTCTGAAGATTTTGCACTTCTGCGGTCTTATTTCGAGGCTCTGGCTGACCAGCTACTCGAACGATACATCCTCACAGGCGGCCTAATGTGCACAACTCGTTTCGGGGCGCTTACCTAATTGATGCCCAAAGTCGCCTGATAGAGAAGAATCTTACATCCTCTGCAGCATGCCTTTTCAACAAAAAACAGCCTACACACCATAACATTGAACGCAATATACACTCACCTCTTGACTTGGCTACTTGTTCAGCAGTCCTTATTTCATGTTGTTGTTGTTGTTGTTGTATCCGTTTATTTTAGACAATTCAAAACTACCTTGGATGTCATGGCAAATGGCAAACAAAAGTGCCTGACGGCGCTCTGCCACCCGTGACAATCAGAGAAGCAGCGGGATCACAAGTAACAACAATGAAAGGAAGAAGATAACAAAAACAAACAAACAAAACAAAAAACACAAAAGCCGAGTACATCCGTTCGCAAAATAAATTAAAAGGTGCGCACTAGCGTAATCATACCAGAACAAAATATGAACACACAACTGATATCGAAACCAACAAAACAAGAAACAAAGCAATCACAATGCACACATCCTTCAGGCACTGGAAAGTGACAAAGTTAGAGCGCTAACGACTGCGGTCACCGGTAATTTTTATTTGCCTCAACAATTTTTCTTTAATAACTTTAGATACTTTGTTTGGGCTACGATATCGAATGATGTGAAGAATATCAGGGTACTGGTTGAGGAGGTGAGGAATCTGCCATTTTAACCTTTAATCCCCATAGCTTGTCCGGTAACGCCATTGTTCTATCAAGCACGTTCTCAGTTCATACGGACTTCTATGTACATAATAGTTCAACTCAAACAATGTTTTATTAGTACTATACTGGCGGAGTACTTCTAGAGATAATTTTTGGGTGTAAAGTTGCGCTAATGGTAGAATTTTATGTTTGTTAAAGTATGCTGCGCAACTTGCAGAATACTTTAGGTTTGCAATTGCACGTATGGCTTGTTTTTGAATAATTGTAAGGTTATTTAGCTTGGTTTGCGTTGGGGTGGACCACACTAAAGAGCAATAATTTATTCAGGAATGAAAAAGCGCGTAATAAACTTGACGTTTTACACTCGTACGCAGGTAGTGTCTCAGCCAGTTTAATACACCCACAGCTCGACAAAGGTTTTTTCTAAGGGACGTTATGTGTGGTGTCCACGAATGGTATTCATGAAATGTTACACCGAGGAAACAAATTGTCTCAGACTGTAAGATGCTTCTGTTATTAAAGTTTAACATCAGGTCTGTAGGAATTTGTGACCTTTTTGGTTTGAATACGAGGTATTTTGTTTTATCTACATTTATTTCTAACCCATTTGATCTTAACCAAACAACTAAATTGACCAACCAATGATTCGCTTTTTATAGAGGTCTTGAATATGCATACCAGAGAAGAACAGGTTTTTGTCGTCTTTATACAATAAAAGTTTTTCTGCGCCCTGAAGACTTGAAATGTCATTAATATACAAGAGAAACGGAACTGGACCAAAAATCGATCCCCTGGGTACCCCATACTGAATGTACTTGCTGCCTGATTTAATGCCATTTATTTCTGTATACTGGGACCTGGACGTTAAGTAACTTTTAATGAGCGACCATGCAACACCTCTGACTCCATAATACGAAATTTTTGCGTAAAAGAACATCATGTTGAACGCTATGAAATGCTTTTCTTAAATCAAGAAATATGCCTAGTGTGAGTACTTTCATCTCAATATTTTCTAGACTTTGCTGTTTGATTCCCAAAAGTGCCACCTCAGTGGATGTTTTCTTTTAAAAACCAAATTACTCAGCTAATAAAATATTGTTTAAAGACAAGAACGCTGTTAGCCTTTTGTTTAAAAGACGTTCTGCGTTTTTGCAAACACTGAGAGCACGGAAATCGGTCGATAGGTATTTAAATTGTTCATTGGGCCTCCTTTATGTATAGCTACTCGAGCAAGTTTCATTTTCTCAGGGAACAGTCCTTGGGAAAGAATAAGGTTGCATATATGCACAAAGGGAACACTTGATCCCTCGGCAACAGCCTTTAGTGGTTTAGGTTTAATACCATCAGCACCGGCGGCACACCTGTCCTTCAACGAGAAGATTATCTCAAGAATTTCAGATTGGTCGGTAGGAGATAAAAACATGGTATTTGGACAACATTTTAATGAACTGCTTGCATGAAACATCGGCAGTGTCCTTAGTAGGCGCACCAACATTAATAAAATGTTCATAAAATGAATCGGAAATCCCAAGTTCAGTTAAATTGTCAGATTTAAATGAAACTTTTTTGGCTTTTGGTGATTTAGAGACTATTTCTTTGACTGCTTGCCACATAAGGCGGGTGTTTCCGGCAGTTTCAAATCTATGCATGTAATATTGGCATTTGGCTTTTCTCATATCTGCGTTAACATTATTTTTTATGACTTTAAACAATTTGAAATAACTTTCTTTCTTGGTTTTGAAAAACACCTGGTAGAGCTTATTTCTATACTTCATTCGCTGATATAGTTCACGGGTTACCCAAGGTTTACGTGCTTTTTTATGTTTTTTCTGAGGTTCGACTAGAAAACATGTGGTATATGCTGACAAAAAACACGACAGAAAAGCGTTGTATGCACAATTCACATCTGTCTTATTTAAAACCACATCCCAATCTTCTGCAAGTATAATTGCTTCGAAATTTGCTATATTTTTCACTTAGTAATATCACATCAAGTTGCCTTCTTTGGATTTACATGGTAAACTACGAGGTAGTAGAATGTATACAGGAAGGTGATCACTTAAATCACATGAAATAACGCCAGCACTGACATCATTAGGCGATGAACTTGTCAAAAAAAGATCCAAAATTATCTAAAACCTATGTGTAATTCGAGTTGGCTTATCCATCGCATTAAAGCACCCATATGACTGAAATATTTCTTGAAAACGCAGATAAGATGGATTTTCCGAGGAGGCGTTTATGTTAAAGTCCCCGACAAGAACACTTTCTAAATGTGACTCAATGCTCAGTTGCAACACTTTTTCCGAAAAGGCTACAAAGTTGTTCAACCCACCAGATGGAGGGTGATAATAAAGAGCGAACAAAATGCCGCAGTATTTCACCGCAATACACTCATATTCATCATTATTGACCTTGAAATCGGCAAGCACATCATAAGGCAAATCACCACGTATGTAAAAAGCAATGCCACCCTCTCGTGCATTGGAACGACATATTGATATGCAATCATAGCCAACAATAGGAAAACAATCGTAAACGGGAGTAAACCAAGTTTTACTAAAACAAAGTAGGTCAAATTTAATGCTCAAGTTCGTTAGAAACAAGTTACATAATCAAACTTATTTTTCAAACTCTGCTCATTTAAGTGAAACACTGACAGCTGGTTGTCACCCTTTAGAATCTCGGAAACCTGGGAGAGATCATAGGACGAAGTCGCCATTAAAACATTCACAACCTAACACAACACCGTGGCAAGAAAAGGAAAGTGCCACAAGGAATAGGTTCAGCATAAAATAAAATATCAGCGCAATCAATTCGGGCTTCCAAAATTTTCCACCTGTGATAACAGGACCGAGGAACAAGTCGAAGAACAGAAAAACCAACCGGTCGCGTTTCTTTTTCTCTTGATGAGTATCATCACGATAATAGTTTGTAAAAGATAAAACCATTCGCATTTACGCTGAACCACTTTTAACAAAACGCAGTTGATTTATTAGCATAACAACGTTATAAGCGCTATAAGGTTTCTTTACTGATCGGCTAATTTTGACAAAACTAGGATAAGCCAGTGCGTAAGGATCTTTAGAGTAACTCCAATAATGCCTTTATGGACGGTACATGTATTCTCACAACATAACAATTAGCGTAATGGAACTGGAGGTTTATAACGAAATTTTTTCAAGGTCGCAAGTGTTCTTAACGAGCCAAGCCTTCTCCCATCCTGTCTTCGAATGAGTACTCTGTCACTTATGTGCCATGCGTATTCAAAATTGTGGTCCTTAGCCCAACGCTTTGCCTCGAAGGGGAGTGCCCGAGCGTGTTTTGTTAGGTTTTCCTGCACAAAAACTTCGGGTGATGCTGTTTTTAGTTCGTGCCTCTTCTCCAGCAATTTGTCTCTCATTTCTTGGTTAGCAAAACGAACTATGATACCTGGTGTCTCTTCCGGCTTCGGGGGCAATCGATGGATAGCAACGATGTCATGTTTACTGAGTACGGGTTCATTTAACTTCTGAACAACATCATTCACTTTGACAAGCAAGTCTTTGTTTTTGGTCGGTTTAATTCCATGGAACTCAAGGTTAAACCTACGGTTTCGCCATTCTAATTCTTGAAGCTGTTCTTTCATGGAAAGTATTTCTGGGTGGCCCATCGATTCAAGAGCCTCAATTCGTGTGTTCATTTGCTTAAGGCTTTGTTAATGACGTGACGTAGTGGCGAGCACATCATCATATTTAGCAGACATGAGCTCCACTGACTTTTCGATGTTCTCTACAGTGATTTTCAGATCCAATAGGGTGGGTAACTTAGCCTGAATGTGAAGGAGAACCTCCCTAATCTCAACTTCTTTGTCCACATCATGTCCTCCAGCAGTGGCAGACTTAGTGTTTTCCTTAGAGCCACTTCGGGTTCGACCAACGCTACAAGTCTGACACCGCCACGCCTCTCGGGTTTTTTTACGCATGGACAAAAACTGTGGGTTCGTAATACCGGAACATGCTCCTAAGGGGTACACGTAATTGCAATCACTGCACTCGAGAAACGAGTCGCAACTCATGATCTGCTTGCACCAAAGTGAGCATTGCAAAATTTCACGATCCGACATATTTCACAGAAGCACTTGGCAGCAGCAGGACACAAATTATTCTAAAAGACAACCCGTAGGTTGCGAGTCATAAAAAACTAACCTGCAAAGTTTGAGCACAAAACTCAGCCACGTTGTCATCGTGTCCCCGCTGCTGCCAAAAAAGCCGGATCCAGCCATCGACGCCCCTTTTATAGTCGCCAGACCATCAGTTGGTGTGACGTCAGCCGGGCTATTCGTGCGGTGATGCTGCAGTTGATTACTGAAGCCAAACCTTCGTTTTGAAGCCAGCCGTGGTATCGCCGAACATCCCACGTTCGCAGAGCAGCAGATGAAACAGCTCAACCAGACAGTTTACAACCAATGAAAACTTCAGTTTGTTCAGTTACGGCAGGGACCATTACGTTAGCTCACTCCTGGGACATGCTGGCGCTCGTCGCCGACTTCGTCAAATCGCTCTGACCTTGGGGGAAAAAATGCCGTAAACACCGCGCATTGACGCTCGTATCTTTCTGGTCGAAGCAGAGAGCTCGCACGAACGGCTTTCCATACACGACACCGGCCAACTGGCCAAGTGATACTGCTACTGAAATTGAACTATTATTAACCGTAATCAAAATACGGCACATACGTACCAGTGTATATTCGTCCGTCGCGACGGGGCGGACGAGGCAGCGGTGCCGACGGCTGGGCGTTCGTCTGTTGTGACTATCGCGGAAAGGTCGCTTTCCCGTCCACCGCGTATCCCACAACTTTTGCCGCTCGTGCCCTTAGAAGCATTGAGCGTTTTTGTGGTGTGAGGTTGTTAAATGCAAGCCCGAGCTCCTCGGCGAGAGTTTTGTTCTCCGGATCAGGCGATTCCATAACTAGGGCTGCGGGTGCACTAGGTTTTACTGGTATTTTTAAAATGGCCGCCGTCTCGATCGACTCCCGCGTGTGAGTGCTATATGGAGTCGACATACTAAATATCTGTTTCATGGACCGGCTCTATGACGCCATTGTACACGTCACGGAATGTTCAATTTTAGCGGGAGATTTAAAATTTGGGTTAAATTGCCTTATTTCTCAGTGAATAAATCATCATTTGCTTCCGGGAAAGCGCTTGGGGTACTATGAAACACCTAATCTTTCGAATAAAACAAACTTTTGTTTTCTCTTCATGGCTCCTTTAAAGTGGCCAAACCCTACGCCCGACCTACGACGTTTGACAGCCCCCAAAACAGCAGATCAGACACTCCCAACCAGAATGGGTTGGAGTAGCAGCGATGATAAGTACGTGGTGTGGCAGAGGAATTGCCGCGGGTTTCGCCGCAAGAGGGGAAACCTTGAACAATTCCTGAACACCAAGAAAAACAGAGAAGCACCAGGCGTGTTTGCATTACGGGAAGCGGGATGCCGAGCAAAATTATCCGGCTACAAATCGTTTTACGGCAGCACCATGGTGGAGGGCGATACTAAACCACCTGTTTGCACGATAATTAAGAGAAACCCACCGGCAATCAGGCACGATACTGGAGTAACGACCGTAGACCACGTCCTTATCGAACATTTTCCGACTAAAAAGAGGGGAGAGGGTAGTCTTTTTGTGCTTAACGTGTATAGCTGCCCAAAAAAGAAACATAGATTCGCCAAATTTTTCCTTCAAGCAATAGACATCGACAAAAAGCACGCGCTAAATATAGTTGCCGATTTTAACGCGCCCCACGCGGCGTGGGGTGACGCGAAGGAAATACTGAAGGGCAGACAATTATGGATCGATGCGCAACAAGAACGTTTGACCCTTATTACAGACCCTGCCTTTCCCACGCGCATTGGCGACAGCGTCAGCGCAGACACCATGCTGGACCTGACTTTTTTGAAAAACGTGCCCGTTGCGCACTGGAACAATACGCAGGAAAGCATGGGCAGCGACCACTACATCGTTTCTACAAACGTAAATGCGGTAACATCCAAACCTGGGGGAAACAAAATAAGAATAACGAAATGGGATGCGTTTCGGGCCCTTCGACACACCGAAGTAGGAGTGGGGGACGATGTAAGGGAAATTGCTGACATAGACGAATGGACGGCACTACTCCGGGAACACGTAGAACGCTCCACGGAGACCGTTCCGGAAGAAGCCGAACTTCAATGCGCAGAAGCCAACCTCCTACACATGTGGGAAGCCAAATCCAGCCTACAGAAACGTTTGAATAAACCGAAATACAACAGGTCCCTAAGGAGGCGAATCGCGCGACTGGATAGAGACGTCGAAGACTATGCGAATCAGCTCTCACATCAGCACTGGAATGAGGCCTGCAAGCGTATGGACCTTCAAATGGGGTTGCCGCAAACTTAGAACATCTTACGCAGCCTCATTGACCCAGACAAGAGTAAAACAACACAACGACAAAACATGGGCCGGCTAGTGCACGAGCACATAGGTACGGAGGCCGAAATAATTACGGAGATCAAGGACAGGTACTTTGGGACGAACCCTAAGATTCAACTCAAAGACTACGCGGGAATTGGCAACCCAAAATTTTCCGCCCCATCACCACGTTCCAGGTTCGTGCTGCAATACATGACTTACGCACTAAATCCGCACCTGGTCCGGACGGCGTAACGAATAAAATGATTCGAAATCTAGACGACGCATCTATTGAGGCCCTAATCAAATTCATGAATGATTGTTGGGAGACTAGCCACATACCACACCAATGGAAAACGGCTAAAATAGTCATAATACCAAAGCCTGGGAAAAAGCTACACCTCGAAAACCTCAGGCCTATATCTCTAACTTCTTGTTTGGGTAAGCTTCTCGAGCATGTGGTGTTAAACAGAATAAATGTCTACATGGAGTAAAACGACCTGCACCCCCACACCAAGATAGGGTTCCGTGCGAAATTATCGACCCAGGACGTCATGTTACGAATCAAACATCAGATACTCGACGGCGAAGGCAGCTCCCCGCTTAACACCAGGGTGATTCTCGGTCTTGATCTCGCCAAGGCATTCGACAACGTCCGTCACGAGGCGATTCTCGAGGGCCCCGAGAGACTGGGGGCTGGAAAACGAGTTTACAATTACATTAGAAATTTTCTTTCTGACATTAGGCATCTCTAGTAATTGGAAACATTGAAGCGAGCCAATTGGAGATAGGAAGCCGTGGGACGCCAAAGACTCGATTCTTTCAACATTTCTATTTAACGCCGCTATAATGGGGCTACCCGACAAACTAAACAATATAGCCACTCTAAATCACAGCGTCTACGCCGACGATGTGACCCTCTGGGTCGCCGGTGGCAGCGACGGACGTGTGCAAGGCACGTTACAGAGCGGAATAGATGCGATAATCGATTACGTCCGCACTAGAGGCCTCGAGTGCTCCCCCCAAAAATCCGAACTCTTGATATACAGACCCACTAGCAGAGGAGGCAAACGGGACCCTGCCACACCGAACATCGAGCTCTACGCGGGCAGCCAACTCCTTCCCACAGTGGCCAGTATCCGAGTGCTTGGCCTAAAAATTCAAAGATAATGGCCACAATAAGGAACGCATTAAAAATTAGAGAAAAGCACGCAACTAACTTTGCGATTGATTTCACGGGTGGCAAACAGACACAGAGGCTTGGAAGAAGAAAGCCTAATGCGACTCATTCAGTCCTTTGTGATAAGCAAAATTACGTATGTGACTCACTTTCTCAAGTTCAAAGTTGACGAGAAAATAAAAATCAACGGTTTAATAAAAAAGTCGTTCAAACAAGCGATCGGCCTTCCTATCCCCACTGCAAATGATCGTTTTGAAGCGTTGTTCATTCACAACATGCTCGACGAATTGGTGGAGGCCCATAGAACGGCCCATTACGAAAGACTATCCCAGAGCCAAACCGGAAGGCACATTCTTCGTTCGTTAGGAATAACATACGAAACACAGGCGGGCCCGAAATAGGAGATCCCCACTGAATGGCGGGCGCACCTCTACATTCCCCCACTACCAAAAAACATGAATCCTATCCACAACGTCGAGCGCAGGCAGGAACGAGCACGCGCGCTAGAGAAACGATTTGAGCGATCTGAGGACGTGGTCTACGTTGACGCAGCCGAATATCGTGCCCGCGACGCCATGACGGTAGCGATAGTCGATTATCAGGAACAATTACTCACGGCCTGCATCGCTCACTACGGTGCGACCTACGGAAGGTGAGGAGGTGGCCATTGCCATGGCCATATCCAACACCAGTCCAAAAATAATTGTTAGCGATTCGAAATCGGCCGTCAGAATCTTTGCAAAAGGTAGGGTATCGCCTCGAACCATGAGCATACTCGCGAAAGCGAAAAACGTAAGAAAATTCAAATAACTTGGACGCCAGCACACTTGGGTCTGACAGGAAACGAGGGGGCCCACGACGCTGCCCGAGGTTCATTCAGCAACGCAGATGTCGACCCCACCTCACTCCAACTCGTCAGATCGGAAAGGGATCGCATGGTGTCGTACTGAGAAATCATAGATCATTACAGATTGGTAAAACGGAAGTATCCCGCCGCGCACCGCAGCCTCACTAAACGGGACTCGGTATGGTGGAGGCAGTTACAAACAAACACGTTTCGAAACCCGGTTGCGCTCAGTCGCAGCTATCCCGAAATATACTAAGGAGATTGTAAGATATGCTTGGGTCGGGCGGACCTCTACCACATGTTATGGTCGTGCCCCGCAAGACAGAATCAAAATGCTGCAGCAAAGGCTAGAAGCGACTCGCTTACTGTACGAACATGGAGCAATGGGAGACGGCTTTGCTCAGCCCCGATCCGGAAGTACAACTTCGGGTCGTCCGGGTTGCCGAGGCCGCCGCCCGAGTCCAAGGGCTTCTGGCTGACGACTGAGGAAGAGGGGAGGAAGACGAGTGGAAGACACCACCTTCTCATTCGTCCCTTTCCTTTTTAATCCCATCACAGGCAAAATAAAAGTTTCTACTACTACTAACACTACTGAATGGATGCAAATTAACGAAGTTAATTTTTACCATTTACTACAGAAATTGGGTTTTCCGTGGCAATGCTCCCTCAGGGTTTTGCGTTCGTTTCCACGCGAGGCGGTGCAAGTACAAGCCTCGAGCATAAAATCATATGAAGTCACGAAATTACAATATGAAAGTTAAAATGTTCAAAGAATGCTTGGGACATCCCGTGACGCACAATGTCTGGGCCAAGAGGTCGTGTTCCAAAATATCCATGCACAGAAATGTCCGCACCGAAAAGTCCTTCACCTATATACCCAACACAGAAATCTCCAGATTCCGTAGTAGACAATGTTACTCGGCCAGGGACCAATTCTATCGGTCAGGCGCGCGTACTGGCCTCCCCAGCCAAAAGATGAAAGGAGAAAAGCCTTCTCGGAGATACGCTATTCACTAGTCAAACGCCGCATAAATACAACCAGCTTGAACGCAAGCGGCCTGCTGCGTGGCTATTCTTCTGCTTTTGACTTTCGAGGAAGCCCTTACAGCTGAAGGCCGGGCAAACTACCCCCTTATAGTAAGAAAAACAAAGTAGTGACTTGTATATTTTTTTACTCGAGCATTTATATAGAATGTTTTACATTGGTATCTAAAGGGAAGACAGTCGGTTCAGACACCTGCTGTGTGACTATGAGTGAGAAAGGTGCCGAGATAGTTGGGCGGTTTAAAAAGGTCTGGGATGTAGAGGCATCATTTAAAATAGGTTTAAAAGAATGGTAATACATTGACGAAACTTTAAAAGCATATAACAAGTCGACATAGGTTCGCTGGTGCGATAAGAACCATTTGTTGCACTCTGCATAGACACTCGACAGGGTTGGGACGGAATGCGCCACACGAAAGGCGGAGCCCCAAGTGCAGCACTGGGTCGAGCATTTTGAGTGCTGTTTTCGTTGCCCACCCATAGACGCCTATATGCGTTTTCTTGTCAGCAGTGCCAGCCGTCGCCTGAGCTAGATTATAGGGGTCACATCACCGCATAAGGGTACCAAAGCATACAAAACCATCCTAACTTAAATAAATACCAGCCAAAACGGACCTGTAATGGTTTAAAACGACGGCGTAGAAAATGTTAAACAGAAATATCCAAAACCTACGCGAAAGTAGAAAACCCGCGAAAATGTACAAGAAGCCGCAGCTGAAACTGACCAAAAGGGAATCAAAATAACCGATATCCCATTTATATTTCTCGCGGATACGCTATTCAATCGTCAAACGCCGCATAAATTCAACCAGCTTGAAAGCAAGCGGCCTGCTGCGTGGCTATTCTTCTGCCTTTGACCTTCGAGGAAGCCCTTACTGCTGGAGGCTGGGCAAACTAACCACCTTATATGAATCGAAACATAGTAGCGGCTACTGGAATCTTTTACTCGAACCTTGGCATCAAAAAAAGCCAAATCCTAGCGATGTAATGGCAGGAACGCCGTTCCTGCCGTTGCTTCAAAAGCCTAACAAGTTACCATTACAGTTCTAGCGACCCTTAATGGAACGCTGGCGTTCCTCCGTTCTTCTCGTTCGTTCCAGGAAATCCGTTTTTTGTAACGCCGTTCCGTACAACACTGGTTTGAAGCTATGTTAACGTGCATGTGCCCTCAATTTAATCGCTCCGAACCTGACGCGCTCACCCTTTGCTGTCTGTTAGTGTTTTTATTGTGTGTTAATTGTCTTGTGTGAGTTTTTTCTAACAATTCCATCTATTAAAAAATGCTCGTAGTTAAGTAGTTCTGCTCTTTCAAAGCAGTCATCCTAACCACGGGTTCGAATCTCGTTACTGCTTTTTTTCTTTTTGAAGGGTGTGTCATATTTGAATACTGAAACTTGTTATCACGTATATAATCTATTTAGGACATGTTTATGAATTATAAATAAGATTTCAGTTATTTTCGTTGCCTTTTGTTCAGTTTCAGCTGCTGCTTCTTGTACGTTTTAGGGGCGAAGCTCCTAAAGCCATGGGTCTGTCCATCCCTTGTGTCTCCTCGTACGTGACCGCCGCATGCTTTCGGAGATGTCGCAAAGTGGGCCGCGTTGCACGCGCAAGAACCGGCTGAAACCGGCAGCGCAAACTCGGCACCGGGAGAGCGAGCTTGTCTGTGTTCGCCAACGGAGGCGCGAGCGCACGTGCACTGCGAGGGGGAGATCACGCAAGAGATCACGCCACGAACGCAGGCAGTCGTTCTCAGAGATCGAACCAGACGCAAAGACCTTTGCTCGTTTCCTCTCGTCGTGTTCGGGCACAAGTTCGCCCTAAATAAAAATTCTTTCTTTACCGTTGTGTCCCATACTACGTGACAAATTGTGGTGGAGGTGCGGGATAGACCAGGTCTGAGCCTGGGAGCATTGACTCCGAAAATAAAAGTTGATTTGTACAATGTACGCACACCGTCTTACGTCTTTCTTAATGATGTAATGGGCGAACTTTCACGGAAGAGTTACGGTTACCGATGATCTCCCCCTCTCGAGCTTCGCCCCACTTATTATCATTCATTCCGTGGCTATGGCGTGATTTTTTTCCGGGTTTTATAATTTCGCGTAGGTTTTGGCTATATCTGTTTAACATTTTTCTACGCCGTGGTTTTATACGATTACAGATCTGTTTTGCTAGTATTGATTTCAGTTAGGGTGATTTTGTATGCTTTGGTAACTTTATGCTGTGATATAACCCCCATAATCTTGCTCATGCGACGGCTGGCTGTGCTGACAAGAAAACGCATTGTAGGCGTCTATAGGTGGGCATCAAAAACAGCGCTCAAAATGCTCGACCCAGTGCTGCACTTGGGGCTCCGCCTTTCGTGTGGCGCATTCCGTACCAACCCTGTCCAGAGTCTCTATGCAGAGTGTAACAAATGGTTCTTAACGCACCAGCGAACCTATGTCAAATTGTTATATTCTTTCAAAGTTTCGTCAATGTATTATCATTCTTTTAAACCTATTTTTAATGATGCCTTCAAATCCAGATCTTTTTAAACCACCCAACTATCTCGGCACCTTTCTCACTCATAGTCAAACAGCATGTGTCTGAACCGACTGTCTTCTTTTTTGATACCTATATAAAACATTCTGTAGCCCGCGCTTTTACTCCCATGACAAGTTCGCCCTGTGCTACGCGACTCGTTATTTGTAAAATTTGGAAAAAATTGGAGTTCCAATAAGCGCAATTCTGCAGCATTTTGTATTTTTACAGGATAAATATTGCTGCGCAGAGTTGTACAGTGATGCGTACAAAACATCCACCGTGTTCTGTCTGTGCACAGTAGCAATTTAATGCAAGTAGAACCAAGAATATTAACACCAGTGTCTTTAGAGCGGAAGCGTATGCCATTTGTTTGTTGCAAATCATAATATTGAACATAGCATCCCTATGTCGGTCTTTAATACGGACTCGTTGAGTGTGGTGCAAGCATTGTCATCCACAAAGTCATCTAAAAACTATATCACCAATCTCGCCCTGAAGACGATTATCTCTGCATATGCCTCGCATCTTGAAGTGACAGTGTTTTTGGTGCCGGGCCATTGTGGGATGGTTTGTAATGAGACCGCGGATGAGATTGTCGCTGCTGCTGTGCTTATAAATATACTGCGCAGAGCAACAGTACCCTGCACTATTCTTAAGCCACACATCAGAAACAACATTCGCAATACATGGCAAGCCGACTGAAATACACAGACAGAATACGAGTTATACGTAATAAAACCACACTTGGCACCATACACTACAGACACACGCAACAGACACACGGAAGTCGCCTTGGCCAGGTTACAAATGGGCCACACGCATGCGATGGAGTCACACCTGCTCACTAGCTCTGCAAGACCCGTGTGTAGCAGGTGTGGGACGGGCCTATCTGTAGCGTGCCCATCTGTAGTCACATCCTAAGTTAGATGCATCCTAATGCTAGATGCAAGACACTCGACACAACAGACGCATACATTTCCAGTAACTATACAGACATCATGCTCTGCTAAACCCTTCCTTGTTTTTGTTGACAATGCAATTATTCCTGCGCAACGCGTTTTAAAATATTTGCATGATGTTAACATTTAAATCTCATTTTCTATCATGCGTAATCACAATTGGCCCTATACACAATCCGCCACCATTGCCTCTAATTTATTTTCCGTTATTCTGGCTTACACATTATGGTAGGCACTGTTTCCTGTTATATCCCTTCGTTTGCCGTTTTTGGCCCAGGTGGCTTTGCGCCAAAATAAATTCAACCGTAATCAACAATTCACACAAAGTAATATGCTTTCGGAAAAAA
Organism: Haemaphysalis longicornis; assembly: GCF_048455015.1. NCBI lineage: Eukaryota > Metazoa > Arthropoda > Arachnida > Ixodida > Ixodidae > Haemaphysalis > Haemaphysalis longicornis. Next base: position 3,195,782 of record NW_027526214.1, read on the forward strand.
AAATCGGGAAACACAGAAGTGTTTGAATAATAGTTGCAACAGAGATTTATTCGTATATGTAAATACCCCTAGTCATACAATCAAACAGCAATACCACAATAATAAAAACGCTTCTATCAAGAGAAACGATTGAATTGTGATTCAATGGTGCGTACCTCAATCAGCCAGTGATGACAGCGAGACTTGCACCGTTTGGGTTCTTTTTTGTGGGGCATAAAACTTCCAAAATGGTTGCAGACTGGAATGGTAAGAAGGTGTGTAAAGATTGTGTGGTTCAGAGACTCAAACAAATTTATTATGTCTTCTAGCAACAAAAACTATAATGCTTCAGGTTGTCAATAAAGGTGATGTTTATCCAGGATGTGACTGACAATAGAAACCTGGGCCCTCTATATTATCTTTTGAAGGAATCAAGCCAGCATAACTCCTGTGGTAGGTTTACCATCAACAGTAGCTGAGCAGGCACTTTCTGCAGACTGTTGCAGTAGCACCTTGCTTGCCAGTAAGTTATTCACTCTAGGAATGGTTGCCGCCAATGTATTGGTAAAACGTCTTTTAAAACTAGTATATCACAGAATGGCAGCCTCACACTTGCCCTGAAAAGGAAGGTGTGTGATAGCTACATCTAACCGGTACTCACCCGAGGGGGAGAAGCTTCCATCCTGTTTAAAAGGTTTAACTTAAATTAAGGACATCTAAGCGGGCAATAGAACAGAAAATGGAAGGTAGAACATTAAGGGACAGACTGAGAACCTAGTGGGTCACAGAAAAAGCGCGTTCCACGGACATATTAGTTGAACAAAAGAAGTATTATATTTTAGCAACGCGTGTAATCCGATGACCAGATAACGGTTGGTCCGAGATAACCATTCAGGGTTACAGAAGGGATACCTAGAGAAGTCATGCATTGCAGGCGGTGGCAGACAGGTACTTCGTCAGATGAGATCGAGATGTTTGCAGGCATACGTTGGTCACTATTAGCACAGAACAGGGATTGTGCATGACCACGTTTCGTCACTTTTTTGTACAATTATTAGATGCAATGTACGGCAACATGGTTTCATGCAGTGAAGCTGCACCTCTACACGTATGCACCTTAAAAAAGGCTAGAAATTGATGCACCAGGAAATGTTGAATGTGGATTTTGGTCTACATACTTGGACATTATATTTTTTGCACTTGTTTTAAATACGGCTGCCGCTCTCAGGATCGAACCCCATCCTTCGGTACATCAGTGCGAAACGGTATTCACTAAGATGCCATGGCATGTTAAAGAAATATTGGGCGCGTAGAAGAGAAGCAACATATCAAGAATAAATGCTGGGGCCCTATTACACGAACACATAACCGGAAATTAAGGAAGAGACGGGTAGACCACCACAACTACTAAGGTTGGTTCCCACAACTGCTGTTGCAATCCAAACCTAAGATTCCACCTTTCAGGATATATGAGCAACCTTCGTATCTGTAAACAGTGCACTATGCAGCGTCACATCACCTTGCCCGCAGTTGTTTAGAGCCCACAGTACGGTTATGATGCAGGAGCGCAAAAGGATTCAGCGCCGACCAAAGCAACACCCCTTTGAGCCAGGTAATCCTCTTCGAGTGTGCGGCAGCGTGAATGATGTTTACTCTCACTCCCTCTCAAACCAGCAACTAGTGAGTATCTGTGGACCCTTTTGATGACACCTGCACAGTAAGAAATGATGCCGCTGTGGGCACACTCACTCCGGCCTGGGCACTAATCACGAAAACAATATTTTACACTTTGCGTATCATAATTGGTTAGACGCATTATCACTGAGTGTGCAGTAAAAGTCGGGATACGATGGCTAGACAGGCTAGTGGTAAACTTTGATATTCGACAAAAGATACAATTAGGAACTAGAAAAGCATGACAATGTCAACCTAAGCTGAAAGAATGGAACTAGCGGAGCTTTCTGTGTTAGTCAATAGCCGTAAGACAGCTGACATACGGAAGTATAACGTAGAGAGGATCGAATATGATGCAATATACGGAGGCAGCTTCAAAGCAGTGCGGATGTATGTAGGAATGGGGAGAAATCAGATTGATTCACCTACTGACAAGCAAGACAAGGTCATGACAAACAGAGATTTTAATGTCATAGTAACCGAGGAGTTCTAAGGAGACCTTTATAGTAGCCGGGACATCCAGGATAATGTCGAAAGCAAAAAATAGTTAAGAGGAGATAGTCATCCCACCAGTACCGGCAGAAGAAGTAAGGAAGGCTTCGAAAGACATTAAAGGGGGCACATCACCTCGTGAAGATAAGATAGCAGCAGACATCTTGAAGGATTGCGAGGAAATTGTACTAGTCAAACTGGCACACAAGTACACACAATGCATAATTACCGAGAGTGTACCGCAATCATGAAAGAGGGCGAACATCACCCTAATCCGCAAGAAAGGTGACATGAAGGGCTTGAAAAATTGCAATGCGATCAGCTTACTGTCTGTCGTGTACAAGGTACTTACCAAGGTAATCACTAACAGAATTTCTGCCGCCCTCGCCCTCGATTACAGTCAACCGAAATAACAAGCAAGGGTTTGTAAAGGCTTTTCATCAATGGGCCATATTCACGCGATCAATAAGGTGATAGAGAAGTGCGCAGTCTGCACTGACCACCTATATATATATATATATATATATATATATATATATATATATATATATATATATATATATATATATATATATATATATATATATATATATATATATATATATATATATATATATATATATATATATATATATAGGGTTTGGAAATGAGGGGCTCGTTAGGAAATACAGAAAGAAATGCCGGCAGTCTACAACGCCAAAGAAGGCATAAAGGAGTGGGTTAGGCATAAAGGAGTGGTTAGACTTTTTTTTTTTTTACCGTTATTGACGTTACATTATTATTATTATTTTTATTAATTATTAATTACGTGAGAAAGAAAGAAAGAAAAACACGCGCCCAGAGTGGGGACCGAACCCACGCCTTTCGATTAGATCTCTAATGCCTTACCAATTCGGCTATCTGGGCGACTGTGTTCTGCTTCACATTCTGGGGTATTTATATTTACTACAACTGTATCTGACGCTTGAGGGTGGTAGCCAGCGCCACTCAGACTACACGGGGAGAAGGGGACCTTCTTTATCAACCCCCGGGGCGTGACGCGAACGTCTACAGCCTGTCATGAGCGGTTGATTGGCGGGAAACCCTCTTATGCTACCTTGGCATCAAGGCTGCCAGAACCGAGGCCCTCGCTAAGCTTTCGCACGTTAATAGGGTTTGGAAATGAGGGGCTCGTTAGGAAATACAGAAAGAAATGCCGGCACTCTACAACGCCAAAGAAGGCATAAAGGAGTGGGTTAGGCATAAAGGAGTGGTTAGACTTTTTTTTTTTTACCGTTATTGACGTTACATTATTATTATTATTTTTATTATTTATTAATTACGTGAGAAAGAAAGAAAGAAAAACACGCGCCCAGAGTGGGGACCGAACCCACGCCTTTCGATTAGATCTCGAATGCCTTACCAATTCGGCTATCTGGGCGACTGTGTTCTGCTTCACATTCTGGGGTATTTATATTTACTACAACTGTATCTGACGCTTGAGGGTGGTAGCCAGCGCCACTCAGACTACACGGGGAGAAGGGGACCTTCTTTATCAACCCCCGGGGCGTGACGCGAACGTCTACAGCCTGTCATGAGCGGTTGATTGGCGGGAAACCCTCTTATGCTACCTTGGCATCAAGGCTGCCAGAACCGAGGCCCTCGCTAAGCTTTCGCACGTTAATAGGGTTTGGAAATGAGGGGCTCGTTAGGAAATACAGAAAGAAATGCCGGCAGTCTACAACGCCAAAGAAGGCATAAAGGAGTGGGTTAGGCATAAAGGAGTGGTTAGACTTTTTTTTTTACCGTTATTGACGTTACATTATTATTATTATTATTAATATTTATTAATTACGTGAGAAAGAAAGAAAGAAAAACACGCGCCCAGAGTGGGGACCGAACCCACGCCTTTCGATTAGATCTCGAATGCCTTACAAATTCGGCTATCTGGGCGACTGTGTTCTGCGTCACATTCTGGGGTATTTATATTTACTACAACTGTATCTGACGCTTGAGGGTGGTAGCCAGCGCCACTCAGACTACACGGGGAGAAGGGGACCTTCTTTATCAACCCCCGGGGCGTGACGCGAACGTCTACAGCCTGTCATGAGCGGTTGATTGGCGGGAAACCCTCTTATGCTACCTTGGCATCAAGGCTGCCAGAACCGAGGCCCTCGCTAAGCTTTCGCACGTTAATAGGGTTTGGAAATGAGGGGCTCGTTAGGAAATACAGAAAGAAATGCCGGCAGTCTACAACGCCAAGTAAGGCATTCGAGATCTAATCGAAAGGCGTGGGTTCGGTCCCCACTCTGGGCGCGTGTTTTTCTTTCTTTCTTTCTCACGTAATTAATAAATAATAAAAATAATAATAATAATGTAACGTCAATAACGGTAAAAAAAAAGTCTAACCACTCCTTTATGCCTAACCCACTCCTTTATGCCTTCTTTGGCGTTGTAGACTGCCGGCATTTCTTTCTGTATATATATATATATATATATATATATCAAGGTTGCAGTCGTCATTGCCAGTGCTATTCGGCTTTTTTTTTGAAATATTTAATAGGGCCGAATGACGTGTGTTTGTCACGTTTTTTTGATACATTGATAAATAAGCGAAAATATTAGTCGAGAAAAAATCCGCCGTTTTTCCGGGAGCGGGACCCGAACCCACATCTCCGCATAACCGATGCAGTGCGTTCGCCATACGCTATCCCGCAGCGGCTTCTCTCTCGACTTTAAAGCGGGGGTTTACATTTACAAGAGCTCTGAGGCCGGTCAACTAGCGCCACCTCTCGACTACAGCGGGAGACGTAGAACGTCTTCTTTCCCAGAGGCCGCCACGTAGACCGTGGTCGGAGGTCGGGGTTAGCAATTGGCATATCCGAACTGCTGGAGCCAGTGCCTCGTATTGCATGTAGCAGAACAGAAAGATACGGGACGAGGGACTCGGTAAAGATGCATATCAAGGTTGCAGTCGTCATTGCCAGTGCTATTCGGCTTTTTTCGAAATTTTTAATAGGGCCGAATGACTTGTGCTTGTCACGTTTCTTTGATACATTGATAAATAAGCGAAAATACAAGTCGAGAAAATATCCGCAGTTTTTGTAAAAATCTTGTAAATATAAACCCCCGCTTTAAAGTCACGAGAGAAGCCGCTTCGGGATAGCGTAATGGCGAACGCACCGCACCGGTTATGCGGAGATGTCGGTTCGAGTCCCGCTCCCGGAAAAACGGCGGATTTTTTCTCGACCTATATTGCACAGACTATGAGAAAGGATTGCACTCGGTCGAAACTTCAGCAGTCATTCAGGGATTACGAAAACAGCGTGAGAATGCGAATTGTGTAGGAACACTAGAGTATATTTGCATTTGGTCCGCCGCTACCATTATCCTCCAAAAGGAGAGCAGCAAACTACCTCTAAGGAAGGGCATCAGACAAGGAAACATAATCCCTCCGATGGTATTGACAGTATGTTTGCAGCAAATATTCAGAACATTGAATGGGGAACAGGTGGGAGTAATGGTTTATGAAAAATACCTCAGTACGTCAGCTTTGCTGATGACGTTGCCTTGTTGACTAACTGGGGGGAGGAATTGCAATGCATGTTCACCGCACTGAACAAACATAATAGAATTTTGGGCCTGGAAATAAATAGGGGGATTACTAAAGTTATGAGGAATAACCTCGGGACAGTAGAGCAGTTTGAGATGGTCAGTGAGGCGGCGGAAGTGGTAAGCGAATATATCTACTTGGGCAAAGTTGTGACCCCGGATCCCAACCATGACGCAGAGGTAATTCGAAGGGTCAGAATTGGGTGGTGTGCATTCGGCAGATATTCTCCGATAATTAAAGACAGGCTGCTTACCATTGTCGCTGAAGAAGAAAGTGTATGACATCTACACCTTTCAAGTAGTCGCCTATGGGGCAGAAATTGGAGGATGACTAAAAGTGTTCTACCTAAATTGAGGACCACTGGGCGAGGAATCCCATGAAACATAATGGGTGTAAATTTAAGCGACAATAAACTGGAGTGGGTCAGGCAACAAACGCGTGTTAAGGACATAATATTGAAATTAGGAAGAGAAAAATTGCGTGGACAAGTCATATAATGTGGCGGCGAAAACACCATTAATCATTAGGGTCAAAGAGTGGATCCCTAGAGAAGGCTACGGGGGCAGGGTGCGGCAGAAGTTTATATCCTCAGATGATATCAAAACGTTCATGACTATACATTGGTCGCAGTTAGCACAGGACCGGGATAATTCGAGATCCATTGGAGAAGCCTTTGCCCTAAGGGGCCTTTGACAGTTGGTTAATGATAGTTATGTTAATGGTGAGATCAATGCCTCAAGTAAATATAAAGTCTGCGCATTTCTATTTTGAAGTGATCCGGAGTTAAATCTTGTAAGTATTTGTGGCTGCAGAGGTGTTCTGTAAAGACGATGGAATCACTCTTTTGAAAAAGACCAGCGCACAAAAAACGTTTATCGTGGTAGTTAGTGTGAACCAAGTGGTGTGACATGGTATGTCTTGAGGTGCATTGGAGCCTAAACAAACTTAAAAAAAAGGAAGCGGATTTACCTTGGTGGCAGGCTATTCTGGGGGGTCGAAACATTTGTTGCCACATAAGGATTCGTACCAGGGTGCACGTGGTTCTGAGGATGGAAACAGTTTGTGTTTGGATTTACAATGCGTTCACCAATTATTATTATTGGTTACCCAATGACGAATATGTTCGATGTAAGCTGGGTAAGCTGATTTTTTACCTTCTTTAGGGCTACCTCCAGCAAATCTCTCTGTAATAAGACGGGGAGCTGACATTCAGGAAATCTTGGGCATTTTGATATGCTACCACCATTTACATTGGTAGTATGAATATCATTCGCAAAAAGATCGGTTATAAGGGTAATCTTGACTGTTCACATAAAATAAATAATATATATACCTCTGGTCTATATTTCAGTACTGGTATAAGGTAAGTCTATGTCTCAAACAGTTTTTAGTTTTCATGGCCATTACACGGCTTTATATTTGAAACCATATTATTTCACAATAATCTGAAAAAACGTTTTTATTCTTTTTTTAGGCAGGTCAATAAGGGCATCGCAGCTTTACTATAGTAAAGACGCTAGAAAATATTCTCGGATTTGTAAGTGAATTCGTCTTTAAAGCAACGGTCATGCCTCCCGATTCCCAAAACAGTTTTTGGAAAGAGATTTTGAAACCATAGTTTAAATAGGGGTGCATGCCCAATCGGCACTCTCACCGCAGTAGTTACTGGCAAGCTATCATCTGGAAAACCCTCATTCACTTCTTTTCAAATTTCGTCTACCACCGTACAAATTCATTTTTTGCTCTCAGAAATGCTGTGCTGCTCATGCATGTAATTTTAGTAAATACCTGCAAGTTGGTATTACCTTTCTTCATAAAAGTTGGTGAAAGTAATTCAGGTATTTTCAATTTACCTCGAAAATATAAAAGGCAATATTTTATTATAAAAAATCTATTATTTCACACTCGGAGAATATGTGAGGCTATGCATCACAGAAAAGTTCTCAAAGTACTTGTCATAAATACTGAATCGAAAAAATGATTCCATCGGCACATGCTCAGTCGCTCGGGGTTATTATAAGGTGTTCATTTCAGAGCAATATAAAGTGGTGCAATATTAACGGACACATTAAAGACAAAGCTTCATCATAGTGGAATTTTTAATACTTACAAAAGTGTATATGAGTGTTTACGGAAGGATTTATTATTAATAAGGATTTGGATCCAGAAAATAAAATGCTTTTTTCTGCGGGAAGTAAGCTGGAGCCGTTCGCCCGATATAAAACGAGTACAATATCAATTTGGGGTAGCAAATATGTAGTACTTGTTAACATATTATTACATTTAGGCGAGTGATTTTCACAGGGGAACGGTAGAGGATCTTCTGTCAACAAACGCGTGTTAAGGAATCTTGACAGCGTTGAACCTGCAAAAATGTAACTGCCAGTATACGTATCGCTTGAGTTTTTAGGTACTCCTGAAATCCGCACACGGATGGCAGGCGCTGCCAACCGCCCAAAACCAAGACAACTACGTGAAATCATGCAGCTGTGTGGCAATGAGTCAAGAGAGGATGCGTGCGCTAGGGGGGAAGTCTGCGGTCGCGGCCATCCCTTTGCCTTGTCTATAACGAATTTAATGCAGCGCCAGTGTGATATGCACAACCCTGTGTCCCCCAAATGCTGGGGCAGAGGGTTGAAGCTTCTGTGATGATGATGCCCAAGGCCGGTGGAGGAAAGTACGGAGTCTTTAGATTCATTAGGATTCAATTTTTTGAAAGTTTATCGCTTGGAATCTGGTTGACTGAAGATGTACAGCTACTGCCATGTTACAATCACACACCTAATTTTAACAAATACCAAAATTATTACAATTACAAGTAGTTGTTACCTAATATAGCAGTTGGAACTCGTTTTATTTTGAGTGCAACGCCCCTGAACACTTCCCGCTAAAAATCCTCCTACCACAGGAAGCCTTTTTTTGTTAACGAAGGTTAGTTCTCCGAGTTCAAGGTATGTTCCAAAATTTTCTGTGTCAGAAAAAAACATTTATTCAGACAGCAAATGGGCACAAACGATTCAACTAGAGGCACGCCCTGGTATGTCCTTTTTATATTTGAATCTGAAACCAAGTAAAAAAAAATTTTTAAATTTTATTATGACAATTGTTTCTAGGACACCTTTTGAAAGCACATTCCAAGCGAGTTGTATTTCTTATGACCACCTAAAAATGTTTAATGCTTTTTAAACGGAACGGGCTACCCATCTTTTAATAACTAAGAGTTAACATGTCAATTCCACTGGAGGAATGGAAGGCGAAACTGGAAAATGAGTAGATAAAGTAGTATAAAACATTCTTTGTAATTTAAATTATGAAAATATATAAATATATTTTCTTTAAGCGTGGTTGTGTGTACGGAAGCCACAAGGTCTCTATTAATTAGTTCCAGTGTCCGCTTCTTCAATCTTTTGGGCCATAATTTGTTTCCCTTCTTCTAGTGCAATTGAAATCTTCCTTATCTACTCCCTTGCCTGATGTTCCACCAGTTTTTCATCCACTTAAGAAAGAACATGTCAAAACGATGGTATTTTTTTTATAAGAGACAACAACATATCTTACCATGTGGTGGTCTGTGAAATTATTATCTCGCCTACGTGTGAAAGAAATTCTTCTGAGTGAGCATTTAGAGCTCAATATTTGCCAGAGGGATGAAATGTAACGCCAATAACTTGTTTTTTTATCCACAACATTCAAGTCTCTGCATAGTTGCGGACAGGACGTAGATTGAAAATATCTATAACTTTTGTTCTGTTCATTGTTATTTTTTACATAGCCATGCCTTATAGTGTATGCAGGAATACCAATTCATATGTCAAGAGTTTTTGCCTCAAAAACAGCGCAAAAACGACTACAGGAAAACTATAGGAAACAACATTGAAGCCGAGAATCAACTTACAATAGCATTAGACATTTCTGAGGAATGCATAGGGATGTTGCCTTGACGATATCAACAATACATGAAAGTATATTTTAGATTGCGTGGAAACACTTTGTCCTTTAGATAAGTCCGCTTGCTGTAGAAAAAGCTACTCCAAGCATGCTTTTTGTGGCTCTTTTTTTCCCTATATCTTTTGCACAGATGCAATGCAGGGCTAAGTCCAACACTGCTGTGTGAGTGCGTTAAACAGTTGTGATGGGAAAAAAATGGCGTTTAAACTCAAGATCAGCACGAGCATTTTGCTTTTACAGCATCCAATTCTTCATATACAACAACTAGTATTAGCCCAGAAAAGCAAATCTTGAGCAATGTGTTTGTGCATGGAAGTGAAGTAGCTGTGAAACATCAGCTTATAATTGTTAAACCTTACCAAGATTACTCGTACTCAATGAAGATTTTATTGTCTCTATATTTGAGCAGGAGATGGCTGACACCAGCACTGGATAAACAATTTTGGAGCAATGCATTTTTCACATTTAGGGGTAGAATCTGCGCTGACATTCTGCGCGTGGCTGTCGTACTTTGCACCCAACTCGTAAAAAAATTGCAATTGAAGCGCGGACGGTTGCAATGTCTCCAGTGCATACGTCAACGCCATATGTCTACAACTGCGGCATCATACGATTGTGACCAAAAGACGGTACGTGTTAGGAACATGGCTCACGTTGAAGTGACTTTGTAAAATATATCAGCTTTATATATTACCACTTGGTTGTATCGCTATATGTTAAAATATAAATATAATTTAAAATTGTTTAGTTACTTCATGCGTCAGCCTGGCAACTGCTTAGGGAAATTCGACTGCACAAGAGGTAGTTTACAATTCCAGACGTTCATGAAGACTCATTCGGAGGCGAAAACAGTCGCAGAACGTTTTCAAGGACGTTTCAATAGAACGGCTGGCGGTTTTTAATGATACAGAAGCTTCTTCTGCTTTTTTGAAAGTACAGTTAGAGTATTGTAGAATATTCCGAGGTCATCTTATCCGCTGGGTGGTAATCTGCACAGTTTCAAATGCATGAATAAATTCCGAGACAAACCAATCCGGCCGGCAGTTAGGCGCGAACTCTTTCCATTTCTGAACAATAAGTTTTGATGTGGATTGCCTCTTGTTCATTTCGTCATTCCCGCCCTGGCGCAAAGCTGCTTAATGTTTGGGTTTGATGCTTGTTCATTTTGTCATGAATAGTGCTAGTTTTGATTACTGGACAATTATTGTATAATATATTAGCTAATACTATGAGGGCAATAGGTCCACAGCTGCCACCGATCTTCATGAGAAGAGAAGTAAGACACCTATAATGAATGACGTCAGACTAGGAGAAACAATCTCTTGGAAGTTATTCAAAGCGTGCTTTCAAGAGGTATTGGGAACATTAAATTAAAAATAGGTGGGTGTAAGGGTTAATGAAGAATAGCTTACAAACTAACAATTACTTACGATGTTGTTTTCAGAAGTAACTCGGGGGATTTATTGTAAAGCATGCTTACCGAAGTGGAGAAATCGACAAAAACACGTCGGCCTGAAATTGATTTTCAGAAAACCGAAGTCATGATCAATGAAATCAGTTGAGCGCATCGATTTGAAATACGAAGCGAAGTGGGTCTAGTAAGCGAATATATCTACTTAGACCAAGCAGTGACACCGATACCAAACCATGAGGCAGAGATAATTAGGAGGATGAAGTGGCATGAAGCACATTCGGCAGACATTTTGCAATAATGAATGGCAGCCTACCATAGTCCCTGAAGAAGAAGGTGTATTACTGCTGCATCTTACCGGTACTCACCTATGGGGCAGAAACTTGGAAGCTCTCTCAGAGGGTTCAACGTAAATTGACAGCGACTGAGCGGGCAATAAAACAGAAGTTTATAGGTGTAACAATAAGGGAAAAGAAGATAGCTGTTTGGATGAGGGAACAAACACGTGTTAAGGACCTATTAGTAAAAATTCGGAAGAAATGAGTGTGGGCAGGGCATGCATTGCCAAGGTAAGTTAGCCGTTCGTAATTGAGGGTAACAGAGTGATAGCTATAGAAGGAAAGCATGCCAAGAGGCTGCAGAGGGTTATATGGACGGATGAGGTCAACAACTTTGAGGGAATAAATTGGCCGCCAATAGCAAAGGACGGGGACAATAAAAAATCCACGCGAGAGGCCTTTGCCCTACAGTTGTAGTAGATAGGGTGATGATGACGATGAGGAGGTGGACAGTGACGATAATGACGAGCTAATATCAAATTCCTCACAGTGTAACTTATGCATTCAAGGTGACATCATTGGCGACACCACGTATACCGATCACGGACACCTACGCTGTATCTAACCATGCAACGAGAATGACGGTGAACGGTAGAAGCATAGAACACTGTTCATTGAAGCTGTGAAGTTACGTGAACGGGCGTATTGTATGTTTATTATGCCGGCATGTATCGAACCTCTTCCGCCATCAGAGATTTTCAGAAAGAAGCCCAGTCCCCTGTTTTTTCTACGCCATATAGTAAATCGAAAAGGGCCCACCGTCAACACATTCAGCGAACCAAGACCAGCGGTATCGAGAGTTAATATTGGCCAATGCCAACCCTTCCATTCCCGTAGCCGGATAGCTACACTAATTTAAAATGAATGCGTTTTAAATCTAACAACCTAAACAGTTTTGTCACCAACAAAAAACTTCTGTGAAAAAATAAGTTACTGCCACCACTAGAAACTGCAAATGGAATGAATAAAGAAACAGAGTGAGAGCCCTTTGGCTTACCAATATACCCACGAGCTCTGCGTACTGGTGTGAAAGAGACGGGGTATTAACCGAGCGAATCGGTGGATTTACCACGGGTGTTTATCCTGAATGCCCACAATAGTGTCATGCGACCTCTCGCGCTTCTATGGGCTCAGACCAAGGCACGTGTAGAGCCTGTGTGCACGCCTTGCGCGTGCGCTAGGAGTTTGAAAAAATCAAAGAAAGCTCACACCAATGCATGTCGTCTCACTTCTCTGTCACTGCCACAGATCTTGCGGTATTTGTTCGTGGTAGAAGGGACAAAGGAGAAGTTGGATCGTCTAACGCCGGGTTTCCACTTATGTGGTTCATCAATACCACGGAAACTACCAAAATGTGTGGATTTTGCGAGGATTTATCCTTAGCAAAGAATATCTCGATAAAGTAATAAAGGGTATGGCGATGTGCATTTCTCTTGACTCAGGTTTCACTCTTTGAAGAGCCACATGCGTGAATCAACGTTATGTCGCTCGTGTAATGTTGGTGGTGTAGTGTACAGCATCGCTTTCCAAACACCATCACAGGGTGGATTACATTTATAGTTGAATCTATAGAGTAATCAGTCTTGTTCTTCTGAGTTGTAATTTCCTGTCCCGATGCTCCTTGCAGGCACTTTTGGTGAAACATCAGGCGCTAAAAAACTCAGAATCAGTGAAGCCCCAGTTGATGTCAAATCGAGCAGGAAGCCGCCATCCCCTTCAAACACACCCGCGGTGCCGACCTGGACGCCCGGGTCGCTACCCACGGCAGCTACCCAGCTAGCAGAGTCAGATCTCTGAGCCAGATTTAATGTTCTATGGCATAAAAAATCAGGCTGTTAGGCTCATCGCTCTCCTCAGAGCTAAGAAGAATAAACTTTCAATGTTTGACGAGAGTGTGAATTTTGCTTGTTGGTTATACATTCTTGTAGGCTGAGCGCAGACACGAAAGTACGACTCAAGGGATGGGTCCAGGGCGAGCGCTAACTTCCAACCGAGTTTTTTTCGAAAAGCAAACGAATATAACCCCACACCCAAAATAAACGGTGCCATACGCTAATATTCTATATTTTCAGAAATTTCAAATTTATCACAAAGCGCAATGCAGCGGGTGCTGACACAGTCCAGCCCCACTATGCAAATCGTTTCCGCTTGGATAATTTCGCTCGTGAGCCTGCTTTTGCTCTTCCCTATCACAAAACGTTCTTTGAAAATCCGGCGTACTGCCTTTCAAAACACATGAGCAGCAGCGCAGTGCGAGGAAACTATCGCAACCATTCGTGACATTACGTTTGTGTTCATGGGGCATGCTATTTAAACAGTGACCTGTCTGTCATACATACCGCTTACCACAAGAGAGGGGGATCTGGTGCACCACATTTCTGCACACGAAACGAAGTAATGTATGTGCTTTGTTGAAGATCCTGGGTTTATTTTTGCATCTGTTGGTTTCATCTTGAATAAGGTGGCAAGTGTTTTCGGGGACTAAAACAATAAAACCATTTGTGTTGCGAGCCAAGCCACTTCCAGTGTTTTCTTTTCACTGGCTCTGAGTATAAGTAAGGGCACACATGAGGCAGGTACGGGGGAAACCTCAGCGCTTCCAACACATGTTGGACATTTTATGCCACCCGTGGCACCGGTAGCAGTATCGGCAGTGGCAGTTAACACATTCTTAAATATACAGTTGAAAAGAACCCCAGTCTTGGGATACACCGATGACAACCAACGACGATGTGGACGTTGGACCATTCCTGACTGCGTCCTAGGCGGAGGCACGAGTTGCAACGACTAAGCATTCAACAAACTCAAAAAAGTACACCATAGGACCGAGCACCCTGTAACAACACGTACGTTATTCGCTTCTTAAACATAAATGAGCAAGCGAAAGATCCCAAGCGGCCTAGCAAGACAAATATTGTCCGGCCAATCTACGGCTTTTCTCCGGAATGGTCGGCCGTTGGCAACAACTTGGCAAGCGTTGAACATAAGATAAACGGCTTGAATACGCCCACCATCCTCTCCGCACGTTTTCGGCAGCCACTTTTCTTGAGTCCGTCAACCTTCCGTCGTTAATCGTAAACGTGGTTTGCGTTCGGCGAAAGGTATAACCATCTTGTGAATCAAGCACCGCTGATGAAGGGCACTAGTTTCAGCAAAGTTAAGTCAAACTACAGGTAGCAGATTTCCCGCCGCTGAGTACTGGCTCGTTGCTTGAAAGGGGGCGTCCAAAAGATGATCATCTTGTACTCGGCCACCAAGCTACCACTTTTTTTTCGCTTGTCGGGGTACACATGATAAATGGGTGTTATCCGGTTATAGAGAACTCGTGTTTCATCGGCAGCCATTGTTCAAAAGTTGTTTGGTAAACGTACATTATCCGGTCAGCTTATGAATATGCATGCCCCTGCTCTCCAAAAGATGAACGGCTGACGTCTGTGGTAGGTCAAGCACCGCCCATGCCCATTCACCGGAATTCCGAAAGTCATGCGTGGTCACGCGACGAGCCACTGAATAGTTTGCTGTAGATAGATGTACACTCATGGGGACAAATGAATGGGGAACATGAAATTATTAACCGAACACGCTAGATCAAAGAATATGTCAAGTGAAGACAAAATTATGGCACATTTCTGCAATACTCACGAAGGCATATTTTCAAGCATGGTTACTTTAATAAAGTAGTGCGATTATTTCACTTGCATAGAAAGAATCACGTAATTTGTTTGTTCTGGTTTATAGTTTTGCGTTCGCGTTTCTTTTGCCTATTATATATTTTATGCCATTCTATACACTTGAAAAAAAATGTAATTTTTTGGCTGAAACAAGAAGTGGCCTAAAACAACTCGTGCTTTCCGGGCCTGTATAGACACCGACCGGATTCCTTTAAATGTTGCCCTTATGGCTTTTGTAGTTTTCGGTAGAAAATAAAGAACGTGAGTTTGGTTACCAACCGTGACTCCGAGGAGGTTAACAATGAATGTTGCGGGCGCACAGCGCATACCACCTAGACTAAAAAACGCAGCCCTCTTGGCATTCTCTTCGCATTTTGTTCCCTCGGGACGTCAAAACCACGGTACGAAGCACGTTTGACAGCACATTTCCTTGCTCGTACACACGATCTTATACTACTTATTATGCGAAACTATGCATGGTATCGGGAGTTTGCAGTAAATATTGCAACAGTAGTAATAAATGCAACTGGACCATACGTGCCATTAAGCAGCCACTTTAGTTAGCGCTCACCGTTGATGAAAAGAACCAAAAAGCGTGTGTTCTATTGAACAAGTTTCTTCCTTTAGCAGCGAAGTAGCAGTCAAGTAACGCGCTAATATGGGCCCGAGCAGCGGCGAAATCTCGTGGGTTTCTGGACTGGGAAAAGACAACCCACCGTGTTGTTTTTGTTGCTTCACTCCTACCTTGCTTCAATAAAAGTTTTTCTTTTTCACGTGAGCAATAAATCAGAACATAATTTAGGCAAGACAGAGCATCTTCAATAAGGGGAACAAAAAAAACCACATGAGAACGTAAAAAGGTGTGCAATACGCAAAAAAATTTACCTATAGTGGCAAGGTCGTTTAAATGGAACACGTGTTGCAGAAAACAACGTATTTTATTTTTTATTTCAATGTGGTTTGAACGACCGCATTGGTCAAATAAATTCTTTTTATTTACGGGAACTGCCCAAAGGCATATCAGTATTAGATGTGGAAGTCTAGAACGGGAAAAAGAGGGAGTTATCGAAACGTGAAAGCAAATTCTTGATATTACATAAATATTTCTTTTGTATTTTTTTAGAAGAGAATAAAACTACGTTAATTTCGAATATATATGAGTGTACTTTTCAGTATTACAACATCTGAAATGACCACCAAATGATGTGTTAAGGTTATGTACTTTTCTGGTGGAGTAACATCAGCAGCGTGAAAGAGACCGAGTGATAATGGCTGTGAAAATTTATCGAAGCGCCTTCCCCCCCCCCCTTTTTCTTCACCCTTTTTAAGCCAGTAGTTAAACAGTGAGCTCATCAGCCACAAACTGCACTACTCACCAAGAGTATACATAATTGTGGTTCTATTACGTGAAACGACCTGATTTAATTGTGCAACTTATCTCCAAACAGCCATATTGAGGCTCCACATCATAGGTGTGATTTGTTCCCAGTCGGCTTTCTTTGGCCAGAAGGCCATGTGTTCTTGTGTTAACACTGTGTGCCACGGATGTCTTTTTGTTTGTTTTACTCGTGCTTTGTACCACGTAACATTCCATTATCTCTAGGATCGGCTTTAAGATCGGTTTCAGTGAAGTATGGCCTGCACAAAAGTTACCGATCGGTGGATGCTAAACATGACAGCAGATCGATGTACAGATTGTGCCTCCTACTAATAAAATTCGCCCCAAGTCAAGTTAGAGGTGAGGTTTTTGGTTCATGCATAAGGAAATCTGGCATTTCGAGAAATCAGGACTGACAGGAGTTTAAATATAAAGGCATATAAAGGCAACAATTCATAAATTATACCACGTGGGCATCCTAATTTGTTGTACCATCATTGTTTTGCGTAGAATTATGCTTTGTGCTGAAAGCGAAGTGTTCCCAATCCTATCTTTTCAATCCCTCAGGCATCCCCCGAAAGAACGGTGCATATTTGGAGCGTATTGTGTTACAGCAGTGATAAAAAATAAACTTAAATATACATTTTTCTAACTGATTATTTCTTATTGATTGCGGGACCTAAAGCGGCGATTCTACGCAGACGAGGAGGCGTGCCTTAGTGTAGGTCTGCGGTTTAATTTCGGCCACCCCAGGATCTTCAACGTGCGGCGAAATCTCGAGCGGACGGGCGATTCAGTTTTGCGCCTTCATTAGAACTAAAGTTTTGGGACGAAGTCAGCAACGCATTTTTGACGTTTCAGAAGAGCTGGATCTTTGTTTGATTTAATACTTTTCATTCACAGCATCACAAATTGGTTTATGCAAAACAAGCTTTATTCAAAGCCAATTTGTTTAAAAGAATTCGTTGCATTTACCCGAAAGAGTCAGCTGTCACGAACCCACACAGGCCCACAGCTAGGCACCGTTGCATCTACAACGGTCAACCGGCCACTACAATATTCATTTCGCCTGGACTTCCTGAAGGCTGCATGTCCTAGTTCCAGTTACTTTCGCATTACCTACGAAAACGTGAGGAAGCCTTAACATCTCTTTCGGCAATGACGATTTTCATGCACAAGACAAGCCGGTATCACCTCTCTGTTACTCTTGTATTATTCTTTAGTACATAGAACAAGTACAGTGCGCTGAAACACGGCTATCGCATGGGCTCACTGCACTCCACTGCATCTACTACAAGGGCTGCGAAGGCCTTGGCTTTTCCCCGTGACTACGCTTTGAGAAAATTCAGTGGAAGTTTTTACTGTGTCCGCGCCTCTGCGTCTTTCAGTTTTTATGTTTCTGCAACTGATAGTGTTTGTGTGGGTTTTCTGCGCTGACGTATTCATTTCTTTTATACAATATCAGTCTTAAGTGAAGTGTTATTGCATGTCGTTTCCATCCGCACTTCTTCGTAAAGGTATTCAACCTCCGAATGCCTCCCCGCAGCAGTTACAAAGCAAACACTCGCCAAAAATAAAAATGCTAGTGAATAGTCCACAGACAGTTAAGACTCACACTAACGCTGTACCTTTTTGGAGAAGGTATAGTTTTACAAACCAAGTGGTTGAAAAGGTAAAGACGAGCGGCACATGTGACAACGATATCCCTTGGTAAGGTTATGCACGCCGAAGTCTCAAAAACACCTTCAAATGATGAATGCGCATCACGATCTGTAAACGCGCTAGCCGAACGTTTCAGGCCTCTCGTGAAAGCTTACGCTAAATCAGGCGAACGCCAAACTTGCGATATAGACATCGAATTTGATGTGAACTTTCTATGATAGGTCGGTTATAACATGAAGGCCTAAATATTTGTAAGATAAAACAGATTGCCGAGGGGTGCCGTTTAAGTGATACAAAAACCGGTTAGTAGCGGCACGACAGATTCGCATGAATTTGCACTTGTCAGAGTTTAAGGTCATCTGCCACTTTTCACACCGGGAAGAGACAGCGTAATGTAATCCTGTAGCGCATGCGTATCATTAGTTGTGGTCATTTCACAGAAAAGGACGCAGTCGTCAGCGAATATTTGGACTGGGGAAGGAACACAGTTTGGCAAATCATTATATAGATGAGAAAAAGTAGTGGCCCTAATACTGTGCCTTGTGAGATACCCGACAGCACAGGCTCACATGTAGAGCTGGTCTCGTTCAATCCATTTTCAATCAATTCATTTTCAAACGATTTTAGTGTGTTAGTATCAACACCCAAATTTGTTAATTTTAGTAGGAGTAATCAGTGCGGAACTTTATTGAACGCTTTCATAAAAGCTAAAAAGATGCAATCAGCCAAACGGTCAACCATACTATGCAGTTTGTGAGTGAATAGTTGTAGTTGCGTCTTGCATAAAAATGTCTTCCGAAAACCACCTTGTGCTGGATAAAAAAATGAATTAGATTCTAAAAAAATTGCTATGTTAAAAAAAGTATGTGTTCAAGGCTCTTGCAGGGAACGCTGGTGATTTATATGGGCCTATAGTTGAAAGGTGAATGTCTGTCCCCTGATTTAAATGCTGCAAACACCTTCCCTATTTTCCAGTCCGATGGCAGTTCACCGACCCCTAATGATTGTTGAAACATTTTAGATAACAGAATGGAACAACACTATTTGTACTTTTAAGGAACTTTGAATTAACACAGTCAATACCAAAAGCAGACGATGTTATAATGCTGTCAATGATTTTACCAATTCCATTGGTATCTATAAGCACAGAGATTATAGGGATATAATCATAGGAGCTAAATTCTGGCGAATCACAGGGTAAATTGCGTGAAAAACAACTGGAAAATGCATTGTTTTGTGCACTAGCACACTGACATTCCGGTATCGGTTCACTATTTGAATCAGTCAGAGCTGTTGTTGTTCTCTCGTGTGGGTTTATTACGCTCCAACATTTTCTAGGGTTATTACGCCGCATGTCCGGTACAGTGTAAGAAAGTTTGTTTTTGCGTTTTTTTGCGGACACGTATTCTTCAGCTGCCGCATGGTACTGTGACCAACGGCATTCACTGTCAGTATTCTTCGCTAAGCGTTAAAAGTGTTTTTTCCTGTTCACGAAATACCTGATATTGCTGTTATAACCGGGGCCTTAGGGTTACAAGAAATATCTCGAATGGGTGTGAAGCGGTTGCTAAGGTGTGCTACTTGATTTTTGATGAGGGTCCCAATACAGTCAATATTACGTTCATCAACGCCGTTTAAAAGCTCGCTTAAAAATGCGTCTAGTTCCTGGTTTAGTCTTGTGAAATCGGCGTTGCATTAAATTTCCCATTATTTGGTTGGGCTTGTCATTTTCTGCACCGATAAATTGATCGAAAAATTTATTAGGGCATGGTCGCTTATTTCGGCATATGAATAATCTCGGAACCTAGGTCAGGACAAGTTGTGAACACTGAATCTAGTACTGTAGAAGTCGTAGCTCTTATTCTGGTGGGCTTTAATACCATTTGAGTTTGAATAAAGTGCACACATAAGTCGAGAAATTGTTGGTTGATGGATAATGCTTGGCTTGGGAAGAGGATTGGTGGAAACCAATAAATTCCATGGTAATAAAAGTCTCCCAACACGAAAATAGAAAATGAAGGAAAGCGGGTGATTACAATATATATGGCGTCATGAAGTTCAGTGACAATTGTGGCTGGGGCATTAGGGAGGCGATAGCAAGCTCCAAATATTAGTCTACGATGCGACAGTTTTACCGATACCCATATCATTCCCAAGGACGAAGATATGTTAGGAGCTAATGGTGCAAGATGCGGTTGGACGGCAACTAAAACGCCACCACGTTGCCTCGCCTTCCTATCACAACACAAAAAGTTGTACATTAGGACAGGGTCAAAACTTTCACTATCACAGATGTTTCTATGGAACCATGTTTCGGTTAGAATGATAATATCAGCTGAGCAGGAGTGAATCGCGGCAGAAATTTTGGTGCGCGTTTTGAATATGCTTCGGATATTTTTGAAAAGAACCGGTGCTCGTGGTAAGGAGGAATGGTTGCCACTGCCCCTCAGTTGTTGTTATTCACATGACACAACAGGCTCGGACCATGTGCTCGGTACTGAGACAAGATTAGAAGCTGCTGGAGATTAAAAAACATTGTGTGCGTTATCGTTCCTAGGGGCGTGGTTAGAGGCTTCCGCCACAGAGAAATGGAGTGATTCAATTACTTTGCCTGAAACAGGGTCGCAGGAGTAGCATTTGCCGTTTAGAAGAATTTATTTATATTTAAGTTGGAAGGAAGAATTGTCAGGCTGGAATTTGGCAAACTTAATTAGGTTTTGTGGGCTTGACGTGTACCGAGAGATAGACCTTCTAACACTGTCATATGCTTGTTTAGCTTACTATTTCCTGAAAAAACTTTTTCTCGAACTTTGAAGCCTCCAAACCTTACAATTATTGGCCGCACCATGAAGGTGAGAAGCGGCCCAGGCGATGAGTGCGCGCAATATCTTGATGTGTCCTCTCGCTGTCAAAATGGAGTTCCGAGAGGCTCACGTTTTTTTTTCAGATTGATCCAAGGATTCTTTAGCATGAACGATGCTATGAATTAACAAGTTATTACGCATTGATCTGTCTTCCAGCTTGTCAAAACGAGATTGCAAAAGAATATTCTGGTTTTGAGTGTGATCGAACTCGCCAGTAGCAGGCCCCACTTTTTCATAAAATCTTCTAATATGGCCATTTTTTGTTCTACCGTGGTTAGTCTGCTGTCAAAAATTTCCTGCGCCGATTCTACTTTGAGGTGGCTGCGGCGAATTTATGCAATAGTTTCCTTTATTTTTCTATGGCTCGCAGATATTGTTGCTGATTGGAACTGCAAATCCTTTCGGATGCTGATCATCTCGTTCTGTTGCGCATCAGCTTGAGCGACTTAAGAGGTCCGACTTGGTGTTTTATTTGGATCACTAGCATTAGTTTGTGACCGCATTGGTTTGGAGGGACCGGGATTGGACTCAAAGTCTCCCGACTTGAGCAACAAAAGAGAACTGTCAAAGCAATTCGAAAGCAGACCAAAGAACACTCGTGGGCAAGGCACCAGCAAAAGACATCGGTTATCGCTTGTCTTAGCGTACAGGGAAATTGAGTTGCCAACCTGCAGAAAGGGAAAACGATGTTCATGAGCCATCGTGTCCCGATTGCTACCGACGTGCCAACTTGTGAAGTCAGTCATGCGCCGTCCGTTTATAGTTGTCTTCATAGATGTAGTCGATGCCGATGGGGTTTCCATCATCAGGCGAGGGTTGTCCGTCACTAAATGCTTCACTTGAAAGCGTCACGCAATGGCTGATTTGGGGGCGGGGCGAACAGTAGCGTCATGTTGAAAGCAACAACGTCATCCTCGAACGGGCTTGAACGGCACGTGCAACAGCCCAAAGTCGATAGCAGGATCTGCAGAAGGGGAAAACGATGTTCATTATTCATTGTGGCCCGTTTGCTGACACCGTGCCTACTGGTAAAATCAATCAGGCGCCGCCCATTTATAGCTGTCTCCGTAGATGTAGTCGATGCCGATGGGATTTCCATCTTCAGGCTAGGTTTGTCTATTGTCACTTCTCATGATTCCGAAAGCGAGCTCTTGAACTTGTGTAGCATATTGCTATGCTTTATTTAAAAACAGAACCCAACGTGTGAAATTTCTCTTCACTCTTTCAAAACTGTGTTTTGAATTTATTTGCAGGAATAAAAAAACATGGCCAAGAAATCATAATAGATTGTTTTATTTCCAGAAGAATACAATTGGTTATAATGAAATTGAACACATTTTTATTCTCATGCCAGTAAAACCCAGCCTGTGTGCATAGTGTAACCAACTCTGCTTACAGCATGCAGTCCGCATATAGAAATGAAGCATAAAGATGCCTCGCTGCAGGTATCACAAACAGTTCAGCTAATTGGTATAGACATTACCTGACTTGAGAGAAAGGGGTGGGTGAGAATGAACGCAAAAAAAGCAGGAAAAAACTTTAATGGAGAGTTCAACTCAAACTTCAAATTCAAAAATTCATTTTCGGTCTTGCACGCATACACACCATACCCTTCCCATTGTTTTATTTTCCTTAATACATTACAAAACAGCCGGCTGATTCATTGAACACTCACGAGGAATCAATCTAAACTGAGTCCATAGATTGCGACAAAGGATTGCAGGACTCGGTATTTGCAGAAAAGAAGAATACCCTCATTTCACTATTCTGTATGAACACGAGAGTTTCAGCTGAACTAGCTGCAGGCTATAATGCTATAAGTGTCTGCTAAGAGCACCATCACTCCACTGGCACAGCATCCAACATGCAATGCATAATTCTCATTGCCACAGTAATGCGGAAGGGTTCAAAGGTATAGAGGGGTTATTGTGGCCTCTAAGCATACGGATATGATATTCTCCTGTCAATTACCACTGGTGCTGCAGCTACACAGACCGAGAGTTTGGCCCCAGCTACAGCGTTTCAATTGCATCTTGCGGCACTGGTACTGCCCCTGCACGACCTGGTGCTACTTCCATTAGTAGCATTATGACATAAATCAGCCAAGACTCAAGCAGTCATTGTACTATTAAGCCACAAAACCTGATTTTCACAGGCACTACATCAGGTACAAAATATAAAAAAAACAAGGTTTAACTTTCAGCACGTATAAATAGCTGCATTCAGCATAATTGTAATGTTTTAAACCTTCAGACCATCCTACCACTTAAAGGGCTACATACTATATTATTCGTGTTTTAATGCAAGAGTAAACAACTCCCAAAAGTTAGGTGAGCACACTTCGAGCTGTGAAGGCCCTACAGCACCGAAAATCAAACTCAGAGGCCCAGTTCCATTTTTGCGTTCCTATATGGGTAACAGATACAGTACGTCCCTGTATTGATTTTCATCGTGCGCACACAGCCACCTCCTGAAGCTTCAGACACTTTTAAATCAAAAGGTTGCAAAGAAATGTTACAAATGTAAGTATAAACGTCATTACCTGGCAAAGTAAAAGATCACAGTACACAACACATTGGGAGAAGTGAGCAGACTCATTCAATGAGGCTTTTGTTATCAAGACATCTATGTTCACCGACCTAACCAAAGAACTGATGAAGGGTGCTTAAAACCAATGCTCAAATGAATGGGTTGAAGGGATCACGAGCTGTGATGTAAGGGCAGATAGCGTTTACAGCAACGTGTAATATACTAAGCCGATATGCTCCTGAAGAACAAAGTGTTTAAAGAAAGCAGAAATAGTTTCCAAAAAAACGTAAGCCGTAAAACCATTAGGAAAGCTTTTCAGCCAGTAACCAGAAGGAAATGGGAAAATGCGTTCATTGTCACGATCACATTTTCAAAATATTCCCATGTTTCCTTTTTCTCAAGGGAACTTTGCCTTGTTCAAAATGGCACAGCTCTAGAAATAAGATGGAATTGCGGTGAAACAAACACTGCCGCATCTATAAAAAGAGCTGGTGCAATGAAAACCCGCATACGGCACTAAACACCTCGATTCCTCACGATGTAATTTAAAGTACCGGTGAATATTTGTTATTTAAAGCGCCTATTTCGACCAGTGCTGGAATACGCATCCCTTGCGTGGGACCCATACCTAAAAAAAGACATAGATAAAGTGGAAATGATTCAGCGGCTGAGCGCACGGTTTATTGTTTCAGCTGTTAGGCTCCTCTCCTCCGTTTCTGAAAGGTTAATTAAATGTGGGCTGGAACCACTCGAATGTCGGCGAAGAATTGCAAGGTTTACCTTCTTTTATAAATTATACAACAACGAATCCGGTTTAAATAAAGAATGTTATATACTGCCACCTCCCCAGCGCTCAGCAAGGTTAAATCATTCAAAAACTGTTAAACCATATGCTCCTAAAAATAACGCGTTCAAGTACTCTTTTTTTGTACGAACCATTGAAGACTTAATTCACTGCCTTCCGACTGCGTGTACGCTCCGACTTCTTCTAGTTTTGACCTCTGTGTTAAGAACCTTCTGTAACCCTCTCCTGCTAGGATGGTGAAAAACCGTCCGCAGTATTCTTTAAATAAATAAATAAATATTTCGAGCTTTCTAACGCCTTCCGCTGCGCCTACCGCCCGTCCGTCAGCAACGCTAGACATCCAGCACCATCAGCATCCGTGTTTTGCATTTAGCTTGCACAAGACTGCTTATTGCATTCAGCTCGCCCGACATTGAAACGGAAGCAGTAAGTCAAGCAATAACACGTTCCTGGCACCGAACTTTACTCACGCAAGAAAATGGCCACCAAAAATAAACTTACCGAAATTCTTTGTCAGGGCGCAGGAAAACGCCGTGGTTCGTCGATCCTTTGCAGCCTCATTTTCCCCTCTCGCTAACCACACGCGTTTCCAAAGTGGCAACCAGGCTTTATCCACAAAGCGCAAACCCATGTTACGATGAACTTTCGAACATAAAACATGAACTACAACACGGACAACGCAGAGCCACCGTCGACCACACCGTCAACAGTCGTCCACGGACAAGTTGAATCGGAAACGACTGCAGCGCCAAATGCATCAGCACAGTTGGGATCGGAAGCGACAGCAGCCCAAAACTCACGAGCAGAGTTCTGACTTTGTATTTTCGAGCCAACACATCACAAAACATTCCCAAATTTGGGTATCCTCAAAGAATTATTTATTCAAAACCTGTATTGCTTGATGTGCTCACAAGTATTTCAGTATAAACTGAATCCTGGTTGCAGCTTCCTTGACCGCAGCCTTATTGCCTCAAGCCTGTTATTATTGGACGCCAATTTGGCCACAAGATCTGAGATAATCAGGCAATATCTTTAGCGAACGGCTGCGCCCTGAAGAAACCTTGAACATGGATGATGATGATGCCAAGTAAAAACCTTTGTATCGGGGCAACGGCATGTTCATCCAACCTATCTTAGTTATTTATTTACCTCGGACTTGTTCTACCTGCCGCTTTTTCTGGCTCTGATGCCCTGCATCGCGCGTGGTCTCATGGAAGTATCTGGTCACCAACCAGACTAATCGAACCGCACGTGTATTCGATGTCTATAAATGGTTCTTATTCTAAAAAGAACAGAAAATATTCATGCGCAAACGCGACGTGCTGGCCCTTTTATTTCTTGTTTCTACGTCAAAACACATTTCCTGAAAAATACGGGCGTGTTTTTTGCGATAAATCTACACCTCCGCTTTCTGGCAAACCGTATTTTGTAACGAGTGACGACCCATTTACACCACCTGCTGATAATTAGTGTGTGTTGAAATGACCCATGAATGTTTCTGTTCTTTGTCTGTTTAACAAAAAGGCAGTGGGGTGCACCAATCTGGCTGCATTCTTTTGGTCAGCATCAAACAACTGAGGCAGCGTGCTCCTCTTGAGGGCCACCTCGCACGGGACACCTTGAGTAGTCGTAATGGGGTTGGCGACACCACGGACCCCGAGCCACGAAACACAAGGTGTATTCAACCGTCGTGGAGTTGAGTTTTAAGGTAAAGGGTAGAAACTGCAAATGGTGCCCGTCGGAGCCAAGGTGAAGTTCCGGCGGATAGTCTCCCTGACTGTTTACCAGGCAGGGTGCTCCGGTATCTAGTTACTATAAGTGTAAGGCTGACAAAGTACCCCGTCAACTGCTTTTTCAAATTCTGTATAGATAAATCAAACCCCCTAAAAATGTAATCGTTGCCTGAATAGGGTCCGCACCGCAGTTGCCCTCCCATCCCTACCAACCATCAGCATTCCGAAACCTGACAACTATCCCCGTTTTTTATCCTGAATCTATGGATAAGTCGAAACCCGTCTCCTCCTTGTCTGTATTCCTCGTCTCAAGTTTCTTTAAGTAATCATTGTTAGATTTGTAAGGCAATAAAGCTACGAAGAGACGAAGGGTTAGTTAAAGTAAAAACTCAGCAGTAATCCACAATCCTCCTGAAACAAACCCGCATGACAGATATGGAGATCAGGGTGACACCCCACCGCAGCCTCAACAGCTCTCATGGTGTGATCTCTGAGGCAGATCCGATTTTCGAAACCTGCCGACCTTTTGGAATGCATAAGAGATTAGGGTGTCACGGCAGTAAAGCGCATATCCAAACGCCGTGATGACAAACAGATAGCAAATATATATATTATCCTGATCTTCGATCGATCCACCCTTCCAGAATCAATAAATACCAGTTATATACAATGTAATGTCCGCCCGTATATCCCGAACCCACGGCTCTAATTCAAGCGCCAAGAGTTTGGGTATGGCACCAACTCTTGCCGCGGCCGACTTACCTGCGCTATGTGCGGACAGCGTGACCGCCCCTCAGAAAATCTGAATCCGAAACCTTCACCTGTGCCAAATGCCAGCGACCCCAAGCAGCGTAGTCACAAAAATGTGAAAAGTTTAGGCAGGAGAACCAAATAAAAAATTACTGCCCCTCCACTCTGTAAAGAAGGAGGACCTGCAAATATAGACGGAGTTCACGGCCAATGCACTTTTTGCTCTCAGCCTGGCACACTCGTCCACATTATATTAGAGTGCACGCATAACCCTGACCTCCCACCCTTTCCTTCCCCCCTCCCCCTCCATGAGCTGTGGGAGAACCTGATCACCAGCGACCACCTGGACGTCCAGCAACTACTGGCATCTAGGGCGTCGGTCGCCCGGTTGTCACTTGGATTCCCGGACTAGGGAACCACTCCTACTTTATAAGGCTCATTAAAGTTTCATACTACTACTACTACTCACGGAGTGCATGAAACAAAACATGTTTTTAAGACATTGCGATGGAGAATATTTAATTTCCGACGGATTGAAATATTCTTACGGAACCACCGACGGATCCATTCTTTCTTCTTGCAGATAAACATGAAACTTCCGGCAGTGTCCACCCCGTGCCGTAAACTTCTTACTGTTTGTGTGGGTCCGGGTTCAGAGTTTTGCCGGGGCGGTCGTATAACTCTAAAGAAGGCGTCATTTCACGTCTCAGCGAACCTTATTACGTCACAAGTCCGTTGATCACAATACTGGCTTTTTGTCGGTAATCTGAACGTAGCCTAACATACAAACCCAATCTACTCTTCCACTAAGGACTTCGTACAAGGTCCCATTAGGCCGTTAAACGTTAAGCGCTTATACCTCGCAACGACTTCCCGCCTCCATCCCACTATTCTCCACTACAAACCTTCACACTCAAAACGGGCAACCGGTCATGTGCACGTGCTTAGAAGCGACAGACATCGTCGAAAATATTCCCTGATATCCGCTGAAAACCCTCTGAAGAAATGGTAACGGCTCACGCTGGCGTTCCGAGCGGCCAGTTTGCTGTTCGTCCGGGAAGGATTCCCCACTACCATGCCAGGGGCCTTTTATTGTTTTTGCACCCATTCGCACTTGTGTTCGGCCAACGCTTCAATTTCTGTTCTTATTCCTCCAAACGAACGCCATACCTCCATCGCATAACGATTTAAATCCTGAAAGTCCTTCAGCTCTATTCTCGCGTACAAACATGTGGCTGTCCGTTTTCCCCCTAATATGCATCTTAATGTGTGTGGAAGATGTCTCTGTAGCACATCAACCCCCAATGAAACCAATCGATTGATGAAGACCGCATTGAGCCATGTAATTTAGACATTTAAATACCAGTGAAACCGGCATTTCATTGATAGCGGAATCAAACCTAGCTTTGCGTTCACGCCCCCGTTTTCCCACCCGCAAACCGCGCACGCATAAACCTGGAACCAGGTATTGCGCATGCGCAGAGTGAAAGACACCGGCGAAAATGACCCTTGGAAGGCTTTCCAAGCTCAAAAAGAAGTATTGGGTCAAGCCTGCGTTCTAACTGGGAAAGTTTCTCTTCTGCCGCGAGGGATTCACAGCTACATGGCGACGTGAATTTGATTGGAAACTGCGACGGCGGGTTTCGGTCGTTTTAGGGGGAAGCCCTTGACAACCGTTTCCTGGGCTTCACAGGAGCGGCGTCTCTTTCCTAAAGCGTAACCAAGTGAGCGAACGCAGCAGCAACGAAAGAAAAAAACGGAGAGGAGCTGCTAACGAAGAATTAGGCGCAGTACAAAACGTGTAGCTAAGGTTTCATCTCGCTCACTGCCTTTCCCTCAAACATGTTTCATGTGTCGCCACCAAGAATCACACTCCCCCTTATCTATCCCTAGACGCTGCTCCATTCTCCACTAGCCCATACCACGTGACGTTTGCGCGAGAGGTTCAAACAACACTAACAACACGCTGACCGGTGGCGACGCAGTGCGAGGAAGCAGCAGAGTAGCGCACGCCGCCATATGTTCGCTGATCACGCGATCACTTCCTGGACACACCAGAAATGCACCGTGACCGAGAGGACCGAAGATCACGCTGTGCACCAATTTTATACTAGGGAGTGTACTAATTGTCTGCGCATTTTGTACGCCAATCTGTGCGTCTGTTGAGTTTTGCAATCTTTAGATTACCGCATACCACCGACAGCTGCCGACTGCGGAACTTGACAAAGGGGTATCGGTGGAGGCGAGGGTGAAAATAGTTGGCAAGAGGTGTCAGTGGTGGTGAGGAGGACCCCGGAGTGGCGCCAAGTAAATCCAAGACACCAGAATGAAAACGAGGGGGGCAACATATACTGCTTTGCAGTAAAAATGTAAAGGTACAGAGAACATCATCTTTCCAGAGGCGCGGAAGAAGTTTGCTCTTTACCTTTGGGGAGGTACGTCCAGGCAGTTTGCCGGGTAGGGGAGTGGCGTCTGGTTTTATTGCGGACCCAGTATCACGAGTCGAACTTGGTCGGCGCCCACCGGTTTGCTTTGGGCAGCCCAACCAGCCTCCGCACCACTCACTGAGCCAGCATCGGCTGTGGCGGCAACCACGTCGGTTGGGGATGCTGCTGCATTCATAGTTTCCTCTCCACCGGCACAAAGCATATGCGAGGGCACAGAGGAGATAGAGACAGAGTCACTCATAGCAGCTCCCACCCTAGCAACACCGCCTGCGCCATCCCAGGCGTTCTTAAATCCCTCGGAGGTTGCGGGCCAGGAAAGCGCATCCGAAAGGGTGCGCGGTCGAAGGAGCCTGATCGCGGGTCACTCCGTGGACATCCAATGACGAAATAGAAATCGGACTGTTGTTGTCTCCCAAGCACCGCAACGAACGCGTCTAGAGGCCAAAGCTTCCCGACAAGGCCAAAAAAATAACAGTCACTGCCCCAAACGACGACACGTAAACATACACAGTCTAGGAGCTCTCACCCTAAATAATTGGACGAGAAAACATAATTGAATGGATCTGTAGAAGCCTTCCTAAAAATCTTGACAATGTGTGCGACATACTCGTCTCCAATCAGCCACGTGTCCTGTGTCTACCAGAAACACATTTCAATTCACAGCATAGCAATTGTTTGAATAGTTACCTCGTATTTATGAAGGACGGGGTTTGTGGTGGTACATCTACACGAGGTATGCCTGTCATTCCCGAAAGTCCTTGGCATGCCACACTACCGAATTACGGACCGTTCTTGAGGCTGTCGCATTTCGTACAATAATTTTTCATAGGCAAATAGAGGCAAATACGTATACATCCCGTCTGATTTCTGGCTCTCGAGCTCAGATTTCGAGGGCATTGTTGATAAGCTACCCGCACCATTCATTTTTCAGGTGACCTCACCGCACATAACTATATTTGGGGCTCTGCTCGCACGGAATCCTGAGGTCACCCTAACAAAAAATATGAAACATCTTCGGGAGCATTTCTGCTTAATAAGAACGAGCCTACATACCTTATTATAGGACACAGCACTTATCCACACCTCGACTTCGCTTTTGGCTCTGTAGCACTCTTTCCATCTCTTGAGTGGGATGTTGGCACTGATGCATATAGTATTGACCCCTTTCCAAAAGCATTAACATACATAGGTAAAGGCCCGAACAGTTCACCTTCCCATAACAGGTTCAATGAAGCTTGAGCGAACTGGAGAACATCTACGGAAACATGCAAACTACACCACAATCATACTACACCTAAACGTTGAAGAAGCTACCCAAATACGCACGGCACACATCCTCCACGCCACCGAAAAGGCCATTCCCCAGGTCTCCTAAGCTCCGCGCAATCCGAGGAGGCCATGGTTGAATCATGACTGCAGGCGAGTGCGACAGGCCCAGCACAAGAGGTGGGGTGTCGTTCGCCGATACCCCACTTAGGCAAACCTAAGTTTATTCAGAACGGCAAAGGCTTTGGGAAAGCGTGTGCGCCATGACGCAAAACGAGAGTGTTGGCGTTTCTCCATAACATCCACGAATACATACACAGACACAAGCAAGGTATGGACACGAATACATAAACTAAACGGACAACATTCGCAAAGCCTGCCCTTGGTCAGCACAACAGAGAACACAACCGAAGATAAAGATAACACGCACAACACTTTCAAAACGTGTGCAGCTTTGCACACTACACAAACACTTTCCCTAAACATAAAGCCTATTGTGAAAAGAAGTCCTTAACGACAACAACAAATCACAGACTTCTTAAAACTCATTGTTTTCAATACGTGAGCTGAGGGCTGCTCTGAGCATTGGTTAATACTCAGCTCATGGCCCAGACAACATCACGTATACATTGATACAACACCCAGCCGCAGACACTCTGTTAAGACGCCTCCACCTTTAACGGATCTCGGGGCACATTGCAGACTTTGGGAGGGAGGCTATAGCTTTAGCTTTCCTGAAAGAGGCGAAGAACCCTTCGTCTCCCGCTAGCTGTAGACCCATTGTGTCCAGCTGCCTGTGCAAGCTCCTTGAGAAGATGACAAACCGTAGGCTCGTGTAATTTTTGGAGTACAACGGTCTTGATGACAGCTGCCAGGCAGGCTTCAGGTTGGGCCATCTACCAACAATCATGTTGTTGCGCTGGAATCTTTCATAAAATATGCATTTGGTTATAAGCAGTTCTGCCTTACTTAGTTTAGTTCTGCCTGTTTTTATAATAATTAGTTCTGCCTGTAATTTTAGTAAATACCTGCAAGTTGGTATTACCTTTCTTTATAAAAGTTGGTGAAAGTAATTCAGGTATTTTCAATTTACCTCGAAAATATAAAAGGCAATATTTTATTATAAAAAATCTATTATTTCACACTCGAGAATATGTGAGGCTATGCATCACAGAAAAGTTCTCAAAGTACTTATCATAAATACTGAATCGAAAAAATGATTCCATCGGCACATGCTGAGTCGCTCGGGGTTATTATAAGGTGTTCATTTCAGAGCAATATAAAGTGGTGCAATATTAACGGACACATTAAAGACAAAGCTTCATCATAGTGGAATTTTTAATACTTAATAAAAGTGTATATGAGTGTTTACGGAAGGATTTATTATTAATAAGGATTTGGATCCAGAAAATAAAATGCTTTTTTCTGCGGGAAGTAAGCTGGAGCCGTTCGCCCGATATAAAACGAGTACAATATCAATTTGGGGTAGCAAATATGTAGTACTTGTTAACATATTATTACATTTAGGCGAGTGATTTTCACAGGGGAACGGTAGAGGATCTTCTGTCAACAAACGCGTGTTAAGGAATCTTGACAGCGTTGAACCTGCAAAAATGTAACTGCCAGTATACGTATCGCCTGAGTTTTTAGGTACTCCTGAAATCCGCACACGGATGGCAGGCGCTGCCAACCGCCCAAAACCAAGACAACTACGTGAAATCATGCAGCTGTGTGGCAATGAGTCAAGAGAGGATGCGTGCGCTAGGGGGCACGTCTGCGGTCGCGGCCATCCCTTTGCCTTGTCTATAACGAATTTAATGCAGCGCCAGTGTGATATGCACAACCCTGTGTCCCCCAAATGCTGGGGCAGAGGGTTGAAGCTTCTGTGATGATGATGCCCAAGGCCGGTGGAGGAAAGTACGGAGTCTTTAGATTCATTAGGATTCAATTTTTTGAAAGTTTATCGCTTGGAATCTGTTTGACTGAAGATGTACAGCGACTGCCATGTTACAATCACACACCTAATTTTAACAAATACCAAAATTATTACAATTACAAGTAGTTGTTACCTAATATAGCAGTTGGAACTCGTTTTATTTTGGGTGCAACGCCCCTGACCACTTCCCGCTAAAAATCCTCCTACCACAGGAAGCCTTTTTTTTGTTAACGAAGGTTAGTTCTCCGACTTCAAGGTATGTTCCGAAATTTTCTGTGTCAGAAAAAAACATTCATTAAGAGAGCAAATGAGAACAAACGATTCAACTAGAGGCACGCTCTGCTATGTCCTTTTTTATATTTGAATCTGAAACCAAGTAAAAAAAATTTTAAAATTTTATTATGACAATTGTTTCTAGGACACCTTTTGAAAACACATTCCATGCTAGTTGTATTTCTTATGACCACCTAAAAATGTTTAATGCTTTTTAAACGGAACGGGCTACCCATCTTTTGATAACTAAGAGTTAACATGTCAATTCCACTGGAGGAATGGACGGCGAAACTGGAAAATGAGTAGATAAAGTAGTATAAAACATTCTTTGTAATTTAAATGGAGAAAATATATAAAATTATTTTCTTTAAGCGTGGTTGTGTGTACGGAAGCCACAAGGTCTCTATTAATTAGTTGCAGTGTCCGCTTCTTCAATCTTTTGGGCCATAAATTGTTTCCCTTCTTCTAGTGCAATTGAAATCTTCCTTATCTACTCCCTTGCGTGATGTTCCACCAGTTTTTCATCCACTTAAGAAAGAACATGTCAAAACGATGGTATTTTTTTTATAAGAGACAACAACATTATCTTACCATGTGGTGGTCTGTGAAATTATTATCTCGCCTACGTGTGAAAGAAATTCTTCTGAGTGAGCATTTAGAGCTCAATATTTGCCAGAGGGATGAAATGTAACGTCAATAACTTGTTTTTTATCCACAACATTCAAGTCTCTGCATAGTTGCGGACAGGACGTAGATTGAAAATATCTATAACTTTTGTTCTGTTCATTGTTATTTTTTACATAGCCAAGCCTTATAGTGTATGCAGGAATACCAATTCATATGTCAAGAGTTTTTGCTTCAAAAACAGCGCAAAAACGACTACAGGAAAACTATAGGAAACAACGTTGAAGCCGAGAATCAACTTACAATAGCATTAGACATTTCTGAGGAATGCATAGGGATGTTGCCTTGACGATATCAACAATACATGAAAGTATATTTTAGATTGCGTGGAAACACTTTGTCCTTTAGATAAGTCCGCTTGCTGTAGAAAAAGCTACTCCAAGCATGCTTTTTGTGGTTCTTTTTTTCCCTATATCTTTTGCACAGATGCAATGCAGGGCTAAGTCCAACACTGCTGTGTGAGTGCGTTAAACAGTTGTGATGGGAAAAAAATGGCGTTTAAACTCATGATCAGGAACGAGCATTTTGCTTTTACAGCATCCAATTCTTCATATACAACAACTAGTATTAGCCCAGAAAAGCAAATCTTGAGCAATGTGTTTGTGCATGGAAGTGAAGTAGCTGTGAAACATCAGCTTATAATTGTTAAACCTTACCAAGATTACTCGTACTCAATGAAGATTTTATTGTCTCTATATTTGAGCAGGAGATGGCTGACACCAGCACTGGATAAACAATTTTGGAGCAATGCATTTTTCACATTTAGGGGTAGAATCTGCGCTGACATTCTGCGCGTGGCTGTCGTACTCTGCACCCAACTCGTAAAAAAATTGCAATTGAAGCGCGGACGGTTGCAATGTCTCCAGTGCATACGTCAACGCCATATGTCTACAACTGCGGCATCGTACGATTGTGACCAAAAGACGGAACGTGTTAGGAACATGGCTCACGTTGAAGTGACTTTGTAAAATATATCAGCTTTATATATTACCACTTGGTTGTATCGCTATATGTTAAAAAATAAATATAATTTAAAATTTTTAGTTACTTCATGCGTCAGCCGGGCAACTGCTTAGGGAAATCCGACTGCACAAGAGGTAGTTTACAATTCCAGACGTTCATGAAGACTCATTCGGAGGCGAAAACAGTCGCAGAACGTTTTCAAGGACGTTTCAATAGAACGGCTGGCGGTTTTTAATGATACAGAAGCTTCTTCTGCTTTTTTGAAAGTACAGTTAGAGTATTGTAGAATATTCCGAGGTCATCTTATCCGCTGGGTGGTAATCTGCACAGTTTCAAATGCATGAATAAATTCCGAGACAAACCAATCCGGCCGGCAGTTAGGCGCGAACTCTTTCCATTTCTGAACAATAAGTTTTGATGTGGATTGCCTCTTGTTCATTTCGTCATTCCCGCCCTGGCGCAAAGCTGCTTAATGTTTGGGTTTGATGCTTGTTCATTTTGTCATGAATAGTGCTAGTTTTGATTACTGGACAATTATTGTATAATATATTAGCTAATACTATGAGGGCAATAGGTCCACAGCTGCCACCGATCTTCATGAGAAGAGAAGTAAGACACCTATAATTAATGACGTCAGACTAGGAGAAACAATCTCTTGGAAGTTATTCAAAGCGTGCTTTCAAGAGGTATTGGGAACATTAAATTGAAAATAGGTGGGTGTAGGGGTTAATAAAGAATAGCTTACAAACTAACAATTACTTACGATGTTGTTTTCAGAAGTAACTCGGGGGATTTATTGTAAAGCATGCTTACCGAAGTGCAGAAATCGACAAAAACACGTCGGCCTGAAATTGATTTTCAGAAAACCGAAGTCATGATCAATGAAATCAGTTGAGCGCATCGATTTGAAATACGAAGCGAAGTGGGTCTAGTAAGCGAATATATCTACTTAGACCAAGCAGTGACACCGATACCAAACCATCAGGCAGAGATAATTAGGAGGATGAAGTGGCATGGAGCACATTCGGCAGACATTTTGCAATAATGAATGGCAGCCTACCATAGTCCCTGAAGAAGAAGGTGTATTACTGCTGCATCTTACCGGTACTCACCTATGGGGCAGAAACTTGGAAGCTCACTCAGAGGGTTCAACGTAAATTGACAGCGACTCAGCGGGCAATAAAACAGAAGTTTATAGGTGTAACAATAAGGGAAAAGAAGATAGCTGTTTGGATGAGGGAACAAACACGTGTTAAGGACCTATTAGTAAAAATTCGGAAGAAATGAGTGTGGGCAGGGCATGCATTGCCAAGGTAAGTTAGCCGTTCGTAATTGAGGGTAACAGAGTGATAGCTATAGAAGGAAAGCATGCCAAGAGGCTGCAGAGGGTTATTTGGACGGATGAGGTCAACAACTTTGAGGGAATAAATTGGCCGCCAATAGCAAAGGACGGGGACAATAAAAAATCCACGCGAGAGGCCTTTGCCCTACAGTTGTAGTAGATAGGGTGATGATGACGATGAGGAGGAGGACAGTGACGATAATGACGAGCTAATATCAAATCCCTCACAGTGTAACTTATGCATTCAAGGTGACATCATTGGCGACACCACGTGTACCGATCACGGACACCTACGCTGTATCTAACCATGCAACGAGAATGACGGTGAACGGTAGAAGCATAGAACACTGTTCATTGAAGCTGTCAAGTTACGTGAACGGGCGTATTGTATGTTTATTATGCCGGCATGTATCGAACCTCTTCCGCCATCAGAGATTTTCAGAAAGAAGCCCAGTCCCCTGTTTTTTCTACGCCATATAGTAAATCGAAAAGGGCCCACCGTCAACACATTCAGCGAACCAAGACCAGCGGTATCGAGAGTTAATATTGGCCCATGCCAACCCTTCCATTCCCGTAGCCGGATAGCTACACTTATTTAAAATGAATGCGTTTTAAATCTAACAACCTAAACAGTTTTGTCACCAACAAAAAACTTCTGTGAAAAAATAAGTTACTGCCACCACTAGAAACTGCAAATGGAATGAATAAAGAAACAGAGTGAGAGCCCGTTGGCTTACCAATATACCCACGAGCTCTGCGTACTGGTGTGAAACAGACGGGGTATTAACCGAGCGAATCGGTGGATTTACCACGGGCGTTTATCCTGAATGCCCACAATAGTGTCATGCGACCTCTCGCGCTTCTATTGGCTCAGACCAAGGCACGTGTAGAGCCTGTGTGCACGCCTTGCGCGTGCGCTAGGAGTTTGAAAAAATCAAAGAAAGCTCACACCAATGCATGTCGTCTCACTTCTCTATCACTGCCACCGATCTTGCGGTATTTGTTCGTGGTAGAAGGGACAAAGGAGAAGTTGGATCGTCTAACGCCGGGTTTCCACTTATGTGGTTCATCAATACCACGGAAACTACCAAAATGTGTGGATTTTGCGAGGATTTCTCCTTAGCAAAGAATATCTCGATAAAGTAATAAAGGGTATGGCGATGTGCATTTCTCTTGACTCAGGTTTCACTCTTTGAAGAGCCACATGCGTGAATCAAAGTTATGTCGCTCGTGTAATGTTGGTGGTGTAGTGTACAGCATCGCTTTCCAAACACCATCACAGGGTGGATTGCATTTATAGTTGAATCTATAGAGTAATCAGTCTTGTTCTTCTGAGTTGTAATTTCCTGTCCCGATGCTCCTTGCAGGCACTTTTGGTGAAACATCAGGCGCTAAAAAACACAGAATCAATGAAGCCCCAGTTGATGTCAAATCGAGCAGGAAGCCGCCATCCCCTTCAAACACACCCGCGGTGCCGACCTGGACGCCCGGGTCGCTACCCACGGCAGCTACCCAGCTAGCAGAGTCAGATCTCTGAGCCAGATTTAATGTTCTATGGCATAAAAAATCAGGCTGTTAGGCTCATCGCTCTCCTCAGAGCTAAGAAGAATAAACTTTCAATGTTTGACGAGAGTGTGAATTTTGCTTGTTGGTTATACATTCTTGTAGGCTGAGCGCAGACACGAAAGTACGACTCAAGGGATGGGTCCAGGGCGAGCGCTAACTTCCAACCGAGTTTTTTTCGAAAAGCAAACGAATATAACCCCACACCCAAAATAAACGGTGCCATACGCTAATATTCTATATTTTCAGAAATTTCGAATTTATCACCAAGCGCAATGCAGCGGGTGCTAACACAGTCCAGCCCCACTCTGCAAATCGTTTCCGCTTGGATAATTTCACTCGTGAGCCTGCTTTTGCTCTTCCCTATCACAAAACGTTCTTTGAAAATCCGGCGTACTGCCTTTCAAAACACATGAGCAGCAGCGCAGTGCGAGGAAACTATCGCAACCATTCGTGACATTACGTTTGTGTTCATGGGGCATGCTATTTAAACAGTGACCTGTCTGTCATACATACCGCTTACCACAAGACAGGGGGATCTGGTGCACCACATTTCTGCACACGAAACGAAGTAATGTATGTGCTTTGTTGAAGATCCTGGGTTTATTTTTGCATCTGTTGGTTTCATCTTGAATAAGGTGGCCAGTTTTTTCGGGGACTAAAACAATAAAACCATTTGTGTTGCGAGCCAAGCCACTTCCAGTGTTTTCTTTTCACTGGCTCTGAGTATAAGTAAGGGCACACATGAGGCAGGTACGGGGGAAACCTCAGCGCTTCCAACACATGTTGGACATCCTATGCCACCCGTGGCACCGGTAGCAGTATCGGCAGTGGCAGTTAACACATTCCTAAATATACAGTTGAAAAGAACCCCAGTCTTGGGATACACCGATGACAACCAACGGCGATGTGGACGTTGGACCATTCCTGACTGCGTCCTAGGCGGAGGCACGAGTTGCAACGACTAAGCATTCAACAAACTCAAAAAAGTACACGATAGGACCGAGCACCCTGTAACAACACGTACGTTATTCGCTTCTTAAACATAAATGAGCAAGCGAAAGATCCCAAGCGGCCTAGCAAGACAAATATTGTCCGGCCAATCTACGGCTTTTCTCCGGAATGGTCGGCCGTTGGCAACAACTTGGCAAGCGTTGAACATAAGATAAACGGCTTGAATACGCCCACCATCCTCTACGCACGTTTTCGGCAGCCACTTTTCTTGAGTCCGTCAACCTTCCGTCGTTAATCGTAAACGTGGTTTGCGTTCGGCGAAAGGTATAACCATCTTGTGAATCAAGCACCGCTGATGAAGGGCACTAGTTTCAGCAAAGTTAAGTCAAACTACAGGTAGCAGATTTCCCGCCGCTGAGTACTGGCTCGTTGCTTGAAAGGGGGCGTCCAAAAGATGATCATCTTGTACTCGGCCACCAAGCTACCACTTTTTTTTCGCTTGTCGGGGTACACATAATAAATGGGTGTTATCCGGTTATACAGAACTCGTGTTTCATCGGCAGCCATTGTTCAAAAGTTGTTTGGTAAACGTACATTATCCGGTCAGATTATGAATATGCATGCCCCTGCTCTCCAAAAGATGAACGGCTGACGTCTGTGGTAGGTCAAGCACCGCCCATGCCCATTCACCGGAATTCCGAAAGTCATGCGTGGTCACGCGACGAGCCACTGAATAGTGTGCTGTAGATAGATGTACACTCATGGGGACAAATGAATGGGGAACATGAAATTATTAACCGAACACGCTAGATCAAAGAATATGTCAAGTGAAGACAAAATTATGGCACATTTCTGCAATACTCCCGAAGGCACATTTTCAAGCATGGTTACTTTAATAAAGTAGTGCGATTATTTCAATTGCATAGAAAGAATCACGTAATTTGTTTTTTCTGGTTTATAGTTTTGCGTTCGCGTTTCTTTTGCCTATTATACGTTTTATGCCATTCTATACACTTGAAAAAAAAATGTAATTTTTTGGCTGAAACAAGAAGTGGCCTAAAACAACTCGTGCTTTGCGGGCCTGTATAGACACCGACCGGATTCCTTTAAATGTTGCCCTTATGGCTTTTGTAGTTTTCAATAGAAAATAAAGAACGTGAGTTTGGTTACCAACCGTGACTCCGAGGAGGTTAACAATGAATGTTGCGGGCGCACAGCGCATACCACCTAGACTAAAAAACGCAGCCCTCTTGGCATTCTCTTCGCATTTTGTTCCCTCGGGACGTCAAAACCACGGTACGAAGCACGTTTGACAACACATTTCCTTGCTCGTACACACGATCTTATACTACTTATTATGCGAAACTATGCATGGTATCGGGAGTTTGCAGTAAATATTGCAACAGTAGTAATAAATGCAACTGGACCATACGTGCCATTAAGCAGCCACTTTAGTTAGCGCTCACCGTTGATGAAAAGAACAAAAAAGCGTGTGTTCTATTGAACAAGTTTCTCCCTTTAGCAGCGAAGTAGCAGTCAAGTAACGCGCTAATATGGGCCCGAGCAGCGGCGAAATCTCGTGGGTTTCTGGACTGGGAAAAGACAACCCACCGTGTTGTTTTTGTTGCTTCACTCCTACCTTGCTTCAATAAAAGTTTTACTTTTTCACGTGAGCAATAAATCAGAACATAATTTAGGCAAGACAGAGCATCTTCAATAAGGGGAACAAAATAAACCACATAAGAACGTAAAAAGGTGTGCAATACGCAAAAAAAATTACCTATAGTGGCAAGGTCGTTTAAATGGAACACGTGTTGCAGAAAACAACGTATTTTATTTTTTATTTCAATGTGATTTGAACTACCGCATTGGTCGCATAAATTCTTTTTATTTACGGGAACTGCCCAAAGGCATATCAGTATTAGATGTGGAAGTCTAGAACGGGAAAAAGAGGGAGTTATAGAAACGTGAAAGCAAATTCTTGATATTACATAAATATTTGTTTTGTATTTTTTTAGAAGAGAATAAAACTACGTTAATTTCGAATATATATGAGTGTACTTTTCAGTATTACAACATCTGAAATGACCACCAAATGATGTGTTAAGGTTATGTACTTTTCTGGTGGAGTAACATCAGCAGCGTGAAAGAGACCGAGTGATAATGGCAGTGCAAATTTATCGAAGCGCCTTCCCCCCCACCTTTTTCTTCACCCTTTTTAAGCCAGTAGTTAAACAGTGAGCTCATTAGCCACAAACTGCACTACTCACCAAGAGTATACATAATTGCGGTTCTATTACGTGAAACGACGTGATTTAATTGTGCAACTTATCTCCAAACAGCCATATTGAGGCTCCACATCATGAGTGTGATTTGTTCCCAGTCGGCTTTCTTTGGCCAGAAGGCCATGTGTTCTTGTGTTAACACTGTCTGCCACGGATGTCTTTTTGTTTGTTTTACTCGTGCTTTGTACCACGTAACATTCCATTATCTCTAGGATCGGCTTTAAGATCGGTTTCAGTGAAGTATGGCCTGCACAAAAGATACCGCTCGGTGGATGCTAATCATGACAGCAGATCGATGTACAGATTGTGCCTCCTACTAATAAAATTCGCCCCAAGTCAAGTTAGAGGTGAGGTTTTTGGTTCATGCATCAGGAAATCTGGCATTTCGCGAAATCAGGACTGATAGGAGTTTAAATATAAAGGCAACAATTCATAAATTATACCACGTGGGCATCCTAATTTGTTGTACCATCATTGTTTTGCGTAGAATTATGCTTTGTGCTGAAAGCGAAGTGTTCCCAATCCTATCTTTTCAATCCCTCAGGCGTCCCCCGAAAGAACGGTGCATATTTGGAGCGTATTGTGTTACAGCAGTGATAAAAAATAAACTTAAATATACATTTTTATAACTGATTATTTATTATTGATTGCGGGACCTAACGCGGCGATGCTACGCAGACGAGGAGGCGTGCCTTTGTGTAGGTCTGCGGTTTAATTTCTGCCACCCCAGGATCTTCAACGTGCGGCGAAATCTCGAGCGGACGGGCGATTCAGTTTTGCGCCTTCATTAGAACTAAAGTTTTGGGACGAAGTCAGCAACGCATTTTTGACGTTTCAGAAGAGCTGGATCTTTGTTTGATTTTAATACCTTTCATTCACAGCATCACAAATTGGTTTATGCAAAACAAGCTTTATTCAAAGCCAATTTGTTTAAAAGAATTCGTTGCATTTACCCGAAAGAGTCAGCTGTCACGAACCCACACAGGCCCACAGCTAGGCACCGTTGCATCTACAACGGTCAACCGGCCACTACAATATTCATTTCGCCTGGACTTCCTGAAGGCTGCGTGTCCTAGTTCCAGTTACTTTCGCATTACCTACGAAAACGTGAGGAAGCCTTAACATCTCTTTCAGCAATGACGATTTTCATGCACAAGACAAGCCGGTATCACCTCTCTGTTACTCTTGTATTATTCTTTAGTACATAGAACAAGTACAGTGCGCTGAAACACGGCTATCGCATGGGCTCACTGCACTCCACTGCATCTACTACAAGGGCTGCGAAGGCCTTGGCTTTTCCCCGTGACTACGCTTTGAGAAAATTCAGTGGAAGTTTTTACTGTGTCCGCGCCTCTGCGTCTTTCAGTTTTTATGTTTCTGCAACTGATAGTGTTTGTGTGGGTTTTCTGCGCTGACGTATTCATTTCTTTTATACAATATCATTCTTAAGTGAAGTATTATTGCATGTCGTTTCCATCCGCACTTCTTCGTAAAGGTATTCAACCTCCGAATTCCTCCCCGCAGCAGTTACAAAGCAAACACTCGCCAAAAATAGAAATGCTAGTGAATAGTCCACAGACAGTTAAGACTCACACAAACGCTGTACCTTTTTGGAGAAGGTATAGTTTTACAAACCAAGTGGTTGAAAAGGTAAAGGCGAGCGGCACATGTGACAACGATATCCCTTGGTAAGGTTATGCACGCCGAAGTCTCAAAAACACCTTCAAATGATGAATGCGCATCACGATCTGTAAACGCGCTAGCCGAACGTTTCAGGCCTCTCGTGAAAGCTTACGCTAAATCAGGCGAACGCCAAACTTGCGATATAGACATCGAATTTGATGTGAACTTTCTATGATAGGTCGGTTATAACATGAAGGCTTAAATATTTGTAAGATAAAACAGATTGCCGAGGGGTGCCGTTTAAGTGATACAAAAACCGGTTAGTAGCGGCACGACAGATTCGCATGAATTTGCACTTGTCAGAGTTTAAGGTCATCTGCCACTTTTCACACCGGGAAGAGACAGCGTAATGTTATCCTGTAGCGCATGCGTATCATTAGTTGTGGTCATTTCACAGAAAAGGACGCAGTCGTCAGCGAATATTTGGACTGGTGAAGGAACACAGTTTGGCAAATCATTATATAGATGAGAAAAAGTAGTGGCCCTAATACTGTGCCTTGTGAGATACCCGACAGCACAGGCTCACATGTAGAGCTGGTCTCGTTCAATCCATTTTCAATCAATTCATTTTCAAACGATTTTAGTGTGTTAGTATCAACACCCAAATTTGTTAATTTTAGTAGGAGTAATCAGGGCGGAACTTTATTGAACGCTTTCATAAAATCTAAAAAGATGCAATCCGCCAAACGGTCAACCATACTATGCAGTTTGTGAGTGAATAGTTGTAGTTGCGTCTTGCATAAAAATGTCTTCCGAAAACCACCTTGTGCTGGATAAAAAAATGAATTAGATTCTAAAAAAATTGCTTTGTTACAAAAAAGTATGTGTTCAAGGCTCTTGCAGGGAACGCTGGTGATTTATATGGGCCTATAGTTGAAAGGTGAATGTCTGTCCCCTGATTTAAATGCTGCAAACACCTTCCCTATTTTCCAGTCCGATGGCAGTTCACCGACCCCTAATGATTGTTGAAACATTTTAGATAACAGATTGGAACAACACTATTTAGTACTTTTAAGGAACTTTGGATTAACACAGTCAATACCAAAAGCAGACGATGTTATAATGCTGTAAATGATTTTACCAATTCCATTGGTATCTATAAGCACAGAGATTATAGGGATATAATCATAGGAGCGAAATTCTGGCGAATCACAGGGTAAATTGCGTGAAAAACAACTGGAAAATGCATTGTTTTGTGCACTAGCACACTGACATTCCGGTATCGGTTCACTATTTGAATCAGTCAGAGCTGTTGTTGTTCTCTCGTGTGGGTTTATTACGCTCCAACATTTTCTAGGGTTATTACGCCGCATGTCCGGTAAAGTGTAAGAAAGTTTGTTTTTGCGTTTTTTTGCGGACACGTATTCTTCAGCTGCCGCATGGTACTGTGACCAACGGCATTCACTGTCAGT
Organism: Haemaphysalis longicornis; assembly: GCF_048455015.1. Taxonomy (NCBI): domain Eukaryota; kingdom Metazoa; phylum Arthropoda; class Arachnida; order Ixodida; family Ixodidae; genus Haemaphysalis; species Haemaphysalis longicornis. The sequence goes on from NW_027526214.1 coordinate 3,239,416, forward strand.
ATTCTTCGCTAAGCGTCAAAATTGTTTTTTCCTGTTCACGAAATACCTGATATTGCGGTTATAACCGGGGCCTTAGGGTTACAAGAAATATCTCGAATGGGTGTGAAGCGGTTGCTAAGGTGTGCTACTTGATTTTTGATAAGGGTCCCAATACAGTCAATATTACGTTCATCAACGCCGTTTAAAAGCTCGCTTAAAAATGCGTCTAGTTCCTGGTTTAGTCTTGTGAAATCGGCGTTGCTTTAAATACTTATTATTTGGTTGGGCTTGTCATTTTCTGCACCGATAAATTGATCGAAAAATTTATTAGGGCATGGTCGCTTATTTCGGCATATGAATAATCTCGGAACCTAGGTCAGGACAAGTTGTGAACACTGAATCTAGTATTGTAGAAGTCGTAGCTCTTATTCTGGTGGGCTTTATTACCATTTGAGTTTGAATAAAGTGCACACATAAGTCGAGAAATTGTTGGTTGATGGATAATGCTTGGCTTCGGAAGAGGATTGGTGGAAACCAATGAATTCCATGGTAATAAAAGTCTCCCAACACAAAAATAGAAAATGAAGGAAAGCGGGTGATTACAATATATATGGCGTCATGAAGTTCAGTGACAATTGTGCCTGGGGCGTTAGGGGGGCGATAGCAAGCTCGAAATATTAGTCTACGATGCGACAGTTTTACCGATACCCATATCATTCCCAAGGACGAAGATATGTTAGGAGCTAATGGTGCAAGATGCGGTTGGACGGCAACTAAAACGCCACCACGTTGCCTCGCCTTCCTATCACAACACAAAAAGTTGTACATTAGGACAGGGTCAAAACTTTCACTATCACAGATGTTTCTATGGAACCATGTTTCGGTTAGAATGATAATATCAGCTGAGCAGGAGTGAATCGCGGCAGAAATTTTGGTGCGCGTTTTGAATATGCTTCGGATATTTTTTAAAAGAACCGATGCTCGTGGTAAGGAGGAATGGTTGCCACTGCCCCTCAGTTGTTGTTATTCACATGACACAACAGGCTCGGACCATGTGCTCGGTACTGAGACAAGATTAGAAGCTGCTGAAGATTAAAAAACAGTGTGTGCGTTATCGTTCCTAGGGGCGTGGTTAGAGGCTTCCGCCACAGAGAAATGGAGTGACTCAATTACTTTGCCTGAAACAGGGTCGCAGGAGTAGTATTTGCCGTTTAGAAGAATTTATTTATATTTAAGTTGGAAGGAAGAATTGTCAGGCTGGGATTTGGCAAACTTAATTAGGTTTTGTGGGCTTGACGTGTACCGAGAGATAGACCTTCTAACACTGTCATATGCTTGTTTAGCTTACTTTTTCCTGAAAAAACTTTTTCTCGACCTTTGAAGCCTCCAAACCTTACAATTATTGGCCGGCACCATGAAGGTGAGAAGCGGCCCAGGCGATGAGTGCGCGCAATATCTTGATGTGTCCTCTCGCTGTCAAAATGGAGTTCCGAGAGGCTCACGTTTTTTTTTCAGATTGATCCAAGGATTCTTTAGCATGAACGATGCTATGAATCAACAAGTTATTACGCCTTGATCTGTCTTCCAGCTTGTCAAAACGAGATTGCAAAAGAATATTCTGGTTTTGAGTGTGATCGAACTCGCCAGTAGCAGGCCCCACTTTTTCATAAAATCTTCTAATATGGCCATTTTTTGTTCTACCGTGGTTAGTCTGCTGTGAAAAATTTAATGCGCCGATTCTACTTTGAGGTGTCTGCGGCGAATTTATGCAATAGTTTCCTTTATTTTTCTATGGCTCGCAGATATTGTTGCTGATTGGAACTGCAAATCCTTTCGGATGCTGATCATCTCGTTGTGTTGCGCATCAGCTTGAGCGACTTAAGAGGTCCGACTTGGTGTTTATTTGGATCACTAGCATTAGTTTGTGACCGCATTGGTTTGGAGGGACCGGGATTGGACTCAAAGTCTCCCGACTTGAGCAACAAAAGAGAACTGTCAAAGCAATTCGAAAGCAGACCAAAGAACACTCGTGGGCAAGGCACCAGCAAAAGACATCGGTTATTGCTTGTCTTAGCGTACAGGGAAATTGAGTTGCCAACCTGCAGAAAGGGAAAACGATGTTCATGAGCCATCGTGTCCCGATTGCTACCGACGTGCCAACTTGAGAAGTCAGTCATGCGCCGTCCGTTTATAGTTGTCTTCATAGATGTAGTCGATGCCGATGGGGTTTCCATCATCAGGCGAGGGTTGTCCGTCACTAAATGCTTCACTTGAAAGCGTCACGCAATGGCTGATTTGGGGGCGGGGCGAACAGTAGCGTCATGTTGAAAGCAACGACGTCATCATCGAACGGGCTTGAACGGCACGTGCAACAGCCCAAAGTCGATAGCAGGATCTGCAGAAGGGGAAAACGATGTTCATTATTCATTGTGGCCCGATTGCTGACACCGTGCCTACTGGTAAAATCAATCAGGCGCCGCCCATTTATAGTTGTCTCCGTAGATGTAGTCGATGCCGATGGGATTTCCATCTTCAGGCTAGGTTTGTCTATTGTCACTTCTCATGATTCCGAAAGCGAGCTCTTTAACTTGTGTAGCATGTTGCTATGCTTTATTTAAAAACAGAACGCAACGTGTAAAATTTCTCTTCACTCTTTCAAAACTGTGTTTTGAATTTATTTGCAGGAATAAAAAAACATGGCCAAGAAATCATAATAGATTGTTTTATTTCCAGAGGAACACATTTGGTTACAATGAAATTAAACACATTTTTATTCTCATGCCAGTAAAACCCAGCCTGTGTGCATAGTGTAACCAACTGTGCTTACAGCATGCAGTCCGCATATAGAAATGAAGCATAAAGATGCCTCGCTGCAGGTATCACAAACAGTTCAGCTAATTGGTATAGACATTACCTGACTTGAGAGAAAGGGGTGGGTGAGAATGAACGCAAAAAAGCAGGAAAAAACTTTAATGGAGAGTTCAACTCAAACTTCAAATTGAAAAATTCATTTTCGGTCTTGCACGCATACACACCATACCCTTCTCGTTGTTTTATTTTCCTTAATACATTACAAAACAGCCGGCTGATTCACTGAACACTCACGAGGAATCAATCTAAACTGAGTCCATAGATTGCGACAAAGGATTGCAGGACTCGGTATTCGCAGAAAAGAAGAATACCCTCATTTCACTATTCTGTATGAACACGAGAGTTTCAGCTGAACTAGCTCATATTCAATGGTAGCATGCAGGCTATAATGCTATAAGTGTCTGCTAAGAGCACCATCACTCCACTGGCACAGCATCCAACATGCAATGCATAATTCTCATTGCCACAGTAATACGGAAGGGTTCAAAGGTATAGAGGGGTTATTGTGGCCTCTAAGCATACGGATATGATATTCTCCTGTCAATTACCACTGGTGCTGCAGCTACACAGACCGAGAGTTTGGCCCCCGCTACAGCGTTTCAATTGCATCTTGCGGCAGTGGTACTGCCCCTGCAAGACCTGGTGCTACTTCCATTACTAGCATTATGACATAAATCAGCCGAGACTCAAGCAGTCATTGTACTATTAAGCCACAAAACCTGATTTTCACAGGCACTACATCAGGTACAAAATATAAAAAAACAAGGTTTAACTTTCAGCACGTATAAATAGCTGCATTCAGCATAATTGTAATGTTTTAAACCTTCAGACCATCCTACCACTTAAAGGGCTACATACTATATTATTCGTGTTTTAATGCAAGAGTAAACAACTCCCAAAAGTTAGGTGGGCACACTTCGAGCTGTGAAGGCCCTACAGCACCGAAAATCAAACTCAGAGGCCCAGTTCCATTTTTGCGTTCCTATATGGGTAACAGATACAGTACGTCCCTGTATTGATTTTCATCGTGCGCACACAGCCACCTCCTGAAGCTTCAGACACTTTTAAATCAAAAGGTTGCAAAGAAATGTTACAAATGTAAGTATAAACGTCATTACCTGGCAAAGTAAAAGATCACAGTACACAACACATTGGGAGAAGTGAGCAGACTCATTCAATGACGCTTTTGTTATCAAGACATCTATGTTCACCGACCTAACCAAAGAACTGATGAAGGGTGCTTAAAACCAATGCTCAAATGAATGGGTTGAAGGGATCACGAGCTGTGATGTAAGGGCAGATAGCGTTTACAGCAATGTGTAATATACTAAGCCGATATGCTCCTGAAGAACAAAGTGTTTAAAGAAAGCAGAAATAGTTTCCAAAAAAACAGAAGCCGTAAAACCATTAGGAAAGCTTTTCAGCCAGTAACCAGAAGGAAATGGGAAAATGCGTTCATTGTCACGATCACATTTTCAAAATATTCCCATGTTTCCTTTTTCTCAAGGGAACTTTGCCTTGTTCAAAGTGGCACAGCTCTAGAAATAAGATGGAATTGCGGTGAAACAAACACTGCCGCATCTATAAAAAGAGCTGGTGCAATGAAAACCCGCATACGGCACTAAACACCTCGATTCCTCACGATGTAATTTAAAGTACCGGTGAATATTTGTTATTTAAAGCGCCTATTTCGACCAGTGCTGGAATACGCATCCCTTGCGTGGGACCCATACCTAAAAAAAGACATAGATAAAGTGGAAATGATTCAGCGGCTGAGCGCACGGTTTATTGTTTCAGCTGTTAGGCTCCTCTCCTCCGTTTCTGAAAGGTTAATTAAATGTGGGCTGGAACCACTCGAATGTCGGCGAAGAATTGCAAGGTTTACCTTCTTTTATAAACTATACAACAACGAATCCGGTTTAAATAAAGAATGTTATATACTGCCACCTCCCCAGCGCTCAGCAAGGTTAAATCATTCAAAAACTGTTAAACCATATGCTCCTAAAAATAACGCGTTCAAGTACTCTTTTTTTGTACGAACCATTGAAGACTTAATTCACTGCCTTCCGACTGCGTGTACGCTCCGACTTCTTCTAGTTTTGACCTCTGTGTTAAGAACCTTCTGTAACCCTCTCCTGCTAGGATGGTGAAAAACCGTCCGCAGTATTCTTTAAATAAATAAATAAATATTTCGAGCTTTCTAACGCCTTCCGCTGCGCCTACCGCCCGTCCGTCAGCAACGCTAGACATCCAGCAGCATCAGCATCCGTGTTTTGCATTTAGCTTGCACAAGACTGCTTATTGCATTCAGCTCGCCCGACATTGAAACGGAAGCAGTAAGTCAAGCAATAACACGTTCCTGGCACCGAACTTTACTCGCGCAAGAAAATGGCCACCAAAAATAAACTTACCGAAATTCTTTGTCAGGGCGGAGGAAAACGCCGTGGTTCCTCGATCCTTTGCAGCCTCATTTTCCCCTCTCGCTAACCACACGCGTTTCCAAAGTGGCAACCAGGCTTTATCCACAAAGCGCAAACCCATGTTACGATGAACTTTCGAACATAAAACATGACCTACAACACGGACAACGAAGAGCCGCCGTCGACCACACCGTCAACAGTCGTCCACGGAAAAGTTGAATCGGAAACGACTGCAGCGCCAAATGCATCAGCACAGTTAGGATCGGAAGCAACAGCAGCCCAAAACTCACGAGCAGGGTTCTGACTTTGTATTTTCGAGCCAACACATCACAAAACATTCCCAAATTTGTGTATCCTCAAAGAATTATTTATTCAAAACCTGTATTGCTTGATGTGCTCACAAGTATTTCAGTATAAACTGAATCCTGGTTGCAGCTTCCTTGACCGCAGCCTTATTGCCTCAAGCCTGTTCTTATTGGAAGCCAATTTGGCCAGAAGATCTGAGATAATCAGGCAATATCTTTAGCGAACGGCTGTGCCCTGAAGAAACCTTGAACATGGATGATGATGATGCCAAGTAAAAACCTTTGTATCGGGGCAACGGCATGTTCATCCAACTTTTCTTAGTTATTTATTTACCTCGGACTTGTTCTACCTGCCGCTTTTTCTGGCTCTGATGCCCTGCATCGCGCGTGGTCTCATGGAAGTATCTGGTCACTAACCAGACTAATCGAACCGCACGTGTATTCGATGTCTATAAATGGTTCTTATTCTAAAAAGAACAGAAAATATTCATGCGCAAACGCGACGTGCTGGCCCTTTTATTTCTTGTTTCTACGTCAAAACACATTTCCTGAAAAATACGGCCGTGTTTTTTGCGATAAATCTACACCTCCGCTATATGGCAAACCGTATTTTGTAACGAGTGACGACCCATTTACACCACCTGCTGATCATTAGTGTGTGTTGAAATGACCCATGAATGTTTCTGTTCTTTGTCTGTTTGACAAAAAGGCAGTGGGATGCACCAATCTGGCTGCATTCTTTTGGTCAGCATCAAACAAGTGAGGCAGCGTGCTCCTCTTGAGGGCCACCTCGCACGGGACACCTTGAGTAGTCGTAATGGGGTTGGCGACACCACGGACCCCGAGCCACCAATCACAAGGTGTATTCAACCGTCGTGGAGTTGTGTTTTAAGGTAAAGGGTAGAAACTGCAAATGGTGCCCGTCGGAGCCAAGGTGAAGTTCCGGCGGATAGTCTCCCTGACTGTTTACCAGGCAGGGTGCTCCGGTATCTATTTACTATAAGGGTAAGGCTGACAAAGTACCCCGTCAACTGCTTTTTCAAATTCTGTATAGATAAATCAAACCCCCTGAAAATGTAATCGTTGCCTGAATAGGGTCCGCACCGCAGTTGCTCTCCCATCCCTACCAACCATCAGCATTCCGAAACCTGACAACTATCCCCGTTTTTTATCCTGAATCTATGGATAAGTCGAAAGCCGTCTCCTCCTTGTCTGTTTTCTTCGTCTCAAGTTTCTTTAAGTAATCATTGTTAGATTTGTAAAGCAATAAAGCTGCGAAGAGACGAAGGGTTAGTTAAAGTAAAAACTCAGCAGTAATCCACAATCCTCCTGAAACAAACCCGCATGACAGATATGGAGATCAGGGTGACACCCCACCGCAGCCTCAACAGCTCTCATGGTGTGATCTCGGAGGCAGATCCGATTTTCGAAACCTGCCGACCTTTTGGAATGCATAAGAGATTAGGGTGTCACGGCAGTAAAGCGCATATCCAAACGCCGTGATGACAAACAGATAGCAAATATATATATTATCCTGATTTTCGATCGATCCACCCTTCCAGAATCAATAAATACCGGTTATATACAATGTAATGTCCGCCCGTATATCCCGAACCCACGGCTCTAATTCAAGCGCCAAGAGTTTGGGTATGGCACCAACTCTTGCCGCGGCCGACTTACCTGCGCTATGTGCGGACAGCGTGACCGCCCCTCAGAAAATCTGAATCCGAAACCTTCACCTGTGCCAAATGCCAGCGACCCCAAGCAGCGTAGTCACAAAAATGTGAAAAGTTTAGGCAGGAGAACCAAATAAAAAATTACTGCCCCTCTACTCTGTAAAGAAGGAGGACCTGCAAATATAGACGGAGTTCACGGCCAATGCACTTTTTGCTCTCAGCCTGGCACACTCGTCCACATTATATTAGAGTGCACAAATAACCCTGACCTCCCACCCTTTCCTTCCCCCCTCCCCCTCCATGAGCTGTGCGAGAACCTGATCACCAGCGACCACCTGGACGTCCAGCAACTACTGGCATCTAGGGCGTCGGTCGCCCGGTTGTCACTTGGATTCCCGGACTAGGGAACCACTCCTACTTTATAAGGCTCATTAAAGTTTCATACTACTACTACTACTCACGGAGTGCATGAAACAAAACATGTTTTTAAGACATTGCGATGGAGAATATTTAATTTCCGACGGATTGAAATATTCTTACGGAACCACCGACGGATCCATTCTTTCTTCTTGCAGATAAACATGAAACTTCCGGCAGTGTCCACCCCGTGCCGTAAACTTCTTACTGTTTGTGTGGGTCCGGGTTCAGAGTTTTGCCGGGGCGGTCGTATAACTCTAAAGAATGCGTCATTTCACGTCTCAGCGAACCTTATTACGTCACAAGTCCGTTGATCACAATACTGGCTTTTTGTCGGTAACCTGAACGTAGCCTAACATACAAACCCAATCTACTCTTCCACTAAGGACTTCGTACAAGGTCCCATTAGGCTGTTAAACGTTCGCGCTTATACCTCGCAACGACTTCCCGCCTCCATCCCACCATTCTCCACTACAAAGCTTGACACTCATAAACGGGCAACCGGTCATGTGCACGTGCTTAGAAGCGACAGACATCGTGGAAAATATTCCCAGATATCCGCTGAAAACCCTCTGAAGAAATGGTAACGGCTCACGCTGGCGTTCCGAGCGGGCAGTTTGCTGTTCGTCCGGGAAGGATTCCCCACTACCATGCCAGGGGCCTTTTATTGTTTTTGCACCCATTCGCACTTGTGTTCGGCCAACGCTTCAATTTCTGTTCTTATTCCTCCAAACGAACGGCATACCTCCGTCGCATAACGATTTAAATCCTGAAAGTCCTTCAGCTCTATTCTCGCGTACAAACATGTGGCTGTCCGTTTTCCCCCCTAATATGCATCTTAATGTGTGTGGAAGATGTCTCTGTAGCACATCAACCCCCACTGAAACCACTCGATTGATGAAGACCGCATTGAGCCATGTAATTTAGACATTTAAATACCAGTGAAACCGGCATTTCATTGATAGCGGAATCAAACCTAGCTTTGCGTTCACGCCCCCGTTTTCCCACCCGCAAACCGCGCACGCATAAACCTGGAACCAGGTATTGCGCATGCGCAGAGTGAAAGACACCGGCGAAAATCACCCTTGGAAGGCTTTCCAAGCTCAAAAAGAAGTATTGGGTCAAGCCGGCGTTCTAACTGGGAAAGTTTCTCTTCTGCCGCGAGGGATTCACAGCTACATGGCGACGTGAATTTGATTGGAAACTGCGACGGCGGGTTTCGGTCGTTTTAGGGGGAAGCCCTTGACAACCGTTTCCTGGGCTTCACAGGAGCGGCGTCTCTTTCCTAAAGCGTAACCGAGTGAGCGAACGCAGCAGCAACGAAAGAAAAAAACGGAGAGGAGCTGCTAACGAAGATTTAGGCACAGTACAAAACGTGTAGCTAAGGTTTCATCTCGCTCACTGCCTTTCCCTCAGAAATGTTTCATGTGTCCCCACCAAGAATCACACTCCCCCTTATCTATCCCTAGACGCTGCTCCATTCTCCACTAGCCCATACCACGTGACGTTTGCGCGAGAGGTTCAAACAAGACTAACAACACGCTGACCGGTGGCGACGCAGTGCGAGGAAGCAGCAGAGTAGCGCACGCCGCCATACGTTCGCTGATCACGCGATCACTTCCTGGACACACCAGAAATGCACCGTGACCGAGAGGACCGAAGATCACGCTGTGCACCAATTTTATACTAGGGAGTGTACTAATTGTCTGCGCATTTTGTACGCCAATCTGTGCGTCTGTTGAGTTTTGCAATCTTTAGATTACCGCATACCACCGACAGCTGCCGACTGCGGAACTTGACAAAGGGGTATCGGTGGAGGCGAGGGTGAAAATAGTTGGCAAGAGGTGTCAGTGGTGGTGAGGAGGACCCCGGAGTGGCGCCAAGTAAATCCAAGACACCAGAATGAAAACGAGGGGGGCAACATATACTGCTTTGCAGTAAAAATGTAAAGGTACAGAGAACATCATCTTTCCAGAGGCGCGGAAGAAGTTTGCTCTTTACCTCTAGGGAGGTACGTCCAGGCAGTTTGCCGGGTAGGGGAGTGGCGTCTGGTATTATTGCGGACCCAGTATCACGAGTCGAACTTGGTCGGCGCCCACCGGTTTGCATTGGGCAGCCCAACCAGCCTCCGCACCACTCACTGAGCCAGCATCGGCTGTGGTGGCAACCACGTCGGTTGGGGATGCTGCTGCATTCATAGTTTCCTCTCCACCGGCACAAACCATATGCAAGGGCACAGAGGAGATAGAGACAGAGTCACCCATAGCAGCTCCCACCCTAGCAACACCGCCTGCGCCATCCCAGGCGTTCTTAAATCCCTCGGAGGTTGCGGGCCAGGAAAGCGCATCCGAAAGGGTGCGCGGTCCAAGGAGCCTGATCGCGGGTCACTCCGTGGACATCCAATGACGAAATAGAAATAGGACTGTTGTTGTCTCCCAAGCACCGCAACGAACGCGTCTAGAGGCCAAAGCTTCCCGACAAGGCCAAAAAAATAAGTCACTGTCCCAAACGACGACACGTAAACATACACAGTCTAGGAGCTCTCACCCAAAATAATTGGACGAGAAAACATAATTGAATGGATCTGTAGAAGCCTTCCTAAAAATCTTGACAATGTGTGCGACATACTCGTCTCCAATCAGCCACGTGTCCTGTGTCTACCAAAAACACATTTAAATTCACAGCATAGCAATTGTTTGAATAGTTACCTCGTATTTATGAAGGACGGGGTTTGTGGTGGTACATCTACACGAGGTATGCCTGTCATTCCCGAAAGTCCTTGGCATGCCACACTACCGAATTACGGACCGTTCTTGAGGCTGTCGCATTTCGTACAATAATTTTTAATAGGCAAATAGAGGCAAATATGTATACATCCCGTCTGATTTCTCGCTCTCGCGCTCAGATTTCGAGGGCATTGTAGATAAGCTACCCGCACCATTCATTTTTCAGGTGACCTCACCGCACAAAACTATATTTGGGGCTCTGCTCGCACGGAATCCTGAGGTCACCCTAACAAAAAATATCAAACATCTTCGGGAGCATTACTGCTTAATAAGAACGAGCCTACATACCATATTATAGGACACTGCACTTATCCACACCTCGACTTCGCTTTTGGCTCTGTAGCACTCTTTCCATCTCTTGAGTGGGATGTTGGCACTGATGCATATAGTATTGACCCCTTTGCAAAAGCATTAACATACATAGGTAAAGGCCCGAACAGTTCACCTTCCCATAACAGGTTCAATGAAGCTTCAGCGAACTGGAGAACATCTATGGAAACATGCAAACTACACCACATTCATACTACACCTAAACGTTGAAGAAGCTACCCAAATACGCACGGCACACATCCTCCACGCCGCCGAAAAGGCCATTCCCTAGGTCTCCGTTGCTCCGCGCAATCCGAGGAGGCCATGGTTGAATCATGACAGCAGGCGAGTGCGACAGGCCCAGCACAACAGGTGGGGTGTCGTTCGCCGATACCCCACTTAGGCAAACCTAAGTTTATTCAGAACGGCAAAGGCTTTGGGAAAGCGTGTGCGCCATGACGCAAAACGAGAGTGTTGGCGTTTCTCCATAACATCCACGAATACATACACAGACACAAGCAAGGTATGGACACGAATACATAAACTAAACGGACAACATTCCCAAAGCCTGCCCTTGGTCAGCACAACAGAGAACACAACCGAAGATAAAGATAACACGCACAACACTTTCAAAACGTGTGCAGCTTTGCACACTACACAAACACTTTCCCTAAACATAAAGCCTATTGTGAAAAGAAGTCCCTAACGACAACAACAAATCACAGACTTCTTAAAACTCATTGTTTTCAATACATGAGCTGAGGGCTGCTCTGAGCATTGGTTAATACTCAGCTCATGGCCCAGACAACATCACGTATACATTGATACAACACCCAGCCGCAGACACTCTGTTAAGACGCCTCCACCTCTAACGGATCTCGGGGCACATTGCAGACTTTGGGAGGGAGGCTATAGCTGTAGCTTTCCTGAAAGAGGCGAAGAACCCTTCGTCTCCCGCTAGCTGTAGACCCATTGTCGTGTCCAGCTGCCTGTGCAAGCTCCTTGAGAAGATGACAAACCGTAGGCTCGTGTAATTTTTGGAGTACAACGGTCTTGATGACAGCTGCCAGGCAGGCTTCAGGTTGGGCCATCTACCAACAATCATGTTGTTGCGCTGGAATCTTTCATAAAATATGCATTTGGTTATAAGCAGTTCTGCCTTACGGTATTTTTCATTTTGAAAATGATTATGACACAACCTGGTATTACGGCATGCTTAGCGACCTCAAGTCGTTTGGAGTTTCAGGTAGCATGATAAACACCACTTCTAGTGACGTGTCTACGAAGACATTTCGTGTGAAGGTTGGGTCATCCCTGTTCGGGTTACATGTGTAGGAAAATGTTGCGTCACAATGCGGTGTTCTAAGCTGCACACTGTTTATAGTCAAGATGAACTCCCTCCTAAAGGCACTGCCGCCATTCATTTCATGATGCATCTATCTGGACGATGTACAAATATATTTTAAATCCTGTAACCTGTCAATTTGCGATCGTCAAGTACAGGTCAGTGTTAACAAACTTGCTGATTCGGCGGACGTTAATTGGTTTAAACTAAACCTGCGCAAAGCTACTTGTGTTGTCTTCTTCCGCAAGCGCGAGAATATTGCGGATATGAAATGACCTTTCATCGTGCATCTATTCCTGTAAAAAAGGAGCACAAGTTTTAGGTGTCGTATCTGACGAAAAATTCAAGTTCCTCCCACATATCATACAACTTCTGTAACATACATGCCTGATAACTTCAGCAACATACAACTTCATACATACAACATATAACTTACAAGTTCAGTAACATAAGTGCCTGAAAACACTGAACTTTCCGAAGGGTCTCTATCACCAATCCTATAGCGCAGAAAAAGAACTCCTTCTCCATGTCTTTTCCACCTTGTTCCCAACTTCATTAGAGTGAGAGAGAAAAATATTATTTTATTCACAGGTAGAAAGTGAGGAGGAGTTGTAGGGAGCGCTGCGAGATTCAGAGGCCTCGGTCCAGGTTTTCTGCTGACGGTTTTTTGATTGAAGTAAATCAGGCCGCGTTGCGCCTCTTCTCTTCTAGGTGAGGTCAGCCACTCTCTTGGGCATTGTTTTCTAATTTGGTTGCATTGAGGGCATTGCCAAAGAATGTGGTCTTGGGTATTTTTTAATTTTGCACTGTGAACATGAGGGTAAGGATGTTGTTTTGGCAGATTTGATATGATGTAGCCTCGGAGGTGTTTCGATTGTTCCGGCTTGCGCTGTCGGAATTGGGTTTGCTGCTCTCTTGTTAGGTTAGGGTGGGGAGCTGGGAGTAGTCGTTTCGTTTTTTTTTTGTATTCTTTAAGGTGAAGTTGTGGGTGAGTTAGCTCCTGAGAGGTCGGACTTTGGCAGCCGTTGCTGGGAGCCCGGATGTGTGCATCTCGGGCAAGCTGATTAGCGTTTTCGTTTCCCAGTACCCCGGCGTGGCCAGGAATCCAGTACAGCTTCACAGTTCTTTGATTATGCTTGAATAGGTCTCCCACCGAGCGGGATATATGACTGGAGTCTAAGAGTCGACATGCCCTCTTGTTGTCGGTATAGATATTTAGGGGACGGGCTGGTTGGGAGAGGTGGATAACAGTTTTGCCAATAGCGTATAGTTCCGCTTTTTCTGCTGAGTTGAACTGTTTGTTTCCTTTGGTATAGGATCTGTTGGGCACCATCCAGTATGCGACAGCCCACGAGGTGCCTTTTTAGCCGCGTCCGTGTATACATGCATTTGCTGGGGTTCTCTTTCCGGTTTCTTATTGAAATATTTGGCCCTGATGGCTCTTCGCTCTGCGTGTCTAGTGCCGTCCGTATTACCGGGCATGGGTGCTATCTTTAACTGCTGTCTGTCTATAGGGTCTATCTTGCAGTAGTCGTGCACCATTGCTTGGGAATCATAGCCGATCGATTGCAGGAGTTGAATTCCGTCCTTGCTTTACCTCAGTATCCTAAGTTGGTTGTGTTTGTGGACTGAGACAATTTCTTCAATGGTGGCTGGTGTGCCCATGTCCTCGATGACCTTATTACATGTGGTTATCGATAGTCCTAAAGATAACTTTGAGGCTTTTCGGAGTAGAGTGTCCAATTTCTGCAGTGCGGCCTTGTTGACGTCTGTAAAAGGTATGGAGTATCTTATGCGAGATGTGATGAGTGCTTCCTTAAGTCGGAGTAGCTCTTCTTCTTTAAGTTCTCTCTGCCTATTCGAGACACTTTTCATAAGTTGGAGTAATTGTTCTCCTTGTTAGGATCCTGTTTACTGTGGTGTGACCCCCACCATCCTTCTGGAAGACTCTTTATAGTTGGCGGGGTAGAGATGGCTGTGCCCTGTAGCGTAAGCTGAATGGGTGGTGGCTTCTACCTTCTGTTGGTGACCATGAGTAGTTCCGTTTTTTCTGTGGAGCATGTCAGGCCAATTGTTTCGGCTGCTTTTTAGACTTTATTCAGGGCCTCTTGTAGTTGTGTTTGAATTTGTCCAGGGGAGCCTGTCTTGATCCATATGGAGATGTCATCTGCGTAAATGAGGTGGTTTACGTCTTCCACTTGTTTAAGCGACCTGTGAAGTTTAGGGGCTGCAAGGTTGAACAGATAGTACTGGACCCTCTGGTATGCCTCGTTGCGGCTGAGGGAACGGTGGTGTTTCATGTTCACCTATGGAAATCACGAGAGAGCGTCCTCGTAAAAAATCCTTGACGTAGTTGTACAGGCTTGGTACACAGTTGCTGGTGGCTAAGTCCTCTAATATGGCATCGTGGTCCACGCAATCAAATGCCTTCTTGAGGTCAAATGCGAGTATGGTCTTGAGTTGCGCCAAGCTTGGTTCAGCCATAACTCCATCGGGGAGTGCTAGGAGGGCATCTTGTGTCGGCAGATGTTGTCTAATCCCTGCATGTTGTACAGAATGACGTAAACTTCTTCAAGGTGATCGTGCAAGCGCTGTAGCACCTTACGTTCCATAAGTTGGCCGACGTTTGAGGTGAGCGTTATAGTGCGTAGATTGCTTGCAGGAATGGTTTTGCATCGCTGCATGCAAGTTAGGTATGAAGACCATTCGTCCTTCTTTCCAGGCTGGATTCAGCGGTTTTTTCCCCGTCCACACTTGGTTGATTTCTACCAGACGTGTCTGGCGGTACATATCCCCTAAATTATGTAAACAGGGTGTCGTCATCATGTCTGGTCCTGGGGCTTTGTTTCCTGCACATTTGCTAATCGCTGCATTAAGCTCGGCAAGATTGATCTCTGTATCCATACAGGGATTATTTAGGCCACTGTATTCCCTATAGTTTGGTTGTACACTGGGCGGGATATGGGTCTCATTCAAGGTTTTAAGAAGTTCTTGGGGGTCGTCGTACTCTTGGATGAGTCGGTGTATTTTCTGTAGAATTGAAGTTTTGGTGGGGGTTGGGTTAAGAAGGGCTCAGAGCAGCGACCAATTTTTCTTCATACCCATCGTTCCGTGAAGTTGATCGCAAGTTCGATGCCATTTTTTCGGGTAGGCTTGAGTCGTGTACTCTTGAATATGCTTGTTGAGCTTTGAAATGCGTTTCTTAATATTGCGGTTGGTTTTGCATCCCTTCCACTGCTTGACAAGACCGTTGCGTCCTTCCCAGCAGTGGGCTAAGTGTCTGTCGTATTCAGTGAAACCTTTGGTACTCTTCTGTACGTCTCGAAGAAGATCGGTAGTCCACATTTGGGTATCCTCGTACGTTTTTTCAGTACGCATTTCGCGTACCTTGACCCACTCATCTATAAGTGCAGTTTTCCATTTTATGCGTTGTGGCGTGGTGGAGATTATTAGGCTGATAATTGCGTCATCGCTGCTAAGGTACTCTTGCGTGTGATGCCGTGGTATCTCAATGCCTTTTGAGCAGAACGTGAGATCTGGGGTTGTATCTTTCTCCACAGAGTTGCCTAGTCGTGTGGGTTCTTTCAGGTCGTTATGGAGAATGTACTGGCTGTCTTGAAGCATCGCCAGGAGGCGCTGACCTTTTTTGGTTTTCTTTGAATATCCCCACAATGTATGTGGCGCGTTAAAGTCACCTATAAGTATGTGTTTTCTCTTGGAGTTGACGGGGTGCAGACAGGTACTGATCGCGCTCAGATCATCTTTTGGGTTACTATTTACATTTATAACGTATAAATGCTCTTTTCCACTGCCTATCCTTAATGTGATGCTGATATCATTCGCGTCCTCTTGCGACGCCAGAAGATCTTTTCGGGTAAGGAAGGGTGTGGTTGGATTTACTTGATGTGTAGTGTAGCCATAGAGTTTCTCGTTCTTCCCTGGTTCTTGAAGGGCGATCATGCCTGGCCGGATTTTGAACTTTTCTATCTAGGAATGGAGTTCTCCTTGTTTTTGTCTGAAACCTCTGCAGTTCCACTGTAGTACAGACAGTGTATTGTTACTGTCGATTGAGTTTCTGCATGATGGCATCGAGTTGGACTTTCAGTGCCTGCATTTGCTGTTGGATGGGTTGGAAGAGTTCCTTTGCATGAGTTTGTATTCCTAATTCCACAGTGTGGTTGATTTCTGTTATTTGTTGTTTCATAAGCTGCATTTCGTAACAAATTCCGTGCATCAAGGCCTGGAAGGTGCGAGCCATCTCTTCAGAGGGTAGCTGTGCTTCATCGTTCTCTGTACGACTGCGTTTGTTTTGAGGGGGTATCTTCTCTTGCCTCGAATGTTGTATCCATAGAAGTACTTTCCATGGGTTGTGCGCAAGGGGGAGGTGCTGGTTGGGATCCTACGAGTTGCTGGTATGCTTGCGAGTTATATATTGGGTTTGTGGGAGTTGTACGTGGAGTAAGGGCGTCCGTGTATGTACGGTGATTATGTTTTTCAGAGCGTGGCTGACTCACCTTCTTTGGTGGTAAGGGCTATTTGGGCCTTCATTCCTTGTGTTGTGGTGGTGTAGGTTCTCGCTGAAGGGTGAAGAGTGGGTCTTCAAGTTGTTTTATAGATTCCTGTGGGCCTCGGCTGGGTACTTCCTTGTTCTGTGGCGACAGGTCCCCTCTGTGGCTAGCTCGTTTCAGTGTTGCAGTAGCGTGCTTGCGGATGTTGAGTCGTTTCAGAAAGGCTTGTTTTGTGACGACAGCGTGTGCTTCCAGTTTCTTGGGGCAAGTAGCGTCATCCGATAGGCGTTGCCCCAAGCAGTTGACACACTTGATGATGCACGGGTGAGGCTCGCCCTTGTTGGAATGGCCGCAGTTGGGGCACCTGATGAGGGTTGAGCGGGTACACACATCTGCTCTGTGTCCTAGTAGGCATTTTTAGCATATCTGAGCTTTGGGGTTGTGCGGTTAGCAGCGGTGGACTGCACCCTGAGGCTGACCTTGAAGGGTACATAGGTTCCTGCAAACGTGATTATCGCGCCCGTGGTATTGCCCATCATTCTTATGGAGAGTATGGTATATCCTTGCGGTGCTGTGAGCAGCTGCTGCAGGGTTGCTGGGTCCGTGCCGCGTTCCACTAGGTGATTAACCCCTTTGCAAGCTTCACGAGCCGCTGGGGTATACACGTTGACTGTGTGGTTCACTTTATTGAAGCTTAGTTGAGTAACATAAGGTATCTTCCTGATCGCGTTAGCGCTATCGCTAGTGATGACCAGGATATTCTTGAAAGCCTCATCGTCGTGAACAAGCCTGCTGCTTCTTCAGATGTTGGACCTGCTGTTAGCTTAGTAGTCGGTCTAAAGCCAGGGGCACCCCTTGACTGAGTTGGAGACTTCCAGCCGCTCGGAGAATAAGTTGTCGAGGCTCACCTTGATTGGGGTGTTGTACCAGGTGATTCCACCCATCCTCCATCAGTTGGTATCCTATGGTAGGGTCTTGAACCAGGTCAGTGCTAGTCGGGCGGGTAAACTTCGCCGTTAGGCCTAGGTCAGTCTCCCACGCTGGAACATGACTTTCGGCCGTACAATTCTGAAAAATGGTCCCAGGTCAATCAAAATTGGTAGACGGCCTTTGGAGATGATCCGGCTCTCGGTCCAGTCCAGTGCAGAATATCCCAACAAGATATTTTGTGTTTCAGAGGTATTTCGACAGAGTGGTGTGCATGCCTGGCGATCATGCGAACCGAGAAAGAAGATGTTGCCTTCGTTAGACTATGGTAGTATCGTGTATAGGTCGGCATCAAAAACAGCACTAAACATGCTTGATCCAGTGCTCCACTTCGGCCTGCACTCTGTGCATGGTGCGTTCCGCAATAGCCTGGGCAAGGGTCGGTACGTTGAAAGTAGCAAATGGTGCCTGGAACATCTGCCAAGGTGCATAGATTTATTATATGCTTTTAATATGTCATCATTCAATGACCATCCTTTTAAGCCATTACTCAACGATACATCTACAACCAAGCTATTCTCAAATTATCCATCTGTTTCTTTGCCATACCCACGGAGGGTGAGACTGGAAGCGTTAGGTCTTTCCGTTAGGTTTTTAGATGGATGCACATCATTATCATTTTCAGACGTTGTTCCACCATGACAAGTGGCGCCCATTTGTTTTGATATTTCTTTTGTGCAAATGGATAAAACAAGGTTCCGAGTGCTGCGATTCTGCAGCGATTGTTGTCCCTGCAGGATAAATATCAATGGGCCGAATATACAGTCATGCCTCCAAAACTTCAACTATGGTGCCTTGGGCCGCTCATGGTCCTAACTTTAATTATTGCAGAACGACGAGCGTACACACAATTATCTTTTCGGCACAACAATATGCAAATTAATCACCGCTCAGCACATTCTTAAAAAAACAAATTTCAAAGTCCGTCATCTTTACAGGCTGTTTGAGAGTTGTGCATGCTTTATCGTAAGTCAGAACGAGAAAAAAAAACACATTGTCAATCTAGTTTTAGATGCGAAGGGTCTCATGGTCGGGGCTATATCCCTCCTTTGTAGTTGTCGTTGTTGTTGCGCCGTCCAGCCCCCACTGCTCATGCTCGGCTAGCTGAATGCCAGGTCTTTACTATGGCTCCTGGAGTGACAGTGTTGCCAGTGTCTTTTTGGGCTGGCACGAGAAAAGCACGGTTCCCCATTAAGGGCTCCTGGAGTGACAGGGTTTTACAGTGTCTTCCTGGGAGGCCAAAAGAGGAGCACACTTCACGCTCCTTCGACGTTTCATCGTCGTCGGAAGTGGCGTGTGTCGGCAAGTCTCGGCGGGCCGTGCTTACAAGCAGGTCACAACAATCCGAACGTGCATCGACCTCATCTTCCGCGACTTTAGGGTTTATCCACTAGAACAGTCCTTAACTTTACACTTCACAGACCATAAGGCGGTCATAATGAAAACGGCACACAAACGACAGCTCCACGTCACCTACATTTAACATGATTATGATAACGCCTAAATAAAGACAAACTCATAGCACTTACTACGTCTATCTTTCTCTCTCTTTATTGCCTCTCCACTCTCACACCCACCACCACCTGTAATAAAATTACACCATCTTCCCCTATGACCACCCTAAGTAGTATGTGAAACAGCCATGGGGTCAACGCAATTTCCCAATTTTCAGTTCCGTTAAGTGAAACATGTGGTTGTTACTATGTAAACCAAACGGTAAATTTCACGGTAGCTGCCGAACTGAAATCTAATGAGTACTTCAATCGACCCTATGCTTGCTTCGCGTACCACTAAGGGTTCCCCTACGGGAATAATGCGTATATTGTTTATTGCCATAATGTATGTGTGCTAAAAATGTTCAACTAATCATGTGGTGGGTTCAAGGCTATGCTGGAATCGCGGAGAATGATACCTCGGATCAAATGGCCTCCGCTGCTGCTCTTACAAACACACAGGATGTAACAATACCCTACACCGACCTCAAGCCACACATAAGACACCTTCGCAAAGCATGGCAAGCCAACCAGCATACACAGACAGACAGGTTAAACCTAATGAAACCACAAATAGGACAATACATTACTGACTAACACAACAGATTCATCGAAGTTGCCCTAGCTTGATTATGGAAAGGCCACACGCACGCGACACCCTACATCTGCTAACTGGATCTCCAATATCCTTGTGTAGCAGGTGTGGGGAGGGCCTATCCGTAATTCACATTCTTATTATATGCAAAGCGCTCCATTGAAGAAGACACAAGCATTTCACATAACTACAGACAGCCCATCCTACTACTCCCAACACTATTTTTAGCGGATGACCCCATAATTCTAGTGCAACACACCTTTACGTTTCTTAGCCAAATCAGGTTTTACACCTCATTTTCTATCACGCGTAGTTTTAAACCTTATTTCATGCCACGAACCATCACAACCTGGCCTTTTACACCAGACATCTTCATTTTTTTCTTCATTCAGACATCTACCGGTTTTTGGTTTTGCTTTTGTTGAACGATTTCAGAGTTTATGTTTACTTCTTTCACACCTAACCACCATTTTGGCGCTCTTCGCCCTAGTCGGCCTTGCGCCATAAACACCCAACCATCATCATAATTATCATCTTGAGGGCCACAATTGTATTTCACTTTCCGTTGTGGGGCGTTCATCAAAAAATGATAAAATCGAACAAATATACAAATTTTCGCTGGTAGTCTTCTGTTTGCTTCAGTGCACAAATCTCGGGGCTCTATTTTTTCTCGATAGTCCCATGGGGGAATGGGAAACGTGGCTTTCTCATATTGCTTGCAGGTGGCAGAAACGGACATTTCCTTTGTTCAGCGTTGCACTCTGATTGCGGTACCCCGAGTAGCACTGCATTCCACCATAGGTGGTCATACTTTTTTTATGTTGTAACAATTAGGATAGCGTTTAAACTGTTGTGATTGAACTGAAACGGAAATTGACTGAGGTGCTAAAAAATGAATGTTGGGTGAAGGAGAAAAGCCGTGAATGTCGTTGATTGCCCATTATCAACAGCAGACGGTCAAATCTTTTCGTTGTGATATCATGACTGTTATGCCTTTCATGGTTCAATTCCTGTTCGGGCATATCGGAAATAAAAAAAAAACATATAGGTCCGAGTTATGTGTTGCTTCCCATACAAAAATGCCTTATGGGCGTCTATTGAAAAAGGTATGGTGAGCTATGGCCACCTATGGGTCTCTATGCTCACCCATCAAAAAGACATAAATTACGCTATACCAGATAATTAAGTTTTTATAATCCCTGCACTAAAGAGTGTAATTTATACGATTCTCTTTACACGATTGTAGAACATCCTAGTGTGTTTATTCTATAGAGTCACAGCTATTCAAGTTACTGTTGCCAGCTAAAGAAATATGTATGGCTTTAGTTCTATAGACCAGCCGCGGCAAAGCTTATTTGGCTGGCTATAGAACATTGTTTAGCTTTAAGTCCACAGACTTGAAACCATTCCGCTGTCTTTTGCAAGCTATTGGAAAAAATATGTCCTCAAGCTAAAGAGAGACAGCCACAAAAGCTCTTTTGGCTGGCTATGGGCTGTTGTTTAGCTCTAACTCTACAGACCCAAAACCATTCAGCTGTCTTTGGCCAGCTATTGAAAAGAGTTTGTCCTAAAGCTATAGAGAGAAAGCTATAAAAGCTCATTCGGCTGGCTATAGGCCGTTGTTGCGCTCTAAGTCTACAGACTAAAAACCATTTAGCTGTCTTTTGCCAGCTATTGAAATGAGGTCGTCCTAAAGCTATAGAGAGAAAACCAGAAAAGCTCATTTGCCTGGCTCTTGGCCGTTGTTTAGCTCTAAGTCTGCAAACTTGGAACCATGCGGCTGTCTTCTGCCAGCTGTTGGAGAGAATTTGCTTTAAAGCTAAAGAAAGGCAGCCATAAAAGCTTCTGTGGCTGGATACAGTACAATATAAAACTGTAAACTTTTTGTGATAATTAGGCAACATTTTTCCGGCATTAAGAAAGCGTTTGGCGCAGAAATTACAAGCCTGCATTCATAAGGGCTTCTTTATCTATCAACATAGCAACATAAGGCTCCAAGTCTCCAGCCACTAGTCAAAAAGTGTTAGCCTATAAAGGTATGATTCGCGCAATCATTACATCCTATCTGCTAGTTTCAATAGGACTTATGACGCGAAATTCATACACTCATAATTTACCTAGGTACATCTAAAACACAGATTGGATAATGATGATGAGTTCGATGGGCCGATTATATGAACGTATGTGTTCAATAAGGTTAGGTGCTTATTGTACCACCAATACGTGAAAAGAGGAAGCTACTGATTAACGCTCAAATTCAGGTTGCCACTTTGGATACTGCGGGTTGGCAAAGCTTGCAAATGAACGTTGACCGAAAGACGTATAATTTTGGAGAATTCTTCCTCTGCGCCCTTCGCTGCCGCGGTCAAGTGAAAAACCGGGCTTCTCTGAAAACGGCCCTCACAGCTTCGAAGCAGATTGGAAATAACTTTCGCGGCCCACGGTACGCTCTCTCAGAAATATGGTGGAAGCTGCGAACAACCCCATTCTTTCTCCCGCGGAGCCCACTTTCAGATTAGTCATTGAGAAATGGGGACAGCGACCCACGCCGAACCGAAGGAGGCGCGGTGAGGAAATTCTGGGAAGCGATGAAAAGGTGGAGGGGACACCCCTGCTTTCTGTTTTATTTTGTTTGTTTGGCATACTGGTTTTGGCGATGGGTACCGAAGGACACGGCCGTGCGGCCCGCGCTGTGTTAGTATTCCTGCGCGCAGCAATGCTAGTGACAGACAATTTTCCCTGAGTACTGACAGCAGGTACAACTTTTTCAGATGAAGTAAGCAAAACGTTAAGCGATCTTGCATTTACAAAAAAAATAATTACCAGCGAACAAGTTAGAAAAAGATCAAAAGATGGGCACGTATATTCACACTATTTCCTATCGCGATGGAGCTGCTTATACCTGAACGTACTCAGTAAGCCACATTTCGTCTCCTTGCTCATGTGCGTGGGCATGGCACGTGTTGCCTGGAGCTGGGAATTTACGACTCTACGGCAATGTGCTCTTGTAGATTGTGTTACGCCAAGCAAATGTGTCGCTTTTTGGTGTCATAAATTTTGGTGTTTACGGTGACAGTGTTACAAATAATTCAGCATCAACTTCAAGTCATGCGAAAATGAATAGCTGCGATACTGTGACAGGAATTTCATCGAACGCAAAGCTCCAGGGTGAGTGATCTTAAGAACTGAAGAGACTCTATAGTGCGAGAAATGCAGGACTTGATTGGTGCTCCGTTAAACTTTTCCAAACTACCCTGAACCACATTGGCATTGCAACGTACACAGAAGTGAAGATTTAGCCGCGGTGATGCAACAAAAATGATTATTATTTCGTGAACTCAGAAAGCCTACAAAAACGTATTGAGTGAACTTGGAAAAAAGTTTTTTTATCATTGCAGTGTGTGCGACCGTCTTCATTGTTTTATTGAGGGGGCATTTCCATTTGAGCCACCGTACTTGCAGCTATGTGCGTTGAGTACTGTGTGTAATGAACGACTTCTGACTGCTCTCTTTTGTGTGGGCTACCCAGCACCTGTAGGTATTTGTGTCTCTGCGGGTGTTCGCGGGGAATGTACCACGTAGTGTGGCTGTCGAGTGATTCACTTAAGCGTGAGCCCGAGTGTTGGAATGCGTCTGCTATGTTTTTCGATCGGCGTAGGTGAACAACTGTTTACTGGTGGTGAAGTAGCGTTGATAGTATCCCTTAATGTAATAAATGGGATGAATACCCCCTTTGTTTTGCTTTCCTTGAATGACTGTGTTTATGCCGTTTTCTTATGAACACTGGCAAAGTGTTTGCAATCGCAACCTCGCACTCCCCCTATATCTCTTAAGTGTTCACGGAGCATATATTACTGAATGCAGCTAGGCACACATCCTAAGTTCCACAGGAGAAGTTCTAGAGATCTGCAAGCCTCTATGCCGGCAAGGCAGGGTGCTAATAATTTCTGAGTGGTTCCTGCAGTAGCTGTGTTTCAAGTAGTGGTGATTCTTTTCTGGCTGCAGCCCATGCAAAAATGGTCAGCTATTGAGAAACCTCCTGATCATTGTCTATATCTATTTGGCCCAATTATTTTTACACATTTCTAGGGCTGTCTTTAGCCATTCCTACTGACATTCCTATGGGTGTCTAGGTTCTTCTATAGCCATAGCGATATCGAAAGCATAGCTAAATACAGCCATAGAACCGGCTATAGAAGAAGCTAAATACACCCATAGGGATTTCGATACGAGTAGCTAAAGAAACCATAGAACCGACTAGTGAAGAAGCTAAACACACCCACAGGAATGTCGATACGAATATCTAAAGACAACTGCAAAACCGGCTATAGAAGACGCTAAAGACACCCATTGGAATTTTGATACGAATAGCTGACACAACTATATAACCGGCTACAGAAGAAGCTAAAGACACTCGTAGGAATGGCCATACGAATCGCTAAAGACAGGCATAGCAAAGTAGAAAAATTATTGGGCCAAATAGCTAAAGACGACCATAAAAAGGATTTTCTATAGCCCAGCATACAATATTTTTGTATGGGTTTTGGCGCAAATACGGGTTCGGTTATCATTTCTGGGTCAGTTAGGCTCCGGCTGCACACACTGTAGTGTATGCATGAACAAATCATAATGTATTTCTTACTCATGTGTTCGCTCCATGCGCATGTGCTACAGACGACAAGTCTTCTATTCAATAGGATGTAGCTATTTTAACATACTTATTAAAACAATTGAATATTCCCCCTCGAGTTCGAAAGAAGGAGGTTTCAATGCATATACATTTGCCCCAAAACATTGATAATGCTACAGTTACAGCTCTGCGCTTACAATTGCCAGGACTTCTTGGTCACACTTGTTTACCGGGATGTTTTGCAGAATTGGTAGCTAGACTGCGTAACACACTCTCATGCTGCACATTGGGTGCCGGCCAAAGGCACCGAGCATTCATCGGATAACTTGGGCTCGGTGATACACTGCAGGCTTACCCACTCTGCCTCTAACTCACACAGTCCACTGCTAAATTATGCCTAAATAGGAAAAGAACAATACTGCAGCAATATACTTAGCCAAAATAGACTGAGAACACACGAAATAATAACAGCCCAAATTTTACAAGAGTAAAAAAACTTTTTATGGACACATAAATTTTAAGCTATTTGTACATAAGGAACAGATTTTAATTGTTACTTTTTGCGGATCTCTGGCGGCGTCAAGAGAAGCATTTCTTGATAAGTCATAAAAAGCTCAATTTTGTCAGGAATGGCACGAAACCAGAAATGAGGGGGCGAGTTTAGCTCATGGTGAAGTTTAAATGCCAATTCACGACATTTTGCTGCCTGTAACTGGAATACAAACAAAATATTGCGACAAAATGTTGACCTTTGTGCCTCCTATACAAGGTGATGAAGTAATTGTTAAATATTTTTTGTTTTCTTGGTAATCGAAATTGCGCGTCCTTGAAATACAAACTAGTACAATTTACAACCACTTCATTGTACGATATCTTCAAATAGGTAAAAGACATACACGGAATGTTTTTCTTGAATTTATTACTCTAAGAGTGAAATATTGCCATGTTAAGAAGCCAATCATAGCTGTTTTTTTAAAACATACCTTACTCCAATCCAGTTGCAACCATCCCTGACTACATTACAAGCCAGCATGAAGGCCGAAATTTGGAAAAGAGGCTCGGTGGGATTTGGTACATCAACAATATTCTAAAAATATTGCACGGCAAGAATCTAAGCTGGAGCAGGAGATTTGCGTGCCAACAACCAGTCGATGCGACTGCAATGGCAATCTGTAAAGAAACGCCAAGGGATTGGTGCCGCTGTCCTGTGGTTACAAAACTGTTTACAGTAAGTAGAAGATGCGTTGTTTTGAAATGTGGGGTTTAGAGCTTCACCAAATGATGCCCCAAAAAGAGTGTAAACTAAGGATGTTGTTAACTTGATGTGACTCCAGCTAGCACTGTTGTTTTAGCCACGACAGTGCATGTTTCATACGTATTTACAGAATATGTCTCTGGTATTTCCTCCAGCCTACATCTGTGACAATTTTGAAGGCTATGTACAGCATTTAGACAAGCGAAAACCTCCCATATGGCAAAGGGTGGGAATATCCACTTTTTGTAATTCGTTGCAAGAGAAAAGGAGCTTGGAGCTGACTTGCATACGTGTTTTTTTTTGTTTGAAAAGACACTATAGTAAGAGATTTTCTCCCTGATTTGTAAGTAACGAAGTGTGGCTATCAGACTTTCCTGTTCTAACACAGACAGGCATTCGTAGGTCACCATTTCTACGTATCAATTCTTCGCATCTATGTATTCTTAAGAAAACAGTTATAGGTTGGTCACTAGCACGTGAATAATTCAAAAACATTAAAATATTTGAAAACAAAAAAAAACTTTATAAGAGAATATTCCTGTTTGATCTCTCACGCAATGAGCCAAGAAAAAGAAATTCAATACCTGTATGCCGGAATACAAGCAAATAATATTCTAAACAATATCACAACCTGTAGCAGACCATCTTGGTGTGGCAACTGCTACAAGGGTACGCGGAATATCGGAGGGGCCGCTAAAGAACTTGTCACCTGTCTGCAAATGGGCATGAACAATGAGTTGAAATGAACACTGGCCGTGTATCTGCTCTTTTCGTTGTAAATTTCGAGGAAAGACGTAGCCTTTGGTCAATATATGCCAAATATTTGCCTTCCTTCTCTTTCTCGCCCACCTCTCATAATGTTCCTGTCCCGCCGCACGCCAGGAGGCCACTTCCGCCCTCGCATACCTGAGCCCCCCATCCCGCCCGCAAGCATGGTTAACAGACCCTGAAGGACAGGCGAGCGGTCACGTATCCTGAAGTGGAACTGCAACCACCTGGGGCCATGCCATGCGGAGCTGGCAGAGCAGCTGCTGCAGGAGCACTACGATGTGCTGGCGCTGCAGGAGACCAACGTGTGCGGCAGCTCCCTGCGCCTGCCGGGGTACGTGTGCCAAGCCAGCGCAACCAGCTGCACCCTGCGCTGCTGCACCAGCCATCCGTGCAACGACGCCAGCCACCCACCAGGCAAGTCCCAGGCAGCTGTGTGCGTGAGGGCCGTGCTCAACATTGCTCCAGTGGACCTGGCCTCGGTTGTGTGTGGCCTTTCGGAATGCGCCCCCTTCACGTTGCGCATGGGTTCCACAGACAACACTGTGGCTAGCATCTACCACTAATCCGAACTTTTCCCTATTTCTCCCACCAATCCGAACTTCGCGCCGTATTTTTATTTCTTTAGGTGTCCAAAATTTAAAAGGTTCAACTAAGGCTTTCAACAAATCATTTCTTCCGTTAACAATTGAGGATTGGAATGGGTTTCCAAATGCGATAGCCAATGAACGTAATACTCTAAAGTTTAAAACCTTACTCAAAACTCATTTGACAAGAGCACCGTCGTAATTTCTGTTTGTAAGCAGTTACTGTATTCCTATTTTTATGCGAATTTGAATCGTGCTATTAGTTGTATAACAAGTTCTGGTATGATGATTGCCCTGTATTCTGATTCTTGAATTGTATCTCACTGTATATTCTTGGTTTGCAATTGCCTTTGTGTATGCTTGTTCGACCCCCCTCTTATGTATTACCCTTTCAGGGGCCCTAATTGTAAATAAATTATGATGATAATGATGATGATATTCGTCCGTCCAACGCCGCCCTGGGATGCCATGCCACAGCACTAGGGCCTACACCTGAAAAACCGCCAGGAGCACCTGGGGGTTCGACCACTACCCCATTCTGGTCACCCCAAGAAGCGACCGCAGGCGAGCAGACACCCGGGTTTGCGCCATCACCAACTGGGTGAACTACCGCAAGGAGGTGGCAAAGTGGCTGAAGGACGAAGAGGCTGATTTGCTCAGAGCTGTCGTGCGGAGTGCTAGGAAGGCCACGGTACGGGGGGAGGTACCTCTCTGCACAGCTATGCCTGACCTGGAGCTCCTGAGACTCCAGGCCAGGCGCAACCAGCTGCAATGGCGGGCCATCCCGAGATGGCGTTCAGAAGATTGGACGGTGTAAAGGCAGGTGGATGCGCTGTGCAGAAGGCGAGCCAAGCCGCAGCGGAGGCAGAGGTAGGAGTCGCTCTGCTGCTTCATGGACTCACGTAGAGATCATGCCAAAGCCAGGCGAGTCTTCCGGGCTTTGATTAAGCCTGCTGTCACCAACCGGCACCCTCTTCTGGCCTCCGGCATTTCCATGGGCATCACTGATGCGGCCTTGGCAGAGCGGCTAGCCGACCAGTTCACTCCGGCTTCACCTGCCACTGCAGCCCAACTACACCTGCAGCCGGAGTCCCCCCAGGACCCGCAAATGGTGGCCATTTCAACTGCCGCCATTACATTCAGAGAGCTGCGTGCAGCCCTGGACCGATGCCCCAAGAGGCGGAGCGCCACTGGTATTGACGGGGTGATGTGTCAGATCCTCCAGAACCTGGACGTCACCCAGTTGACGCCACTTCTGCAGCTCGTACCGGGTGGGGACGGAGGGAAGCCTTCCACCTTCTTGGCGGGTCGCAGTTATCAGTCCGATGCTAAAGGTCGGTAAGCCCCCCACTAAGCCTGCATCGTACCGGCCGGTTTTGCCTGACGTCAGAAGAGGGGAAGCTGATGGAGAGCACGGTCCTGGCTCACCTCCAGTGGGTTGCTGATCGTCGGTCTGTCTTCAGAGAGCTCACTTCCAGTGGTGTCTATGCTGGAGCAGGCCCACCATGACAACGAGGTGGCCTTCTTGCTCCTGCTGGACATGCAGTCGGCCTTCAACTACGTCCCCCACGCAACCATCATGGATGCCCTCGACAGCATGGGCATTGTGGGGCACCTCCTGAGTTACGTGAGGTTGTTGCTGGCCAGCTGCAACCTTCCAGTCAAGGTTGGCCGAGCAACCAGTTGCCACGGAGACGTCAGGTTCCCTAGGGGAGTGTGCCCAGCCCATTCCTCTTCAATCTCTTCCTGTCTCCACTCCCGGACTGCATCCTGCCTGGGCTTACTTTTCCAGTGGGGATGGCCGTCTATGCCGACGACATCGCCGTCTGGGACCATGGACCAACGAGACTACTCTCCAAGGTGAAGGCGTTCCACCAGGGGGTGCCCTGGGCAGTCGACGCCTTCCTGACAATCCGTGGCCTGAAGCTGTCCGAGTCGAAAACGCAGGCCTGAATATTCCATTTGAGGGGCAGCAGGGCACGCAAGCTGACAGAACCGCTAACCTTGAAAGGCCAGTGCCTTCCGTGGTGCACCAGGGCAAGTATCTGGGGCTCCTGGTCGACTGTTAGTTGTCCTGGCTACCTGCGGTGAAGGCGTTCCGGTGACGCACAGTGAGGGTCCATCAGGGCGTTCGAAAGTTGGTGGCGCGTGGTCAGGGCCACACACACACAGTGACCCTGAAGGTGTTCCACGGGATGGTGTCGTCTTCTGTTTTCTATGCTCTGCCTCTGATGCAACTCAAGCCGCGCCGGTGGGAGGAGCTGAAGGTGGATCAGCTCCGGAATATCCGCCTTTGCCTGGGCCTTCCGAGCACATCCCCGGTGGCCGCGACGTACATGGAGGCTGGTTTCTGGCTTATCAAGATGCGGGCCGGGCACGTGGGGCTCCACCAAATCCACCGCCTGCAGGGCACACCAGAAGGTGCAGCACTCCTCCAGCACTACCGCAGCCAACCCAACTCTCCCATGGGCTTGCTGCTTAGTATCAACGAGAACCATATTGCGCTGCCGCATCTGCCCCGCCTGGAGGCACCACCACCAGGCACGGGGCAGGCTCTACGCATCGCCACCACATTGCCGGGGGCTCGTGGCAAGACGTCCACTACACCCCAGGGCTTCTAGCAAGAGGTGGCGGAGCTGCTGCAGGACGACTCTGCTGAACTTCTGTGGGTGTACACGGATGGCTCCGGGCAGCTTTCGATGGGCAGAGCCAGAGGTGCCTGCATGGTCCTGGAACTTGGTACCAGCCAGGTGTGTAGCCTCCTCTTTCGGGCCTCATCTCTCTACGCAGAGCTTTCTAGACTCCACTTTGCGCGGATCTTCTTCTAGAGCAGAGGGCCAATGTCCGGGGGCCATCTGCCTGACTGACTCTCGGTCTGCCCTCCTCCGTATGTGAACTGCCCATCAGCAAGCCAGCTCAAGCAGCTACTTAGAGCGGTCGCTGGCGGCCAATCTTCATGCAACAGAGGCGCAGGGGTGTCCACGGCGACTTCACTGGCTACCATCACACCTGGGCATCATGCGTAACGGGGGGCAGACGCCCTGGCCGATGGTGCTGCTCGCCAGGCAGGGGTACCAGCCTCTCGGGATGTGGTGTCATTCGACGCTGCAAGGATTATCCTGGCCCGAGTGGTAGAGACCCTACGTTGAGATGCTGGAGTGGTCAGTGGTCAGGCACCGTGGCTCCTGGCCGGCCGCATCAGAAGAGACGCCCGGTCGCTCGTGCTTCGCCTGTGGCCTAATTGCTGCAACGTGGGAGCCATAATGGTTATCGAAGGTAATACACTGATTCGATGTTTGATTTTTTATTTCTTGGCAACAACCAAGGGGTGGCTGAGACTAAAGGCGAACGTGGCCTGACAGACGCCCCAGCCACCCGATTTACAGCGTACATAACAACACGTCTGTTCAGAAATTTAAGCATGATAGCAAAATCGTAATATAGAAATAGCACAAAGCAAAGTCATTACTACACTTCGTATGTAATATACAAAGCATAAAAACCAAATTCATAAAGGGATCACAATGTACACATAAATGCAGTATTTTGTACCCATGAAGTTTCATCAGTTACACTACTATGTCATAACTACGAATTAATATATTGTCACGGGACCACTGGACAATGTCCATGGCGGCATAGCTCGGCATCGAAGACGACGTGAAAGAGGTCTCGAGCATACTCAGCGGACTGGGTCATGTCCGCTTGTAAATACTGTAAATAGATCGTTCCACCCCATTACATCGTTCGTCTCATCTGTGTCCTGCCGTCGCGTAACATTTTCCTGCCGAGTCCGCTGAGTATGCTCGAGCCCTCTTCCACGTCGTCTTCGATGCCGAGCTATGCCGCCATGGGGCATTGTCCAGTGGTCCCGTGACAATATTTTTGTTTGAAGTTTTTTTTTATTTTTCTACCTTTAGGGGAACATGTAGACATATACTTCAACCCTTAATTATATATCAGTATTGCGAGCGTTTTGCTTAAGTACCAGTTCCTTTACTTTTTTTTAAACGTAAGTTCCGTGGCGTTCAAGTTTAACTTTTCTTCTAATTTATGCGATTTCAGTTGACTGGTACAGAAGGAGGAGGAATGCCTTTATTATCAGAGGGGGCATGAATGCCCTGTTGGGGAAGGAAAGGGACATGAAGGAAGGGAGGGAATAATCGAAAAAAAAAGAACAATGTTCAAGGTTCAATCACCTTAAATGGTGGATAGCATTGTAAAGTCCGTGAACATATAGTTCGCAGAAACCGTGAAGAGATAGGTGCGATGATTTTTAGAGGTGTCGGTCCAGGTTATTACACCAGCTTGTAAAGACCACTGGTTAGTGCGTATTCAATAACTTTCTCAAGCACTGAGGGGTCCTCTCGGACGCGTTGCAGGTGCGCTTCTTCATCTCCGGGTGGGGAACCGAGGTCCAATAGTGGCTCGCGATCGGTCTTGAAGTGCTCACAGTGCCATATCAAATGGTAGAGGTTAGGGATACACTTCTCGTCACAATACGGGCAGCGTTGGATGTGCGAGCTGGCTCCGTGGGTCCACGTATGTAGTACATGAGGGGTTAGGGCCGTGTTAGCGTAAATCTTATTAGCTACCACCTCGCCCGAGCGTGTGAGCGTCTTGTGCGGGCCCAGCACACCCACCGGGGTGGTATCTTGAAGCCTCTTGCGACTCTCTGCCTTGAATTTCCGCAGATGAAGTTGCCAGTCTGGTCGTGGTAGGTGTTGCAATGGGGCACTGGAAACCAATGGAAGTGTGTCAAGTCTCTACCGGGCGGCGGTGTGAGCCGCGTGGTTGCCATGTGCCTCAGGCGTGTGTCCCGGGGACCATACGATGTGGATGGTGATGCCTTCCAGTTGAAGGTCTCGGATGGCATGTAGTATAATTAGGTGAAAATGTTTGGTTCAATTCTTTAAGGGCGACGTGAGAATCTGTAATGATGCGAAATTTCCGGGATGAGAGTGAGTCACAATGGTCGCGGACGGAATGGACAGCCCCCAGGACACCCATAAGTTCAGCTTCTTCAGCTAGGCCATATGTATTGGAGATCTTCCGGGAACCATTTAGCAAGGGGGCGTCCGAAGATGTCCATGCAATCGCAGCCTCATTGCCGCGCACGGCGGCGTCCGTGAAGATGTCGACTTCGTTCTCCATCTTGTCGTTCTGGATAGTGCGAACGTATAACTCACGTGCGCTCACATGCCGCCGAGGTATAGGGCGACGCCGAGGGATGCCAATCGCAGGGCGCTCCCAGGGCGGGAGGGACAATGGGTAACAAGTGGGGTCGAATTTACTGTTCATATAGTCCCATGATCCGATAGCCTTGCCTTGGGGGGACTGCTCAAGATAATCCTTAAGACGTAGCTTGGTCTCTTCGATGAAGGTATCAAGGTTGGGAAGGGGTACAATTTTGTGAAGAATCTCTACGGGGGAGAATTGAGGAAGACCACTAATTGTACGGAGAAGGTGCCGATTTAATATATGAAGATCCTTTACGTGAGCTGGGCGAAGATCATATACTGGAAAGCCGTAAGTGAGGTGCCCGTGTGCTATTGCACGGCCAAGCATTGTACATGCTTGCTGACGGGCACCACCAAACTTATTGGAGAGGCGGAGGATGGCGTGCAAGGTGTTGCGCCAAGTGGCTTTCAGATGAAGGATCCATTTACGGGGGCTATTGCAACTGCTAATGGGAAGGCCGAGGAGACGAATGGTGCCGTTATGAGAATCCACCTGCGTATCCCCGATCTGGATGGAAATGATTTGATCTGAATTTGTGCGATTTTTGCCGTCAACGCTGAGTAGCTCTGTTTTAGTGGGTGATAGCCGTAGTTGAAACTGGGAAAGGGAGCGTTCAAGGCTCAAAACGGCAGCCTGCAGTTCCGTTTGCATGGGATCTTTAAAGGGATAGTCTTTAGCTTCTGTCCAGACCACTACGTCGTCCGCATAAAAGGCAAACCGAGCAGCAGTGTCTTGTTCAAGTGTTCGTGCCACCCGATTCATGGCTAGGTTAAACAAAATTGCAGCTGAGATGGAGCCTTGTGGAACACCGCGATCTAAATAGAAAGTGGTCGGCTAGTGTATGGAAGCATTTAGTCGAATGGGTCGATGCTGAAGGAAATTTGGTACCCAATTTTGAGCGTTTCGACTGGGGAACGCACTAGCCAATTCTTGCAATATGCCCGATTGACTAACATTATGGAAAGCTTTGTGAATGTCCAGTGCAATCACATAATCTGGCAAATTTTTGCGAGCAGTTCTGTTAATGACGCGACGTAGTAGCCATAGGTAGTCATGAGTGCTCAGATGGGGTTGGAAGCCTGTGAGAGCAGGTTGGAACAATCCTGAGCACTCAAGGTGGTGCATTAGTCTATTGTTTATCATTCTCTCGATCAGTTTACATAGCACCGGAGTTAATGCTACTGGGCGCAAGTTCTGGGGGGTATTTGGGTCCTTACCAGGCTTAGGTATTGGATGAATGATGGTAATTTTAAGATGGTCAGGGACCGTTCCTGAGGTCCAATGATCGTTCACAAGGTTAAGTAGAACGTCCAGAGCGTGCGGGAGAAGATTTCGTAGATCCTGCCATGTGACATGATCATGCCCTGGTGCTGATTTTGAACGGCATTGTGAGATGGCTGTCTGAAGCTCTCCCATAGTGAAGAGAGAATCTAGCTCTGGAAGGGGATCGATAACGTCAATAACAGGAAGGTCCGGGAGAACCGATAGATCCTTTACAGCATGAGGGAAGAATGCGTGAACGAGATTATCTTCTACTTGAGAGTAATCTTGCGTTAGGCACATGTCATCAATGATGGGCAGTTTTTTCTTGGCGCGGCCATTCAGGCTACGGAAAACGCGCCTAAGACGGGAGAGACCCGATTCATGGCCGAGTTGCTGACAGAGATCGTGCCAGTTTTCGCATTGAAGGTTGACCTGATATTGTCTAATGATGTTATAATGGTGTTTGAGCTGCATTAAATGATGATGTTGCTTACCACCCGTGCGATAACGATGGGTAAGGCGCTGTGCTTTTTTGAGAAGACGAAACATGTGCGCGTCAGGTTGCCCGACATCCACCGTACACGTGATGGACTCGATCGCAGTGTTGCGAGCTGAGGTAATGGATCTAACCAAATCAGCAAAGTCATAGCAGGAATCAGCAGAAAAAAATGATCTCTAAATGAAGTCCAATTTACGTGATTCACAGTGTGACGGGTACGAAGTTTCTTATTGTTGATATAGAGAAGGATGGGATAGTGATCACTACCCCAGGTGCAGTTAAGCGTCTTCCACGTTCGGATGGTGCTAGGAGTGGTGAGAGTTAAATCCGGAGTAGTGTCACTTTGTTTAGGATGAAGGCCTATGCGGGTATCGACGCCAGGTTCATTCCGTAGGTGTAAGGGGCTAAATTCAAGTGCCTGTTCAAGGATCCTGCCACGCGGATGAGTGCACGAGTAGCCCCAAAGAGCGTTCGGGGCGTTGAAGTCTCCTCCCACTAGGATAGGACCTGTAAAATTTAGTGAACTAAGATATGGAATCCAATCGTAAGCATTCGAAGGTACAGAACCTTTACAAGGGGGATAGTACACGGACACCAGAAGCATTGGCTTTCCCCCAGGTGGAACCACCCTAACAATGACAACTTCGCGATGAATTGTACTGGCCTTATCCCACTTGTGCTGCACTGCCTGACATGAATTATGCACAACAACAACCGCTAAGCCCGGAAAATGTGGTTGTCCAGCACAATTGCGGGTGTATGTTGGAATAGTCGGATCTACAAACGTGTTATAATTCGAGATCTTACAAGGTGCGCGGGTTTCCTGCAAAAGAAGAGCGAGAGGTTTTAAGGTGGCTATCTGAGATTTTAAAAGTGGTCCTGTTTGGAGGAAGCTACGGCAATTCCATTGTATGATGAGCCGAATAATTGAAGATGTGGGTTGCATTTTGGGGACTTAAGTGTTCTTTTTTCGTTTAGATTCGTTAGAAGGCGGCGTCTGTGGCAGAATTGTTTGAAACAGCTCACCAATCTGCGTGGCGATATGAGTGATTTCATCCTTGAGGGAGGTGACTTGCACTTGGAGAGCGACAATTTCGTTGGATGCCTTCTGCCAGTCTTTGTTGTTTTCAAACTTCAGGCGAGCGTCCCGCTGTGCGAGCTTCTGCTCGGTCACGTAACTCTGAGTGGGAGTTTTTGTGGTCGACCTGATCTCTTCTGCATTTTTTCGGCTTGTACGGGATCGGCTGCGATGCTTTGAGATGGCACGGACCGTGTCCGGCGAGGGTGACTGACGATGGGTCAATGCCTTACGAAGGGCTGTCATTTCTTTGTGCATAGCCGCCATCTCTGCCCGCAGTTCAGAGAGACTGCGGTGAAGCTGGGCATTTTCGACGACCAATGGATGGTTTTCGGGTAACTTGGGTGGGGTTCCCGTTAGAGTAGATGCCCATGTGACCCCTTGTGGTACGGTGCGGGTGTTCGTGATTCGACCCTTTGCCGGAGGGGATTGCTTGATGGCGGACGTCGAGTTTGGGTTACGTTCTTCTTTCTTGGGAACACGGCTTGGGCACCCCTTGCTAACGGCGAGGTGGCCGTTCTCCTTGCATACGACGCACTACGTTGTCGAGTCACACTCAGCTTCTGCGCTGTGCGCTCGTCCACACTCACCACACACGCTCGGAGAGGGGCAATACTTAGACATGTGGCCAAGGCAGTGGCAGTTGAAGCATACGAGTCTCTTAGGTCGATATTCTGCTACCCGTAGTAATTCCATGTAGTACTTGACGGTTCGTGGCAGAGTTGATGAGTTGAAGGTCAGAATAGCCCAGT
This sequence comes from Haemaphysalis longicornis, assembly GCF_048455015.1. NCBI lineage: Eukaryota > Metazoa > Arthropoda > Arachnida > Ixodida > Ixodidae > Haemaphysalis > Haemaphysalis longicornis. The sequence goes on from NW_027526214.1 coordinate 3,275,180, forward strand.
CGGATTTTCCAATCTTTTGCACTTTTAAAATTTCGGCGTGCTCACATCGCACCCAGCTGTGAATGGTCGCATCGCTCTCGGCTGGATCCACCTGAATGACACCACGTGTCGTGTTCTTGTTGGACGGGATCGGCTTAATGGCTACTTCTATTGTTTCAGTGCGGCCGTTGTGAGAAATGGACAAGTGGTCAATTTTGCTGAGTCGGTTAGCATGAGCTTCATCATACAGGGCTATGTGAGCGCTGTTCGCTACATCATCATATGTGACAGACGCCATCTCTGCCAGTTCGGCACTGGGTGCAGTGTGACCAATGATAGACGCGATTGCATGTCTTGGGATTTGCCTGATGCGAATTTTCACCAGTCGTCTGAGCTACAATGTAAACCTGGACCGACTCACCCGATCATCCCGCGTGGGTCTTCTCTTCTTTGGCAGCGGGATCCGCTGCCATCCTGCAGCAGCATCATTAATGTGGGTAGAGTCCATTTCTAGCATTGAGTCTGTTGTATCACTGGCGTCTCTACATTCTTCCATTTGGTGATTGCTGAGTGCGTTGTCTTGGGGAGCACAGCTTCCAGAAAGTGCCTGCTGTGTAGACTCGGCTGGGTTCATTTCGGGTGCGTGGGCTGGTAGATCGCCTTCGAAGAGCAGTCCATTTGCGACGGTGGCCGCGGCGGGAGTGGCGAGCGCGCCACCTGCAGCCGCAGGTTCTGAGTTGGCGGGGCGGAGATTCCGGGCAGTTAGGCTTAGGCTGCGGCCGGGCTGATACGGTGAAGTCTGGGCCGCTTCCAAGAGTTTGTGAACCTTTACCGGACCAATCTTGATATCGGGTGGTTCAGCACATATTCACGACCTTGGAGCGTTGCGGGACACTTTGTTTTAGCTGTAATATGTCTGATGCAATGGAGTTTACTTGAACAAACTGCTTTCGTTGAGTCCAATATCTTTTTAAAAGGTTATCTCCAACGCCACATATTCTATACCTCTCAATTTATTTAGCAAAATATTATGATCTATCGAATCAAATGCTTTTTAAGGTCTAAAAACAGTCCACTTATGAACTAACGGTTTTCAATGTTTGCAAATATTTTATCTTTAATGTACAGTAATGCTTGCTCTGTTGATTTGAATATTTGGAAAACTAATTGATACTTGGAAATTACATTGTTTTTGAAAGAAAGTCGATAGTCTATTACAGATTACTCCCTAAATACCTTGGAGAAAACTGTCAGCACAGATATTGGTCTGTAATTTGATGCATTGTCGTGTGCTGCCCCTTTATGAATTGGCGTCACTCTAGCAACTTTAAGTTCCTCAGGAAAAACACCGCTGGACAGACATAGATTAATAATGTATGCTAACACGTCACTTATTTCTAATGCCAAGCGCTTAATCACATTGGATAAAAACCCGTCTAATCCTGCCGTTGCATAAATATTAATTTTTCCGATAAGGTCCCGTACTTTGGTATCGTTCGAAGGTTCAAGAAAGATTGACCTGGACAATAGTGGAATGCCAGTCGCGCCGCAGCCGCCGTTATCAGTTCGTGTTGGGTGCGTATCAGCCTAAATAAAATGTGCATATATACACTTGGCTATCTGAAGACTCTATACTGGCTCTATAATTAAATGCGTGAATTGAGGCTGTGTTATTGTTTTTCTACTTGTTATTTTGTTAACAATGTCCAAGACTTTCATAGCCTGGCCTCCTATGTCGAAAAATAGCCGTTCGTAATGTTTGCTTTTCGCTCTCTTTAAACCGTTCTGAAGCTTGTTTCTAAAATTTTTTTACGCCTTGCGTATTTTGGGATCCATCATTTTTATAAAATTTTGTAACATAGCATTTTTCTTTTTATGCTTTGATACAGATCTGGATCCACCCAGGGTTTTCGCACCTTTCTGGTTATTTTACTTGCAGGTTGTAGAGGAAGGGCTGCAGCATAGCATTCTCCTATGGACTGCAGGAAAACAGTACAAGCGATATTCGCAACGCTCACCCGATAGACGATTTCCCAATTTAAAGATTCCACTACTGCTCGGAAATGTTCGATTGTGCGATTGTTGATCTTCCGGAAAAAAACGCGGTTGAGGGGATTGATCATATATAACAGAATGAGTCTCGATAAAGAAGAAAACTAGAAAATGGTCACTGATATCCAGTCAGAACTCTTGTCGATATATCATAATCACAAAAATTCGATATAAAGACATCCAAAAGTTTGGTACTGTTATTATAAGTTCTAGTTGGTAGCATTATGTGATAATTAACACAACTACTAAAAGATACATTTTTCAGTTCAAGAGATGCTCCTTCCAAGGTCATATCGATGTTCAAAGCACCCATTATAGTGCACAATTCATTGCGCGAACAAGCATATATCAATACCCACTCCAAGAAGGTGTAAAATGTTCTTTTGCTACCCGCAGGAGGTCTTAATATTACACACATACTAATTTTCCGCACGTGAAAAGCCAAACATTCAAAATCATGGGCAATTTAGGAAAATTCTTCAATACCTATGAAACTAACGGTGTCCTTTAGTATACACTGACGCCTCCGCCTCTTTTGTTTTCTCTTCTCAGGTGCGTTGAACGGTACCCATCCAGCCGTGGTATCAGTTCACTCCCAGTCAACCAATTTTCAGTAAGAAATAGGATGTCTGATTTACGTGTAATTGAGTGTTATAGCATATCCAGTTCACCTATCTCGTTTCTAAGACTTCTCATAATAATATCCATACCAGAAAACGAGTTATGATTTGAAAATGTTACGTTGAAACTCTTAATGTCCTAATAATTACCGGTTTCTTTTGAGCTTGCCATACCAGATTGTAGAATCAGATGCTTAGCTAGAAATTCGCACGCCGTTACGTACTTGCTGCATGGAATTGACTTTGGACTCAAGCACTAAACGTAGTATTAAAGTCACCAGTTCGGCGACAGTTATACCTAAAAACATTTGGAATATCCTAGGAAATCTAGTTTGGAAGGATCACTTTGTAACAAAACGAAAATTTCCAAGTACTGCAACGTACTTTAGCTATTCGTGTACTTAGGTGTGCACACGAGTGAATATGTGGACTTGAGGTGGGTTTCACAGCTAGGTCTAGTCGGTTCTTCGCAAGGTGAGCTCCATTTGAACCAGAGTGCGCTGAAGAATCTCTTTCTTCTTCTGGAGGTATACCGGACACTGAAAATACATCAAGGTATGGTAGGCGTCCTCTTCGGTAATGTCCGGCAGCTTAAGGCAGGAGGCACAGCACTCTTCTGCAGCGTTGCAGTCTTTATAGTAGTGTCTCCTTATAGTAGTGTACCCTTATATTAGTGTACCCACGCCGCACAGAACGAAACGCTAGCTTGTCGGCCGGGCAGTGGATTTCCGAGTGTCCATTCCTTGCACACTTCACACACATTGGTACGAACGTATTATCGAAGACCGGACAGCGTGTCCAACCAATGTAGAGATGCTTCCTTTCTTTCATTTGCTCGTATGCTTTCTTTCCAGTTCTGATGACCGCTGTTTTTCCGGATTTCAATGTTCAATGTCGTCTTTTCCACCATTGATGTTGTTTTGTCCCACTATCCTTTAGACGATTTCTTCGTCTTCGATGTTGTCCTCGATGCCGACGATCTTGAATTTCGGTAGTTGCATCTGTGGCTTTTTTGTTGCTACGTCTCTTAAGTTATTGTCCTTGGTTATGTGCTCTTCAAGTCGTTTCAGCCCTTCTGCGGATGTAGAGGACACAATCACTCCTTGCTTGCTCTGGCGGAGCTTGACATTCCTGAGACCAAGCTGGCAAGGATCGACGTTCCTGTTAATCAGATGTTTTAGTGCAGCTGGTGTTAGGTTGGCTGCCGTTAGAACAAGTGCTCCTGTGGGTTGCTCTTATGTCGTTTTCGCTGTTTCGAAGTATTCAACTGTGGGGGCCTTCGTAATACCTTGCTGTAGTCAACAGTGTGTCTTTGAACTTGTGCTGCCAGTGCCTTAGTAAGTCTTTCACTTTGCCTCAAAGTCGACAGTTCTCCTCCACCATGTCGAGACACAGCTTTATTATGCTGAGGATTTCCTCTAATAACGAATCTGTCAAGGATACCATTGTTGTGTTTTTGTTGCATTGGACTCCACGATAAATAAATTTATTTATGGCTTTCCTTTCTACTTCCTAAAGTCCTTCCCTCAGAGTGGAAGCCTCTTGACGTATCCTGAGACATCCAAGGTTGGGTAGTCCTCTGCCGTGTTTTGTCCACCGTTCTGGTTATGCTCGCCTTGGGCCGTGGCCGTAGCACAGTGAGACAGCTCATTCATTTTTGTTGTCGGTTTTTATTTCGAGCAGTTGGTCTTCTGTGCCCCATCTTCTCTATCTTATGCCCCTCCGTTGTCGTTGTTTGGACTGTCGAAGCACGATGGAGGGGACTCACTGTTCCCGTGAGTCCCCTTTATGTCTGTCGGCATCGTCATTTCTCCACTTTCTTGGTTGTCTTCTTTTGCCTTGTTTTTTTCTTTTACTTCTTTTCATTTTGCAAAATCTTCCTCGTTTCCTTCAGTGGGGTAATTGCTGACTCCTTAAGTCACCTTTTCCCTTTTCCTGCCAAATTTGGCGGATCATAGTTCTGGTCAAGCCACGCCGTTTATCAAACATGGCTGCGCCAATGTTTGTTTATTTTTTGTTTTTGTCTCACGCGTGCATGACAACTTTTTGGGCTTTTTTTCAATTTCTGAGGCCGTTTGTTTGTGCAAAACGTCCACAGACTGTCTTCGAGCTCTACAATTCCTCATTTGACAATAGCAATGTTTGCATGTAGTTTTAATCTTCGAAAATTCGGTTTTTCAAGCGTAGATGGCTGTATGACACAGAACCTAGGTTGATTTTGCTGTCGATGCAATATTACTGTTGATGCAAAAAAAATGAACGCTCACTGCCTGCTGTTGTTGTATTTTTCACCTTTGGAGAGTCTTCTCCCGGGATGTTGTCGTTGTTTCCTTTTTCTGCAGGCGAGTTGTGGTCTCTTGTACGCGAATCGCCAGGGCTGTCCGGTCCCGCGATGCTTGTTCCACGTGATAGTCACGTCCGTCGTGTCTGAAACTTCCCTCGGGACTTCTCAAAAGGTTACACTCACGATTTGCTACTTCGATTTTGAGTAATCAACGCCAAAATTGCAGAAAACTCACATTTTAACAGAGCCGCCGTCCGCTTACGCAGTCCGCTCTGATGATGTTGATCTTCTGCTCCTTCTGCTAAAACCTCCTGCTAAACCTGTGACAACGTTAGTTATCAGAAAACGTCATACACAAAAAAATGAAGGCCGATTTGCTAAAAGAGCCAAATCAGTCACTTGGCTACTTATTTATACACAGTGGATATTTTCGGCGTTCTGATACATTTGTAGAAAAAGGGGGTTTTGTGGAACCATGATCAAAAGAATGGACAGTAGTTTCCAAATCCAGCCTCGGTAAACCGCAGCACGGTAGCCTAACATCTCTGGGGCCTGGCGCATTCAGCCTAAACTATTTTGCGCAAGCTTGGCCATCGTGACCTCAACAATATGTCAGCACAGCAATGCTCTTGCAAATTCGCCCGGGAGAACTCCCTACCAATGTCCGAACCACGCAGTAAGGGCATTGCAAAATAGAAATGGGTATTTATTGACGGTAACCAATAATTTTTCTTCTGAACTTTATGCAACAAGAAGGTAAAAAGGAATATAATTCTCTGCAAAAATAAATTTAAAGCATGAACGCTTTCGGCATCGGAACTAGATGTTGAAACGTTTGCGAAAGTTAAGCTGATGTGGTCGTTAAGTTCAATTTGCACACACTGAATGATATCGTTGCAGTTTATGCTCAGGTCAACCTTGCTGCATATCTTGCTATTGGACACACCTATTTCTTTTTCGGTCAAGTCAGCTCGATACAAGCTGCATGCACTGCAGAGAAAGTACAGGCTATTGCGAGGACCTCCGAATCATCGCCCAACAGAATGCGATGAACATGTGCCGCAAAGCTGAAAAAAGCAAATGTTTTCCACCGGCTGAACTTTACCACGTTGTAACAGTAAAAATTGTCGCAATAAACGTATTGTGTTGGGAGCATAAAGAATCCCATGCTCCCGTCTTGTTAGGACTGGCAGATCTATGGAGTTATGTACCACGTGCTTATGTCCACTTAGAACCATGCTAGAGCCACACGAATGTTTGCTATGGAGACGCTAATGCGAAGCTAATAGGCTAAATTCAATTTCGCTGAACAATTTCACATGCCGCTTAAAATGCAGCGGCACTGTAGAAACATAGTGCCGTCAGAGGTCGTGTGATTTCTTTTGTAGAATTGTCAACTCGACAATAAATGTGAAGCGATTTCGTGGTGCACACAGAAAGACCATCAAGAATGTCCATTCAATTGCGACCATGCAAAATGGCACAATCAAATAATATTGATATATTTATTTTTATTTAGAACATACTGCTAGCTTATTTTTGAAGCCTTTTGCAGGAATTGGGTGATACATTCAGAACAATGGCATAGCACACGTCAATTCAACTTTCCTAGCTAACTGCGTGTTTGAAACAGAGCAATGACATAGCATATACCAGAAAGAAATTCAAAGCACACTTCACGTTCACAATAATCTATTTGCAGGAGGGAGACGTAAAACATAAATAATAAGAACCACGTAGGAAACCTGCGGCAGTACACTATTCAAGATTGCACAATATACCATTTTTGTGAACCGAAATTCATCCTAAGGGATAAAGATGACAGCGGGTGAACGGTATAAAGAACACGCACATGCACATGCACACAAAAATGACAGACTTAAAACCACAATAGATAAGTTATACGGGCACTGCTCAGACATGGTCCACGCTTGATACTGCCGACATAAAGGCAACAACAGTTCTGCATGCAACCACGTTATCTGGTAAGGCGTTCCAATTTATGATTGCTTGGGAAACACATTAGCACTTGTATGTGCCTGAGTGGAATCTATATTCGGTTGAATGACGGTTGTGTTGCACTCTAGTGCGTCTGGTATTATACGGTGTAAAAATGGTTTTTTCAATCCCCAATCCATCATTAAAAAAAAACAAATAAAAGTTTTAGGCGAAGTATTCTAGCGCGACTGCTGGTAGTTGCGAAGCCGGCAGGGGCGAGGAGCTCTGTGGGAGTGTCGTGGTGTCGGTACTTGTTGAAAATAAACGTAACGGCTTTTGTCTGAGCACTTTATAACTTTTCTACGCACCTTTTAGTGAGTGGAAACCAACCTTTTATTCCGTATTCCAGTATAAAGCGTACTAAGGTAATGTATCCAAGTAGTTTGCTCTCAGTTGAAGCTGATTTCAGGGAGCGTTTGAGAGAGTAGAGCGCAGAAAGGGCCTTAGCAGTATCATACGATAGGTATTTATAAACTTCAGGTCAGCATAGATAATAACCCCAAATATTTGTATTCATCCACTCTTTTAACAACGTGTCTGTCAATCAAATACCTGTACATGGATGGCGCTTCCTTTCTAGTAACAGTCGTACATACAGATTTTACGAAGTTGAGTAACAATTGCCAATCGTGGCACCATTTTGAAATTTTTATTTACGCGTTATTTAGCAATATTTGATCGTTCTGAGTTTTTATTTCTCTGTAGATAATGCAATCATCTGCAAACGACCGTACTGTTGCATCTATCTTATTTGAGATATCATTTATGAACAAAAGAAACAAAACGCGGCCTAATACTGCTCCCTGTGGGACACCCGACGTAACTTGCACCGTATCTAAGCATTGTCCTTCAAGTTCGACTTACTGCAAACGATGTTGCCAATGAGCAGATAACCAATTTCTAATTTTTCCAAATCCGATGATTTTAAGTAGTTTAAATAACAATTTTAGCTGTGGCAGGCAATCGAAAGCCTTTGAGAGGTCAAGAAATATAATATCCGCCGGGCCACGCTTGTTTACTCTTTTTGCAAGGTCCTGAAAAGTTTCGAGCAATTGAGTAGTAGTTCAGCGCCCTTTTTGAAATCCGTGTTGATTTTTATTGATCACGTTATTTGCCTCAACTTAGGCTAATATGTGTTTCAGTACTATATGTTCAATTATTTTACAGTCGGTGCAGGAGAGTGAAATAGGTCGAAAATTTGAAAGATGGCTCTCATTTCCTGACTTATGGTTCGGAACTACCTTAGCGATTTTCTAATCTCTGGGGACGTCACATGTGTCTAGGCATTTTTTATAGATAAGCAGCAGGTATTTGCTCACCCACTCCGCCTGTCTTCTAAGGAAAGGGTTATGTATGTCTTCAGGGCAACATAATTTTTTAATATCTAGGGCGAGTAACAATGACAGAATTCCGGCTTCACTTAAATGTATTTCATCAAGGATGCTCTTATCGAAACTTATGGGGCAAAGGGGGGTGTAATGACGTTACCGACAGTAAATACAGACTGGAAATAAATAATTAACTGCTCGGCTTTAAGCAGTGCGTCTGCAGGTGGCAAGTTACGGTGTTTTTGTTTCCCCGAATTTAGGTATCGCCAGAACTTATCCGGTGAAGCTTTTATAAAGTTGCTAACGTAACATTCATGTACTTATCTTAAGCATTTCGAACTAAAGCTTTCAGAGTTCGAGATTTTCCGCCAATGTCTTTGTTATACCTTCGTGAGCAATCTTTTTTTGAGCTTTCGAAGTCTTGATAGCTTGCGCTTGAGATGTATGATATCTCTTGTTATCCAAAGGTTAGTCTTTTTCGCTGTTTTTGTTTTAGTTCGAATATATTTCGATAAACGTATCCACTAACAGTCAACCGATACCATTGAGCCGTTTGAAAGAAGTTCAAAAGCTGGGTTTGAAATTTCCATTTATTCAAGCACACTGACGTCATCAGTGTTATCCCAGTCATTTATACGTTCTTTCCCTCTCCCGTTACGCAAAATCGGAAACGTTAACCAGCATTTTGTTGCCTTGTGATTAGATATGCCCTCGGTAACTTCCTAAGAAAGGCCATCTGTTAAAAATGTATCACTCACAAATGTTAGATCCAGAATATTCTGCGAAGAAGCAGTCACAGTGTGGGTTGCAAAATTATCTGCTTTAGTCCGAAGTTATGGGTCAAATCAAGCATTGCTGCAGCGCTCGCCTTTTCGGTGGTTCCTCTTTGAAGGTATTCCCACTCAAGGCCTGGAAGGTTATAGTCATCGGTCAGAATAATTTTTTTCGAGTCATGAAGGTGCCGTCGCGCATATTCATTCAGGACAGGTATCGCATCAGAGCCTCCTCCCGGCGGACGATACATTGTTCCCGCTTAAATGAAAAACTTGCCTATCGTAACTTCATACCACAGGGCTTCTATACAGTCAACGTCAGGCATCGGTGTAACGGGTACATTACCCCTGACTAAGATTGCAACGCCACCCCCACAGGTGCACATATCCTTTCGGAGAACAACATAGCCGAAGGTATGACTGCTGCAGACATCACGAGAAAGCCACGTTTCTCTAATGGTAACAATGTCGGGGGAATGTTCCAGTACAAACGCTTCCAGTTCGACTGTCTCGTTTACCAGACTTCTGGCGTTTAAATTATACACAGAGATGCGTTTTGGTACTTCACGTTGATTTACTCTGTTCTTTGGATTGAGCGGTTTTTTGGTACTTCTACTTGACGCCCCTTTCCCACATGTAGAGGGTTTAATTTAATTTGATCTGTTCATATACCAGCGAGACTTTCTCACGGTATTCCCGGTTAATTCTGCAACTCTCCCAAAGCTGCTTTCTGATGTTACGTACTGTGAAAGAAAAATCTTCGCTATCAGATATCTTGGTACCTTTGAGTTTGGGGCGGTCCTTAAGTATTTTTATTTTGTCCCAGAAATCGAGTTGCTTAAAGTTAAAAGGCCGCGCTTTGTTCTCCCTTTTTGCTCCTCGACGGTGTATTCTTTCGATCTCAGAGATAGTTGCCTTACGTTTGTCCAGGATTAGCTTGTTTACCACCTCGGACTCAAGGTCTACAGTTGTTTCATTTTCTGTTTCTGGAATGCGTAAATTGTAAGATTAGAGCGCCGACTACGATTTTCTATGTCATCTATCTGTTTTCCCAATCTTGACAGGGTAGTTTTGATTCCATCCACTCTCTCTTCAACTTCAAGTCTTTTACTTTCTAGGCGTGTCAGCACATCCAACTTCTTGTGAATCGCGGCGAGTGAATCATGCACGGTTTTATTGTGTTCCTGGATACTAGATACGTCCGCGTCTATTTTTCGAATTTCCGCGGAAAGCTGCTCTAGAGTCGGACCGGGGTTGCTTTCAATATCACCAGCTAACAAGAATAGCCACTTCATTGAAACAATGCAATCACCAACAAGCGCACACATTTGAGGTAGGTACGGCAACACCAACAGAAAATCGTCGTTGCATTTGTAACATTTACCGAAGAGTTTTATCACCTGAACGAAAAATACCAAGTGGGTCGTCAATGACATGTCCTTTGCGGTGTCACCGTGCCCAATGGCCACGCCCGAAGGGATGCTTGCTATATAGCCATCATATGCCGATGACGCTCCGGTTGTCGAGGTAAACCCGAGGAACATGTCGCGCGGTTCGTCCAGCTTGAAGGGGGAGGGGACGTAGCACAGATAGGCTTTCGACGCGTCACATTGCTCGGTGTGAGCAATGCTTGACGATGGTGCCCCGTGAAGGATCCATGCGCAGTCGCAACCACCTTGGCCAAACCGAAAAAACGAGGATCTGAACGAACAATCCGAAGCGGTTCGTCAATGACATGCCCGTGGCGGTGTTACCGTGCCCAATGCCCTCGCCCGGAGGGAGTCTTGCTATATAGCCACCAGATGCCAGTGACGCTCCGGTTGTCGTGGTAAACCCGAGAAACACGTATCGCGGTTCGTCCAGCTTAAAGGGGGTGGGGCCGTAGCACAGATAGGCTTCCGACGCGTCACATTGCTCGGTGTGAGCAACGTTTGACGTTGCTGCCTCGTGAAGGATCCATGCGCAGTCGCAACCACCTTGGCCAAACCGAAAAAAAACAGAGGACCTGAACGAAAAACACGATGTGGTTCGTCAATGACATGTCCGTAGCGGTGTCACCGTGCCCAATCAATCAATATTAAAAGGTAACGTAGCATCACTGCTTCGTTTAAGGCACACCAGGAGGCTGCCGTAAGCTTGTCGCTCAGTAACGCTAAAACCCAGAGATCGCCGCCAGGTCACATAAAAATGAACATGGCTGCTTCTATCCACGACTTTAGCTCCATAATTAACCGGCGCTTCGCCTAGGATAAATGGACTTTTTTGAGTAAGCGACAAAACGTGCATCGTTTTGTCGCTTTACTTTTTAGCTTGGGCATTGTCAAATTATTATTCCTTAATTTTGGTGAGGCTATTCATTTTTTTGCCCGAATAACTTTAATATTTTACGTATATATTGGCGCGTTCACCAACGTGTTTGCGAAAAAAATATCTTCAATGTTTTGGCTTGCTTTGTAGAGCATTGGGGAGAGTATCGTCGTTTTCGCTATTCCCCACCTCAGCCGGAGCAAGCCTTTTCTGTTTTAAATTAAATTGTTTGGAAGTTTGAAAAAACTTTAATTGGTTTTTTTTTTTCTGAAACCCTTACTGCGAGACATAGCTTTAAATTACCATTGGATATTTTCAGAATACCTTGGTATGTTTCCTTTGCAGTGTCATTTTAGCCCACAATAATTTATTCGCATAACACGGTCACAACTGCAGTATTCTTTTGCAGGACAAGAAAGACACAATGTATTGTATCGCTACTTTCATAGAAAAAAAGACTCCATTGCTTGATTTTATTTTGCAAAAAAAAAAGCATTAAATTGCTAGGCCTCCTAACTTCTTTGAAATCCCTTCACAATCCACTAAATAACGTCCTTTATAGCGATTTTAAAGAATATTTATCGACTGCAAGAATAACGTTTGTAATCTCGTATAAACTGTCCTTGGGAATTTCGGTTTTTGTCTTACCCATAAATGCTTTTCATGTGTAGTTTGTCATATAATTTTTTCTATTTTAATTTTTTTTTCACTTACATTCTATAACTGTCTTCAAATATTGTATTTCTGGCTTAACTTCCTCAAAGCCATAAAGAAGAAGTTGCACCTAGTTAGATGCCCTAACTACCCTTACGACATCTGTTGTGCACTAACGTGCTGCACAAAATCTACATTTTAAAAGCGTTGTAGCAGCTACAACAAACATTTTTTTTAGATTGGAGTGTAAATGCTCAATAATATGTTGTTGCTAGGAGTTGATGCTGTAAAATTGTAAATTTCACATACCAAAATATAAACGTGAGAATATGAGGAGTATAAGGGAGAGGCCTTTATGAGAGAGGCCTTTGCCCTGTAGTGCGCGTAGATATACTGGTCATGATATTGATAATGATGATGATGATATAAAAAAACACAATCAATGTATAAGTAACGAACTTGCAGTTGGTGTCTTCAGAGATATTATGAATTGTAATTTGAGAAATAATAATGTCAAAATATCTTATTTTCCCACAATGAGTAGAATGAACTCCTAAATTCAGCTTTACACTTTCGTTAACGCAACAAATCATTATAAACCCCTCGTGCTTATAAGAGACGTTATATTTTTTCAACTGCAATATCAGGTGCAAGGAGCACCGCCTTTGCTAAATTTCTGGCGTTTCTTTTTTAGCACTAGCAAGAAGTCAACAGAGTAGTTTCGACAGAGTTCCTTTGCCTATGTTAGCTACAGAAGAACAGACAAACTATAGTTTTTAGAAATATTTAAAAATAAGCAATACTGAGTCAGGTTACTTCACTTTCAAAGCTTTAAAAAGGTATAAAACTACCACAATAGAAATACTGAATCTGCCACTTGACTGCCGCAAGCCATGCATTGGGTTTGTTCATGTTTTGTTTTTGCTTACCGGCTGCGGCAGGCGGTGTCATGCGAGTTATCAGTCTGCCAAGTGAAGCTCGTGTTCCTTTCTCTATTTTTATTCCGCACGTCTCATCTCTTTTGATAGGAAGAGATTTTCGAACTAAGGTGAACAGTCTAGAATAATCTTCTTTGATCTACAGTATTATGGATGAAATCCGCGGTTCGAGAAATACTCGCACTCATAGATAAATTCCCACAGACCAAACACCGCAGCATTATTAGACTCGCCGAGCATCGACTGCGCACACCACTTTTTTGACTGCTGCTTTGCCGCCTGTGTATACTTTGAGTTGTTGGGAGAGCACACGTTCGCTCCAATGAACTTAATTTCCCTGAAGACAACTGCATCGTATTTGACTTCGCGACATCTGATGGAGGTGCTGGGTACATGACCCAAAGCTCTCTTCAAATCGTCAACCAAGCCCAATTCGTGCCAGCCGCTGACAGCAAGGCCTAAAGCCGGAGTTTATACTACTGCCAGATAAATATAAGGTGGGGGACTTCATGACCTGTGCCACGAAGAACGCATCCACAATTATCAACGCATCGAGCACCGGTGTGGTTCTGCAGCAACACCGGAAACAACCATAATTTCATGGGTCACCTACGGAAGATCCTAGGAATGGCTGGAACATCTCGAGACGGTCAGAATGTTCGACCGATGAGATGACGAGGAGAATAACCGCAGACATGGTTCTGAGGTACAGCACTCGCCTCGTATGCGGAGGCTACTGGGTTCGAATCCTGGTACCACCATGCACCTACCGGGTTCTTTAACGGGTACAGGCGTCCCTGGTCGAGTGCGGACCCTTGAAAGGGAAATTCACGTCTGGAATGCTGCATTTACCCTTGCAAGGGGCCCCTGACCCTTGTCCATCTGGCAGGGCACCCAGCAATTATGCCGCGTTGCGCCCTTGACGGGGTGAAAGAGTCTGGTGGCATATCATGCCACAGGCGGTTGCCAGTTCAGCATCCTTTGGGGCTGTGGAAGGCACCATTTGCATTCGTGTGCCTTGTTGGCGGCGGGGGCGTACCGGTGAAATAGGTGCAAGCGACTCCCTGGTCTGGTGTACGGCCGTTGTGTGGGACTACAACGCTTGGCAAGTTCACCCGGCTTGAACGGGAAATCGCCCCTATGGAAAACGGTGGCTGCAGAAGCGCAGGAACTTTTTGAACCGCAGCGATGGCTCAGAGGTGAAGCACTCGCCTCGTATACGGGAGGTACTGCGTTCGAATCCTGGTATCGCCGTGCACCCACCGGTTTCTTCAAAGGTTATAGGAGTCCCTGGTCGAGTGCGGACACTTGAAAGGCGAATCCCCGCCTGGAAAGCTGCCTTTACCCTTGCGAGGAGCACCTGACCGTTGTACATCTGGCGGAGCCCCCGGCCATCATGCCGCGTTGTGCCATTGGCTTGGGTGAAAGAGTCTGGCGGCATGTCCTGCCACAGGCGGTTTTGAGTTGAGCATCAACCCTGGCGGCGGAAGGCACCGTGTACAATCGTGTGCCTTGGAGGCACCGGGCACCTACAGGTAAAATAGGTACAAGCGACTCCCTGGTCTGATGTTTGGCCTTTGTGTGAGCCTACCATGCTTGGAGAGTTCACCCGGCTTGCACGGGAAATCGGCCCACTGGAAACGGGCGGGTGCAAAAACGTAGGAACGTTTTTTTTCTACCTTGAAGACTCCGCACGGATTTGGTTCGAGAGCCACGAACGTATGCCGACAACCTGGGAGCTATCCAAGAGCGAGCTCTCGAAAACGTTCATGACTCTGGCACACAAGCAACAGGCCGATCAGCTTCTTCATACAGGCAAGTATCATCCAAATGAAAGCGTGCTTGGGTTGGTTGAGGAGCTGAGGCGATTTTCTTACCGTGCAGACCGAGAAAAGGCCGAAGAAAAGAAAAAAAAAGTTTCTGATGCAAGGGGTTAAGCAAGAGGTCCTCGCATGCCTTGTACACAACCCGCTCAAGACTGTGTCCAAATTTGCGTCTGAGGCGGTCGCGTAGGAGAATACGCTTGAAAAAAAGAACGAGACAGTAGGACCGCCCAATCAATGTGCTTACTTCGGTGGCAATTGGTGCCGGGACTATTAGATCTAATATAGTACACGAGAACATCCGCGGAGTCGTTAGGGAGGAGCTCTGTAAACTTTTCGCAACGACGCCACAACGTCCACTGGCTTCCCTGACTGACGTCCTCCGAGAAGCATCTCAACAGGCACTTGAGACCTCTACGGCATCCGAAGCACCAAGCGAGCCACAAGCTACTACCTACTCAGCAGCTGGTTCGTGTACCCTCCCCTGTTCCAACACGTCGTCAAGAGGCCTCGCCCTACGGCCGCTCACTATCGCCAACCCTACGCCTTGTATTCCACAACATGACGTCCGGGAAGACGGACGTAAGGCGAACGACAAATAATTGGCCTCTTTACTACCACTACGGAGAGGCCGATCATTTCTATCGTCGCTGCCCATACCACAGACTCGAACTTCGTGATTTCTCCATCGACGCACCTCACCCTCTCTCTCCGTGACGACAACATGAGGTCGACGACAAGCTATCTTAAGCCAGCCGTGGCCCAGCCCGCGTAAACCGTTCGCTGAGGCCCTGCCTATACGAATCGCCAAGCCGCTGAAGCACTGCGACTTCGCACGTAGAAAGTCCTCCACCCCCGTAGGCAAACTCAACGCCGCAACTTCTGCAGGTAAAGTGTACTACGGTGGAAAAATGAATACCCTCGCCGAAGACCATGATTCACGACATGCCCTTAGCTTGACGACAGGATCTAGCCAGAACATGACTACCGAACATGACGAAGACATGGCCTGACGCGTACTCGACAAAACCAAGCCTTCCGCTGAGACGACGACGATAACGACGATGCATAATGGCCCACCGCCAACATGCACAGGCCGATATACGACGCCCACACACCCTACACTCGCGGAAAGCGACGTCCTACATCCAGTTGTCCATCGACGGCTTTGATGTAGTCGCCCTCATCGACACGGTGGCCGACTACTCAGAAATGAGCGGGTAAATCACGTCCAAGCTGAAGAAAGTTGCG
Source organism: Haemaphysalis longicornis (assembly GCF_048455015.1). NCBI lineage: Eukaryota > Metazoa > Arthropoda > Arachnida > Ixodida > Ixodidae > Haemaphysalis > Haemaphysalis longicornis. Next base: position 3,291,187 of record NW_027526214.1, read on the forward strand.
ACAAGATGCGACGGACCGCGTATAGGCACATCTCGTAACGCAAAGTGCAACGTGCGCATCACGCGTCACCATACACGGAACCACGTACTCTGCTGCATTCGTCATTTTGCTTAACTGTTACGTGACGTAGTTCTGAGAAAGAACTTTTTGGCGGACAAGAAATTTTTGGCGGACAACGGTGCAATTATTGATGTGTAGAAAAGGTTCATAAACTGTTCTTGCGATCACTTCATGAGGTCTGAACCAAACCCGTATACCGTGCTGCTGCAACAATCTCCGACGATCACGCCCCCTACCACCCCGCGCAAGCTTGATGATCACAGTCTACCGTGAGGATTGTGCTACTGACGTCGACGCTATAGTAGAGGGTACCAAAAGTTTGCTTCTGGACCATGGTTTCTCCATCGGAAGAAGCAATGCTCGCTTCAAGCAATGCAAACCCCAAATTTTGGGGACCAATTCAACCGACGGGTATCAGCCTCTAAACAACGGCGCTGAAATTGCCTTGCTCGAGGAAACGCAAAACACAATTCAAGTGATCGCCGTCTCCAACCTTGAACGCGCAGGCGCAGATAGTTTCAAGCAGCCACTTCATTTTGACGTTATCCCGGCGCTGCCACAAGAAAATCGCGAAAAATTATTACATTTGCTGCGTCGCTACAGCGAGTTTTTTTCGTCGAACTCAGTATTACGTCAGACACCGCTGGCGAAGCACCGATTTATAACCTACGATGGACCCCAACCAACCCGACAGTCACCAAACCTCGTGTCTTCACACGGACGTGAAGTAGACGACATGCTCAGCGACGACATTATACACCTATCAAAAGCCCCTGGGCTGCGCCGGCCGTAATGATGAAGAAAAAACGGCAAATTAAGGTTTTGCGTTGACTACCAGCGACCAAACAAACTCTCAAAAAGGACGTGTACCCCCTCCCACGAATCGACGAAGCCGTGAGTATTTCTGCCACGCGAAGTACTTCTCATCGATGCATCTGCAAACCGTCTACTGGCAAATTGAAGTAGATGAGAAAGACCGAGAGAAGACTCCATTTATAACTCCGGACGGCCGATAAGAGTTCAAGGGGACGCCTTTTGGGCAGTGAACGGCAACAGCAACGTTTCAATGAGTCATGGACACTGTTCTAGCTGGCCTTAAGTGGCACGCCTGCCTCGTATACCTAGACGACGTTGGGGTAATCTATCATACTTTCGACGAATACCTTGCACGTTTGGAGTCTGTAATCGAGGCCATTCGTACGGTGGGGATAATGCTGAAGCCTGGAATGGCACCCGTCGGGTAGGACGAATTTACATTTTTGAGCCACGTCCTTAGCGCAGCGGGAGTCCTGCCTCACCCGACGAAAACCAAAGCCATAGTCAACTTCCCAATACCAAAAGACGAGAATATTTTGCGAATATTTCTCCGACTCTGCGGATCCTACCGCCGCTTCGTCGCCAACTTCGCATGTATTGCAGAGCCACTGAGAAGCTTCACGAAGGATAGCACCTCTTTCAGGTGGGAAAGCGCACTGAAGCAAGCAATCTGCCAGCTTCAACAAACCCCGCAAAGCGTGTCCGTGCTTGTTAATTTCGAGCAAAACGTCCAAACGGAAATACACACGGATTCCTGTAATATACGCTCGGGGCCCTCCTCATCCAGAAGGGAAGCGGTTGCAATTAGGTAATTGCGTATGCCAGCCGTGGTCTGAGAAAGAGTTCCTGGCTATCATATGAGCCATTTCAAAATATCGCTCATGCATGTATCGTAGACCGCACAAAGTTGCGACAGACCACCATGGGCTGTATTGGCTCGCCAATTTGAAAAACCCCTCTGGCCGTCTTGGGCGGTAGAGCTTGCGCCTGCAAGACTTGGACCTTACAATCCTCACTAAATCTGGCAGGAAACACCCGTACGCCGACTATCTGTCACGCGCCACCGTCGACCCACCACCTCAAGACTCCTATGCAGACAGCGCGTTCTTCGGAGTCGTGTCAGAGAGCGACCTAGCAACCCAACAACCTTCCGGTCCCGAGTTACGCGTTATGATTGACTACCTCGAAGGACGCCCTGTCGCCTTGCCTAGGGCCTTCAGAGGCAACTTACCTGCATTTAGCCTCGAAACATCCGTCCTCGAGAAGAAAAATTTTAACCCCGGAACGAGGACAAATTACCGAGGACCGGATTGGATTAACGGCAATCCGCGCATAAAAATTAGCCGTGTATCTCCTCCTTTTACTGCAAATGTCGGTGAAATACCATAGTGTTAAGTCAATATTTGCCAAGAAAACGTTTTCCTTCGCTTTCATGCTCACCTTTGTAACTATTCCTCTCCGGTCACATTCCTCTTCTGCTAAAAACTCTACAGGCTTCCTCAAGTTCATTTCAATTTAGCGCGTTCTGCTCCTCCCGTCAGGGTGCGTGTATGCCAGCGCTCCCGCATGGCGGAGACGCGCGTGAATCTAGCGCCCCATTTCAAATTTTATAAAAGCACATTTCCTTCATTCAGGTTCGTTCTATGCGGAAGGTGGAACATGTGTGGTGAAAACTATTGGCGTTTGGTTTCTTTTAATGCCGTGAGACGTTATAGCGGCGCGGGCCTATACAAGTGATGCAATGAATTTTTTTCCTGCAGTGGACGCAGTATTTCATTTGCTGTCGCAAAAATCACGCATAACCATTTATTAGTTCAAATACCACTTATATCATTTTTGTCGACCAAATATATGCGCAATATTTTATTCCTTTTAAACAACGTTGAAAAGTATGAATTTTGGCATCAGACTTAGACGTTTTGCTTTGCATGTGGGTACATAAGTCTATTGTGGAGCCTCTGTTTCACTTTGGATCGCAGGCTGAATCGAGTGACAGGCCTACAGACATACAGATAGACAGGCCAACATTTTCCTTTTCAAGTGACCCAAGAAATACTACCGTCTGTAAATGACTTCCGTCATTTCGTGGTATTAGTTTAGGCTAATTACGTTGACGACTTCACACCTCGCGGTTCGTTGTGATGTCCGGAGTCATTGCGGGGCACGCCCTCGTTTTTCAGCGCGTCGCCGAACGCTGTATGGTCCGAAATACCGTCGCAAGAGGTAATCAAGGAGTTCGCCTAGGCGAATAGGTGTCCAAACTTAGATAAACGTACCTGGACAAACTTTAGCGTTTCGGTTTTCGATGTTGTAGCGTCTGGCATCCACCGACTGCTGGTATCGTTGTACGTACTCTAGCATCGTGGAGGGCCTTACGGACGCTGTAGGTATTCTTGGAAATAAGTTCTTATGTCTTTGTCTTTTACGGTGGCAGCATGGTGTAGAGCATCTACGTTTGTAATACTCCGAATACACGCTCTACCGGTGCCATATGCGTAGCCTTTATTATAGCTGCGTTGTACAACAAATGTCTCATAAGGGCGGACTTTGTCCCGCGTACTGTGTTCAGTGCGGACGTACATTGACTTCATATTAGCCATTGCCATGAACAGAACTCCGCAGAAAACGCTGCCCCTAGGTCTGTGATTAGGGCCTCAGGCGCTTCGTTTCTCACCACAACTTGGTACCTTCAAAACTCTTGCACTTGTCCTGTATCCTTTGGAAGAGCACGATGCCTGCGTTGCATGTCATCTAATCTTTTGCTACAACTTTCCGCTTGTTCTGTGCTCGTGACGTTAAAACTGGCCTAGAAGGTTTGTTGTGATCGGTTGGAAGGCCTTTGATAGGCTGGAGATTGCCTGTTGAAGTCCGGCAGGTCTCGGAGGCGGCGTTTGGCGTGGCTTAAAATCACGACATCTTCGCACGTAGTAGAAGACACTGAATGCAGATTGGGATCAGTAGCACTTCGCCTTCTAGAAATTCCCATTAAAGGTCTGCCTGAACGATGTTGTTGGAACTTGTTCCTATTGTTGGATTAAACTCTTTGGTTACAAGAACCAACTGTTTGAGGCTGATTACATGCAAATTGCCTTTGAAGATACTCGGAACGGCTACGTTCTATGCTTCAGCGTATTCGGTCAAGACACGTAACCCAATTTGGGGCAGCTGCTAGGAGGCAAATTCCGTCTGTGTTACGATTGAAAATAACGCGCCTTAATCATTGCAGTCCAGTGGTGGTGGGTGTTAGGGATGTGCGAGATAGTCAGTCGCTGTCCAAATGTTTCTGTCGCCTTTATAGAAAATAGTATCGTTAAATATTTGCCTGCCGAGGCTACACAGCCCTAGACGGCCATGGCAGGGTTTCAAATTAGCGAGCGCATCAAGGCATGGTGGTCTTTTATACCTGAATGGCCTTCAATGTGCTTACCAGCGAAATTTTCGAATGACCCATATAATACATAGGCTATATATTTCAGTTGTTGTAGTTTTTTCTCTCATCGGCCACACATAGGCTGGCTTAGGCGGCTACTTTTGTGTGGCTGCTGTGCGCTTTGCCGAGAACCGTGCCCCAGCCTATTTCGCTAGCATGTGTGTGCCCTTTCTCTTTTGACGTTTTCATTTAAGTGAGAGCAGTCCCGATTTGTAACCGTTCTTGCAGGTATCGAATTGCTTTAATTTTAACTCTTTGCAGCCCAATGTTTTCAAAAGTTTCGAAGAAGCACGAATAGTGGGTGTACGGTACTAGAATTCTTAGTACGCTCTTTTTGTCATTCGTTCCTGGGAAGTTTCATATCACGGAAGATTTTCACCAGTCACGCACGACCCTCTCAATTGAATATGTGCCACCAAATCTTGAGCTCCGTGTACTCGATGCAGCCCCACGGAGATTGTTTAGCGCCCACCCGCGGTAATGGCCGAACTATCTAAAGTATTTTAAACTTTTTCAATGTAACCAGAAGTGATTATGTTATAAAAGATGAAACGACCAAAGCCTCGACAGGGGGCTTGGGTCATTTAAGGGAGCAGGCGTATGGCAGTCGCTAAATGGCCTTACGGAAGCGGTGTCTCTCTATATCCGCGTAACCGAGTGAGCGAACGCAGGCAGCGACGACAGAAGGAAAATGGAGAGGGACGTTTAGCCAAGGGTGAAGTGGTTTACGACACGTGCGGCACTGGCGTCACCTCTCTGACTGCATTTCCCTCACCCATGTTTTATGTGTTGCCACCAACGAGAGCCCACCCCGACACAGTTTCTGCAGACGCTATTTCATTCTTCGAAAATCTAAACCATGTGGCGTTTGCTCCGGAGGCTGAAACACAATATGCAACAACATGCTCGCTGCAGCCTTGACGAGGCTAATCCGCAACACGTGACATTTACCCGGTAGGTTCATATACGATTTTCAACATAATGTCCGGTGGCGGAGGCGCACTGCGAGTTAGCTGCAGGGAAGTGCACGCCGCCCTGCATTGGCTGTTCACGCTAAAACTATCTGGCACGCAGCAGAATTGTGCCGTGACGAAGAAGACTGCAGCTCGCACTCCACAACAATTCCACATAAGTTTGTGTAGTAATCGTCAAGGTATTTTTTATGTCCATCCGTGCTTCTGTTGATTTTTCGCAATCACCTGATTGCGCACTCCTGCCGTTGCCTGCCGACTGCGCAACTTTCAAAGGAGCATCGGTGGAGCTGAAGTGGAAATAGTTGAGAAAGTGGTGTCAATGGTGGTGAGCAGGAGCCACAGAGCGGCGTCGATTACGTTGATGACACCCAAATAAAAACTGGGGGGTTGGTAGCCATATTACCGTGAACTAGGAATTGTGTTTGTTTGTGGTTTGTTTTTTCTTCCGTCCGCGCCCGGCTGTGTTATATGGGCCCCAGCGAAGGGCGTCTTCTTTATTTTTATGCAACACGGGTTATCTCATTCTGAAGTGGAGAGCGTTTCGCGCTAATGTCAGTAGCCTCAAATAATCTTCTTTTCATCGACAATCTTCTAGATGTTAATCGACGGTTTACGAAACACTCTCGCCAAAAGATAAAATCCTGCTGAGCCGACGCCCCGCTATCCAAATCGCCGACGCTGGCCTGCAAACGTAACTTTGTCGACTGCTGCTTCGCCGCATGTGTATTCTTTGAGTTGTTAGGGAGCACAATTTGTTCCAAAATATGTAATTTTCTTCACAACTGCGTCGAATTTTGCTTCGTGACAATATACTGCTTTGCAGTGAATGTGCACCCATTCATTTTAAAAGTGGGACTTTGGCGCAAAGTCGGTTTATTAGCGGCGTCTATGAATTGGTCAACCTGGAGTCCGCTGGTTATCAATGGAGCAAAAACTTGCCGCATCCACACTGCATCTTCATTGAATCTTCTCGGCGTTTCCTGTGCAGGTGCTTCCGCGACTTTTCATCGCTCGTTCTCGTTGATCGCAAACAGACCTACACACAGAGCTCTCCAAGTGACGTAAGTACGTTGAACGGCATCACTGCATCAATAAATCAATAAAAATGTACGCACAAAATAAGCTACCGGAGACAAACGCACTTTTATTACAAGACGGAGCACACCGCGCTGAGCAATGTAATAGCACAACCCCAACAAGCAACGCTGCTACGCAGAAAGCGGAACGTCTGTTGGCTTTTCCGCTGTGATGCCACGTTTGCAACTATACCCTCTTTTTCCCACTGTGTATTGATTTATTCTTTGGCTGTTTATTGGAGGAGGTCATAAGACCCTGAAGGGGATGGGGGAGAGTGAGAAAATGTAAAAAAAATATCTAAAAATAAAAGTAATCGATAACACATTTGCACTTTCTGTCACAATACAAAGTCAGTTCGCACTTGACACAGAATCACTGACCCATACAGGGCTGAGTCAGTCAGGAATCAAACGGCTTTATAGAGAGAATTCTGGAGAGAAAATTCTACAGTTGCCTCTAAAAAGAGGGATTTGCACGCATTTGGATAATATGGTCCTGTTCATCACACGGGATGAAGTGTAGGGTTAAAAGTTGCGATCGTCCTTATGAAAAGTCAGAGCACATTTAGAAAAGGTGGTAAGGATTGCTAACCACTGATTACCCATAAAATATGCACTTTGGAGTATATGCTGTACGAGGATAGGTACATTTAAAAAGAATGTCGGGGGTATATGCACAGTTTGTGTATATCTTGTTTGCAATGATTTCTCCTTTTCCGCGGAGACGTTTTAGAGGTGTGAGGAAACCCACAGGGGAGGATTCCTGGAGGCGCTGACGACTAAGGATATTTTCTTTGCGGTAGTTTTCAGGCCAGGTCGCGTCCTGTGGGGGTGGGTCAGAAGAAACCACGGGAGGATGTGATAGACTCTCCCGGGCATCCATGTGCACTAAGTCCCTGTGTCACCCTCGGTGTGCGCCGAGGTCTAAACCAAATGAAGGGATATGAATTCTTGCCATAGCTCCTGCATCTTTCTCAGTATAGTAGTGGCAGTTGAGTTTGGAGTGAAAGAACAATTTATTTCCGGAAGTGCCACGTGGGAGACTGTGATAACGCGTAGTTTGGTTTGCGGAAGTGACGGGCGATTCTTTTGGATGCTTTGAACGGCACCGAGAATTCCGATAAGTTTGGCTTTTGCTACTAGGTCATGAATTTGTGACATATTGCAGGACCCATCTAGGGGTGGAAATTCAGGGCAAGTCCCAGCTACCAGTGTGGCATTGTTGGCCACTGCTGCGTCTGTAAAAACATCTAGTTCGTCAATGACTTTGTCTTGCCGTATACGCCCAACAACACGCTTTCTAGCCGCTGGGTTGGAGCGCCGTATAGCCCGTCGTCTGATGAGTCCAAGCGGTGGACGCTCCCGTGTGGGGATAGTACGTTGAAAGGGTGCCTCCTCAAAGACGCTGTTCAACGCATCCCATTTTAAGATTGCTTGTCCTTGTGGTGAGAATTCTAGGCGCATTTGAAAACGTAGCTGAGTTTCCTCCACGAGTTGGCGTAGCAGGGGAAGAGGAACTGCCAACTCTAGAAGATCATTTCTGATGTGTCGAGAGAGACCCGTGATGGTTCGAATCATGGAACAATTTAGTATTTCCAAATCGAGCAGATGCCGCGGGCTGAAGATATGTATTTGAAAACCGCATGCTAGCCGGCCATGGGCCATTGCTCTGGCGAGAGTTTGACAAGAGGCTTGTTTTGAACCACCGTACTTGCTTGAGATGCGAGTAATAAGATGCATCGTATCACGCCTGGTGGTTCGGAGGCTCCTAATCCATGCGTGAGGGCTATTTCAGCTGCTCATTTGGAGACCGAGAAGTCGGACGATTCCGTTTTCGGATGAGATTGATGTACCGCTGAAATGAAGGGTCCAGATATGAGACAAACCAGTTTTGCTTTTGTCTTTGATGCTGACAAATTCCGTCTTCTCTGGTGAAAGTTCCAGGTTAAAGGCGGACAAAGAGCGTTCTAGGCTAAAAACGGCAACGGAAATTCTGACTGCATGGCTTCCCTGCCATCGTAGTCGGCCGCTTCTGTCCAGACGACGACATCGTCGGTGTACCGGGCGAATCGAGCTGAGGTATACTTTTCAAGCTGTCGGGCCACACGGTTTATTGCAAGGTTGAACAGCAATGGTCCGAGTATGGAGCCTTGAGGAACTCATCGGTCTACGTAGTAGGTTGTTACTTTATGCCCTGGAGACTTCAGTTGTATAGGGCGATGTTGTATAGGGCACAGGCTGGTTCCACCCAGCTCAAACTGGCTTCCGCCGAAATCACGGAACGCATGACTTTCTGTGGCTCCTGCGGCGCGTCATCAACCGTAAATCCAGAAAATGCATCCCAGATTACGCTCTCTATTTAGACATACGCAATGCTATTGACAATCTTTGCAAAAACGGCATCCTATAGGAGCTGTCCGAGGCTTTTCCAAGCGCGGTATATATAAAATCGCGTACACATGATTTAGAGCACATCACCATGGGTGCAGTCATTTTGGCCTACGTGGTACCACTCGTGACGGCTGCCTTTCAGAACAAGCGCTTCGCCGTGGCCTTCGCTTGTAGCCCACGCGCATCCTTGAGCGCCCGTTAGTGTAATACGCGAATGTGGCTATTTTGGGGATTTTTCCATGAATAGGAGCATTTTAGTTCATGTAGGTACGGTGTGCCAACGTTAAGATAATTCTTAGCCGCGTAAAATATACCATAAGTGTTCTTTGAGAGCTATTTTGATTCGCCTTAGTGGCCCAGTTTTCGGTTCGCACGATTAGTCCAAATACAGCCGTCAGATCACCGTAGTTGTTTTCATATTCTACGCAGTTTTTTACAGCAACAACGTACGCGGAAAGGGTTGTAACAACGTGTAATAAAACAAAATTGCGTGCTATACCTTTTTATAAAAAGTTTTTTAAAGAATGCCGTTCCGGAAATCGGGATAATGGTTCCCTTACGATGCACTATGGTATAGATGTAAAGAACTGCAATACAATATCCCTGCGTCGGCGTGGAAGTTGTATATTGCTTCTTAACCACTCCTTCATGTCTTAACCACTCCTTCATGTATATTGCTTCTTAACCACTCCATCATTTCATGAGACAGCTACATCGATCCGTGGTATATTGCCGTGAACCATGCAATGGAATAGTTAATTTATGTTACTGCTCTTAGCGGCCGGCTTCGCCGGGCTGTACAATGTATGTTTAATTTGAAGCCCATGTTCCATTCTTTTTTTCTTGAGCGGTATGTATTGTCTTCTTTGATAGAGAGAATGTTTCGCGTTAGCGCCACTAGCCTAGCATAGTCTTCATTGAACAACAGTGTCCTCAATGTGATTGGACGTTTCAAGACACACCGGCAGTGAAAGAAATATTCCCGCAGAGCAGACACCGCGGGGATGAATTTGCTGACACTCTGCAACACACGTCACTTTGGTGACTGCTGCTTCAGCGCCTGGGAATTTTGTTGTCTGGGGATAGCAAAAGTTTCTCCAATAAATTTGTTTTTCCTTCAAGACAACTGCGTCATCTCTTGCTCTGTGACATTATTTGTAAGCTGACTTCCAGGTAACGCTATCTGGTTTGCATACTGGTTCGCATTATCCGTGTTGCTGTGGGCTAACTTGTGGCTATAGAAACATACATGCTGAAACTAGTTTATGGTGCATGCAGTTGACAACAAATTCCACGTGCTCGGCTAATAAAATAGGTGGGGTAGTACAAAAATAAGGACACATTACGTAGTGCGTACAGTGAAGTTTTATGCGCTACAATCAAGTGCCAATGTTTTGTAAGCACATACAACTATGTCAGGAGCTGGCACTTAGGCGTCGTTTGGGAGGATTGTTTGTCTTTTGATGTTATGTATTACTACCTTCTTTTGCAGAATATGCGACACAACAAACTTTGGATACGCCTTTAGCGGTTATTTTATTAGGCATTCGAAGAAAAATTGCCCTACATTTTCGCGAGAGAAGTTCTATTTATTTGTGAAGTAATGGCTTGATTTCATCCTTCATCCTTCCTTTTTCCGCAGCCTTAGTTGAAGCTGTCAATTGGACTAGTTGAAAATTTATTATGAGAATAATCTTCTTCAACAACTTTCACAGCAAAACGCACATCTTAAGAGCGCTTACGCGAACGTTCTGTTCCATGTCACAAAGACCAACATCAGCTCCCACTGCGGCCACCATACAAATTGTGACTTTCCGTCGTGCTAAACACATTCTGCTGCAACGAACTTTCAGTGGGCAATGGAGGTCCTTGAAAAACTATAAACAGAAAGAAATCTCTGCGCTGGCGCCGTCCTGGTAAAGCTGGCTTAACATGTCGCTGCACGTCGTCTCTCGAGTATAAAAAACATCCAATGCAGCGCCAGCCAGTGTAGTGGGGCGTAAAAAAAAGAAAAAAAACTATAAAATACAATAGTCTAGAAATTTGCGCAATGCGCCTACTCACTGTAATATTAAAAGTATACAAAAAAATCGATACATTACTGGCTTTATTATCCGAAAATAAACCCTCAACAGCTGCTTATTGCTTTTTCAGAGAGTTGGCTAAAAAGAATGAATTTCTAAACATGCCAAACTACAATTTTTCTCTCTTTCAAACGAATCAGGTCCTAGTGGTGGGGGAGTGGCGTTATACATTCTGTTCGCGGTAGAATATAATCAAATAGAAACGCTGCGAACAAGCTTCAGTGAAATTGACATCAGTCTTCTCAACTTTCAAATTGACCTCACAATCAGGGTAGTGTACAGGCCACCTATTTCACGAATGCCGGTATTGTCTTAAATATCAGAAGATATAATACAATATCTTACAAATAAACTTAGAAATATCATTATCTTACAGGTCTTAAACAAAAACACCTAGGCAACCACAAAACCAAGTATCACCAATTTATCATTTTTTATCGCTTTCAAAATCACACTTCAATCCCTCCAAGGGTTACGCAAACGTGTTTACCTAACAACATTATATCATCTCTAACCTAGCAATTGAAACAGTTGATGTAGGTGTTATACACGAAAACGTAGCTGACGAATCTACTATTGATAAAAAGTTGAACATTGGTTGTTGGCAGTCGACGAAAACTAAAAAAAAAATATTTTGCTGAGTTGGACTCTGCAAAAATAAAACAACGCCTGCAGCAAGAAGTCTTTCTGGCAAATTACAATCGCGAAGCCAAATTGGCTCATAACAATTTTTTTGCAAAGTTATAATTAAGCTGCGAAAGGCGAAGAGTCACTTCATGGAGAACAAGTACATCACTAGCCTATTTTGCACCTGAATGACCGGCTCTATTTAAAAGTTATTACAAATTAGGAATGAAGAACACTGGCGTAATCACATGACACAAAACAAGAATACACCTACTGCAAAGAGCAGTAGAGATTGCGCTTAACTTGTAACTTGCGCCTATGCATAGGCGTAAAAAATTCTGAAGTAACCTCATTCTTAAAGAAAATTCCAAGTAGAAAGGCATCTGGCAAGTAATAAACTATTTCACTGAAAGCCACAACCTCCTATTATTTTGCCCGATGTAGACAATTTAGGGTGTGACACTTCAGGTATACTTGAAATGTTTAACCATTTTTTTATCAATGTCGGGAACTCTTTTCATCGAAAAAGAGTGACGATCACCATAATTCGTTTTTTCCCGCTCGGGTTCAAAATATTATTGCTTTTTTCGAAATTACAGTGGAGGAAATTATACAAATATTTATTCAGATGTAGCAAAACAAGCAGTCGGTGGTGATAAAAAGTATAGTAAATATACAAAAAGGCAACCTTGAGTTGTGGTGTCATTTTTTCAAAGGGATTTTTGACCAATCATTTATAGCAGGAAAGTGCCCGGAAGCGCCTAAAACTCGGAGGGTAACCCAAATATTCAAAGCAGATGACCCGAATAACCTCACAAATTATCGGCCCATAACAATATTGTCTTGGATAAACATCCTTTTTGAAAATATTTGCTATGGATTCATTGTAGGTTTAACCCGCTGACGCAGCGCGGACAATGAGACGCGCCGTAGACGAGGGCTCATGATCATTTTTCCCACCTGGTGATCGTTAACGTGTGCCAAAATCTCGTACACACGGAGGTTTTTTGTTGCCTTTATAAGCAAAGCGCCCATCAAAAAAGTTAATTCTCAGAGAATGATAAGTTATTTTGACAATAAAATTTTTTTGAGACAAACCCAAAACGTGTTTGGCAAAATGTATTCGAGAGCAAGAGCTGTCTCCTAATTCACAATGTGCCTAAGAAAAATATTCCAACTTTAGGTATATTTCTCAAAATAAAAAAAAGCATTCGATTTTGTAAATCTTGAATTTATTCTCATAAACTAGAACGATTTGAGGTTTTAGGGCCAGGTTTAAAATTTACCAGGAGTTACTTAACTAATCACCAACAATTTGCGCACATAGCTCTAAACAAATCATCAGTAAAAGAGGTAACCAACAGGGTACCACAGCTATGTGATTGAGGCCAAATACTCTTTCCCTTTTCGTTATGGTTACCCTCGCTCCCTCTATAAAGTATAAGCCGTCTTGTATGTAGACGTATATATAAAATGTTCAACTTTTCGAAGGGTACAAGTTGGTAAGCGTATTCTCCTGGTGAGTGAGCTTTTCAATTTTTTATTGTACATAAGGATATTTTCACATTACAGTAGTAATAACCTTCTGCATGCGTGTTTACCTCCACGCAAAAAAGTTTTATCTTTGTTTAAATATTGGCACATAGCTTAAGTTCTGTGCCCTCTATTACCTCGCGTGTTTGACCACCTCTGGTCCACCCCTTCATGGCAGCTTTCATGCCGTAGATGTAAGTAAAGTTCCATCAAAAGGTGTCGCTGATGAAGGCCAAATCCGTATTTGCACAGGGTCGAGCAAAATATTGCTCATTTGCAGTAGCCAACTACTTTCTGTATAGAGATAATGTTTCAAATGAATCTTCCCTGAAGTTTGTTTGTTTCCTTGTCATAAAACTGAAAAAAGGCTGATTTACGCCATTGTCTTGTTTTTCTATGTGCATAGGATAAATGAAAGCAGAAGTTGTCAGACTGTTTGCGCCTTTTGAATCAATGTGACTGTCCAACACTGGAAGAATAACACAGGATCTCTGTCAGGGATATCATTATAGGATTGAAGGAACATTCGCGTCTCATCCTATTTACCTACACTGCTAACCCTGCGCCTCTTCACCACGCCGTTAGTTTTTCGAGCGGCACCAAATGCCTTGCGGCGAATATTTTAAAGAGGTGCAAGCCTTCTCCATGGTAGTTTGGACTTCAAGTTGTTTTAAATAATCACAGCGACAAAAAAAGTCTGGATAAGTAATGAACCAAGCACGCTACAATATAATGCTTTATATTCGTGGTGACTGGGAAAATCGAAACTCTTCGCGGGTATTAAAGCCTGCGATATAAAATATTGGTCAGAAATATTTATTTCAAATAAAAAAAATTAGGAAAACACAAAAACTGGTGAAGAGATAAAAGAGAACCGCCTGAGATTAGGGATACCGGTCGGAAAGCTACATTACCCGGGAGGGGTTGCCCGAGAGTGTCTTCTGTAACGATCCAGAGGCACACTTACGTGGACATGAACTAGGTATCTGCAAGAACGAATGACCGAGAGTTGACCCCAAAAACAAAGGCATGGTTAGTAAACTCCTTATTCAAGATTATCGCTAGAAGGGGCAGTGTTTCTGTGACCTAGACAAAAAACTATAGTTATGGTCATTCTTTTCAATGTGTGGTGGCGAGAAAATCGTCATTACTGCAAACGCATTGCAGAATTGAAGCCCACGAACACACGTTTTCTATAAAATATTGTTAGCCGTCGTTTTTGTTCAGCGACGATAAGGAAGAGAAAGACGGTTTTCGGGTTCTTGGAGGAAGAAGAGGACGGGGTCGGATTGATGCCAAAGGTGCACGTGGTGTTTAGTTGTTGAGATGTCTCAGTCTTAAAAAGAAGGGCATGCGCAGAGAGACCCTTCTTATGATGTACAGAATGTGGGTTCGCCCAATTTTAGAGTTTGGGTGCGGGTTATTCGCTGGGTGAGCCGCGTATAAGCTTCATCGTCTGCTCATACTGGAGCGCCAGTCTCTTTGCTTCTGCTTAGGGTTGCCAAAGAATGCAGCAAATGCAATGGTTTATTTAGAAGCGCGCGTTCCTCTTGTGCCTACTAGGTTCCGGATACTGACTGTTGAAACTTTTCCGAGAGCTCATAGCTCTGAGGTGAAGACGGATCACTTTATGTTTATTGCAGAACCAGGTGCGTTTATGGTTCACCAATGGCCCAGGTACTTATGTCAACAAAGCACTTTGGTACAGAGCTTCCTTTGTCCATTGGGTGTAGCAATAGATTACATTGTTCAATATGCTGACAGGAGTTCTCCTCTTTCTATCAATTTCCGGAAAATTTTCAGCAAAAATGGTAAACTTTTACCCGACCGTCTTCTCCATGTCTTCCCAAAGGTTATTTGGCCTCCATGCAGCGAGGTGCTATAATTTATACAGATGCCTCTCAACCAGAAGAAAAATCCGGTATAGGAATATTTTCCGTTGCCCTTAACTGGACCTTTTCGGTTCGTCTGGGTGATTTTATTCCCATATTCTTCGCGGACTTCCTGGCAATTGTGCTGGCTCTACGAAAGCTGGATATATCAAGTACATCTCCAATGATAATTTCTGATTCTTTTTCTGTATGTTTAGCCCTTTCATCCGCAAGAGACACTCCCCTTCTGAGGACGTTTCGGTGACTCCTGCCACCTCACTTCACTGAAATTAACCTTCTTTGGGTTCCTGGTCATGCGGGGATCACATTCAATGAGACCGCCGACTCTCTAGCAAGGGTAGCACATTCTGGGCCTGTAGTACACGTCGTAGAGCCGACACCCTAAAAAACAGCAGCAAGGTACCGTAGGATGCGGAAACTCCAAGAACAGTCACAATCGAGTTTATTATCATGAGGAAATTTTAATTATCTTAAATTCTCATGGAAACCTGAATGGTGCCCTTCACACAACTTATAGGTGGTTACTACAGCCTTACGTTGTCGAGTACCCCAGTTAAATAGGTACTCACACAGGTCTCGTCTGGCGCCAACAGCTCTGTGCAGCTATTGCAATGAAGGCGAGTCTGTCGAACACTGTCTTTGACATGCCGATGTTTTCTCGACTGAGACGTCAGTCCCTAGAGGTGCCGCTTTACACTTTGGGGATATCCTTAACAGTGCCGGCTATACCATCGTTCGGAGGATGCGAAACGGGGTTCTGCCGCAGGGATGTATGCTCTGCCCTCCTGCGCTACATTGAAACTTCAAAACGATTCGCTCTATAATTGCGATTGGTCACCCTCGCTTTGATTTTTCAGGATTTTTTTCCAAAACTTTTTCCAACCCGTTTAACTTATCTTTCCTAAGCGTCTCATGATTAGATAAGAATTCCATTATTTTAAACATCCTCTGTTGATTGGCCAATTCCGAGATTGGGTATGTGCCATGCCTAAAGGCGCAACAACAACAACATTCCGGCCTTTCTTATATTTCTTGCGTGTATACCGAGAATACGTCTTCTATGTGGGAGTGTAAGAGGAATGACTCCCAGTAAGCTATCGATAAAACTAGAGAACATTTCTGTTACCGTACTTATACCGGAGATGATTGGTGTGCATAGATTTTCTGCTTTATGCATTTTAGGCAACATATAAAATTGTCCAGGAACTAGACCTAAAACTCGAAGTGAGGCTGCAGTTTTTTTCGGAATTTTTTTTTCCTTGTGAAGCGCCATCCGTGACTGGCTCACCTTGTTCCTAAATTGGGGAGTCTGATCGGTGTCGGTTGGCTTATAGAAAGAAGTGCCTCTGAGCTTTCTTTCTGCCTCGGTGATATTGTCCTGCTTATTATAATAACAATTGCGCCACCTTATTCGGCGGGTTTGGTTGTTATGTCAGAGCGTCCGCTTAATCTTTTTAATGCATTTTAATGCTACAACTTGCGAAGGACCTCCTCGGCTATCGTGAAGCAAAATAGAAGGAGCTCACTAGAATCACGTGAATCTAGTGGTCAGAAGAGAGCAACCGTGTCAAAAAATGATTTGAAGGCTCGGGAAATTGTCGAAAATCTAGTGCGATAATATTGCCATGTTAGTAGCCCTATTTTGTATCGCAGATGTGAAGTAGTTTCGAAAGGGCTGCGAATTTAAGTTAAAGCATGCACCTCCGACATGCCCCAAGAGGTTAAGGCTAGGTGGACGCTATTCATGCATGAAGCATCCAAGCAACTTTTGATAATTGTTATTGACCACAATAACTCACAACTAGCGCACACCCGAAGTGAGGAACGAAAACTCACTGACCAGATAGATTTGACGGCCCACGAAATAACCATTGGGAAAGTGTTTGCAGAAAACAACGAGCGCCAAGAATTGCTAACAAAAAAGAAAAAGCTGCTTCGGGACGAAATAACTTCCCCAGTTGAATGAATCATCATCATCATCATCATCATCATCATCAGCCTATCTACTCCCACTGCAGAGCAAAGGCCTCTCCCATTATTCTCCAATTACCTTGGTCCTGTGCCAACTGTGACCAATTTATCCCCGTAAACTTGTTAATTTCATCTGCGCATCTAACTTTCTGCCGCCCCCTGCAACGCTTGCCTTCTCTAGGGATCCACTCTGTTACCCTTAATGATCAACAGTTATCTTGCCTTCGCTTTACATGCCCTGCCCACGTCCATTTCTTCTACTTAATCTGTACTAATATGTACTTAACACGTGTGTATTACCTGACCCACTCCGCTCTCTTCTTGTCCCTGATGTTATACCTATCATTTTACGCTCCATTGCCGCTGAGTCGTTCTCAATTTAAGTTGAACCCTCTTTGTGAGCGTCCAAGTTTCTGCCCCGTAGGTGAGTACCAGTAAGATGCAGCTGTCATACACTTTCTTCTGCAGCGACAATGGTAGGCTTGTATTCATTATGACAATGCCTGCCATATGCACCCCACCCCATTCTGATCCTTCTAATTATCTCTGCCTCATGATTGGGATCTCGGGTCACAACTTGGCCTAAGTAGATATATTCGCTCACCACTTCCACTGCCTGGCCATCTATCTCAAACTGCTGTGCTGTCCCGAGGTTATTGATTATTACTTTAGTTTTCTGCATATTAATTTTCAGGCCCACGGTTCTACTCTGTTCGTCCAGTGCGGAAAGCATGCTTTGCAATTCGTACCCCGAGTTACTTATCAAGGCAATGTCATCAGCAAATCTGAGGTTACTGAGGCGTTCTCTATTAACCCTTAGAACCACCTGTTCACAATCCAGCGTTCTGAATACTTCTTGTAAACATGCTGTAAATAACATTTTAGAGATTGTGTCTCCTTGTCTGACACCCTTCCTTATAGGTATTTTACTGCTCTCCTTATGGAGGATGATAGTTCCTGTGGAACCATTGTAGATATCCTCTAGTATTATTACATAATGCTCATCTACCCCCTGGTTACGTAATGCCTGAATGACTGCCATGGTTTCGACCGAGTCAAATGCTTTCTCATAATCTATGAAGGCTACATATAGGGGTTCAGTATACTCTGCGCACTTCTCTATCACCTGATTTTTTGTGTTAATATGGTCCATTGTTGAATAACCTTTACGGAACCCTGCTTGTTCTTTAGGTTGACTGAATTGTAAGGTTGCAGAAATTCTGTTAAGGATTACCTTGGTAAGTACCTTGTAGACGACTGACAGCAAGCTGATCGGCCTGTAATTTCTCAAGTGCTTCATGTCGCATTTCTGGTGACATGACCATGACTCTGGTGTAGTAACAGCCAGAACCTCCCATGAATACGCCAATTGAGGGAGTAGACACGTATTATTTTCCTTCCCATGCAAGCCCAGAAAATGTTCCTGACCCTCACACCTCATAGCTCAAAGAGTGTCATATAGTAAATCTTTCCGACACCCCCATCACTGATGATGAAGAACGGGTGGTGTCAAGAGACTTTAGTTTATGCCCTGCAACCGGCAGACTAGACAAATTCCAACTCTAAGGATCTACAGAAGTTCTCCCGAACGCTCAGACCCAGCGAATATTACTATCGCAAATCACGAGACCGAGGCTGCCATCACTATGTCATTGTACTCCTCCCACACAAAGAGACAAATGCTTATACATCTACATCAAGGCGGTACAACATGACATTCTCTCTGAAGGCGAAAATTGCACACCCTTCACAAAATTCTGTCACAGGAAGAAGAAAAGGCATTAGTAGGTTTAAGCGGGCACTCCGACATAACAACCAAACTCGCCGACAAAAGTGGCGCAATTGTATTATGACAATAGCCCGTTGACGCAAAAAACAACCAAGGACTAACAAAGAAGCGACAAGGACGAGCGCACGCTAAGAACTGAAATTGTTTTGATTGAAACGAAAGACCTCTATACCTACAAAACTGCGCGTCATCGTAGTTTTTACAGTGCACACAGCACACACAGCAAACAATTGTCGGTTTCACACATTATAAACAAGAGAGCATCGATGTTTCTTTGCCCAGTAAGGCCACAGAGGGGTGACTTACACACTCGTTTTTTTTACAAATATATATAAAACGCTTCCACAATCTCTCTGAAAGTTTGATTTTGATGTGTAAAAAAACAACTGTTTTTTCAAACATGGGTGTGCAGGAACAATCTTTACAATGCGTGGCCAAGTGAGTGAAAGGCCTTCCTTTCAAGCTTGATGCATGTTCCATTATTCTCATTACAAGGCACCTGCTAGTTTGACCTATATTGACGCGCTCACAGCTCAATGGTATCTGGTAGACAACATTCTTAGGACAATCAACTAAAGGACGCTTCTGGTGAATAGTGCCGCCTCTTTTTACTTCATTCTTACCTTCAAATTTCTGTTTCACTCTAGGGCAGAAACTACCGATTTTGCTTTTTCGAGAGAACACAACCTTCACTTCAAAGTTCTAGGCCACCTTTTTTATTCGGTGGGAGAGGCTATGTACATACGGAAATACGGAAACTTTCCTGCGCTGTTTTGCTTGTCCTCTTCTGCTCTTCTTCGGCCGCTCTTCTGGTTGCGTGCCATGCTTAGGATTTTTTAGAAGCCTTTCACAAGATGCTCGAAATTTTTTTAGCGTATAGCCATCCTCTTGCAACCTCGATACCTATATTCTGAAGGCCTGGTCTACCGAATGAGAGCACGATTGAAGCAACGCTTCTCTGAAGCCGCAATGAAAACGCCATTTTTTACTAGCCTGCAACGATCCGCGCTCAGAAAGAATTTGACTAAACGGAATACCCTCTTTGTGTGTTTTTGCAGTAAAAACCCTTCAAGCCTTATCTGCTTAGCGTTCTTAACATGTGAAGCCAATTTTCTTAGTGGAACTGATTTACACCTCCATCGACCGTTTTTTCACCACTTCAACGTTGACCTTCGACTATGTAACGCATTTCGCAACCGCCAAGGAAGCGTTTTCTAAGTAAAAGCCATCAGGTAACACCACAAACATACCCCCCTTGTCTGCCTGGACAACGTGCACGTTCTTTTCGACGATATCCTAAGCGGTATCTGGTATCGTGCTTATCTGAGTAAGCAGAACTACATCGCTGAGGCTGAAAGACAGCTCAGCGTACTTCTTTCTATTACCACTTCGACACTGATCATACCCCCCAATTTAAGAACAAGGTAAGCCAGACACTGATGGCGCTGGACAAGGATAAAAAATATCCGGAAAAAACTCCAGCCTCACTTCAGGCTTTCAGCCCGGTTTCTGAACGATTTTGTATGTTGTCTAGAATACATCAAGCAATAAATCCAGGCAGACAAATCATCTCCGGTATAGGAACGGTACAGAAATGATATCTAGTTTTATCGATAGCCTAATCAAAGACATTCCCCCCCCCACCACCTTCGTATGTGAACGACACAAACCACTTTATACTGATATTAGCGATCTAGTTATACCGGAAGATAGCATGCTAGTCAATCTCGACGTTCCCTCGTTATATACAAATATTCCACACTCGGCCGGCATCCTATCTGTCATCCATGCGTACGATGATGCTTCGCAAGACAATTGAATTGATTGTAAAACTGTAGGCGTGCTTCTAAAGGTTGTGTTAGAGCTGAACAACTTTGATTTCGACAATAAGGACTAGTGCAAATCGACGGGACCTCCATGGAAACAAAATAGGTCCCTACTATGCTAATATTTTTATAGGCACACTGGAGTCTGAATTTATTAGAAACGCACAGGTTCACCTTATTTCTATCGAAGCTTCATTGGCGATATTTTTTCATTTGGTGCCATGGGGAAGAGGAACTTCTAAATTTATCACGGCTTTCAACAACGCTTACGAGAACATTTCATTCTCTAACTCTTATTCTGCATCTGCCAATTTTTTCTCCATGTTTCAGTGAGAATATCGAACAAAAAGCTTTTGGCCTCAGTGAACTAGAGGCCGTCAGACCTACATCAATACTTGCATTTCAAAAGCAACCACGTTACACTCTAAACTCGGCATACCATCCTTTTATTCTGCGTTTAAGAAGGATATTGTCACGGGCCTTGGCAGATTGGCAATCCAAGTGCTAAGCTATGGCCAACCTCTCCTTCAGGGATATGCGCCACTGCCAAGCTGGTACACAGCCTTGGGGGACGACGACGACGCTGCTTGCCTTGCGGACGTGCGCCCTGTTCCGGGGACATTCCATCTGCTTTGCCCACCGGCTTGTATTTGACTGTAATACATTTTATTACCAGCAGTGCCTTCATTGCCACGTCACATCTTGTGGTGGAAGTGCAACTTACTGCCTGTCTCGTCACCCTGTTGACCCCCCTGACCCTCGAGACAATGACGACGACCCCGGCGTATTCGCTCTGTCGGACTTGCTCAACATTGCAGACCATCAGCGCCGTGATCCGTCGCTTTACAAGATCATCCAACGCCTCAGCTCCAAGCCGGCCGAACCTTCTACGCGTGAATTTATGCTTCGTGATGGCATCTTGTTCCGCCGAAACTTTCGCGAGGACGGGCCTGACGAGCTACTTGCACTGCCTCAGCATCTCCGCTCTGACGTCCTCCGCGAGCTTCACGACGCGCCCACAGCTGGTCACCTTGTCGTGGCTCGGACTTACGACCGCGTGCGTCGGCGCTTTTACTTGCCGGGCCTATACCGGTCCGTGAGGCGATACGTCACGGCTTGTGATCTATGCCAACGCCGAAAAACACCTCGTTTGCTTCCAGCCGGCACCCTTCAACCAATTGATGTTCCCACAGAACCATTCTACCGTGTAGGAGTGGACCTTCTCGGCCCTTTCCCCTTGTCCCGGTCGGGCAACAAGTGGATTACTGTCGCCACGGATTATGCTACGCGTTACGCTATCACGCGTGCCCTCCCCACCAGCTGTGCCACAGACGTAGCCGACTTCCTCCTACATGATGTAATCTTGCACCACGGGGCCCCTCGTCAACTGCTTACGGATCGTGGGCGGTACTTCTTGTCCCAAGTTATTGATGACCTCCTCCGTTCCTGCCGTACGAAGCACAATCTTACAACCGCCTATCATCCGCAAACAAACGGACTAACTGAACGCTTCAACAAGACGCTCACGGATATGCTGGCCTTGTACGTGTCCGCCGAACACCGCGACTGGGACGTACCACTACCCTACGTTACGTTTGCGTATAATTCTTCTCGCCTCGACGCTGCCGGCTACTCCCCTTTCTTTCTCCTTTTTGGGCGACAGCCTGCCTTACCATTGGACACCGTGTTGCCTAACTCGGGGACAGTCACAACCGAATACGCACGAGACGCGGTAGCGCACGCTGATTTGGCCCGACAGGTTGCCCGCGCCAGGATATCTACTGCACAAACTGCCCAGAAAGACCGCTATGACCAGCACCATCGCGATGTGTACTTCGCCCCTGGCACTTTGGTACTCCTGTGTACCCCATCGCGCCACGTCGGCCTGTCTGAAAAACTGCTGTGTTGTTTCACGGGCCCTTACCGCATCCTAGGCATGGTACCTCCCGTGACCTACGAAATTGGACCCCTCACGCCTTCGCCGTCATCTCATTCAACGTCGCAACTTGTGCACGTCTCCCGTCTGAAGCCGTACCACTCCCGCGATCCAGGCTGCCTCTAACCTTGTTCC
Organism: Haemaphysalis longicornis; assembly: GCF_048455015.1. Classification (NCBI taxonomy): domain Eukaryota; kingdom Metazoa; phylum Arthropoda; class Arachnida; order Ixodida; family Ixodidae; genus Haemaphysalis; species Haemaphysalis longicornis. Next base: position 3,313,727 of record NW_027526214.1, read on the forward strand.
GTCGTTTGCACCGGGTCGGTGCTCTCGCCGCCGGAGGTTATGTCACGGGCCTTGGCAGATTGGCAATCCAAGTGCTAAGCTATGGCCAACCTCTCCTTCAGGGATATGCGCCACTGCCAAGCTGGTACACAGCCTTGTGGGACGACGACGACGCTGCTTGCCTTGCGGACGTGCGCGCTGTTCCGGGGACATTCGATCTGCTTTGCCCACCGGCTTGTATTTGACTGTAATACATTTTATTACAGCAGTGCCTTCATTGCCACGTCACAATATGCTCTGACCCAGCTGATTTTGCGTCTAACTGTCAACAACTAATGACCTAACACGACAACCATACCCATCTTGTGTCATCAGTGATGCTATGAGGAAGTCTGGAAAAAAGGACTGATGCTACCTGAAAATTAACTTAAAAGCCAAACCCTTGAATATGACCACAAACCTTTTTCTAACATATGCGGCTTCGACCTCCAACGTAAACTGCATACTCAGAAAGCACCACGACATCTTACTTCAAAGCGAAAGGTTGCGAAGTGTTTTCCCTGAGCTTCTCCGCTTCGTGTACTGACGTGCGAGAAAAATCAGAGATATTGTAACGGAATCTGATGTCAACACCCCCACCTTCACAGGCAGCGGACCCTGCAATGAGCCCAGGTGCAAACTGTGCCCCCTGGATAACTAAAGCCTTTGTCGCCACCAGCACCACGTCTTCATTCTCTTTCTAGATAAGAGAAAATTTTCAAACTGACAGAGCAAACATTGCCTACATTTCGAATGCGCCATATGCCACGCCCAGTACATTGGTCAAACTAAGAATCTGTTTAGAATGACAATCAGCAACCACAAAGCACACATGAAGTCCCTACCACACCTTCCTCTATCTAAACAAGTAAATAATCTAAGTCACCTCTTCAACGCATTCACAGCCACGCTGCTTCGATCCAATTTCAAAACGCGTTATGAACGTGAAGGCCATGAATCGCATCTTATTTACAAGTTTTACACCGTCGAGAGTGGCATAAATGCAAACACAGGCCGATTGTCTATCTTCCCACATCAGGCACCGTTGAAGGCTGATAGAGCGAGCAACTAAGAAACTTTGTTCTGAAAGTGAAACGTTTTTTTTCTTCTTTCTCTCTTTTTTTGAAATCTTTGAATAGTGTTCCGTCTATTTAGTGTACTTTGTACTGTGTTAGTGTACTGTTTGTGTATAGTTGCCGTACCGTATATGCACGAATATACATTGATTTCACCATTCTCATCCTTGCATTATTTTATTTTTATTAATATTATTATTAAAAATATATTTTCGGTCATTTTGGACCGAACAATTGCTATCGGCAATTTGATCTTTCTCTAATGCTCTATGAGGACTATATGTGGTACGGTATATCTCCCTTTTTGTATGTGTTCTTTACCCTTATGTCCACTTATTTTTTGGTATTGATGTGATCTAGCTTAAATAAGCGTTACTTTTCTTTGTATTGTCTTGCATTGCATGAACTTGCCTTTCTGCGTCCGCCGCGTAGACGGCTGTCACATTTTATGCAGGAAAACGTTTCCGTTTTTTTCCTTTATGTGAAACCGCGCCTAGTTTAGGGATTTCTACGAACCACTTTCATCCCCGAATTCCCTGGCTGTTGTTCCTGCACCTCTCCGCGCTTGCACTTGGCGTCCATAGTTATCTTTGTGCTTTCCCAGCCTTTTCTCCTAACTAGTCAATTTCCAGCCAAGAAACGAGCAGGCTAAGAGCCCCTCCTTAGTTCCTCACGTTCTTGCTTTCCCGGGGTAACTTCAGTGCAATGCAACGCTTTCATGCTGTCCTAGAGCCTCGCCCGTCTTTATTACGCCCCCTTTCTCCTATGTTCCTCCGCAACACTGCAACACACTTTTCCCCCAACCTCTTGCGTTATGGGGCTTCGTATGCTTCTGTGTCGCGTAGAGCCTACGTTTTGCATGGTACATCTTCATTCCCCACCCACAACTGAAATTTATTTACGCCAAACTCATCTGCACTCTTTGTATTTTTCAAAAACGCCGGCCCCAACTCGAAACGATAGAATAAATACCGTGGTTTTTCAATAGAACTTCTGTGTCGTATATATATATATATATATATATATATATATATATATATATATATATATATATATATATATATATATATATATATATATATATATATATATATATAGAGAGAGAGAGAGAGAGAGAGAGATTGCGAGAAGGGCTGTCTTTGGTTGCCGTAGCAAATAGTAAAAAATGGGTATAGCTTCTAACAAAACTGTTTATTGTTCGACGTTTCGATCGGATGCCGATCTTTCGCAAGACAACATTTCGTATTTCTGTGCACGTATTTATAAGCTCGTCGTCCAACGACGCCCAAAAAATAGAGAGGGGGGATTTGGGGAGAAAGGTAGCAACAAACACGCTCTCGGCGAGGTGAGGTGAAGGTATGCAAAAAAAAGCAAAGGAAAGAAAACGCAAAACAAAAACAAACCTAAACATGCAGAAAAGAGAGAGGAGTACACAACTCTTTCAAAACGCTGTCCTCCATCGTTCGTCAATTTGTAGAACGAGTGAGAGGTAGCGCCCGCTTCAGAGGGGGGCCGCTCTGCTTAAGAAACGAAAGCTCAAAGCAGTAACAGGGACGCTCTCACACCATCACTGGGAGGCACAGAATTCTAATGGTCACTGACATTACGGGAAGAGTTGACAGGAAGCGGTCGCAGCCGCACACATTTCTCAGTGACGCCAACCCTACAAAACAAACAGGCAGGCTCGTTTAGAGTGTAGGTACGATCTCCGCACTGTGGCTCAAAGCATGCACGATTCCGCCTACCGGCAGGACGGGCGAGCGCCATATATATATATATATATATATATATATATATATATATATATATATATATATATATATATATATATATATATATATATATATTGTGGGGTAAAACAAATGCGCTTTGGTGGTGTTGGTGAGCTTTACTAAGAAGCTAATAGAAGAAGCAGTGGAGAAGAATGCTCTTGACCGAGAAGCACTCGAGCTTCCAGAAGCACTGATGATGATGCGCTCTCTACCCCAATCTTCCACCAGTGTCGCATACAGCAAATGCGCGTCGGGAGTGTTGGTGTGCTTTACTAAGACGCTAATAGAAGAAGAAGCCGAGAAGAACGTTCTTGACCGAGAAGCACTAGAGCTTCCAGAAGCACTGATGATGAGGCGCTCTCTACCCCAAGCTTCCACCAGTGTCGCATACAGCAAATGCGCGTCGGGAGTGTTGGTGTGCTTCACTAAGACGCTAATAGAAGAAGAAGCCGAGAAGAACGTTCTTGAGCGAGAAGCACTCGAGCTTCCAGGAGCACTGATGATGATGCGCTCTCTACCCCGATCTTCCACCAGTGTCACATACAGCAAATGCGCGTTTTGGGTGTTGGTGCGCTTTCCTAAGAAGCTAATAGAAGAAGAAGCTGAGAAGAACGCTCTTGGCCGAGAAGCACTCGAGCTGCCAGAAACACCAATGGTGATGCGTTCCGGGTAGCACTCGGTCGTCGTCATCGGCGGCGCTTGGCTGGGAAGTCACACACTAAACTTTCATTCGGATGCTTGTAGGTACGTGACAATATATATATATATATATCTATATATCTATATATATATATATATATATATATATATATATATATATATATATATATATATATATATATTTATATATATATGTATATATTGTTTACTATGTGGCACCTGTTTCGGTTTCAGTTTCACATCCCTTGGTAGTCGCTGCGAACGCTTAAGAGACTTTATTGGTTTCGTTAGTTCACTCATTTCGCCACCAGGGGGCCAGAAATCCCACAATAAAAACAGCGCTCAAGCCAGCGCGATCACGCTAGCCGCCTTCAAGATGAAAACTGATATTTCCTCTTGCTATTCTCGTATTTTCTGAATAACAAATGTGAGACACTACTTGCAGGACTTGGAAAAACGCTATTGGCTAGAAAATACACCCGTGCCCTTCGTCTTCGTTCCGTCATCGCGCTTGAAAAATGCACCCACACATGTGTGTGGACTGGGCTTTTGTCGTCATGAAAATTTTGCTGGGCACTGCAGGGTGGCAGGCTCGTGCACTGCAGCACTAGCGATAAAAATTTTTTCTTCCTTTCTTCGTGTCTCATTTATTCGCGATTTTCTGCTGGCTCGTTGGTAATGTTTTCTCGCGCCTTAACCTTGAAATATTTCCGTAATTACTTGTGAAAAAATATTATTATAATTATTATTTATAATAATTAAAACTTAACAATTATTCTTTTCCAAAAATCTGATTTATAATGCAAGTACTCCTGAAAACAATGTAAAACTCGTAAATGAAACGTAAAAATACAGGTTTACTGCGCCTGGTGCCGTTTTTAAGGTATTCTTACTACCCGCAAAACATACGAATAGAAGCCCAGCCCACACACATGTGTGGGTTTGTTTTCTGTGTGAAATAATGTGCGTTTTCTATTTTCACTTGTCGAAGCATGATTAGGAAGGGGTAAATACACAAAATTTATTTACTTGTGGCCGTTTTTTCTAAAATCTTTTTGTTGGGCAGGAAAGGGATATAAAGAGATGAAGATTTTTTGAGTCGAAAAGAAAGTGGTGAAAAAATGCCCGCCGGGTGGGATCCGAACCCACGACATCCAGAATATATTTATATATATATATATATATATATATATATATATATAGTGGAGAAAATGGTAGACGCACGATAAAAAACAAATACAGTGGTTTACTGACGTTTCGACTGTATGACCAGTCTTCATCTTGAGTAACATGCAACATAGGAGCACGCACGCTTATATAGGTGCAGAAGGTGTGCTGCAGTGCACCCTTGTTAACAACATTGGCGGTTTGTGGCGAGGCGACAGGGAAGGGAGGGCACAATACATGTGGTACTATACATGACGACAAACCTTTTTTCTAAAATCCCCAGCAATATACAACTTCATCCATAAAAAAAAAAAGACAGGGTAGGGAGACGTTCCAAAACTCTTTTCATACGAATTACAGGAATAAATGAATGTTGCAGGGAACGTCTCGACACAAAATGAAAAGCAAAAGAACAACAAATACACAACAGAAGCCACCGGTGAAACATCCATTCTTGAAAATACCTAATTACTGGTGGTGTGGGGAATGTCAGGGCAGTTTACAAGTTCACAAAAGTCACAGAAGAGCGCCCATGCCAGCAACGCAACCACTTATTTAGCTAGTTAGGAAAGCAGCTAGGTATGTCTTGCGTGGAAGCAACGATTAAATCGGTCGCCAGTACGGAGATAAGATAAAAGCATGTCACAACATGATGGAGGCATGCGAAGAACTGAGTAATGAATGACTGTCCAAGAAGCTGTGGGGTGGGGGAACCGCGCTCATAAAAAATGGTGAGAGACCGCGTGGACGGGGCGTTCACGATACAAGTTTAACCCCCCAAAGGGGGCTGCCAACCGCGGGAGTGGAGGCGTACTGGGAATGGAGCTACTATGCCACGAAAAAAAGGGAGACAGACAAGGGTGGGGAGTTAAGGAACGTGTGGTGGCAGACAGTGTTCGGTAGGGCGAATGAAACAAAAAATGAAAGAAAGAAGAAAACAGGAAGAAAGGAAAAAGGTGAAAATGGCTTACGTACCCACCAAATAAGATAATTTCCCCAAACTCTCATTGATGCCTGAGGATGCGGATTTGAACTTACAATGAGGTACGATTCGCGGAGTAGTCGATCATGGTCAGGGCGAAACCCAGATTCTAATATCGTAGCTCTGAGGTGGTCAAAAGAGTGCCCAGGAAGGTTAACGTGTTTTGACAACGGGAGAGATGGCAGAGTTTTGGAATATGACTTGTGAATATTAAACCTAAATCTGAACGACTTTTGTGTTTTCCCGATGTATTGTAGGTTGCACACCGTACACTCGAGCCAATATAACACATTGGAAATATCACAGTTCAGGTTTCCTCCTATTTTTCGACGAACGTCAGAGACCGAACTGACAGTGGTATCCGTTGTGGACATGTGGGTGCATATTTGACATCGAGGCTTCCCGCAAGGACTGCATCTGCCGGTCGTTTGAACCCTTATTTTGGATGAGCTCAGGACATCCCTAATGTTTTTGTTTCTCCTGTACACAACCCGTTGGGTCTCCTGAAAAATATGTTTTAGGCGCTCACTTTGTGTAAGAATGTTATAGTGATTTTTTAGTACAGACGAGACTTTGGGAACAGATGCGGATTGTGTTAAGACCAAGTTCGTTTGCGGGGTGTCGTTGGAGGGTTTGGTGCCTCTGAGAAGGTCTGAGCGATTAAGGTTTCGTGCTCTGTCTATAGCGTTGTCAATTATTTCACCGGGTATTTTAGTTTCAAAAGTGCACTGCGTAGCTCCTTCCAATTATCATTGAAGCCCTCTTCCATTGAGCACATTCGACGAAAGGATGACCTTGGCTATAGGGAATTCCGGTTTTGCATTGTTTGACATGACTGCTTTGAAAATGTAGGTACTTTTGCTTGTCGGTCGGTTTTCGGTACAGTTTAGTGACCAGTTTGCCCTCTGAAACGGTGACGTTTATGTCAAGAAAATTAACAGTAGCCGGGGAGTGTTGGTAAGCAACAAAAAAAATCGAGGGATGCGCAGAATTGAACGCGTCTATGAAGGTTAGCAGGTTTCTCTGCCCGTGGGACCAAATCAGCAATAAATCATCAATGAAACGGTTGTAATAGAGTGGCTTTGAGCTCTGGCTATTCATAAATTCTCCCTCTAGGACGTCCATAAATATATTGGCATAGTTTGACTCTACGGGTGTTCCCATAGATGTGCCACGTATTTAGACTTAGTGTTTTCCATTGAACTCAAAATTGTTAAGCTCTAGAATTAGCCGAAGAAGAGTGCTAAGTCTAGAGCCATCAACAAATTTTCCAATTGTTGCTTTCTTGTAAACATGAGTTACTGCTCGGATTCCATCGTCGTGCGGAATATTTGTGTAGAGTGACGCAACATCCATTGTAACCAGGAGGGAATTGCATGGAATATAAAAATCTAAAACGTCCGAAAGGAAGTGGTTAGTATCTTTAATGTAGGAAAAAAAACTAGGCGGTATGATGATAATTATCGAGTACACGTACCGCGAAAGGTGTTCCGTGACGGTGCCTATACTCGCGACGATTGGGCGGCCGGGATTGTCTTTTTTGTGGATTTTTGGCAAGAAGTAAAATCTGCCTGCTGCCGGATTATCAGAACAAGTGAATGGACTGTTCTTTCTTCCATTACTCCATCCTTCACCAATTAAGTGAGTTGTTCTGTGACGGTTTCTTTAATGTCGGCTGTAGGATCGTTTTCGGGTGGTATGTAGAATGACGAGTCTGATAGCTGCCTCTGGGCTTCTTTAACGTTGTCAAGCTGGTTAAGTATTACTTTTGCACCACCTTTGTCAGCTGGCTTAATTACAATATCAGTGCGCTGAGAGAGGGTTTTTAATGATTTTTTTTCACTGATGGAGAGTTTATGGTGGAAGGTAGGCTGCTTTTTGTAAGCTTCAATGATTTCTTGTTGCACAGCTTTGATATACATATTTAAGTACTCGTCCCGCTTGGGGGGGGGGGTCGTGTCCAGTGTTGAGAGCTTGAAAGCAATTTAGAATTGTCACTACATGTTTCGCGGTCATGAAGGTATCCTTTCACCTCATGGTACGGGCAAAATTTTACAGGTCTTTAAAAACCAGGAATCCGGGAAAAAAACCCTGTTTTTGGGCAAAAACTTAAACCCAAAGAAAGTAACTTCAAATCGGCGTTGGACAAAACCGCATCGGACAAGTTGACTATGTTACTACTCTCGACATCTTCTTGCTGTGTGAGTTGTAAGGTGCGAGCAGGGGTTCGTTGGTTTAGGGATAACATTATCACGCGAGATTATTTTGGCCTTCAAGTGAGACAGCTTATTTCCAACCTTTATTTTGTGCGAGGCCAATGACTCGATCTCATGCTTGCTGAGACGGGGAAAGAGAATTTTTTTCCTTAGCAAATGTTCAAAATTTGTCTAGTAGTCATCGATAATTATGCTTATCAAGTTCGATGAAGCAGATTTGAGCATTCTTTCCCACTTTTCCTTATTCGCAGGTGACAACTAAGATGTGGCTGGTTTTAATTCTATTGCAAGACCTTTGGGCAGAATGGAGGAATTGAGGTACTGTTTAAAAGTGGAGGCATTTATCTGAAAACCAACCGACACGTTTGCGGTTAGTCTTCTGGCATCAAAAATTTTTCTAGAGACATTATGGTTGGTTGCGTTACCGGCATCAGTAGGGCGCAGTAAATCCTGGCGTCCGCGGGGCAGGAATTTTGAAGTGTTCGAGCGGAGGTTGTACTGCCGGCTCGAAGAAGCTGCAGTGGACGGCACCGCAGAGGCAGCGGCCGAGGCGCCGTAGCTGCACGGTGGTGATGTTGAGGCCTGAAAAGATGGCTCCGCCGGCGCGGAGTTGGCCGGCCACGTCGAAGACAAGATTGTAGACGGGCCCCTCCTGCAGAGGCACATGCCAAGGAGGTGGCTGGGCATGAGAGCGATGCTTTCGAAGCTGCGCTGAAGGTTGTCTCCTGCAAGAACTCGTGCCGCAGGATAGAACTGCTGCTCGTGGTCAAGCTAGAACAGCGTTCTTGATTGTCGGCAGTAGTTCCGGAGAGGCCAATTGAACAACGACGCCTCTCGGTTGCACCGTCCAACAAACCGGTAATTTCAGATCCTGAGGCGGCGGTTCATGCTTCTTGGCAGCAAATGGATGGCGTACACGAGACAGCTTCGGACATTCTTGAACAATCAAATCCAGGAGAGCCATGTATCTTTCGAATGCCGTGGATTCATTGACGGTGTCCAGGACATCTGTTTCAACATTCAGGATGGTCGTTTTTGCAGTATCTGGAACGAAGTCTAGGAGGGACTCCACGTCGCCGATGCATGCTCCGGACTGGGGAGATCAAAGCAGGCGTACCTGGTCGGCTGAGGTCAAAGTGCTGGTATAGATGCTTGGTCTGGACGTTGGCGATAACCACCGTTGTGGCAGGGACCTTGGGAAATTGTAGATGATGTTTTTAGCCGTGGTAATGGCTGGTTCCTTCCTCGATAGGTAAGCAGCAAAAAAACATCTCGAGGAGGCAGAATAAATAGTTGGGAAAATGGTACACGCACGAATAAAAAAAAACAGTGCTTTACTGACGTTTCGCCAGGAGAGGAGCAGTCTTCATCTTGAGTAACATACAACGTAGGAGCACGCTTGCTTATATAGGTGCAGAAGGTGTGCTGCAGTGCACCCTTGTTAACAACATTTGCTTGTTGGGGCGAGTAAACAGGGAAGGGAGGGCACAATACATGTGGCACTATACACGACGACAAACTCTTTTCTAAAAAGACCTGCAATATACAACTTCATCCATAAAAAAAGACAGGGTAGGGAGCTGCTCAAAAACACTTTTCATACGAATTACACGAATAAATGAATGGCCAGGGAAGGTCTCGAAACACGAAATACAAAGTACAAGAACAACAAATACAGAACGGAAGCCGCCGTTGACACATGCATCCCTGAAAATACCAATTACAGGTGGCGTAAGGAGTGTCAGGGCAGTTTACAAGTTCACAGAAGTCACAGAAGAGTGCACGTGCCAGCAACGCAACAAATTATTTAGCTAGGTTTGAATTTGCTAGGTGTGTCCTGCGTGGAAGCAACGAATAAATCATTCACCAGTAAGGGTCAACATGTTTTTGTGTATAGGAGAAAAGCATGTCACAGCATGATGGAGGCATGCGAAGAACTGAGTAATGAATGACTATCAAAGAAGCGGAGGAGTGGGGGAACCGCGCTCATAGAAAATGGTGAGTGACCGCGTGGACGTCGCGTTCGCGTTAACGAATTTAACGCCTCAAAGGGGGCTGCCAACCCCGGTATTTGAGGTCTACTGGGAATGCAGCTACTATTCCACAAAAAAAGGGAGAGAGACAAGCATGACGATTGGGGAACGTGTGGTGGCTGACAGTGTTCCCAAGGGCGAATGAAACAAACAAAAGAAAGAAAGAAAAAAAAAGAAAGAGAGAAAAAAGGGTTTAATGTGTAAGGTACCCACCCAAGAAGATAATTTTCAAAAACTCTCATTATGCCTGAGGATGCGCATTCTAACTTGTAGATGACGTACGATTCGCGGATTAGTAGATCATAATGAGAGCGAAACCCAGATTCTAATATCGTGGCTCTCATGTGGTCAAAAGATTGCCCAGGAAGGTTCACGTGTTTTAACCACGGGAGAGATGGCAGAGTTTTGGAATGTGACTTGTGAATATTAACCCTAGTTCTGAACGATTTTTGTGTTTGCCCGATGTATTGTAGGTTGCACACCGTACACTCAAGCAAATATACCACATTGTAACTATACCAGTTCAGGTTTCCTCCTTATTTTATACGAAAGTCACAGGCTGAACTGACCGTGGTATCGGTTGTGGACATGTGCGTGCATATTTGACATCGAGGCTTCCCGCAAGGACTGCATCCGCTGGTCGTTTGAATCAGTATTTTGGACGAGGTCAGGACATCCATAATGTTTTGTTTATACTGTACACAACCCTTTGGGGCTCTGGAAAAATACATTTTATGCGCTCACTTTGGGTAAGAATGTTAGAGTGCTTTTTTAGTATAGCTGCATAGTAGAGCTGCATATTCCCAGTACGCCTCCACTCCCACGGTTGGCAGCCCCCTTTGGGAGGTTAAATTCGCTATCACGAACGCACCGTCCGCGCGGCCAATCACCATTTTCTATGAGCGCAATTTGCAAACCCCTCCGCTTCTTGGACAGTCATTTATTAGTCACTTCTTCACATGCCTCCATCATGCTGTGACATGCTTTTATCCTATACACGGAAACTTAATGACCCTTACTGGAGACCGATTTAATAATTGCTTCCACGCAGGACACACCTAGCAACTTCCAACCTTTGTAAATAATTGGTTGGGTTGCTGGCACGTGCACTCTTCTGTGACTTCTGTGAACTTGTAAACTGCCTGACACTCCTTACGCCCCCTGTAATTGGTATTTTCAGAAATGG